>NC_072895.1:41875000-42500000 GCF_027943255.1 Anastrepha obliqua
TTTTGTTATGCTATGGAAAACTGCATATATTTGCATTATAAACATACATACATATGAGAGCATAGGTATATTACACCACTTTAGAAGACGTAATCCACCTATGACCGTTGAAGCAGATTTTGCTTATGCATGCTGATACTCTAAGTCCATAAGTTCGCACCCCAGTTATTTTGCATTATGCCAATTATGCTCATTTGTCTATACGCGATGACAAATATTTGGAGATATTTGTTCCCATGCAAGGCTTTCTCCACTCCGTACAAGATAAATTACGAATGCGGTTAACTACTGGTTGGCTAAAGTAACTACGAAAACGCTAGCTACAAGAAATGATTTTGAGTGATGAAAATCTTTTTTTGACCTTTACGCGCTCCAATGTTTGTCTGCTTATATACTGCAGCTGTCTAGTTCACAAGTCTCAAATATGATTGACTGACGCCACCATTTGCAAAATTATAAATCTTCCGATAAGGTTATTAATTTTGTATATGCTGGAATTTCCCCCCACAGATTTAAAGTTTAAAAAGTGATCAGAAATCGAGTCAATTAATTGCCGTTCTGCAACTCTTAAACTTAACAACCGCGCTGTTAGTTCTGCCTTCTCCAAACTGGAAAAAGAGGCAAAGCGAATGGGTCTGGTGGTGAACGAGGACAAAACGAAGTACTTTTTGTCATAAACAAACAGTCGGCGCACGTATTGGCACCCACGTCACTGTTGACAGTTACGATTTCGAAGTTGTAAAAGACTTCGTATATTTAGGAACCAGCATTAACACCGATAACAATGTCTGCCTAGAAATCCAACGTAGACTCTCTCTTCCCAACAAGGGCTACTTTGGACTAAGTAGGCAACTGAGCAGTAAAGTCCTCTCTCGACGTACAAAACTAACACTCTACAAGGCTCTCATCATGCCCGTCCTAACGTATGGCGCAGAAGCACGGGCGACAACCTCCGATGAAGCGACGCTTGGAGTGTTTGAGAGAAAGATTTTGCGCAAGATTTTTGTACCTTTGCTCGTTGACAACGGCGAATATCGCAGACGATGGAACGATGAGCTGTATGAGCTTTACGACGACATAGACATAGCGCAGCGAATAAAGATTCAGCGGCTACGTTGGCTGGGTCATGTCGTCCGAATGAATACAAACGCTCCGGCTTTGAAAGTATTCGATGCGGTACCAGCTGATGGTAGATGAGGAAGAGGAAGGCCTCCTTTGCGTTGGAAAGATCAGATGGAGAAGGACTTGGCTTCACTTGGTGTGTCCAACTGGCGCCGGTTAGCACGCCGGCGCGCTTTGTTAAACTCGGGCAAACTCGCGTAAGCGGTATCGCGCCAATTAAGAAGAAGAAGAGGAGAACTCTTAAACTAACAATTTTTGGGTGACTAGTGTAAATATATATTTTTGTTTGGAATAGTTTGAGAAATATTTCTTTCACGCATATTTTTGACGTCTCTGTGAGTTATAATTGTGTTTGAAGCGATAAAAGTTGGAATTTTTCGAAAATCTTGATGCTAAAATTGTTTTCAGCTTTTTAACCACTTAAATTTAATAAAATAAAATTTATATATATATAATTGGTGCGTACACCCTTTTTGTGGTGTGCGTCCTGATGTTGTTCCACAAATGGAGGGACCTACAGTTTCAAGCCGACTCCGAAGAGCAGAAATTTTTTTCATGGCAGAAATACCCTCGGAGGTTTGCCATTGCCTGCCGAGGGACGACCGCTATTAGAAAAATGTTTTTATTAATTTTTGTGTTTCACCGAGATTCGAACCAACGTTCTCTCTGTGAATTCCGAATGGTAATCACGCACCAACCCATTCTGCTACGGCGGCCGCCGTAGTAAAATAAAATTCAAGTGACTAAAAAATACTGTTGATTTTTGGAAATTTTACGTTGTTAGCTGCCGAGCTATACGAGTACTTTGTCACCCAGTGAAAAAATTCCAAAAATCAAAGATATTTTCTATTTACTTGAAACTTGCACTTTGTTACACTAAAATTTAACGAGCTGTAAAACTGCATACTCAGGCAAATTTTGAAAATTATGGTGTACGCTTCTACATAACATATCGAGTGTAATCAGATTTGTATGAAAATTACTGAAAACCTTTTCTAACAGCGACCGCCCTTCGACAGACAATATCAAACCACCAAGTTCATTACTGCAATGAAAAAGTTGTTCAGTAAAATTGGAATTTTCTTCGAAAGTAGCATTAAATGCTTCGTCCTTCAACTGGCAGCACACATCAAACATATCACAAATTGGAGAAGAGGCGAGATATAATTGAGAATATGCGACCCAGTATTTTATCATAGCTGAAGTCAATTCAGTGAATGCTTCTTTAAGCAGTAAAAGCTTTTTAAAAATGACAAGCCAACATGGGTAAGCTATATGGTGGAAAGCGTTGTATATTTGAAAAAATTATAGAGAAATCTTCAAGTGCCACGCCCACTGTTACTTTGACCACAAATTACAAAATTCTATTTGAATCCTGTTTTCTTTGCGATAATATTTAATAAGAGTTTCACTTTCTTCTCAATTACTGTTTTACTTTTATCTCGCTTGTCTGGTGAGGCGTCTTAGTATTTTTCCAAACCATTGCGAAACGAATAAGGAAATTGCTTTCACATACATACATATGTTTGAGTTTTCCATTTAACACTGCCAAATGTGTTTTTTATTGCTTTCTTGATTTACGTATTTCTCAGTTTTCATATCAAAGATGAATATGTTTTTTCTACTTTTCCATGCCGTCGTAAAAACTCCAAACATTTCTTTGCCTCGTCAAAAATCACGAACAAATCGTAAAAAAGACAAAGTTTGCAATGCTGCATTTAAAATTTTTTCTTTTAGTTTAGGAAGCGGCGTTGAATGTTGACGTTTTGTGTTTATTGAAGTTGGAAGCGTTATGCGTTATTGCTGATTTGAGTTTTGTGCTTTGTGTTCGGGAGTGCATTGCTCTGTAAGACATGAGCAGTCTTGCATTGACCGCATGGCTAGTATCTTTAGCGCCAGGCGCATGTGAACGGGCAAATGGACAAACGGGGTTGTTAGCATATGTATGTATGTATGTATGTATGCAAATAAAAGTGTTTGCGCTCGTGTACAGCCAGTTTGTGGCCTAAGAGTTTTGCCGGTTAACTGGTTATCTGGCAATTGGTCAATTATTTTTGGCATCTCACTTTTGGACACGCGTTTTGTTGGCACCTCAATCACTTTGGCATGCATAGGTGCTTGGTTGCACAGGCGCATACAATTGGACTTAGGAGGAAGGCAATAATGCAATTTTCTTAATAGAGTGCCAAAATGTAGACTTATTTGTATGATTCCATTGCGGTTTTATAAAAATCAAATACTCTTTACGACAGTCAATCGATTATGTAATTTATTTGGTAATTTACCTTAAGTACTTGTACATGTTTCTATGCATATACATATGTACATAGTTATTAGCTGATGTCCGCGGCTTCGCATGTGCCTAAAATGATATACTTAATGAATTTAGGACTTGTAAAACATTTATATATATATATATAATTGGCGTTTACACCCTTCCTGGGTGTTTGACCGAGCTCCTGATGTTCCACAATGGAGGAACCTTCAGTTTTGAGTCGACTCCGAACGGCAGATATTTTCTATGAGGAGCCTTTTTATGGCAAAAATACACTCGGAGGTTTGCCATTGCCTGCCGAGGGGCGACCGCTATTAGAAAAAACTTTTTCTTAATTTTGTTGTTTCACAGAGATTCGAACCAACGTTCTCTCTGTGTATTCCAAATGGTAGTCACGCACCAACCCATTCGGCTACGGCGGCCGCCAACATTGTAAAACATCTAACAACAATAAATTTTCGAAAGAGAAGCTTTTTTTTCTGAAGAGATGTTTTTAGCTTACATTTTCTGAAATTTCAATCTGCATATTTCATGAGGCAGTTGCTATACTTTTTGAATAAAAAACAGGTGGCAACGCTATTAAAAAATTAATTTTTAATTAAAATGTTCACTATACATTTTAATGCGCATACTTCATAAGTTAATTCCAATACTTTCTGAATTGAAATTAAGTGGTTATGGGATTTAACAAAGTCCAAATCAAGCAATGTTACAAACTTTGTACGAAATTTAGGAAAATGTCTCAAATTTTCATAAAAATTTTCAACTTTTAATCAGATTTTTTAAAAGAAAAAGAAAATTTCTAAATTCTAGGTCCAGTAACGGCCTCCACTCAGCGAGAGAAGAATGCTCGATAGTAATATTCAAAGGTAAAGGAGTTTCTGGGTTTCAAGACTTTAAGACTCCGGGACTTAGTTTAAGTTAGATTTCGTAGCTGCATCGCACATAGGGGCAGCGATGCCACTTAGACCACGAAATGGATCCGTTGTGAGCCGCATGAGCTGGGTTACATTTTTCCTTCCACATTGAACTATCCTGAGGTTTGGACAAAGCGTAAAATGTTGTTGATACCTAAAGTGTATACTCATGAGGGAAATGTTGTCCCCATCTCAGACATCGGTGACCCCTTGACAGTTGTTAAAGGGAAACTACACAATTTCTTTCTAAAAAAAGCGCAAGACAAGAAGTATGTCTCATCGTGTGCTGTTTCGAAAACACTATGGCCTCAACACGATATAAACAGAACGCTTAAAGTGATGGGAATCACCCGCCATTCAATTTCCAAACTCATTCCGGTGTTCACTGGTCACTGGGTGATCGCTACTCATGCGGAGAAGATTGTAATTCCGTACAACCCCTATTGCAGAAACTGTGGGGATCCTGCAGAGAAAGAGACTTTTGAACACTTTCTCTGCAAATGTCCGGCTCTGGCGACTAGACGCTTGAGATTCCTTAGCGTGCCCTTTGGGGATCGCTTGAAGAAATTCTCCACTACATTAACAGCACTGGATGACTGTAGGCGGTTTTCTCTTCCCAAAAATTTGTTTTATCGCTGGTAGTGGTCCACATTATGGTATCAAAACGCCACCTGAGTGCTACTTGTAGTGTACCTGGGGTACTCTTGCCATCTAACTTATCTACCTACCATCTATATTAATTAAAAATTAGAATACTAAATATCGGTACCTGTTTCTGACCAGAGCCGGGTATGTACAAAAAAGGTATTGAGTTGTTTCCAACTCCTCTTCATTCCTACAGCCACGACAGAAATCATACATGTAAACGCCTTATCTTCTTGCGTGATTTCCTATGAGGCAATGCCCAGTACGGAGAGGAGTTACCTATATGCCGCGATGTCTGAATTTGGTATTCCCGCAAAACTAATACGGCTATGTAAGATGACGTTGCTCAACACCAGCAGCGCCGTCAGAATTGGGAAGGACCTCTCCGAGCCGTTTGATACCAAACGAGGTTTCAGGCAGGGTGACTCGCTGTCGTGTGACTTCTTTAACCTGATGTTGGAGAGCATCGTACGAGCCGCAGTACTTAATCGCTCAGGCACAATTTTTTATAAGAGCGTACAATTGCTGGCGTATGCCGATGATATTGACATCATCGGCCCTAACAACCGCGCTGTTAGTTCTGCCTTCTCCAAACTGGATAAAGAGGCAAAGCGAATGGGTCTGGTGGTGAACGAGGACAAAACGAAGTACCTCCTGTCTTCAAACAAACAGTCGGCGCTCTCGCGTATCGGCACCCACGTCACTGTAGACAGTTAACCCAGCATAAGATGTATTATATTATTTTATCTATATTATTTAGGCGTCTTATTAAGAGATTGGTGACAATATAAGACTCTCCTTGATGCTATTTGGAATACATCCAGAGCCCGTAGGTCAACTTGGCTGTCTCATAGATATCTGTTGATTCTGTTTATCTCTAACCATCTTAAGGCTTCTTGAATAGCGCTTATATCTGCTTGAAAAACACTACAGTGATCCGGTATTTTAAAGGATTCACTGATAAAAAGCTCTTCGCAATATAATCCTGATACTACACCGGTATCCGTAGTAGATCCGGTGTAGATCTTAACTGGGGTGTTATGTGATGGGTCTTCTTCAAGTCATTCCAGTCTAGAAGGTATTTTCATTGAGAAATTCCTTTCGAAGCAGAGAATGGGAAGGTGATAATCACAATCACTGGGTATATCCGTATAGGAGTCTAAGGTCGTTGAATGTCCTTAAAGTGAGGTAGGCTGCTGAGTATTTGCATAAGATCCATGGATTGAAGATATAACATGATGTCCAAAGTCATGGGTGGTATGGTTTTCATGACGCCACATATTACCAATTCCGCTGATCTCTGCACCTTATTAGTTAATTCTGCATAGAACACCACTACACAACATTTCCATATAGAAGAATGGGTCTGACAACAGCAGTACAAAGGCAATGAGCACCCTTAGGTTTAATTCCCCAGGTCTTACCTAAATCCCCCTTACGGGCTTAAAAAGATAGGCTCGCTTTCCTAACTCTGTCTAAGACATCCAAGTCAAATTCCTGTCTATGTTTAGTCTCAAATACTTGATTTTTATGGAATTTGCAAAAAAAAAAAACCTTGAAATGGATTTCCTGAAAGATCGTCGATTTTGCGTGAGACCAAACGTTTTTCGCCATAGTTTATTATATGAAGTTGGGCAGCTTATTGATTTCCAATCCTACCTATAATAAAAATTGAACAAAACGAGGTGCATCTAATGGGAAGCCAGGGCCCCGTACTACTCTGTACTAATTAGACCTCTTGAATTCTCATCACAACTTCACAGACGCCAACTCTTACGTAGCACTCAATTTGTAGATACTTATTTGTACTACAATACATTAATACTAAAATAGCTGCCAACTATTTCTTATTGCTTTACTTTTGTGGTAAATTGCTATAATTTTTCTCTGAAGCAAATTGGGACATGTGTACATATGCTTACTTCGGGCCTACATTTCTCTTTCAATCAATCACTTAATGACCCGTCTGAGTTTATGCTCAAGTATGCCTTACGAGTATACAAGCACATATGAATGTATGTATTTACTCGTATGTGAGCAAGCACGGTGAAAGTGCATCGACCCAGCCAGAGGGAGTACCTCAGCATTTTTTTAGCATTTGGGGCAGTCACTCTTATTAATTTAATTCATATGTGCCAACAAATATAGTTCGTATACATACATATTAGCATATGTATAACTGTTATTGCAGGTATATATACGTACGGCTTTATATGAGTATTTTTAATATCAAATGTCAGCAATGTCAATTGCCTATGGAGAATTGGAGGTGACACAGCCAAGCAAAGCAAGTAATCGTAAATAAATATTGTGTAAGCGTGTCTGCTGCCTATGTATGTGTGAACTACCTGGAAAATTTATTTACATTACGAAGCTTCACATACAATGTCTGAAGACGCATAATTTGGACACAATTTGCAACTTTGTAAGCTTCTGCAAACTTTGACTATAAGGCCGTTATAATAAAACAAAGAGTTTATGGAAGTCGTAAAGATATTGAAGATAACGGTCTTTCAACTTAGGTTATGAGAAAAATCGATAGAAAAAAGATCTCATTAAGCGCCATTTTAAGTGAGTTAAACATTCTCTGTACATTGGCTATTTACTACGCGTATAAATTGAGAACAAAAATCATTTGAATTGAAATCAGAGTGACACAATGCGGAGAATTACAAAAAATTTTTAACTCACTTAATGTGTACCATTTACCGTATTAAGTGTGCTTTAGTATAGAATTTTTTTATGAAATGAAATAAATTTAAGTGATGTTGTTTGTTTTTCATATGCATTCGACTACATTAGACTGCGTCAAAACACTGTAGCACTCAGTTTGATTCACAAGTTTTCACGATTTATTTGTTTCTCATTTAATTTTTATAAGTTTTTTGTGAAAAAATCGGCCATTCTTCTACAAAAACCTTATAAATCCAAAGCTCAAATTTTGTGCATATTAAAAAACATTACCCAATTTTTTACAAAAATTGCACAATTTTTAGTTAGAATTTGTAGAAAATTTTCGATTATGCAGTTTTATAGCTCATTAAATTTTAAAGCAACAAAGTGCAAGTTTTACGTAACTGAAAATTCGCGTTGATTTTTGACAATTTCTTTGCCGACGGTGTTGAGTGTTTTCTTACATCTAAAAAAGTGTCAAGCATTCGTTATATGAAGGAAATGCAGGAGACCGCAGTGAAAATTTTTTTTTCGAGACAAAGCAATTTTTTGGTCATTTTAAACTTAGTTACACTTAAATAAAATTCAATGGGCTATAAAACTGCAAATGTAGATGAAATTTCTTTTAATTTTCTAGTTTTTTTGAAGTTTGATAATTGGATTTGTATGGTTTTTGTAGGAGAATTAACAATTTTTTCATAAAAAATAAATATTGCTTAAATAAGAAAGTTGTAAAAATTGTTATTAAAGTTCCCCAGTAGGAATACTGCATAATCGAAATTTTTCTAAAAATTCTGATTAATTTAGGTGAAATTAATATAATAAAAAAAAAATTTTTTCTAGTTTTCATAATTTCATTTGTATGGTTTTTGTAGGAAAATTAACCAGTTTTTCAAAAAAGACTCATTAAACTTAAATAAGAAACAAATAAATTGTCACAAATTGTTAATAAATCCTAGTGCTATTATTATTAGAGGCAGTGCTTATGTATCTATCTTACCGCTGCACCGAAGTTCACCCCGAGCAGCAACTTTTTCGGAGTGCAGTGACATCTAATGAATCTCTTGTTGCCGTTCGTCATTCCGAATTCGGTAATTTTAATCGAATATGAGCCTCATCATAAAAGTTGATTTTCTTCTCGAATTTAGCGCATGCAACGTTTGGCGAACAGTGAAAGAACACTGATTTCAATAAATAATTAAATAATAAAAACAATTTAAACCTGTTTTTCTTTCAAAGCTTTAATTCGCTAGTGTGTACAAAGTAGTTTTTGTAAAATTCCATTCCAATACCATACAATTTCTCTGTACATTACCATACATATTTTTCGTTTTCACTGGCCTTTTTCTGGCAATTAAGTTGAATTTTGAGATGTGGTGCATTAAAAGATTTACGCTAGAATTTTTTTGCAAATATTTTTGTCGTAGATTTTCATCTGTTATATACTTTACTATCAGTAGTTTTTGCCCTTTCTTATAAAAAACACAAAAATGCACATCTATTAAGGAGTTAGAGGGTTCAAGTGCTCCTCAAAAGAATTCCGCGTGGTTTTATACATGGAACTGCTGAAGACATTAAACATCAAAAATTTACGGATCAAATAGTTTACCATAATAATGGGTAAAACTTTTACTCCCTCTAAAATAACATTCAAATCATATTGTCCTCTGTCCATTACCGTGACCAAGATTATTTTGGAAAAAATTTAGTTTCGTCTATTTGAAGCTCATTTTTGTCCACAAAAGTGTAAAATGATACCGTTTTAGTCATTGTCTACCTTCTAAAGGCTAATTTACTATACAAATCTGTATTTAAGCAAGTACTACGCGATAGTAGAGCCTTTATAACCGACTGAATGCAAATTTGTGGATTTGCATATCTACTAGGAGCATTTTTTCTGTAAGTAATATTAGATTCTATCTCTTTCTCACAGCTAAAACCTCGCTTGAATGATACTGCCAATATTCATTTGTTCAGAGCAGTATATTGCAGCCTCTAATCATTAAAACAAAAAAACAAAAAAAAAGGCGGCCGCCTTAGCCGAATGAGTTGGAACGTGACTACCATTCGAAATTCAGAGTGAACGTATAGTAGATTCGAATTTCGGTGAATTACCAAAATGCAGAAAAAGTTTTTTCTAATAGCCGTCGCTCCTCGGCAGACAATGGCAAACCTCCGAAAGTACATATTTCTGCCATGAAAAAGTTCCTCATAAAAAAAAATATCTGTATATTAGGCCGGGTCGATTTGTGGGGAGGCAAAAAAATCGCCCATTGCTTTGTGAAAATCATATTCTAGGGATCAAAATAAGAAACTTTGCCGAAGGAATCATACCTCTAAAACGAATTCTGATGTCCCCCAATTTGAGTCGAACTTTTAGTGTCTTTTGTGGGGAGGCAAAAAATCGCCCATTGCTCTGTGAAAATCGTATTCTAGGGATCAAAATAAGAAACTTTGCCGAAGGAACCATACCTCTAAAACGAATTCTGATGTCCCCCAATTTGGGTCAAACTTTTTAGTTTCTTTTCTCATGTAAAGGCCAAAAATGGTGATATTTTGAAATGATTGTATGGGGAACCCCCCAGGGGAGTTCCAGGGTGTGTGCCACTGGCATGGGTGGATCGTCCGTCCAAAGTAAGTGGGTCGGTCATACATCTGGACTCGATTGGGGCACTCTAAATGGGTCAAAGTGGGATTTTTCGTTCGACCCAAATTGGGGGACATCAGAATCCTTTTATATATAATATAATAACCTGAACATTTTGATCAATTTTAACTATCTATTTATTTGTTTTGTATTAAAAAATTTTTTTGCATAAAAATACTATTCATGCGACAATAAATACTATATTAATACATATTCAAAACTTTAAGCCAAATTTATAAAAAATTTAAGAATTATAATATATTTGATCCTTTTATTCCTATATAGAGCATAGGGCAAATTGTTTCCACTGGACCCGATTTTGCGCCAATAATTTAATTTCGTTCCATGTCTTATTCGTCTTCTCTATCTCCACCTCTATCATCCGTCATCCATCATCCGTCTCCATGTGTTTGACGGTCTGCCTCTGCGGCAGCTGCCCTGCGGGTTCCACTCAACTGCATTTCAGCCAGTTCCACTTACGTTTAGTGATTTCAATTTCAATCATTTTTTGCTTTGTGGCTTGCCAGAGCGCGGTGTTTTGGATTGTATTTGGTCAGAGTACGTGCATGATTTTTCGCAAACAGGGGTTTACAAAGCTTTGAAATGCTTGCGGATATTTTTGCAACAAGTTCCAGGTTTCGCAAGCGTAAAGGAGGGCCGACTTTATGCTGGCCTCAAATATCCGTAGTTTGGTACTTCTACTTATCTGTTGCGAGCGCCATATGGGGCTTAGTTTACTGAACGCTGTTGGTGCTTTCCTTATTCACTCTTTAATATCTACACTGGATCCTCCGTTCGCCACGATAACACTGCCGAGGTAAGTGAAAGAATTAACTTGCTCTATCGCAATCCCGTTTATGATAAAGTTACGCATCCCTGGCGTACGCCTTTTTAAGTTAGGATTCGTTATATATATGTTTATAATCATTTTATATTTAAAACCATTTTTCTCTATTTATGTGAGTCGTGTTTCTTATTATTTTTAAATTTTGTGCCACCACCTATAGAGCTCCTTGGTACCTCCAAGAAACCTTTCGAAATGTAAGACAGTGTGCCCGCCCTGTCAAACTAGTTTAAACGATTGTAACCAAGTACTCTGAATTCAAAATTCCCGTCACAGTGGTGTATCTTATATTTTCAGCCACTAAGCCTTCAGTTGGTTGGTCGGTCGGTGTGGTATCCAGCGTTGCTTTAGTGTGATCAATTGTATGTATAAGATGGAAATTTTATGTACGTGATCCTGTTTCTCGACCAGTTAACACTGAAAAGCTAGCGATACGTAGCTGAGAAATTCTTTGTAGCATCCTTCCCAATCAGCTTCTACGGCAGTTTGCTTAGCATCATAATCTCTAGGTACTTCACTTTTTGTTTAAGGGTTAGGCGTCTACAGCCGTTTATAAAAATCGATGATTTTTTTCTTTTTTTAAAAAGTGTGCGAATACCTTAAAAGCTGCAAACTTGGAAGTTTAAGGTGTACAATAGTTCTATATACTTCTATTTGGTCTTGAACGATTGACTTAAAATTTTAATCGTATATCCGCAATTGCGTAAATTCTGTTTAAAATGACGAATGCATTTTTTTCTCTTGGAATTATACAATACTATTTTTTAATGCTAAATTTACGGAAACTTTTTGAAGTTATTGCATTTTTTTACTTAATTTTGTATTTGAATTTTTTTATCCCGGCTGTATTTCTACAATTACTCACATGTATAATTACAGGTGCAGTTGACCCTGTCGTACAATGAAGTTAGGTGGAAAAAAGTCAAAAATCGAAAAACATTTTGCTTTTCCTCTATAGAGAATACCCGTTAAAATTGAATTAGGTGGAAAAATGTCTTTATTGGCTACAGTTGGATAAAAAAAAAAGTAATATGGCTTTTCAGCTTCTGCTTTCGGTTATCAGAAAACCAAAGTTTATACTTGATAATTTCATATGTATGTATGTAGGTGCAAATATTTTCATCTATTTCTCATTTTTGGAGTGATTTTTCCATTATTCAGGAAGATACTGAAAATTGAAAAATTAGGAAAGTCAAGAACTTTTAACTAAATTTATTATTATATATATTCGAAAACACCAAGAAATTATCTGAAACATCTCTCTTATTTTAAGAGCTGACACATTTTTACTCAAATTTATTTTACTAATAATCTTAAGCATAAGCATGATTTTGAAATGTACTTTTTAAAAATTCAAGACTCTTTATTTATTTATTCTGAAATAAATAAACAATTGTTCTTACTGACTAATTTCTAAAAAAGTAATATATATTTTATCTTACTCACTACTTATTACACTTACAGAATTAATTAGAGTTTGAAACAAAATACTTCTTTCTGAATGGTTATATTGAATTCGATTCTTTATGAAGTTTGCACTTCGATCTCACTTTCTTTTGTGCCCTCTACTCATCACAGAACCTCATTCATATCCAATTCCCTTATTAAACTCAGGATGGAGCTGGGTTGGATTGAGCGTATGTGCCTTTCTTCTGGCTGCAATTGGCCGACATGTCTCAACCTTCTCCGCGCTATAGTGCTGCATTCCAGGAGGAGGTGCATTGGAATCTCCTGAGATTGGTTGCAGGAACGACCCTCCTTGGGGAGGGTTACGAGTTTTTTAAACTAGTGACTTCGCCTGGCGTACCCCATAGTTAGTTTCCAGCAAACCTCTCTTAGCTCTAGCTTTTCACTCCTGAGCTTCTCCTTGATGGGGCGTTGTGCCATAGCAAGGAAAGGCTCGGCTCCTATTAAATGCGAGACCGCAGCCTCTCTCGCCAATGCGTCCTCTATTTCGTTCCAGTTATACCCTGTATCCTGGGACCCAAATTAGTCAGATGCAATTGTGCGTTCCTAGTAGATTAACTTTCTCGATACACTCAGGAACCAGTGAGGATTTGATCTTACAGGACGATAGGTCCATGAGTACCGCCTGGCTGTCACTCAGAATGGCATAACCAAACGCAACTAAACTCACCCGACTAGAAGTACAGTGGGGCTTGCCGAAGAATCAGTTAGGCCCGAATTAGGCAGGCCTTACTGAGGCACGCCTCACTATTACCTTACCATGCCCACGTTAGGCAAGGTAAAGATTGGCATGCCAGAACAATACCAAATTTGGTTGTGGTCACGAAAATCTGTGGCAGTGTCTTACTTAGGCATAAATTGGAATCCCTAACTGATTTGTAGAAGGGCATCCGGAGTATTACCGAAGTTCGGTTTTTCCAACCTGCGCCTAATGAGGCAGATGCGTGGCGATACCTTTCGGGACTTGGGCCTAGTTTGGCTGCCTTATGAGGCGCAAATTTGCAATGCGGTCTGCCTTATTTGCGCCTAATCACCGCCTTACCAAAATTTCTAGTCGGGCATTAGATGAATAGCGCAGATACTCTCGTTCTTTGGAAATCTACTATTCGTTGAGAGTAAATGTGAGTAACTGATGTGCACTTTTGCATTTACGACTTTTGCATTTCTTTCCTTGCGCTAAGCAGTTTTTTCTAGTAACTGTCACCATGACTTTTTCTAATTTCTTCCTTATAAGAAAATAACGTTTGCTGCCTATACATATATATGCTAATATCATAATAAAATACCTGTTTCTGAGTTTTGATTTATTTCAATGTCCCGTTGAATGAAATTCTCAGAATTTGCCAGCGCTACAGTGGCATAGCCCCTTAAAATTATACAAAAAATTTGCCGGCTTATGTTAACCAAACTGAAAATATTATAATACTTCTCTCTATATTTACGGCATTTAATGGTATTTACGGCATATTAGTATGGTGGCCAGCTTTAGATAAATTGTACGTCAAAAGAACAATGGCACACGTACAAAGAATGGCCAGTCTTTGCATCTGCGGGGCCCTCAGAACCACACCCACAGATGCACTAAATATTATTCTTAGCATTTTACCAATAGAGCAGTACGGTAAGCAAACAGCTGCCAAAGCAACTCTCAGACTAAGAGAAATCGGCCTACTCAGAACGTACCAAAGAGGGCACTCCTCAATTTTGGAACAATTCCCCTGCATTCCCAGCACAACGGATTTCTGTAAGACCAAGGACATCAATTTCGATAAATCCTTTGTCACAGTATTTCCTTCCAAAGAGGAATGGGATAACGGGCTCATTGTCAAGATAAATGACTTAAACATCTACACAGATGGCTCAAAACTAGACAACCAAGTAGGCGGAGGGGTCTACTCCGACAAACTCGGAGTATGCCAATCATTTCGCTTGCCTGATCACTGCAGTGTATTTCAGGCGGAAGTCACTGCCATAAAAGAAGGGCTTAAAGAGATAAAAACGAGAGTATTATCCGCAAATGAAGTCTTCATTTACTCGGACAGTCAAGCAGCAATAAAAGCGCTGGAATCAAAAACACACTCGTCAAAAACAGTTCTAGAATGTTTTAAACTACTAGATGAAGTATCTAAGTGCTACAAGGTGCACCTTATCTGGGTACCAGGCCACAGAAACATTGCAGGAAATTGTAAGGCGGATGAACTCGCAAGAACCGGTACAACGCTCGGTCTCGAACCGGATAAGGCCCATAGCCACTTGTAAATTACTTATAGACAGGGAAACCATCAAAAAGGTAAATACAATCTGGCAAAACCTCACAACATGCGAACTAAGCAGACAGACATGGCCGAACTGGAACAGCGGTCGATCGAAGATCTTGCTACGACTCAACAGAGAATCTATAAGAAAAATGATAGGTGTTTTAACTGGTCATTGCTTAATAGGCAGCCACGCTAGAAGGTTAGGACTCCCTTACTTCGATTTCTGTAGAAGCTGTCTTAATACAGAAGAAGAGGAAACAGTCAGACACCTTTTATGTGAGTGTGAAAGCCTAGCTATGAGAAGGCTGCGCACTCTCGATACAGCATTTCTAACCGATGTAGCGGACATAGCCCATCTAAAAATAACGAAGCTCTGCTCGTTTATTAAAGCAACCGGATGGTTTGAAAAGGAACACGTAGAGTAAGGATAAGCTCCAGTGGTATCACAATGGACCTGCTGAAGGTCTAAGTGTGTCTTGCGACAACCACCCTACCTACCTACCTAATGGTACTTAGAACAGAACATAATGAGTTTATTATTCGTTTCAATGTAAGCGACTTTGCTTTGGACATAAAAGAAATAGAGGAGACAAATGTTAATTTCAGAGGGGAAAATGTTGTCAAACAGTGCATGTGTAGATTTTTATATAATTTTTATGTGTACATTTATTTATAATCTATCTTCAGTTCATAAAAATACAAATAATCACACTCGTCAATATGAACCTGTTGTAATTGCCGTTAGAAGTGGTGCGTCCTCGCACTCGAAACGCCTACCATCTCACCTGCTTACCTGCTCACTCTCAACTGGCTGTAAATACACAGGCATGCATGTGGTCAGTTCTCACGTTTAATTCTTGTAATTACCGCACAAGTGACAAACTTACTAGAGTGCAAACAAACATAAATGCGCATTTAAACATACATAAATACATGCATACGAGTAGAAATATAGTACTCACATACATACATGCATATGATGATGATTTGCTTGCAGGCTGGCATATAAAAATGTGAATTTTATGATATGCTTGCTTCTTCAAGTTTTTGTTTACATGCATTACTTGCATGTGCATATTTTACGAGTATTTGTGGGACTTGCATTCATATACAATAATATATGTATATACATATATATGTACGTATTTGTATGCGTATATACACACTTATTTTTCTGTAGAATTTATTTATTCTAAGCGTTGCAATTTTTATTAACTTTTGCTTTCACATTAATTTCTGTAATATAATTATTTTATATTTCTTATAAGAGTCATAATTACTTTACCACTAATGAGTATGTGTTTAACATATGAATATATGTGTGAATGTATATTTGTTTACCCATGTTTTAATAGACCTTTTTCGGTCGACCATGCGACCCTCTACTCAGCTGAAATCTCTAGGGACTTGGTAGAGGAAATCAAGAAAACGAATAATAAATAACATTTCTTTTTCAGAGGGTTGTTGTTTTCAAATATTCAAAGATAATTAATCTCTCATCTACTACTATTTTTTGTACTAATGAATATTGTGGTTTTATTCTTCAGTTATTAGCGACAGACAGTTTAACGAAAGGACAGTGAACTTTGCGTGCACACTATGCATGCATGTGTGTATGTTATTGATTTATGTTTAGTTAGGAAATCATTCACAAATAGGCTTTATGACACCAAAAAAAATTGGTGTTTTATCAACCCAATCATAAAATTTGTCATATATCCAGGGCCGGATTATCCATAAAACAGTGCAGTCAATTGCCTAAGAGCCGCGAAAGAAAGCATTTGAAAATGTGTCATTGAGTGAAAATTCAATTTGAAGATTTTTATCTTCAATGACAATATTATTGCTTTTTTATATTATAATGCATATCAAATTACTACAGGCAAATGTTAAAGGCGGCTCGAAAATTGCATTGCCCACGGGTCGCAGTATAATCGATTCGATTAATAGATTAACGAAACCAATGCAAGACTGAGTCTTGTCGAGGCTCTATGCTCCCGAGTGGAGTGTAAAAGGAAAAAAAATTGACTGAAGTCAAAACATATACCAGATTGCATGGATAAGAACATAATTCTATGTATATGCAGCGAGCGGCATCTTAATGTACGTACACTTGTGTTCTCAATAATAGCAGCGCGATATATTGCAACGTTTTTACTCTTAATTTTTCATTATTAATTTTTTTATTACTTATAAAAATATGGTTTATATTACAACGAAAATCATATAACTTAAAACTTGAACTTTTGGTATTTCAAGTACTTAGTTTTGTACTACACATTTTGGTATAATAAAGTGCAAGTTTGTATTGCTTGACAAATTCTTAATTACAGAAAAAAACACCCAACACCGTCAGCAAACATGAAAAGTTAAATCTAGTAGTCAATAGGAGTCGGTTTGTAACAAATTTATTTGAATTGGACTTTTATTATTTTTTTTTTGTTTTCAAAAAAAAAAATGTTGCCCAGAAAAACGGCTTCAGTTTAAAAGTCACAATTTAATCGTTATTATTTAACTGGGAAAATAAAAGTAAACTCCTTACAGTTTATATTGAACTTTTTTCTAAAAAGTATGAAAGATTCGTGGATGAGAGGTCCTGGGAACTTCAAGAGCATCGATAAATTTTATCTAAAACATTTTGTCCTTGACTTTTTTTGTCTTTGAAAAAATATGTTTACTATTATTTTGGGTACCTTGAAGCTCGGCTAAACACACAACACAGAATATACGCACGAATTATACGAGCGTTGCTATTTATATTTTTGGATTTACCATGGAAAAATGAACCTTAATGTTTGAAACTGGATTTTTACTTTTCAAAATATTCTCCGTGCTGTCAATACACTTTGCGATCGTGTGAACAAATTTTCGCAGCATTTTATTCAGTCCCGTTTCCTGGGCGTTTTTTAATTTTGTGAGATTTAACGTGAATACACCTTTTTTATTAGTACACAATCTCACACACACACAGTCTCAATCGCATAGTATTTTATTTGCAGAATTTGCCTTGATAACTGTTTGACCGTCCATATTTGTTTTCCTTTGAGTTTTTATTTAGCTAAGCCCAAACATTTTCAATAGAGTTGGCGTCAGACGACTATGAAGGCTAATCCAACATTTCAATCCCATTTTGCTGTTTTCATTCTACACACCTTCGACTTCGATGATTGGGATCGTTGCCTTCTTGAAAAATCCAAAATTGGCTAGTTCTTCTAAATATCTTCGCAGCTGTCGATAGTAATGCTTTTGGGTAAATTTTATTCATCAAAAACTGCATTGAAATAAACAAAGAAGCAACTACAAATGTAAACCTTAACTGGATGCTAAACAGTTCCTTGAAGTTGTCGATTATAAGCAGTACACCAGGATCGACGTGTGCAACAACTCGTTTAAAAGAAAGATTCTTCCGTGAATATTACGTTTGCCGAATTCGGTATAGAATTCGTCTTCGCCCATGGAAGTCTTTTTTCAATGTGCTCCGGAATTTGGAGTATTCTACACGTAAACGATCTCGAATGGTGCCTTAAACTGCTTTCCTTAAAACTACTTCAGCTTCGTGCAACGATAAGCTCGGCTTTAATTTATTTTCAAAAAGTCAATAAACTGCAAAGGGTTTAGGTACTGACTAAAGCGATAACTTAGGTATAAGTACAGAAAGCACTAAAACTGAATCGAATTTAGTAGTTTAGAAATCACTTTCTTGAGCAAAGAAAAATCAAGCATAATAGAATTCGAAATCTTCTTGAGTATTCGAAATAAACGCGCTAATGTGGCGTTTCTTGCATAATTCATACTAAAGGTTTTGACCTAAAAAGGATAACTAAAATGAATTTTCTCGCAGAAATATGGAATTAGATAGCTTGCAGTAATGCTGGACAATCAATTACACCACTTACCAATTCATGCCCAAAAGAGAAGGAAAAAAATGTCCTTCTGCTTTCGAGGGACTTAAGGTTAATCAAAAGGGAGCGAAAATTGGGAGTCGAGAAGTGCAGGTAATATTTAAGGAAAAGTTTTTCAATGCGCTCAATTCTATTACTAGCAAATTTGTGATAAGATCTCCAGATGAATGCAAAATATTCAAGCTTTGGACGAACAAAAGATGTTGCTGAGCCAAGGATTATTTTCAAAGGCAGCACAAAACTTAGGTAGTGGGGGTGCACAAATGTTGACCAGAGAAGCGACAATTCTGCGCTAAGGAAGCCATAATCCTGCTGTTGAACCAAAATCCTGTTTTTTGCGACGAAATGACGACAAAAACCTGTAGTCTGAGACGAAATGTGTACAAAGCTAAAATCCTGCAGATGCAGACAATTTTGACCAACCATTTACAAAAATGTTCCCCTTTATATACAAAAGGATAAGGCGCTGATACCCATGCCCATAGCCACTTGTAAATTACTTATAGACAGGGAAACCATCAAAAAGGTAAATATATACAATCTGGCAAAACCTCACAACATGCGAACTAAGCAGACAGACATGGCCGAACTGGAACAGCGGTCGATCGAAGATCTTGCTAAGATTCAACAGAGAATCTATAAGAAAAATCATTGGTGTTTTAACTGGTCATTGTTTAATAGGCAGCCACGATAGAAGGTTAGGACTCCCTTACTTCGATTTCTGTAGAAGCTGTCTTAATACAGAAGAAGCAGCATATGATTTAGATATGATAAAATTGATGTGGTTTCTGAATGAAAAAGTGGAATCAAAGATTACATCAAGGTCTGAAGGCAAGTGTGAGAGATGCTATGTATATGAAGTTCATACTACATAACGTAATTTGGAAAACGTAACGTGATAACACTTATTGATATGGAGGTGAGACCAATAACATCAAAAGTGCAATCTTCTGATCTCTTATTGATACCTAGAAACATCTTCAGACCTCCTAATCAAAGAGAAAACTTTTAGGTCATCCGCGTAAAGTAAGTATTTAGAAAACGAAAAGCAGCTGCCTATATCATTAATTAAAAGGAGTAGAGGCCCTACGATACTTACCTGAGACAAGCCAGAATATGCAATAAAGGAAATAGAAGAAACCCCTCGATTGAGACCACACAGCTCCTATTACTTAAATAGGAATTCAGTCTCTTCACAAATATAGAGTGGAATTCAAACATGGTTAGCTTACACAATAGAATGCAATGGCATACTTTGTCGAATGCTTTAGCATCACAAGCAAACCAATGATCTTCTGATCTTGCGTCGGAAAGGTATTTTATTTTTTGCGCCTCGCCCGGGGAAGTCGTCGACGTTTTTAACTTCGGTACACCGTCATTTATTTCTGAAGGTCTGCGACTTCTTAAAATATTTTTCTGCAGATGTACGTGACATTTTTGGAACTTAAGGATGTGTACATAGGAACACCACTTCAAATCGTTTTTCATACGCGGAATTCATTGTGTAAAAACAATGAACGTTTTCTAAATCTCTCACAAAACTAACAAATCGCAGATAAATTGGCCAACTGCGGATCAGCAGTTACACCATAAGCACCAAAGCCAATAGTAATGAATCAATTCTGAAGGAATCATGAAGTGGATCAGCGATTATGTATGCGGTTTACGTAAATAGCGATGGTCCACTCTAGAACGCTGCAGAACGGCAAAATGCTTTGTGACCCAAACAGAAAACTGCAGTATTATTACAAGACACAACCCATGGGGTCAGCGTATGGCAACCATTGAAATCATTGAGTACCCAATTTGCCTGCCTTGCTTAGAGCAGCGGGATAGCACTGAGTACTTTCTCTGTGAGTGTCCTGCATTTGCTAGAGCAAGGCTACGAATTTTGGGTTCCGATATCATGAGAATGAGAACAACTCGTTCTCTCAAACTGGAGGACATTTTCAGATTTGCGAAAGAGTATAGGGAATTCTCAAAAGAACAGCTGTTTCTTTCTCTGTCTCTATTCTATCCTATCTCTTTCTCTCTGACACTTCTCTCCTTTCCTCATTGACTATCAAGAGCTTCGAATTCAATGGTACAAAGCCCAGTGTTTTAGGAGTTACCATCCTCTCGGTGCTTCTTGGCTCGCCTTTTTCAAATTTCATTTCAACAAATTCTGCAACGCGTAGTGTGAAAGGCATACGCCTATTTAACAGCAATACAGTTTTTTTTTATAACGGAAATCTAAGTTTGAATTTTGCTGGCAACGCTTCCATTAGACACACCTTATATTATATATATATACGATGTGAAGTGTTACCAACTTCACACTGCTTGTATCTGTAAAATAGCTCATGACATCAACGTCAAAATTGTTCTAATGACAGTTCACTATATTGTTTATAAGCCATCAAAAGCATTTGCGTCTCAGTTTTGTTAAATTTTTTTTTTGTAATGGAATTCAAACGTAATAGTGTGATTGCGTTATATTTGGCTGGAAAATCACAACCAGCCATTGTTCGTGAGCTCAGTCACCTCAAAGTGAATAAAATGTTTGTGTATCGCACTATAAAACGTTACAATGATACTGGTAGCATTGCAAAACGCTATGGAGGTGGACCAAAAAAAACCGCAACAACGCCAGAAATGGTTCGGAAAGTGAAGGCTCGACTTGAACGAAATCCACGTCGAAGTGGAAGAAAAATTGCCAAAGAACTGAAAATATCGCAAGACAGCATTCGACGCATATTGAAAAATGAGCTCAAGGTCAAGGCTTACAAGTTCCAAAAAACACACGATCTTTCACCCCAGTAAAAAAAAAGTTCGGTGCGAAAGAGCAAAGGAGTTGTTGCGCTTGCACGAACGCGGCGAATTTCCTAACATTGTGTTTTCTGATGAAAAAAAATTCCCAATTGAGCAGCTCATAAGCACTCAAAACGATCGTGTTTACTTGACCGAACGCTCATACGAGAATTTGAATCTGCATACGTATGGCCACTCGAAGCAATTTCCCATCGTAAGTAATGGTTTGGGCCGCACTGACCGCTGATGGACGCTCTCCAATCGTTTTTATCGAGCCTGGTGTCAAGGTGAATGCGACTTATTATCGAGAAAATATTTTAGAAGCTGCTTAAGAGCCGTGGACACGCAAACATTTCGGTCGTAGACCATGGACGTTCCAACAGGACCCGCACCGTCTCATAAAGCTCGTGTGAACCAAAAATGGTTAAAAAATCATGTTACACACTTCATTTCGTCCACACAATGGCTTTCGAATTCGCCAGACGCAAATTCCATCTGGTCCATTTTGGAGAGCAAGGTAACGACTAAAAAATATGCCCGTATGGATGCGCTGAAAAAAGCGATTATACGAGAATGGGCCAAAATACCTCAAAATCACATTCGTGCAGCGTCCAACTCATTTTTTGAACTTTTGAAGGCTATAGTCAAGGCAAAAGGTAGTCATTTCGAGGTAAAGTGAATATATGTTAAAATTGTAATCATTTTTGAACAATTTTTTTTTTTTTGAAATCAATAAAAACTAATTTCACACAAAAAAGTTATGGTGTTTTGAATAGGTGACACTTCATATCGCTCACCCTGTACATAAATACAACGTATCATAAAAGGAAAATTACTCCTTTGAGTGAAAACTAATCAGACTTTATTATCAAAATTTTAATTAACAACCTCTTCTATTTTTTATGCATATGTTGCACCGAATTACGTACCAAATTTTTGCTTTGAGTTGCATATGTGAGTTGACGTGCAGGCAACTATTAGATTTAATACGAATATTTGTGCATCCACAGACCAATAGGGATAAGAAAATTTGTAGTTTATTATTTTACACACTTCTAACGCATTCAAAGCTATCCTTAAAACACAGAGTTCGTGCCAGAAACTGAAGAAGCGACGCTTGGAGTAGCTCTATAATAGTGAAATTTGCTTACATACAATCAAGGCAGACTCCACCTACTACGTGCCATCCTATACAAATATATTAATTCAAATGTCTAATAATATACAAATGCACATGTGAAAGCCACATATCTGATTGCGTGCTCATATGTATGTGCTCGTATATATGACTATGGTGAAGTACCATATCTGCACATAACTACAGTTTAGATTTGCTTGTATTGCAGTTTAAAGTCAACGATTGGCAAAACAACACACGAGGACATGCCAACATTGATGTGGACACTTGATTGGCATACATTGTTTGCGATTACGATTATATGCCAACTTTGTAGTTTTTCAAGTGGCCTGTATCTGTGGTAAAGCTAACGACGTGAATATGTACATACAAGAAGACTATTTGAATAGTTTGCCATCAAGGAGACTATTAGGAAAGTAGAATTTGAAACCCTTTTTAACATAAAATTGTAATCGACTTTAAACTTCCGTTAGGGGTTGCTGATCTGGTTGATATAGGCAACAAATTTTCGACTGTAATAATTTATATATATATTTGTATATATAAATATAAAAAAAAAATAAATATATATATATATATATATATTCATCTTCTTAATTGGCGCTATAACCGCTTACGCGATTTTGCCCGAGTTTAACAAGGCGCGCCAGTCGTTTCTTTCTCGTGCTAACCGGCGCCAGTTGAACACACCAAGTGAAGCCAAGTCCTTCTCCACCTGATCTTTCCAACGCAGAGGAGGCCGCCCTCTTCCTCTGCTACCACCAGCTGGTAACGCATCGAATACTTTCAAAGCCGGAGCGTTTGTATCCATTCGGACGACATGACCCAGCCAACGTAGCCGCTGGATCTTTATTCGCTGCGCTGTGTCTATGTCGTCGTAAAGCTCATACAGCTCATCGTTCCATCGTCTGCGATATTCGCCGTTGCCAACGTGCAAAGGTCCAAAAATCTTACGCAGAATCTTTCTCTCGAACACTCCAAGCGTCGCTTCATCGGATGTTGTCATCGTCCAAGCTTCTGCGCCATACGTTAGGACGGGCATGATGAGAGTCTTGTAGAGTGTTAGTTTTGTTCGTCGAGAGAGGACTTTACTGCTCAGTTGCCTACTTGGTCCAAAGTAGCACTTGTTGGCAAGAGAGATTCTACGTTAGATTTCAAGGCAGACATTGTTATCGGTGTTAATGCTGGTTCCTAAATAAATAAAGTCTTTTACAACCTCGAAATTATAACTGTCAACAGTGACGTGGGTGCCGATACGCGAGTGCGCCGACTGTTTGTTTGAAGACAGGAGGTACTTCGTTTTGTCCTCGTTCACCACCAAACCCATTCGCTTTGCCTCTTTATCCAGTTTGGAGAAGGCAGAACTAACAGCGCGGTTGTTAAGGCCGATGATGTCAATATCATCGGCATACGCCAACAATTGTACGCTCTTGTGAAATATTGTGCCTGAGCGATTAAGTTCTGCGGCTCGTACGATGCTCTCCAACATCAGGTTAAAGAAGTCACACGACAGCGAGTCACCCTGTCTGAAACCTCGTTTGGTATCAAACGGCTCGGAGAGGTCCTTCCCAATTCTGACGGCGCTGCTGGTGTTGAGCAACGTCATCTTACATAGCCGTATTAGTTTTGCGGGGATACCAAATTCAGACATAGCGGCATACAGGTAACTCCTTTCCGTACTGTCGAATGCAGCTTTGAAGTCGACGAAAAGATGGTGTGTGTCGATTCTCCTTTCATGGGTCTTTTCCAAGATTTGGCGTATTGTGAATATTTGGTCGATGGTAGACTTTCCAGGTCTGAAGCCACACTGATAAGGTCCAATCAGTTGGTTGACGGTGGGCTTCAGCCTTTCACACAATACGCTCGCTAGAACCTTATAGGCGATATTTAGAAGACTAATGCCGCGGTAATTGGCACAAATTGCAGGATCGCCCTTCTTATGGATTGGGCAGAGCACACTTAAATTCCAATCGGCAGGCATGCTTTCATCCGACCATATTTTGCATAGGAGCTGATGCATGCACCTTACCAGCTCCCCGCCGCGTTGTTTGAATAGCTCAGCCGGCAGTCCGTCGGCGCCCGCGGCTTTGTTGTTCTTTAGCCGCTTTATCGCTATTCTCACCTCGTCATGATCGGGTAGCGGAACGACAATTCCGTCGTCAACGATTGGGGTATCGAGATCTTCACTTTCTCGGTGACATGCGCAGCTGTCACTGTTTAATAGGTTCGAGAAGTGTTCCCTCCATAATTTAAGATGGATTATATATATATATAATTGACGCTTACACCCTTTTTGGGTTTTTGGTTGAGCCCCTCCTCTTATTTGTGTCGTATGCCTTGATGTTGTTCCACAAATGGAGGGACCTTTAGTTTTAAGCCGACTTCGAACCGCAGATATTTTTGATGAAGAGTTTTTTCTCGGCAGAAATACACTCGGAGGCTTATCATTGCCTGCCAAGGGGCGACCGCTATTAGAAAAGCTTTCTATTACTTTGGTGTTTCATGCACGAAGATTCGATCCTATGGACTCCCGCATGGTATTCACTCATTAACCTATTCGGCTACGGCGGCCGCATGTCGCATGTCATAAAAATAGCACTGCTTTCGAGATATTTCAAAAATTTTAGGTTTTTGAGCTTTAAAATAAAGTACGGCTATTCAATTTTACAAAATCTTTGCTTTTATTTTATTGTTCTTTTCAACGATTTCGCATATCTTCCCTCCCTTTATAATGTTCATTATTTTTGTATAATAGAAACCTGAGTAATGCCATTTTCCAATTTTTGTGTAAAAATTTGAAAAAATCTGCAAACCTCTTTAGATAGTTTCAAACTTTGTAATTAGAACTAAATTTTTTATAATTTTTTTCCGTTACGATGTTGCTCCTTTTCTTCATATAAATAAAAGGATCGTGCACTCGTTATATGAAGAAAATTTAAACGGGAAAAATTATAAACAATCAATGGCAATTTTCAGCAACTTTAAACTTGCACTTTGTTACACTAAAATTTAATAAACATTGAAACTGCTTTTCCTAAAATTTCGGATAAGAAACCATAATTTGTGAAATGAGCCATGTTTTTAAATAGAAATAATGAGCATTAAAAAAGAAAAGAAGTAGTCAATACCTTAACATAGTAAAATTTTCCATTAAAAATTAAATTTTGATCCACCATACCCTGGCATTTCTCAGCCGATGTGCATATTATGTACTTACTTTCCTGGAAAACCTTGTTTATTCTCTATAACAAAAGAACTGATGCTAATACCTTCTTGGCCAATTTCTGGACACGAACTCGCTTCGGAGTCAAAGAACCAGGTTCACAGTACTCTTTAGCCTCTTATTTTGTTTTAGGATTATGGCGATAGACCTAAACTTTATCCATTGTCATGAATCGATGCGCGAAATCCACTTTATCCTTTCAAAAACGCTCTAAATGATGCTGAAAAAGTCATATTCGAATGAGTTTTTGTTCCATTGTTAGGGAATGCGGCATCCATTGTGCGCACAGCTTTCTGAAACCCAATGAGATGCTTAGGGGTTCTAGTAAACCATTTTCAGTCACTCGACGATTTTCCAATACGATACAGTATATTTTTTCTTCAATTTCTGGTGTTGTTGCTGTTATGGTTTTTGGACGTCCTTGGCGTGGATTGTCTTCAAGGCTTGTACGATCACGTTTAAATGCAACGACCCATGTTACTATTGTACTAATTGATGGCGAAAAGTCCTTATCTATCAACACACGTTCATAAATTTTTTTTTCCTTTAAACCTTCCAAAAATAAAAATTCAAACACCGAACGATACTTGATTTTTTCCATTGTAGAAAATACTCTGGCACGTCGATAGCAAATGGCTTGTAATCAAAGAATGAATTGACGGATTGAAATGAAACTTCACGTACGTTCATATGAAGACTGTATCATACAATAACAAAAAAAAAATGTTGGCTAGTAGCCCTCTCTTATCGAACCGTAAAATTTATTGGTTGTTCAATAAGTACATTGACAATTTTGTGGTTTTACCTTTTTTAAAGTTCAAAAACCAAAATTTTGAAAAAACTCGGAAAATATTCTATCATACTTTTATAATATGCCCTGTCATATTTGGTTTTAGGGTAAAATTTTATATAAAATTTATTTGTCAAATGTTTTTATTTTTAGTTTTTTTTTTTATTTTTTGTCGGGGAGTGGCCTTGCTGGAGTTTTCTGTCTCCACACTCAATAACAACAGGCATTCGGTATGACGGTTGCCGCCAGCTGTATAGTTCAAAACATTTGATTCAAGCAATACCTCTCGTTCTTGTAAAAAAAATAGTATAGCCATACCATTCGTTCACATTAGAATTGCTTGTTTTCATTTGTTTCACCGGAAAAAAGCCAAATGTAACAACAGAGCGCCACATTCTACTATTAAAACTAAACCTGGAGGTCAAAATATTAATTAGCACTATTACCTTTTCATTCGTGCCGAATTCTGTGAAAGAATAAACCTCAGATCAGTCAGAGTTGGAGAAGAACAAATTATACGGAAAAGGAATATATGAGGTTTATTAGGAGGTTACTATCAGCTATATATAAATATATGTTCTACAGCACCAGTCTCGCTATTTAATAGACGCATAAATCGTATCCTTTCGAATATGCGAAAGTTAGAAGAAAAAATTTACAGCGACTACAGAAGTCTGCATTTTTTTATGATAAGGGATGCGTATCAAGTCATGATTTAGAAAAAAGTGGGGGTAAAAGCCCATAAAAACGTGTATTATTTGTTTCTACACCTACTTTTCTCAAAACTTCTCTGGCTGGAGGCTTCCACTTATACTCAAATGAAAACTTGAACCTTATACTACGGTAGCCGTATCTGCAAATTAAAAACAAAAGTTTTGATAAAATGGGGTTTCGAATAAAATGAGATGTCAATTTTTCTAACTAAAATGGCAACTTCTAACGCAAAATCAAAAATTATGCAGTTATAATCACTATTTGCTCAAAGCCATGCCGTGAAAGACACTTTTGGGCCCCGTACTCATATTCAGCGTACAAAAATACCTCGAGAACTCGTCTTATATTAAAAAAAAAATAGAATTTTTTAGATCTGTGTCATCTGATGGATCGTGTCAATGAAAGCAAATCTGATTCTGCATATATTGAAAATACTGAGACTTTAAAAATTACAGGCTCACTCTACCATTCTTTTTATATTGCAGACGCTGAAACTATTTATTGATATAAACTCCAAGCACACCTCTCATTCACACTTCTTCTTTAATTAAATTTAAATCGTCAATCTGTCAGTCTTAATTGGTACTATTTTTCAATGCATACATAGAAATACTAATACTAATTTTTCACTTCTTAATTTTTTATTTCTTCTCCACTTTAACTTTAATGATTTCTCCGTACGAAGTCTTCTTTGATATTCCAAAAATAATTTGATGGCGATGTGCAGCAAATAAAAGCCCTTGTACTTCCGCTTCCAAGGCTAAATAGAAATATCAGTGTAGGTATTTATTAGAATGACAATATCGAAATCCCACACACACACTTGAGTATGCAATTGTTATTTGCTTCAATATGCAACGGCACGGCATTAAACAAAAAAATTATACTCGCTCACACATACATATTTACACATTAAGGCCTCAGCATCACAATTGAATTAAATTTGCTGACAGAGGGAGAGAAGTTTTGGATAACAAAAAAACTATATATAAAGTAGTTGTTGAGCATCAAAGAAAAAATCACACTTACATGCAAATGCTTCGCCGATGTTCCTGTTGTTGCTGTTGCTGTTACTGCACGCCTGAGTTAAAACGTTATGACGTGTGATGATATCTGCTATTGAAAAGCTGCTATTGATAGATGGATGGGTGGGAAATGGCTGAGCGTGAAGTGAATGACTGGATGGTGCCGATGAGTGAGTGACTGGTGCCTATCTGTAGTCGTCGCTGAAAACAGTTGGTCAGGCTAGTATTTTACTGATGCTCGATAGGTTTTATTTTTTGCTTCTACGGTTTTTCACTTTTCTTTGCTTGGAAATGATTTTGTGCGCTTATTGGAATTCCCGCCAACTAGTTAGGACTTGTTATTGTATAGAAAAGCACTCGAAGACTGCTGTGAATTGAGCTAAAGGAGTAGCACACGCACATACATACAATGATACACTAGCGGAAGCACCTACAAACACAAATACGTGTGTATATATGTGTGTGTGTGTTTGTATATGAATAGAGCACAAAAAGATAACTCCCTTTTTCGGAGTAATTAGGAGCGTAACTGTAGCAGGCTTTTGGGCGTTGGAGCACACTCGTTTCGGAATTGACTGCTAAAACTTGGTTTTATGCATTAAAAGAGATTTCGTGCGATATTTCGAAGTATTTGTGAAGAGTTACTCAGTTTTTTGGGTATATTAAAAAAAATTGTAATATTTTTCACTAAAATTTATTTACCAGTATATTGTCACGCACATAAATACTAGGTATCTATTTAATTGCCACGACACGCCCACTTTAATGCCAACGCTTGCTCACTGCTCACCACACAAAAAAGCACATATGCGTGTATGTATGTATGTTTGTATGTATAAATATTTGCTACAAACAGCATCAATAGCCGCAAAGTGAGTAGTGAGTACACCGGAAACGGACGCGCCACCAAATGCCTCCAAACCAAGCAAACAGAACGACTGCTCTAGTGAACTGTTAGTGCTGTGGCCTCAAATTTGCTAACTTTACGAAGTTTTGCGCGCGCCTGCAGTCGCTACTCCCACTGCTGGCTTGCTTGCTTGTGTTGCTTTCGGAAGCTGCGTGTGTATACTACAACAAAACACAAACTGCAACTAGGCACTGCATGGACCTATCCCAAGCGTATCTTTAGTGCAACGTTTGCTCTCTATATTTGCGGCATGTACTCTATGTTTGGAGTCCTGTGCGGCGTAATTAACTTTTCACTTCACTGGTAGCATCAAATTAAGCGCAACGCTGCAGTGGCTTTAGTAAAACTTTTTCTTTTGTTTTTGCAAACTCCACACACGGAATAAAATACACCGAAAAACAAGTGATCACCAACAATCCCAATGGGTATGCACGACTGTGTGTTGGAATGCAAAGGAATTTTAATTTAATTCCGTAAATTTTGAAATCCGACCAACGTTTCCATACACGCACAAACAAACATTCGAATAGACACTTCGTTTTCGTCACCAACGTTCGCTCTGGAATTTTTCCGCCACCATGAAACGCGCACCACAATTGTTTTCCTTCGACTGAAGCGTTCATTCGGCCATTCGTCCATTCGTATGAACGTTCGCTACCTGCTTGTGCTTTAGATCTGTATCTGTAGCTGTTCAATTATGTAGCAGCAACAGCAAAAGCGTTGATAACAGTGGCAATTTATGTTAATATACAGCAAAGCGGAAGTTAGAAGTCCATATTGACGCCATGTTAGTTGGTGAGGATGTATGTGCAATAACCCGCTGCACCATACCTTTAATTCTCTAATCAGCAACAACACACACGAATCATGAATTCTTTTATCAGTACCTCACTCAAATTGTTCGCATCGCTGTGACAGACTCTGCTACTTTAACAGCATTTCAGATTTAAAATAGCACTTCATTTACAGAGTTTCTTGCTATCGTAGGCTTTTCTATAGACAAAAGCAAACGGTGCTTTTGAGTGGTTGCTGACTTAGATAGTTTTTCTTTTTTAATACAACACGGTAAAAAATTATACTCGTCTGAAAAGAGTACAGAGAAAAATGTTAACATCAGGAGAAGCGTAAATATTTTGTTACAGCGATTTTCTTAATGATGGAGTTATATACGATGGGTGCTCAACGAATTCGCGGAATGGAGAAATTGGAGAGAAAAAGGAATACATTTTTTGCACTAAGCACTACTACTACATACCCACCTGTGTTCAAAAAAATATGAGCCTGACGAATTGCACAGTTTTACCTTTTTTGTAGTAATTTTTTTATGTTTTTATATAAGTATAGTGCATTTACAAGAAAAACTAAGCAATCAAAATTTCTAAACTGTGCTCACAACTCCCAAAAATGTAACAAATTTCGGAAAAACACACATAATTTCCCACTTTTTATTCAAAGCTGTCAGAAAAATTCTGGGTATGCAGTTTTATAGCCCATTTAATACTAGTGAATTGAAAGTTTCGAGTGTCTAAAAACTCTGGTTGATTTTTGACAATTTTTTTGACGTACTTGATTGTTTTACCGAACTCCTCATCCAAACCGTGGTGAGCTTCTTGCTGTTGTTCTAAAGGTAAAATTCAGAAAAATGCATGAAATTTTTATTTAAATCGATAGTACAGTCCATATAATTTAATGTTTGAAGATTATTTCATGCAAATGTTGACCGCGACTGCGCTTCAAATGGTCCATCCGCTTAGTCCAATTTTGGCATACTCTTTCCAATGTTTTGGCCGGTATCTCACATATAAATGCTTTAATGTTGTCCTCCAATGCGTTAATTGAAGCAGGTTTGTCTGAATAGACATGAGCTTTAACATAGCCCCACAAAAAATAATCTAAAGGCGTTATACCGCACGATCTGGGTGGCCAATTGACAGGTCCCGAACATGAAATAAAATGTTCACCGTACTCGCCTCTCAACAAGTCCGTTGTTACGCAAGTCAAGCTCTTGCATTTTGGGCAAAAAAAGTTGGATATCATTTTACGGTAGCGCTCACCATTCACAGTTACGTTACGATTCACAGCATCTTTGAAGAAGTACGGTCCAATGATACCTCCAGCCCATAAACCGCACCAAACTGTGACCTTTTCTGGATACATTGGTAGCTCTTGCAATTCTTCTGGCTGATCTTCACTCCAAAATCGACAATTCTGCTTATTTACGTACCTATTGATCCAAAAATGAGCTTCGTCGCTGAACACAATTTTTCGATAAAAAAGTGGATCTTAAACTTTCTTAACAGAACACGCATTTTTATAATAAAATTCAATGATTTGCAAGCGTTGTTCTTTTGTAAGACGATTCATGGTTAAATTATAGACCAAACTGAAGATGTTTTACAGTGAAACAAAACACGAAACGTGCGTCAGCTGTTTAAACCAACTGTTTAAAAAGATAATAGCTAAAAAATCACCCGTTATAAATGGAGGGGCACCTGCGAATGGCAGATTGGGTTTTCGAAGAAGTTTCCAGCCCGGGCACTATTGTATGGCAGCACTACTTGCGAATTCAATAATAATAAACCCAGCGGCTGCCCTGATTCCACGCAGCCTATACAAGATACGCGGACCGCTCTCATGACGTATAGATCATGTTTGTTTTGTTTTTTGATCTACAAAAATGTGCACCTACAGAAAGAATTCAGATGTACGAGACTCCTACCCACTAAAATCCAAAATCTATACGTGGTACTGTCTATTCAGGCAAGGTAGAAAATCAGTAAAATACGGTCAGCGCTCATGCCGCGGTCGATTGAGGGACGTCCTCAGACAATGTTGAGAAGCCAAAACATTGAGAAGCCATTAACGTTATTATTTATTATATGAAAAAAAGCTTTGAGAAAAACATTCTACTGATGGCGATAAATTGGAGTCGGCTCCTTCTGCCTAGACAAAACATTTTGAGTGATGGAAGAATAAACTTTAAGAAATATCTGAGCAAGTTTTTCATCAGTATTAGTGTTCGTATTGTTGAAGCTGTAAGAATAGGATAATTTTGTCACAGTACTTTGACCAAAGAAACGATTTCGTTTTCAAATTATGGTAAACCCATATTTAAAGTACAATCGACAACTTGGTTCTAGTCGCATACAGATATACTTAGAATCGGGATAATAATTAGAAGAGTCAATTTAGTCATGTCTGTCCGACTGTGCGACCGATGATGTAAACATATGTATACATATTTATATATAAATCTATCTTACATGTAAAGCCTCTGGTATAAATGAAGCTGAATTGCTCTTTGTTTGTTGCAAATATTAAACCCAAAAATTAGAATATGACACGGTGGACTTGAACATGAGATAGGTTTGACAAATATGTCGTACTAAGTGAAAGTGACAAATATGTCATATAAGTGAAATCAGTTCAGTTTGAAATTCCACTTCGAAAATTTCAAAATTGAAAATAATTTATATTGACAGAATTTTGAAAGAATAATAATAGTTTACGCTAATCATTACTTCTTTTGTCATAAGAGACTATATATTTACCCATTTTATTATTATTGTTTAAATTTAATGAGCAAATGCAGCATCAGACAATTAGTCACCGTTACGCATAAATGAGATCACGAAGCGAATAGATTAAACGTGTGCGCTCCACATGGCAGAAAAATTAAGTTTTGCAACAAAAATCGCAATTTATTACTACTGACAATCTTGAAAATATAATTAAGGAGCTTATCAATACAAATTTGTGTACTACAAATTCCCAATTTCCATTGGGTATACGTGGATCTTGTCGACTAACTTTTCTTGACCGTGAAAGGAAATTTTTTAATAGACCTGTGCAGACTATGCCAAACTACGAACAAATTTTTGTAGGAAAGCAATCTCGAACAAATTTTCATATCTATAATTACTATATTAGGGGGTTTAATAAGTACCCGAATTAGAATTGAAAACACCATTTAAATTTTTTTTTTTTTTTTTCAACATAGTCACCTTTTAGAAAGATAAATTTCTCCCAACACTCTAGCCATTTTTTTAACCCCTCCCAAAAATAGAATTTATCGAACTCTACAAAATACCTCTCTGTCTCAGCGATGACTTCCTCGTTTGAACTAATTTTTTCCCCGAGAGCCATTTCTTCACGTTAGGGAACAAGAAAAAGTCGTAGGGAGTGTGGCAGCAAATCACAACGCAATCAATGCAATTTGGGGGCGACAACTCCGGATGATAATGCTGGTGCGCTATTGTGGTGAAACTATTGTCTCCTTCAATTTTTTGTGAAAGCGGTAACTCACGTTATTATTTTCCAGTAATCGTTCTTCCTTTTTCTAAAAAATCGATAAGGATGATGCCGTTCGAATCCCAAAAAATCGTCGCCATGACCTTTCCGGCAGATGGGACTGTATTTGCCTTATTTTAGAGCACCACCAACTGCCTTCAGGAACTCCCTCTGTCATCAAATACGGGTACTTATTTAACGGCCCTCGTATATGTCGAACAGGCCGGTCCAACAATTACCCTAAACTGAAGAAAGGAAGAGGAAACGTTGCCTATTTTGCAGCAATTTGCACTTGGAACCTGATAGTATCTCATAAGAAAAAAACATTTCGCAATTATTGAAGACCAAACATATCCGTCGTCTCCCAGCGAGTCGAGTAAAGGAATACATGCCCTATCGTAAGAAGCGACTAAAATCCGGCAGGAGAGGAAGGCGGCTTGGCTCGAAAGGCCTCATATACCACGAGAAAGCTCATCAAGATCGATACCAATAAGATCCTGATTACGGCATGCTGGAAAATATAAAAATAGTGTTGCTCTGAGAGAGAAGATTCGAGACATCGCGCCGACCAACGTAATCCGCAAGATGTTTGAAAAAAGATAGACCTCGATAGCGACGCAAGAAGGCGAGCCTATTGCATGAAAGCTGGCTACAAATATAGTGGATCTAGACGTAGGTGAATAGCATTGGTCCTTTATGGATGCTGTTCTGGGCCTTCCCGAAGTAATGCAGAAAGTAGTGCCGGGCAGGGTGTCTGCTCAGAAGGAAAGAAGTACGTTGGTCACAATAAACCGTTGAAGTCGCAGTGTTAAATAACCTCATACAAATAATAATAACACATCGGTTACATCATGTCGCAAACCCAATCGAAATGGGTTTCAAGATGGGAGAAAAAAATCATTTTTAATTTTATGAAGATATTTGTTGATTACGAATCCGTTGGAAAGAAACACACTTTATTTTGTCACTGTAGTTGTGCATTTTACACTGTAAGTATTTTATTTAATATATATTTGTAAATATTTTGAGTGATATTCAAAGCATAAGTACAGTACATTTATACAGTTCTACATAGAAATATATTTTTTATTACTTATGCAAACAGCCAAATACAGCCGGAGACCACATCAGCAATCGCTATAAACTTTCATAAACGACAATAAAATCTCGAAAAAACAGTTACAAACTGCAAACTTTTTCATAAAACTTTTATAGGTATGTACTTTTATAATTATCTCTTTATATATAAGTATATTTTAAAGGGCCATTAGGTAGGTATTTCGGTAAGTGATTCATATTTTGAAATTTGCATAAGTGAATGATTTCTAACAATATTTGTGTAAACGAGTACAAAGTAATTATTTATTTTTATTTTTTCTGTTTAAGTAAATGCCACAACATTATTGATTACAATATCAGAAACAGGGACAAAATTAATGAAAATAATTTTTGTTCTATATAAAATGTGTATGCATAAAATAAATACATAAATGTAAGTAAGTCACTATTTTCTACATAGAAGTCGAATGTTATTGAAGTCTACCAGAAGAGAACAAACTAATCACAGCTAAAATATGGTAGTTGCTAAAAAATTATATATTTAAGGTTTTTGACTTTTGTGATTTGATGATTTAAAAAACTTACGTCTAAAAGTATACAAACTGAATTCATTGCAAAACATTATTATGAATACAAAGTGTAATAAGTACATTTTTCGATGAATTGTAGAGATTTTTATACTTGGACATTTATTGAATCTATGTAATTGACGAATGCGCAATTTCTCTTAAACTGGCTTGTAATTGCAATCAGTAATTTCATTCATTTCCAATTATTTTGACTGTAAGGTAAAAAGAAAGTTTTCAATAATTTAAATGTTGTAAAACAAGTTGTGCGATCAGATTTTGCGGAAGGCCTTACTAGCAAAGCTTTGATAATATGGACCATGCAACAATATTTTTCTTTTTATTGTTTTTTATTGGATATTTTCGATAGCTTGCCAAGCGCTGATAACGAATTCAGCCTCAAAAATTTTATATCACGAAATTATATTGGGAAAGATTGGATTAAAGGGGTGAAAAAGCCTGGTGAAAAAGCTCAATATGTAGAAAAAATCCGCTAACGAAACGAAATTGTTTAGCGTACTAGATTTTCATGTGCTTTCACTGTTCGAAGCCAATGAAAGCTCAATTTATACGCTGGTGCAGCCAAATATATAAAGTTACAATTAAATTAAAGCTTTATGTCCATTGACGCTGAATATTCAGCACTACAAAAATAATTTAAGAATTTCAATGCGCTTTTGAAGAAATTTTTTATTCTATAACTTAGTACTCAAATAAGTACTTTGTTTTCAATTCACTCACCAATTCCAGTGGCATTTTGTTTACTCTCTAAGAAACTTGGAGGCTAATTTTGTTTCAAACTATTTTTTTTTTTTAATTGGGAAATAATACGAAATTTCCTATGCCAGGCGTTCGTGTTAAACTTCGCAAAATTCATCGAATTTAATTAAACTCTTATCAGTGATAAAAATTATGTTGCATAGGGCAATAGTTCTGTATGTCTTTGCTTCACATTTCGTTTAGCAAATTTAGGAAATTATACAAAAGTTTTCGCGACCAGAATTTCGGGTTAAGCCACGCAAATTTTACCGAATTTATTTAAAATCTCATAATTGAAAAAAATTATGTTGCATAGTGTAATAGTTATTTTTCTGTATGTATTTGATATTTGTTTCACATTTTGTTTAGTAAAGCTAGGAAATTATACAAAATTTCCTAGACCTGACGTTCGAGTTAAACTTCGCACATTTTATCGAATTTAACTTAGCTCTTATCAGTGAAATTAATTATGTTGCATAGTGTAATAGTATTTTTTCACATTTTACTTTGGGTAAAATGCTGCAAGTCAAATATTATTGTCATTTTTTGTCATATGTTTGTGTAGGTTGTCAAACGCAAATTTGGCCTTAAGTACCGTTTTCGATAAATCTGCTTAATTATCCTTATTTTTTTACTAATTTTATTGTTCAATTATGTGCTTAAACAAAATATCATAGTTTTCATTTTATGACAGCCGGATTGCGCGGTAATGAATCGAGTTTATGCCTGCATTAAACACTTGAGATTTAACCTGTTTTAGACCCTTTTTAGAGTCACATAATTGAACAAATTTTAATTTTTTTTTTCTTTTTTTTCACAACTATATTTTTTACTCAACTACAATTTATAGGAAACAATAGCCGGGTTTTCACTAAAACATTTTACAATGCATTCAGACAGTCTGTCACAGCTCCCAGTCTGTCATGGAGTGAAAAAATTCACATAAAATCGCTTACATGAACAACTCGTTTGTTTAGCCTTAAATTACATTTCAACGCTTTCATTGATCTATGCAAAAATTTCCACTCTACTCCTGAGCGCCAACACTAATTCTAGTCAAATCTAATGGATTTGGCTCAGTATTCGACTCTTTAACACATTTCACCCGCTTACATCGAGTATATTCAAATTAACAGACATAAAAAATACGTATGTACTTAAGTAAATACCCATATGCTTGGCAGCACCTGCACTGCACGAGCACTACGTACATACATAAGTATGTACATAGTCGTTCATTGCACAGCATCTGCTTAAGTATTTAAAAAAAAGTTTCACTAGGTATGAGACCTCTAGTATCTAAAATTACTGCTACAGCACTAAACTATAAATAATTTCGTAAATAAATGAAATCAAGTCGTACACTAGTACATATGTATGTATGTGTAGTATTATGTTAATATGCATATCGAAGCGAAGAGCTGCTGCATCTTCCGAAACTCGGGAGTGCGTTGCGTTAAGCGAATGATTTTTTTTTTTTTAATTTTTTGTTTTTTGGTATATGGCGAAATGTGAGAGATTCTCCATGAATCATTTAAGTCATTGCCTGTGGCATGCGTGATGTGTGTTGATGGGCGTGTATGTCTGTTGTGTGATGACAGTAGGCGTCATGCATGGCGTGGTGAGTTTATAAACCGGGTTTGGTATTATCACCAATACCGCTGGTGCTGCTCGTATCCGAAGGTATTGGACTAGCAGTGGCGCTGCGATCGTATTCAGAGCTTGTGCTATGATTGGAGGTAACAATTTCCTACAAGCAATAAAAAAACATTCAAGTCAAATGCTCTACATACGTAAATATATGCAAAATTTGTGAAAAGTAAATTTTAAAAAGTATGCAAATTCAACTATTTTCCCATATTAATACTTAGATTTCCATAACAGCTCTTCAAACTCACCTCATCCGCCTCGGTATTCTTAACAATTGCCTCTGGTGTGTGTGCTTCCGCTGCTTCAACCTTCTCTGCCCATTCCTTCAAGTACTCAACTATACCGAAATGGCCGAAGTTTTCCGCTTCATCTATAGGTAAATTACCCCAACGATCTTTTGGATTATGTGGCACCTGACAGTGCTCCAACAAAAACTTCACACAGTCCAAATGACCTTCGGAGGCGGCTAAATGTAGCGCCGTTCTGCCATCGTAGTCGGCCAGCGTGATATCCATGCCGGAGAGGCGATGACGCCGTAATGCTGTCACATCACCACTGGCCGCCGAGAATAGCAGATTAACAATTGACAGTCCTTTGGTCTCGTAACGATGTTTGCGCGGATCCTTCTTATCCGACGCATGCTTTAGATTATCATAGCGATGGAAATTGAAGACGCTCACCAACTCCTCACAGAATTGCACACCACGCACACTATTGCCGAGCTTGTCGAGTGGTGGTGACCATGTGAAAATGCCCATCACATTGGGAATGACTAACATCATGCCACCGGATACACCAGATTTGGCGGGTAGTCCCACTTTGAAGGCGAATTGACCGGAATAGTCATAGGTGCCGCACGAATGCATTATGGAGAGTACATCGCGCACCACTTCGGGACGTAAAATTTTCTCTTCTGTGGTAGGGCAAATGCCACCGTTCGCCAGTGTTGCGGCAATGACGGACATGGCTTCGCAGGTTGTCTCCATGGAGCAGCACTATGTGGGGAGAGAAAAAAGGAAAATTTGGATTAGTGATGGTGGGCTCAACGCTAGTGAAGAGGTATTGAATTATTAGGATATATAAGTAGTCCTTTGTAGGTTTTAATTTATTCGAAATCAATTCAATTAGATTTCTCTTAATAATACTTGCAGTTATAACTTATCAAAATGGAGACTAAAATAGCAAAACCCTTTGGAGTATGACCATAGGTATAGGGTAAATTCCTGATATAATAATAATAATAATAATATTCATATACATACTGAATATATTTTGAAGTGGGATGTGTGAAACTATACTAGGATGTCGGGATCCCGAAATTTTTTAATATTTTTGTTATTTGTACTGAAATTTGCAGAGTTCGGGTAAAATTTATTGCTAGAACAAATCCCGGTACTAAAATCCTGAAATTTCGAGACAAGATATAAAATATAATTCAAACAAATACAAGCATTTGAAAGGTATTGATATCCTCGCACCTATTATTGACGCACCGGAATCACGAAAATTTAAATGCTGTTTTTATTTTTACTGCAGTTTTGCTGAATTTAGAATAAATCCCGATCATTCGGGACTAGTTTAAAACGGCATTAAAGGAAATAGAAACATTTGAAAGTTACTGATACTCTCGCCCCTAAGAAGAACTATTGAAGGCATAGTGAAGTTCCTAGCATTCCGGGATCCCGAAAAATATTAATATTTTTTGTTATTACTGAAGTTTTGCTGGATTTATATAAGCTCAAGCAAATTCAAAACGGAAATAAATTTGGAAATATTTGTAAAATGTGATTAAAAGAACTGGAAAATATTGAAAGCTAATGCTTGCTTGGAGATGAAGAAGAAATTGAGTCGGTAGAACACCTTCTCTGTGCATCTCCTGCACTTCAAAGAAGTCGTAAAAAAAACTTGGCGATTATTTCTTTGAGGACCTGGCAAATTTGCAAAATGTCTCACTGGAGGGACTAGAGACCTTCTTAAAAAAGTACAAGTGGTTTAAGCAACTGAGCGAGGGCTTGGACATCAAGTGCAGGTATCACAATGGGCCTTAGGTCTACCGAGCATCGTGTCTTAGACAAGCAACCTGGCTAAACTAACTTAATGATTTGCACCTTCAAACCTTTTTGTATAATTTGTGAAACAAACTCGAAATCCTAATCTCAATCCTATTGAGAAAATCGATGTGTGCGCGATACTATAACTCAATGGTAGTAAATCTGCGTTTTCAATTTTTCACCATCACCATTTTTTGTTTAAAGGAGCGCAAAGTTTCAGTTAGAACCTAAAATTAAAAAAAAATTTGCTAATTCTAGACATCTCGATATCAAATAAAGGAAGAATGTCAAGATTTATGTCTAAGTCATACAATTTTATAGAGTTTGAATAATTTGTTAACGCTGGAATCTAACAGAAACTTTTAGGTGGTTCTTTGAAGAAAAATTCTGAGCAACTAAAAACGCAGATTTGCTACCATTGAGTTAAAGTGTCGCGCACATATCGATTGTCTTATGTGTGCAAAGTACTGTTACACGATGTAATATAATGTACTGAATTAATTTTTATATACATACATATATGTATAAGCACTTTGTTAAATTATTTTCCTGACTCACCTGGAAGTAAAAGTCCATCACCTCTTTGAGATTTGTACGCTTTGGATAGCATTTATTTTCGCGCATATAAAAGCCCAAAGCATAATTACGATCTGCTGCTTCACGCTCCGACAGGAACACTGCATTATTGAAACTAATATTCTCCCCGCCTGACAAGCGCTTGAACCACTGCAATGTATAGTCAAACTTTTCAGCCGCCGTCATATCTGGCTTGATTAACGCCTGCAGCAGTGAACAGGTCAGAATGGCGCCTGCATTGATCATGGGGTTGTGTGGCTTGTCTGAAGTGAAATAAACAAAAACAAATCAATGAAATAAATTTGTATAACATTTCACATTTATAAGTAATTTCGCCACTATGCAAACATTGAAGCTACTATTATGTAATTGTTTTTCAAACTTACTATTGTGATCCAACACCAATTCGTTGAAATTGCGACCACTTGGCTCTTGGCCTACATACGAATGCACCACCTTCGGTCCCAGCTTCTCCAAAGCAATGGCGTACGTCAACGGCTTGCTGTAATTACAATTTGTGCAGTGATTTAAATCGATTGAAACAATTACGAACCTTTACATTTAGGTTTTTTTTTTGCAAAGCAAAAAACAAACAAACAACACAAAATGGGTGAAGTAGTAGTCGAAGGTGAGATAGGTGATGCAACGACGATGACGACGACGGCAATAAAGTCAGTGGGGAATCACGAGAGTCTTCAAACCAGTGTCACAAAGATTTTTCACTTTACGCCGATCAAATGGAGTTTGTTCGGGCTTGAGACGCGTTTAGATATGCGAGTAGTAGTTACAACGAAAACCGTTGTTGTTAAGACAAAGGTAATGCATCGAGTTTTCGACTGGGACTCTGGCATTGCTCACAAGCTCACGCCAAGGCGAGCAGCGAACAGCGATTAATGCTCTGAAAGTAGTGTAATTAATTCAGGGAACATTGGCAAGAGAGTAATTATGAGTGTGTACGTAGGTATACATATGTGGCGAGCGCAATGAGCGCTTCCCAACGCCTAGTGCAGAGAAGTGCCGGCCACTCTAAGGCAAACCTGTTCCGATGCGCAATAATGACGACCGCTTGTTGAATTACAGCAGTTGGTATGTATGAACGGCAATGAACATCACGTGAGTTTGTTAGCATACAATTAGTGATAAACGCTTTCTTTTTGTTGTTTTGTTGACATTTTGCACAGACAGAGAAATTTACCTGCAACTCTGCAAAGTGAACGGTATTTCCACATCGCCAATAGAGAAACGCTGACCATCGATCGTACAGATGCTCACACCCCATGAATCGGAGCTGTGCCGCGCTAATTGCGGTATATAATCGGCTACATTGCCATCGGTATTCGTCTTACACTTCCAGTATATATCTTCGACATCCTTAACGAAGCTTACAAAATCAGGAATGATGAATTGTTGACGAAAAGCTTTGGCAATCAAAACGATGTTTTGGGCAACGACACTACACAATTGGCATAAAAAAGAAGAGAACGAAAGAGATAAATTTTATTGGTTGGACGCGAACAAACATATTTCTATTGATTGCAAAAATGTCATTTTTTATAGGTACTCGTATAACAACTTACGCCTTGAAAGTTTCACGATTCAGGTTTTGAGTTTCGGCGGACGAACCAGTTTCATAGTTAGACAATTTGTGCACCTTCTTCAGGTTTTCCATCAATTCACGTATACGTGGGTCGCTGCGCCTGATGCCGGTCGTCTTGAGTGCGGCCAAAAATTTGCCCATCGAAATGAGGCCCGTCTCTTCGTTGTAGAACATATCGAAGAGCACATCTTCGGCGTTGCGTTGCTCCTGCTCGCGATGACTATTTCGTTTTTGGCAGAATAGAAGAATTTTCAAATCAATAAATGAATTAGCAAATTGCAGATATCTACTAAATACTTATAAAATATTTATCGGGCATTAGTTAATAACTTAGTGTCGAAAGCTAGCAAAGTGAAATGCTGTTAGTCCCGTTGGCACATTAGCAAGAGCCTGTGTGTGTAAAACATGCACACCTACAAGCGCATGTTGTTGCCGAAACGGGTGCAGATTGTACAATAAATATTTATGCATAGAACCAATAAAATTTCTACAAATGTTTGTATGTAGTAATTAGCAATAAAATCTAAACAGCTACTGTAAAAACGAACATGGAAACGAGTAACTCAATACATTGCCTATAGGCATAACAAAGTGTTTATGCTTGAGCAGAGACTAGAAGAGATATACCCAAGAGCATGTATTCATAGATCATTTTTGCATAAGTACTTAACTACCATGAGACGAAGCTACTTATCGTAATGACCATATGTACTACTACTCACATATACGAATCGTATGATGAATGTGGCTATGTATGTATGTATGGAGGTGTGTATGCTTGTTTTTTTCGGCATGACTAGCACTAATGAAAACTTGCAGCAATTGGTGCAAAGCACCACATAATAGTTTGACTAATTTATCTAATGAGTATCTGAATGAAGGTGGTAATAGGCGAGTAAAGATGTTAATCAGAGTTCTACCTGCATTATGCCGCACGTGCGATTATACAGTTATATGTATGTATGTATGGAAAATTTGTAAAACATGTCTTCATACTTGTTATAACTATTAATAATGGACATACATACATGTATCTACGTTAGGGTGGCTAAAAAAAAAAGTTGCGGGTTTTTTATAAATAAAATTATATTTTCCAAAAAATCACCTCATTTGATGAAGAGTTGAAGCTTGAAAGGTATGGATAGAATTCTTTAAAATTTTATCAAATCAAATTAATGAGATTTTTGAAAGTACTTTCAAATTCGTCTATTCATTCAAATTATAATACTTTTTCGAAATATTACAATATATTTTGTTAAAAGTCTTAAAATCTAATAGATTTTATAACTCGCCTGTAACACAGTAACGATTTTTATGTTTTTGTATGGAGAGTGATGCACCCTAATAAATATGTATGTATGTATGCACCTCTAAGTACAAATTTCCAAAACAAAAGTGGAGTTTCAAATTTTGTTAGGTTGGGCTAATTGCCTTCGCACAGACGGTGTGTTTCAAAATGACTGATTGATGAATTCGAAGAAAAATTGTTCCGCTTTGCATTTATTATTTTTTTTATTTGTTTCAAGACGCAAACCGAAATTGACAAACAGGGGTAAAAGAAAATTTTGTTCTTTTAGACAATTAGAACTTTTGAAAATATATGTGTAAGTAAGCTGAAGGCCATAGCAGCCATAGTTTTCCCAACTAGGCTTATCATTTTATTTGAAAGCTGTGTTTGTAATAATAATAATATTATCTTTAAGCAACTGTCATTTGTCACTACATTTTTTTGAAATATCTGTCGAGTATGTAATGCAAATTTGCCATGTAAAGAATTACGTCCGAAGAACGTTTACGAATCTTGGAATCTCTGTGGGCTATAAGAACCTCCCCCACATTCGTTCATTTAAGCAATTTATTCTTAATCGATTTATGCTAACATAAATTGTAATTAATAGTGCTGACGGTATTCTGAAACTGTCCTACATGCTTAGTATGCCTAAAGAGATATAACTAGAAATGTTATTGTAAATCTATGCGGGCATCTTTCATGCTAGAAATAATTAAAACGATCATTCTGAGAAATATCCAGAAAGCTAAAAAACTAAGGCCTTTTGGAGCACGCCCTATTCCTATAGAGTTAATTTGACATAGTTTATTTACATACATATACTTGTACGTATGTAAATGAAATAAGACTTATAAAATTATTGAATTGAAGGCGCTAGGATAGCGAAATTTTTTTTTTATTTATTTTTACTGAAGTTGTTTTTCTAATTTAAGTAAACTCAGGGAAATTTAGTATCGAAATAAATCCCTATATTATAATCCCGAAAACTCGTGACTATTTATAAAAGGTCATTAAAAGAAATGGAAACTTTTTCATGTTAGTAATACCCTCACACCTCTGAAGAATTATCGAGTGCATTGGAAAGTGAGATATATGAAACCGCAATAGTACTCCTTTGCCGGGATCCCGACAAAAATTTTATTTTTATTTATTTTTACTCAGGTTTTGCTGAATTTAAGTAAACTCATGGAAATTTAGTCTCAAAACAAATCCCGAAATTCGGGAAATTCGGGACTATTTATAAAACATCATTAAAAGAAATAGTAGCATTTGAAAGTGAGGCATATTAAACCTTAAAAGTATACCGGGATCCGTGAATTGTTTATCATTTTCTTGTTATTTTTACTAAAGTTTTGCTGAATTTAAATAAATTAAAGGAATGTTAGTATCAAAACAAGTCCCGGCAGCACTGACCTGAAAATATTTTATTAATATTTTAAAAAGTATCCCTCACACTAAGAGGATGCCGACACCACTGCAGAAGTTATTATAGCCGCGAAGCAAATATATCAATTCGACGACCTTTTCAACAACTCGGTCCGTATGACGGGCATGGAAGATATTGAGGGAAATATCTTGAAATACACCTGTACGAGGTAGAATAGGGGTAGAAATTAAGTTACTGCAATTGAAGGAAATTTTTTCTGACTAAACGTCAACAGAATATCGATATATTCTTACCACTGAGTATGACATGAAAATAGATTAACTGAGCAACAAGTGGGATCTGCTATCCTCATTATTGTCACTTAAATGTAATCCATTATGAAAAACTTTTATATAAAGTTTCGATTATCCAGTTCTTGGTCATTTTAAGTGGCGTTTAGTCGCTAACACTTTGGATAAGAAGCCCTGTTTTCCGCGTGAATTTTTTAGCTTTAATAATTTCAAATAGTTTGGAAAATTTAGATCTGCCCAAGCCAACTAAAATAAGCAGCTGCAATAGTCAAGTATTTACAGTGAGCCTTCTATCAGAAATTAAGTTGCAATAAAATTTCTATAGTAACTTTTTAAACCTTAATGGTCTATAGTACGTAGGCACGTTAATGCTAAATAATAAAATGGACAAATTTTAGTACTTCGAACATTTTCAAAGACACATTGATAGCTTCTACATACGGGCTGAAAATAACTTTGAGATACACTGCATAAAATAACTATAGCACCACGGTTTATTTAGAGGTTTTGACAATTTATTTAATATACTTCCTAATTAATTTTAATGATTTCTTTATGGAAATTATGGAAATTCTTTAACTTGAAAAAACCATACAAATACAATTAATAAACTTTTTTAATACATTTTTTAATAAGAATTTTTAGAAATATGCCGAATATGTAGTTTTATAGAGCATTAAATTTTGGTCTAAAAAAGTGTAAATTTTAAGTGACTTAAAAATCGCGTTGATTTTTTACAATTTTTTTCGTTGACGGTATTGGGTGTTTTCTTCTAAATAAAAAAGTTTCGAGAAGCAAATGCACAAACTGCTATTAAAAATAAAATTGTCAAAAATCAACGCAATTCTTCAACCATTTCAAACTCACATTTTATTTTATCAAAATGTATAGGGCAATAAAACTGCATACTGACAATTTTGGTAAAGATTCAAATTAAAAAGAGAAATTTAGATAAAAATTTAATTTATTTTTTTTTCACATTTTCATAAAGTTTTATAAATCCATTTATGTTTTTGTAGGATAATAAATTATGCTTATTTTCACTTGAAATATTAGAATGAAATAACAAACAAATAAATGGTCAAGTCTGGTCAATAAGGCCCTGCACTTAGTTATTTAGAGCAGTGCATAGAATTACTTCTGCCGCTTAGGTATTAGGCCACAGCATTAATGTTTGCCAATGGTATAGCCAAAGAAACGTGATTATTTCTGTAAATCTGCTGTTAAAACAAATACATACATCTGTATTTTAAACTTGTTCGTGATATATTAATTACCAACAACAATGCACTTACTGAAGCAAAATCTATACAGAAAACCAAAACACTTGAAACTAAAAATATGAAGAAATGTTAACATGAACCAACAAACACACACTCAACAACATTCGAGGAATAATGTATTAAAAAAAAAAATGCAAAACAAATATGAATTCTCAAAACTACATACATAATTAATGTAGCTCAGATTAGCAATCATTACAACAACGATATATAAAATTTGCAATATTACGCAATGGAGATAAATGATTATTTTTCCGATAATGCATCGGAAATGTATTTTATATATTTTTTTGTGATGTGTGAATATAAACGAAATTACTAAGAAGAAAATTTTCGAAAGTTCTTTTTCTGATTTTTTTTTTACTCACGGTCGCATGGATAAGAAACGCTTCTGTAGGCTACAGTAGCAAAGCGAATTCGTAGTGGTTGAAAAAGAAACAAAAGAACAGAGTACATACAAATATTGGTGTTATAAACATTTGAGACCAGACAATTTAAATAAATGAAACCAATTTATTGGAATATTACTTTGCTTCCATTTACATTTATTTATATGCTATGGTTTTATGCATTAACATATATGTACATATGTATAGGTTGTGTTATATAAATACAAATTTTCAGCTTGTCTGTATGGAGCAAAAAGCCATGTGAAAAATTCGATATTGCTTGACAACGACTTAATTAGCGAACATTTATGAAAAAGAAAAAAGAAATTTTAAAATGAAAATAAAAGCTAAAAATTTGCAAATTCATTATACAGATTTCAGAGGAATTAATTTGTGCTGGAGCCCACATACACATATATTTGTATACGCATTTGCATATGACGCGTGCCAAACAATGATTAAAGTACCGCAATCAGCGAAATGGTTCAAAAGTTCAAATTTTACTCTATAAGTTGTTGTTAAACATCCCACAGTATGTATGTACATATATAATTTTATTACTGTTGCCCACAGTATGTATGTACATATATAATTTTATTACTGTTGCTAGTGGAAACAATTTGAGCAGCAATATAATTTGTCCATGCAAATTTTGCTCAGTTTCAAAATGACAAATTTTTTATACGAAAGAAAGACGAAGCATTCCCTCGCCAGTTTCAAGCGCACCATCAACGGGCACAGGGCCCCATTTATAGTTATTACACAAGTATGTAACTGCTTCCTTGGTTGCGGCCACCTCCGCTTGGAGCACACGTGTGTCTATATTGACCAGTCACCACGAGGATGAACTTAAAGTTTCTGACGATGCTCGAATGCCCCTCCCAGTCTGATTGTGGCACGTACAGCGTCAGTTTTGGCCGCCTCGTTCACACGTGCCACATTTAGCATTGATTTAAGTATAAGTGTAAGAGTGGTTCGAAACGTCGCACTATTTCCAATAACAGCAGGCATTTGAACTCTCTGCAGAGGGTTCCACGAGCCAAAGACTCCATGCAATGGAATTACACATTCCCTTCCCTTACACATTTTTTGGTGTTTAGCCAAGCTTCTCCTCCTCATATTTGTGATGTGCGTTCTTGATATAAAGCCTGACGGATACAGAGCTAGGATTGACATGACGAGAACAATTGGACAACGAATATAGATTCAACAACCTCAAAAACGTTTATAAGCATTTTAAAAAAAATATTATTCAAATCAGTCAAAAATTGTCTTCTCTAGGATATTTGAAGAAAATTTGTCGAAAAATCCCTATTTTGCGTCGCCCGCAACAGTATTGGCTTTATAAAATACTACTCTAAGGGAGAGGTCCCATATTTTGCCTATAGGGCCCTTGCATCTATATAAGACAACTATTGTCTTTCTTATTCCTCAATAGTGGGCCACTATTAGCCATCTGTCAAGGAATAGAACTAAATATTTCTCCTAGTCAGAAACATTAAAAAACACACCTACCTCTTGAGACAAGCTTAGCTCTGTGTACTTTATGTTTCCTCATGAATAGGACGAGCTCCGTCTTGAGAGGATTTACCGATGGTCGCAATCCGCGGCCTAATTACAATTGCATTTAGTAAATCTCATGCAGAGAATCTAAAAATTTGCCTCATGGAGGGATTCTTCAAGTAATATACGATACCTTTTCTTGAGGTAGTTGTTGTGAAAGTATTTTTACACAATCACTTCTGTGTGAGACTTGCTTCTGCGCTGTTCGAAAACTCAACAGATCAATGGAACACAGTTAAGGAGGTATGAAAGCAAATCCCACTGAAAAGGTGTCGTGATCTCAACAGTTCCATGTCTCGCAGATGCACAGCAGTAATAAAAAATTGTGGTTATTCAACTAAACATTAGGAAACTGGAGCAAATAACTAATAATAATTAGTTAAATATTGTTTTGTAATTTGATTTATTGAGTCTTGTGTTACACTTCTATTATTTTGAAGAGTGAATTATTAAGTTTTTGTAATCAAATATTTGTTGGGTTATTGGGAAAAATGGAAGATTCTTAATATTCGCCCATTAAAGACTGGGGATCTTACCGAAAGTATGCTAGGTAACGCAGCGGGTGATACATTATGTAATCATAATCTAAAAAACGGTGCTTCGAGGGAGGGGCGCTATCAACAATGAATAATAACATTTTTGAAAATAAAAACATCAAAATGTATTCTTCGAAAGTTACCCTTCAGTATGATATATGCCCCATTTGAATAAAAGTTCTAAAACATATTTAAACAAAATTATGACAATCGTCCATTTTTTCGGGCTCACAAGGTATATAACCCATTAAGCTACAGTCGAGATAAATCGTAACACTACGACTCCCGCCTTTAATGTGTTAATCAAAAAGTTTAAATGTTTAGAGAGACTGTACGAAATTAATCATTTTGTGGTAAACAAATTACTGAATAAAATTTAGTTTGTTTTTCACTAAATAGAACGTTTTGTTTTATGTTGAGTTTTTTATTGAGCAATACTCATAGAATAACGAACATTTTTCAAGTTACTGGGGCTCAAACAGCGGTTACGTAATTGTACTATATTTAGGTACAATCAGATCATTCCGGCGAGCCGATTTTGTTAGAATAAAGTAAGTAAAGTGAAGTAAGTAAGTCGAAATAGAAAAACACAGTTCCTTGTTTTGATGTATTCGATTATTTCATATTCCAGTAACCACTATTTCCAGCTATATGCTCGCATTTTGTCGGCTCAAACACATAGCGGAAACATGATTAGATACAACATTAAACTTTGTGAGCAGATTGAGAATCTAATACTTAAACTAAAATTTTTTTACTTTTTTTGGTCTATGACACTCTTGCAGTTAATGAGCTAATAAAATGCAAAAATATGCATATGCAACAATTTTCAGATGTAGGTATGAGCATATGCAACACTATTTTGTATCAAAATATAGTTCATACTACAACAAAGCCCAAATGAGAAAAAGTTTCACACTTTGTGAAAATTTTTTTAGAACTTCATCACAGCTTAAACTTTTTAGATAGAATCTTAAAAAAAATTTTCTACACATGCAGTTTTTATAGCCTTTTGAGTTTTAGTATGATATAAAAAAGTGAAAGTTTCAAGTGATTGCGAAATACCTGTAGTTTTGGCATTTTCGTTTTGTTTTTTTGGTCACGGTGCTAGGTTTTTTCCTTCATATAAAATAGTTCGAGTAAGTACTCTGTATGAAAAATGTTGCACAAAGTTTGAAACATTGCGCCACATTATTTTTGCTGTACTGTGAGACATATTGTTATAAAACAAAACCAAAAGTTGCTTTGTCTATAATTATGAATTGGGGTGTATATGAAAAAACATAGATGTACGAACTAATAGTGGTTAGGCATGTACCAGTAAATACATATTTTCCTAAAATATGCACATTTAAAAGCTTTTCTTTTTTTGGTTAAGCTTTGCGAGGAATATTTTGCTACTGCAATAAATGTGGTAATGTTGTGAAAATGAATGCAAGCCAAATACACATAAGGTAAGCCGGTATCCGGTTGGCACAACAGAAAAAAAATTCTAAAATTTAACTATCGATCGCTGAACAACATAACACCCATAGACACCAAATGTGTAATCCTATTCATACATTTTTAATACATAATATTCAGCTTTGGTGTGAAAAATGTAAAAAGTTCAAGGGCGCGTAAAAGTGCTTACTTGTATAACTAGATGAAAAACGAGCTAATTCAAATTAATCTATGCATGCAAGAAATGCAATATACTCCCATTCCTATCACAATTGAGTGTTGCTCGCTGAATTTGCTCAGCTTAGCAGCCATGTCAGCGGCCAAATATCATTTCACTTTTTTTCAAATTCTTCTTCATTTTTGTGTGAATAACCAACCAAACTCATCGATTTGCACTCTGCGTAAACATTTTTCTATTATTTTACACCCACTACACGCACCTATTCCTTCATTCTTGATTTGCTTACTTATATGTAATTTGTACCTTATAATTGCCGATATGGTTCGTACAATGGTGCCGCGTCGGTGATTCAGTGAAATGCCTTCAATGATTTCCTCTATAATTTGTGTGGTTTCTTGTAATTCTTGAGCTTTCTCAGCTTTCATTTCTAATTGATTTTTAGCTTCTTTCTCAGCATTTGTTTCGAATCGTTCTTGAGCTTCATGTGGTCCAGCCTCAGCCTCAGCCTTAGCCTCAGTCTCCCGCAGCTGAACTACTGTATCAACATTTTTAACATTTCTCTCTGTCTCACTATCCACTCTTTCACACACCACCTCCTCCATTGAGGACATTCCCAGTTCTTCATCACTACTACCACTGATTAAACCGCCGTTGTTTGTTTCGTATCGACACACCATGACGTATGAGTAACTTTTAATTTATATCTGCTTTAAAATTTATTTTGCAATTATATATACACACACTCAAGTTTCTTTAATATCTATATAGCTTTAATAATATTTAATATTTGGAATGCTTAGATTGCTTATTTGTGTGATGCCTTTTTCAGATACTTTAACTTGTGCACGGTATGGTTAGGCGCGAGCTAATGAATTGCAGGTCTGCGTTGCTAGTTCATTTATACCCGTAAAGCGGATTTATGGCAACACCTGCCTCCTTACCTGTGAAGCGTAACAGTTCACCGCAAACGTACGCGGTACCCACAAATGGACACAAATACCATCAAGCATGAAATCAGTATTACTCAGTGCCACACGAGTGTGTTAATCTTTAGTATCCCTTTTGTGCTAAATATAAACATTCAAGCTATTAACATTTTCCTTTATTGTTATTAAAAGCTGAATACATATTTATGTAGAAATTAACGTTTTCTAGTATGACTAGTAGTGCATGTGGAAAAAGGTGCTAATTTCTAAATCATGTTGGAGCTATTAATACAATTAAATGATTAGAAAACAAAAAAAAAACAAAAACTCCCTTTCTATGGGCAGTGAAAATCTACATAATATTTGCTTATAAATTTAATATCTTCGGTCTTTCAGACAATCAAACGAAAACATTTGGCGATGACCAAACCGGAGCTCGAGAGCGTACAGCGCTCGTGCCACACAAATACATTTTTTTAGCATCTAAGACAGGAGTTCTCAGCCGGTTGTCATTTTTAATAGCTTCCAAATTCGCATGCAGACTGATGAAGTTTAAATCAAATATTTATACAAAATTTTATTTATGGACATCACTAAAAGAAATGTTAAGCGCGGAAAATTACGGTTCAGCGGCACACTTATTGAAATCAGGTGGTCAAAAGCAAATTTGAAGGTTGCACTAAAATGGTTGCGAATTCTGTTTTTTTTTTGTGTTTTTGTTAAGCAAATAACTTTAGATACTCTTGCTTAAGCACTTGCCCTACATATTTACTTTTCTATGCATTTATTTGATCAAATTTTAACTGCGCGTCGTTTCTGTTACCTTTTCGGCGCCTTTATCGTTTGCATTTATGCCTGGAAAATAACTCCTAGTTTCTTCGAGACATCTTCTATGAGACGATTTTTAATGTAGAAACTTCAGTGAAACAAACAGCGCCGTTTGAGTGGTCTTTTTATACTGCTGTTTATCTTTTTTTAATATATTTTCTACATGTCATATTTATACCAAAAGTTATATTAATTGTTTTACACCATTTTACTTGAACTGGTTTTGTTATTATTTTCATATAAAAAACATGAAAAGCGCACATTTTGTTTGCGTTAATGCCACGTATTAAGGTTTGAATCAAGGGTGTCTATCAGCACATGTATGTACATAAGGGTGCCTTACTAAAAGCAAGAAATTATAAAGTTTATTATATTTTAAAACTCTCGCCAAAATATTTCGGAAAATATTATATATACAATTTTTCAACTTTTTTATAAAATGTTTAGCCTTAAACTATTCTATCATCTGAGACGGTCTTGTGGTAAAAATATTTTTAAAAACTAGTTTTATTCATAAAAAAACTCGAAAATACCTCCATTTCCATGTCGGTCTAGCTCACGTAAGTCTTAATATTATATTTATCTCAAATATGTTGGTAAAAGTTTTAATATATAAAAGCTTTTATAATTGCGATGGAAAAACATTACCAAATTTATTTGTAAGAAGTGTGATGTGTCTAAATATAATATTTGCATTTTGAATTACCCAAGTACAATTGTGTGCAAAATAATAGCAGTGCGACCTACGCGTACTGCAAAATTTTTACGATTATTGCACGTAATTAACTGGTATAATAACGCCACCATAAACACCATTCACAATTTCAACGGTCCGCGTGCATTTTCAAAGGAAAACTTTAATATGTACCGAATTTTCGCTTTTTCTCGCTGACTTCCATTGATAATACCCTGCAATTCACAACTGAATAGAACAAATAAAAAGCAGCAAATGATTTTTTAGTGTGGAATGTCACCTTGGCAACATGCATAAACTTTAAATTGAGATATGTATGTAAATAGTATTTCCTTTTCGCCAACCTAATATTAATAATTTATTTTATTTATTAAATTTTTTACAAAGATATAGTTTACACTACAACAAAAACCACACAGCTTGATATTTAAATCTTAGCGCAAATTAAATAATATTTAAAAATATTCAAACTTTTTAATCAGGATTTTTAGAAAAATTTCGGGTAGGAAGTTTGTACCCCATTGAACTTTGGAATAATATTATGTCACTTTGAAGTAACTCAAAATTTTCGTTGATTTTTGATTATTTTCTAAGGACAAAATGCACAAGACCGAGAGCAAAGAGTAAAGTAATTAAAAAAAAAAGGATTTGTGTACTAATATAGATCGGGTATGTCGCCATACAAAAATAAAAATGAAGTAAAGTTAAAGTGTTATAACTTTTTTGTTAATGCATTAAACAAAACAGTTGAAAAGCAAACTTTTAATGAATTTTAATACGCTTGAGCTTGATGAAACAAAAAGTAAATTCTAGAAGTGTACAACTCTGCCTAACTGGCTAACTATATGAAAACGACTTTGGCGCTCATAAGTGCATAAGAACAAAATATAGAACTCCTCAAGCCTAGAATAATAGCATACTGTTTTCGAAAATCAAATAACAAATATTTAGGTTTTAATAAAAAAAACTATTTCAACGGTTTTTAGAAGGACCAAAAAATATTTTTTTGTGTTGGAGAAATCCTCTCACATAAGCTTTAAAAATAAAGGTCGAATTTGCAACTATTTTCGACCCAGCCTATTTCGTATGCCAAATTTTCACCGAAAATGCGAAAGATATCCGCACTTTAGCACGAGTTTCATGCCAGCATGTGTGGGATAACGATATTTGAATCAAACGTCGTACAACTCAGCATTGAATATAAAAACTCTTCTAAGGAAAAGTTTCTATTCGAATTTGTAGGGACACGAAATATATCTGTATCGAACTATTTCTATTCACCAGTAGCAGCAAAATTCTGAACTTCAACATAGGTCCTCTAAATGGCTAGCCTCTATCTACATATATCCTCCAGCGCTGAATGAATAACGGTCACACGGGTATCTAAGTTTAACTTAGAGATGAATTAAAAGGTACTGCGTAAAAGGAGCTTGTAACAGATAGCTCTATTCTACTTAGATTAGTGTCGGAAAGACATGCAGTTCGATTATTCATCCGATTATTTCTTACGGTTCTCGTTGATTATGTGTCTCCAAACTGATGAACAGGCTGCAACGGCGGAGGCAGTCAGACCATGTTTAACAGACGCTTTGTAACGTCATCTGTAATCTGTCATCTGCCATCTGCCATCAATAGATCTGTTTATCAAAGAAACTACTATCGGAGAACACTGACGCTAAGGATACTAAGATTTTGGAAGGAACCAAAAGTGCCAATTTTTCGGAGAAATCATTACGGCGTAAATTTATATGTGTTCAAAATAATAGAAGCGCGACGAACTAATAATTTTTAACTATTATTTTCTTGTATGTCTTTTTTATATTATTTAAGTATTTGTGCTCTGCAGCAAAAACCATGTAATCAAAAGTTCCGAACTTTGTACAAATTTCACATAAAATTTCAAAATAAAAATAAATAAATCAAAATTACAAAATAAAAAAAATAAATCAAAATTTAAAAAAAAAAAAATTTTTAATGTTTTTTTAGAAAAGTTCTGAATACGCAGTTTTATGCCTTATTGAAATTTAGTAGTGTAGGTTTGAAATTCCACAAAATTCTTTTTGATTTTTGACAATTTATTTTGCTGTGGCATTGATCATTTTCTTCCATATATTTAAAAGACTTCTAAATATGTGGAAGCAATATATGGAAAAAATTCTCAACATCTTATGGAAACCAAATTGTCAAAAATCAACGCAATTTTTGTGCGAACTTACACTTTCTTATATTATTATAAAATGGGCTATTAAATTGTTTACCCAAAATTCTATTAAAATTTTTGAAAAAAAAGTCGCAAATTTTGATGGCAATTTTTTTGAAGTTTCTTAAATTTTGTACAAAGTTTCGAGTTTTGAGTTATATATGGTTTCTATTTTAGAACTATATTTGTATGAGACAAAAATAAAATAAAAATGGACACAAAAAAAACATTCAAAAAAAATTGAAACTCCTATTATTATGAACACAGGGGTATGTATGTATGTACATATATCATGAAATTTCTGTGACATTGCCGAACTACATACGTAAGCAGAAAAGGGGCATGTATTTCAAAGGTAATCTAGAAATGAAACAGCAACAATATATCATTCATAGTATACGAATTTCATACTTATCTAAATATGGACGTTATATGAAAAAAATAGGCACAGCCAGTACGTTTATAGATGAAGCGATAAAAGTAAATCTCATGACTAGCCTGACTCACCACCTTTATCTAATCACTACCGCTGGGTATTAATAAAAAATCAAAGTGAAAACCAGCCACTGTATAAGTTCTTGAACAATAAAAGTGAGTGAGCTGCTTAACGGTAATTTATGATTGGCGGGAGGTAATCAAGCAGATCGCGCACGCAAATTAATTTGTGTTATCTTTTAAAGCTAACGTGGGAAAGGAGAAACAACATACTACAACCACTGGAAAAATTATTGTTTTTTTTTATTTAAAAATTTCTTTAGTTTAATGTTAAGTACCTAAGCGCATATTTGGTTCTTCTGCTAAAGCAGGCCTAGGCAAAAATTCAAAAATATTTGCATATCAAATAAGAAAACTTCAGCTGCTCCAATAGAGTGCAGATGCTTCCACCTATATATTGTAGTATAACATTTAAGTAAATTTCCATTGCGTCATAGTACTGATATTGCACTACAATTTTTGAAAGGTTGCAAAACGTGGAGTAACATAGTTTTTTAGCAGTTGTCTGTAATGAAATTATTTAATATTAACATTTTTGCGTTTATTGTCAGCAGTCCAGCTTCGGGCGTTACAAAATTAAGTTTCCAAGGGACAATTTTTCTTTAGCAATCCATTTAGTGAAGAAGCTGCGTTAGAGAATTGCATTAGTGGCAACACTCACAAGAACTCGTAACCAAATATTAATTTAAAAAAAAATAGTTGAGAAAAAGATAAATATTCCTACTTTCTTTGCTGCTAGGAGGAGAAAATTTAAAAAAAATAATTTTGGAGGAATGTGCATCAAAATAGGGAAGGAAATCGCCAATTTTTAAAATAAATCGCATATCTCTCTCCGGAAAGTTCTTCGGGTGTCCAAGAACCAATCGCGCACAAATTCCATGAAATAAACGGGCAGGCCATACATTACGGCCGCACAAGTTGCGGGTGAAATTAAAATGTCGTAAGTGCAAATGCCTTAATTTCAATTTCAAAAATTCGTCCCCAATTACGAAGTAAAAAACATGAAGCCCTTTCAACACCAACTATTCACAAAAGGTTATGCAAAGTGGCGCGGAATTATTCATCCAATTTAGTTTTTCAATAACTGGCTTACTAAATAAAAAAACATGATTTTGAGTGATGGAATATCAATATTTAGCGCTACTTGAGGAGCCAGACAGGCACTTCAACCATTTCAATTACCGAGAGTGATGGAAGTCTTTATTTTGACCTGTACGCGTTCCATTACACACTCCATTGCAAAAATTCCGAATCTTCTAAAAAGGTGATTAATTTTGCGCCACCTCGTATGAAGCTGCCAACAATATGGGCGAGTCGCAAGGAAAATCCTTTACGTTGGCAAGCTCAATATGAAAAAAGGAAAGGAGACTTGGAGATTCACCTAAATCATGCATTGAAATGAATACTGAAAACACAAAAAATTTTTCGGAAAAGATGAATCTACAATGAGTTGAAATATACCCTTGACAATCACTGCCTTATAAACCCACATTTAAGGTGACTGAAAATGGTAACATGCTTTGAAGATGATTTTCCCATTGAACCAGGACAATTAGTAGTGCGAAAAAAGAGAATGCCAAAATTAACTTAAATTTTCTTAAAAATTTTAATTACATTAGCTGAAGGTAGAAGCTATTTGGCAGCAATTTGATACTACAACAGGATAACGATCCAAGCAGGAAAAAAATTTACGAAATACGAAAAAAAATAAAATATAAGCATTTTGAATTGGCTACCTCGATGCCCGGACCTATGCTCTATTGGAGAGACTAGCAACAATATTGTAATATTGCAACAAACACCACAAAACAGCGGGCAAATGAAAAAATTCATTCAAGAAACAAGAAACGAAATGCCTTGAGATAAAAACGTAAAGCTTGTCACATTCGTTCACGGCTGTCACTGCGACTACGAGTATTACTGTTAGTCGAAAGACGCCTACAAAGGTCACAAAAGCTTTTTAGGTGTCTTTCTGTATAAGCCTTAACAATATAATCGTAATTACATTAAGTTTATTTTTTCTTATTTTAGAAAATAAATTTTAAAACCTAATTGATTAATTTGTATAATTAATAATAATTTCTTCACTTTCTTCCGTACAAAGTCATTCGACAACTTTTTTATGTGGAAAAAATTGGTAAGCCGCTGTATGGAAAAAAATTCTCAAAAATCAAGTCACTCTCTCTGACTTTGTTCCTGCAAATTTCCACCAAAATTTCGAACTTTCTAATTAGAATTTTTAGAAATTTTAATATAATAAAGTGCAAGTTGTAATTGTGTACAAAAAAGAGTTGATGTTTGAGATTTGAGATATTTTTCGCGATTTGTTACGCCTTCTCTTCAATACAAAGTAAATACTCGAAATAAATAAAAATAAATTAAATAAATAAATAAAGAACTAAAATAAATAAATAAAAATAAATTGAAATTAAATAAAATAAAACAAAGTCAAATAAAAATTTAAATTAAATAAAATAAAGCAAAGTAATATAAAAAAAATAATAGGTATGTAATAAATAAAATTATTCTTAGTAGGTGAGTAATGAGAATTGTTTTTTATTTCCCCTGCAAAATTTTGTATGGGCACAAAATGGGTTAATAGCATTGTCGAAATATTATTTGGAACGATTTTTTTTTAAATTACTTTCGACATTTAAAATTAGGTATACAGGGTCATTTAATTTAAAAATTTACTATTATCTACGAAATGTTATTATTTTGTCTTTATTCTCTTCATTTATAAGTATTTTCCATTGAAATTAGAATTTCATTTAAAAGCAAAATTTACCAAAAATTCTGATTTTAGTATACAATTAGGAAACCGTTAATTTTCACAAAATTTTAAGCTTTATTGTTGTCAAATGATTTCAAACTTATTTTTGCAAATATTGTCCATTACTCGACACGATCTTTCCACAAATTTCTGGCAGCTCGATGATTCCATATCAATAAAAAAACTTTTCCTTCTTCTGTAATGTTTTACGTATCGAATAATTTTTTGACTCCACCTAAAGAACGCAAGCGCTGCTTAGTCAGACTCTACTCTATCGATCGAAGCAGGTGGTAGTTGGAAACAAAAATGTTTGAGATATACGACAATTGGAGTAAGAATTCAGATTTCTGTATTAGCAGATGGATTTTAACGAGAAGACTGCCATGATTACAGGTATTTGGATTGTCATAGTGCGATAGCTTTTGGATTCACTTGGCATGACACACCATTTGCAGGAATTAAGATACTAACTCTATCTGACTATCTCTCTCTTTCTTTCACATTGAAATCACCAATTTTGCAGGTTTGTTGCAGTTGATGTGACTCAGCCTCAAATTATTTGCCAATGTTAGCATCGATACGATAGATTTGAAAAATATTTCTATTAATTTCCAAAAATGACAAAAAAAACTTCTTCACAAAAAACAACAAATCTCAAACAAGGTGGCGCAAAATTAATCACCCTATAGGAAAATTTATAATTTTCGCTAGTGACGTCGTACGTCAAACATATTTTACACTTGCGAACTGGACTCCTGCACTATTCAAACAGACAAGCAATGCAGCGCGTAATTCCAAAATAAATATTTGCATTAATTTTGCGTCATACGAATAAGTTTGCTGCTGGTGTTTCGTTGGAGCAGTTTTTTTGCAGTGAATTCCTACTGGTGAATTTGAATTTATTTTTAATTTTAATTTTAGAGTTTGCTGAGTCTTAGGTAATAATGGCACAATAAGAAAAGAGTCTGCGAGAGCACGTTTTCCAAAAATGACAAAAAAAATTTTCACAAAAATTCTGACCAAAAAAAAATTGTTTTTCCAAAAAAAATTTCTAAACATTATATTTTATTCTAAAAAATTAAAAAAAAAAGGAAATGGTTATAAAAATATTAAAATGAACTGAAAATACTTCACTTTGAAATACTTGATACTAAATTTTCGACGTTGAATAAGTCCCAACATTTTTCTAAGCAACATGTTTTATTCTTAAAAATTAAAAACAAAAAAACAAATGTTTATAAAAGTACTCAAATGAATCCAAAATATATCACTTTGAAAGACTTTATACCAAATTTTCCACGTTGAATAAATCTCAAAATGATTAAGTTTTTCTAAAAATACTTTCAATTCATCTTTTATTATACTCAAGCCTACAAATGCACCAATTTTCAGAAAATTCCCCGACAACGTTCAAAATACTTGGATCACTTGACTCACTGAAGCGCTCACATGACTCAATATTTTTACACTCACGTATGTACGTATTTTTCATTTCCCTCGCACCTTACCTCAAGTACTTGGACACGATTTTGACGAAAGTAGTCTTTTGCTGTTGCGCACAAATGCCTTGCACCAATTCACGCAGCACAGCCTCATCGTTGTGATCGAATAGTACACCATTTTGCTCCTTTCCACTCTTTTCCTTATCCATTTTTTCATTATGCATTTTTTCTACTTCAATGAACTTGTCATACTCGTCTAAATTTTTAAGATTCTCACATGATTCTGTGCGTGAATCAATATAATTGCGGTGCATATCGCGTCCCGACTCGGATATCTCATCGATTAGGCTTAAGAAATTCATTTTTTTACAAAAATACAGAAATTTTAAATTATTAATATTTTATTGCGATTCTTTGTCCCTTTGTGCACCACACTGCTTTTCTTTCGCTAAACCACTGAGACCTTTCGTATGGAATCTCTGTTTGAAAGCTTAAGTTCAAAATGCTTTGAAATTTAATTTTATAGGCGTTGAAACTGGCATGTGCCAGGTATTTTGTTAAATTCTTTTTTTATAAAATGTGTTAATTGGTATTAACACACTTCCATTCACAGCGACTCAAAAATATTTAATGTGGCCGAAATTCGCTTGTTGGTGAGATATGTAAATTTTTCATTAAGAAGCTTTCCACTCCACTCAAATTTGGTTGGGGTAGCTTCTTTCACTCAACTGGCGATTTTATTTGCATTGTATTAGCTTTTATTAACACAGGTTTGCCAAAATCATGTTGAAAGTGTAGGTATTTAAACGTGAATAGAAGATGACTGTTTTTATTCAATATTTTTATAAAGAAAACAGAAGATCAGCAACAGGTATGCCAGAGCGTGTGTCTGTGCACGTTTGCAATGCGCAGAGTTCAGCAAGTAATGATTTGAATCGCATGATTTGCCACTTTATGTGATTCTTACTGTTTTCTGGCAGAAAACGCAGTGCCTTGCATCACAGTGGCCTATAAATGTACGTAGATTTCGTTATGTATTTCATTTTGAATTCTGCATCCCGTAGGTAGCGGCCGCCGTAGCCGAATGGGTTGGTGCGTGATTACCATTCGGAATTTACAGAGAGGTCGTTAGTTCGAATCTCGGTGAAAGCAAAATTAATTGGCGGCCGCCGTAGCCGAATGGGTTGGTGCGTGATTACCATTCGGAATTCACAGAGAGGTCGTTAGTTCGAATCTCGGTGAAAGCAAAATTAATAAAAACATTTTTCTAATAGCGGTCGCCCCTCGGCAGGCAATGGCAAACCTCCGAGTGTATTTCTGCCATGAAAAAGCTCCTCATAAAAATATCTGCCGTTCGGAATCGGCTTGAAACTGTAGGTCCCTCCATTTGTGGAACAACATCAAGACGCACACCACAAATAGGAGGAGGAGCTCGGCCAAACACCTAACAGAAGTGTACGCGCCAATTATTTATTTTTATTATCCCGTAGGTAGCGACGAACAGCCTGTTCTACAAGCATAAATGTGCATACATACATACGGACTGTTATTTTTCTGTTCTGTTTGACGAGAGTTAGTTTCACATTGATTTTGTGCAACATTAAGTGACTCTCATATGGGTGTGTGAAGATATGATGCTTAAAATTGAAAGCCAAAGACGAATATTTTCAATTCAAATGAAATACAAAACTACGAAAGGGTGGAAAACTTAGAAAAGGAAATTGCTTTGTTTCTTGATTGGTCGCTGTTTTAGTTGTGCTATACTTTCTTAGCATGGGCACGGCAGCGGAAGTAGTAAAGAAGTTACTGCATAACGGCAAAGCCAACGTGAGAACAATGATAAAGCAGCTTCATCGCATAACAACTCATAGTGAAGAATGATCGAGTAAGAATACAATATTATGCAGACTGAAATGGGAGATATGGCGCACATTGTAATTTTCCCATGATAGAAAGAATAATGATATGGCGCCTACGTCATATTAGCACAATTAGTGACCGGTATGGCCAGATTATCATTTTCGTAAATTGATTTAGTATTTGTTTTTTGTTATTTGGTCTCAAAGTTTTAGTTCTTTCTTCATGAAATTTTATGTAATCTGTTCTAATTAAAATGTAATGTTTATAATTTTGTAAAATATGAATTTTTTCAAAATTAGTTCAATAATTCTCTCAGTTTTATTTAGCTTTAATTTTTTTAGCATCTGGTCACATTGCCCGCGATTGCGGTTATTCTTAATGTTCTTCTCCTTCCAGCAGTCAAATCTGTCTCTCGCTACTGCATTGTTGCCTAGCTTTGGACATAAAAACGCACTAAAATGTCCATTTCAAGAAAATAAAATACCAAATTTTTATTGAACTACTTAAAGAACTTTGTATGCGTGACAAATTGTCTTTAAAATGTCCGTTTCTTTTTAAATAAATGTGTTATGGTTATGTACAATTTAATTTATGAGTTTTTGTTAAGAAAACAACTGTTTTGCTTTACTTGAGGTTATGTAAAAATGCCGTTATGGTTTCCTTAGTTTTTTCTTGTATTTTTTTTTTTTTGCTTATTTTTACTATGAATACACCTCTTGATGCCCTATGTCTCACTTAGGATTAAGGACTGGAATAAACGATTGCACCTCTATGATTTTAATTCGCATTCAGTAAATTCAAACGCTTTTTAAAATGTGTAAAAAGGTTTTCAATGTTAAAAAGAGTTGAGAGAAGAAGATTTAATATTCTGGCATAACCTTAAATTTAAATTAAATTTACACTTTCAAAATATCAAATTTTATAAGAATCAACAAATTTCCATTAGCTCTAAAATCTTCTCAGAGTGACCTTCTGTAATCTTCTTCTGTTTAATAATACAGTTTTTTTTTAACTTACAGTTTCGGTAGCTTTAAATTAAAAAAACACAAACTTAAAAGCTTTCGCATTTTGGGTATAAAAAAGCACAAAATTTATTGCGAGAAGCATATGGTTGGCAACACTGCTCAACTCAGCTAATGTGACGTCTTGTTTCTATCATTCTTGTAATTTTCTCGTGCCGTATTGCAGATGAGGTACGTGAAAGAATAAAGGAGAAAGTGCCTAAATAGCAGAGATTTGCAAACAAAAATAAAAAGTAGATTAACGTCATAAAGAAAGATAGGAAAAAGAAGAAACAGAAGCAAAACAAAACTTTGTAACACAAAAAGATCAACAAATAGCGTAAATGGCGACAGCTCAACACCTGATTATTTTAAATTCACTGAGCGCCTACTAGCGGTTCCCAGGGCATATTCAACAAGATAGAAGTGATTTTGGCATTTCTCTCTTTTAAACAGTGACTGAAATGTCAATTCTTAACCCTTTACAATTCGTAAATTTAATTTAATGAATTCATTTTCAAATAGTGAGCTGTGTGACAGATTTAAAATTGCGGTAAATCAAATAATAACAACAACAACCATAGCATTAATAGTACTAATAACAATAATATTTTATGTACAAGGATGTCACATTTCTGATCTTGGTGATTAGGCGTCATCTGACATTTTCATTGGAAAATTTTCAAACGAGAATTGCTTATTACCATCCTTTTATATACGAGTATATATATAATTTGTGGAACAACATCAAGACGCGCACCACATTTATATATCTATACTAATATTATAAAGAGGAAAACTTTGTTTGTTTGTTTGTTTGTTTGTTTGTAACGAATAGGCTCAAAAACTACTGAACCGATTTTAAAAATTCTTTCACCATTCGAAAACTACATTATCCAAGAGTAACATGGATTACATTTTATTTTGGAAAAAAATAGGGTTCCGTAAGATATTTGGATTTTTCGGACACAAACTGAAAAAAATCTTATATATAAAATAAAGTCAACTTTTTGTGTGTGTTCGCTAACCGGCCGTGTCTGCACCGAATTAAACCAAACTTACACACATTGTTAAGAAGGTATTGAAGATGGTTTTCGTATAGTTTGGATACCTATTGGTGGATAGGGCTCGAGATATAGGTCAAAACGTGGACCCGGGTAACCTTCGGATGTGTATGTACAATATCGGTATCAAATGAAAGCTGTTGATAAGTGCTTTAATACGGGGTAATTTTCATACCTCGAAATATACGCCAAAACGTGGACCCGCCGTGTCTTTGCACCGAATTAAACCAAACTTACGCACATTGTTAAGTAAGTATTGAAAATGGGTTTCGTAAAGTTTGGTTGTAATTCGGAACACCGGCAACGCGTACAGCGTTCTTTTGAGCTAGCCATAATGTCGCTTACTTTTTTAACGCTTGGGGCGGAACTGAACTGTCAAATTGACAGTGTGAGTTACAATGTGTCAATATTTCTTTCTGATTTGGATGCCATAAGGAAGAAACGTAAGTGCAACATGTAAAAATTGTTTGTGAATTTTTTTGGAGTGGATTTTGGAACAGTGAATAATTTCTTACGAAATTTGAGAATTTAATGTGCAATCCGAATGAAATTATGTGTTCGTGGAAAAAACAATTTTTTTCGTTTTTTTTTTTGAAAAATATAAATGGATAATGGTTAAAAAAGCTCCAATGCTTAATAAAACATATAAAATGGATGATCAGGAAAAAAGACGATTGTTTATTCATATGCGTTGATTTGAAATTTAAAAACAATCTTCTTTTTTCCTGATTTTCAATTTATATTTTATATTTACTCAAAAACAAATAGAAAAACAAAAAATATTGTTTATGCCAAAGCGCTTGAATAAAGAATAAAGAAATAAATAATATGAAAACCATATATTTTCTGTTCTAAACCATATCTATTCTATTTGAGTGTGCCCAGCGAAGGGGGCCGGGTTTGCTAGTATAAATATATTTGGCGCATACAAGCTTTTTGGGTGTTTGGCCGAGCTCCTCCTCCTATTAGTAGCGTGATGATGTTGTTCTACAACGTTTACAATCGTATAATCCAACACCCCTCTCTGCTATTCTCTCACTCTTTTTCCCCCTCCTTTATTCCTCTCATCGCAGTATCACAAGTGACGGACTTGAATTCTCGTCCACGTGGACGCTCTCACGGGCAACCATTCGACCTAAGCTAACAGGCTTTCTTGTGTGTACTTTAAATAAAACAAGTTATAAAACACATATTGGGGATTACTTCAAACTTTTTCTCAAATTTGTGATGTGGGTTGCCCTCAATGGAGCGACTCTACAGTTTCATGTCACCTCCGAACATCAGATGATTTCTAATGAAAAATCTCCTTATTGCAGAAATGCAATCAGCGGCTTAGCGCTGCAAGGAACAGGGCATGATGGTTGAGCTTTTACTAATTAGTACATATACATGTGTGTATGTATAGCCATATTTCACAATTGATACTGCAAATATTTTTTTTCAGTGAGAAATTTCTAAATCAATATATGCAAATGGCTTTAGTAATCATATTACATAAAAACTAGTATATTTATACGTATGTGAGGGTATAATTATAATTTGCAAAATATTTGAATTTGAAATGATAATAGAATAAATACATATGAATTTTGTACTGATTATCCAAATCTTGCAAGCAAAACATGTTTTTACAACTCACTCGAAATTTCATCCTAATTGCTTTGTTGTTCGTTATTCGCAAAACCAACAAACAAATGTATTGCCTTCGCATCATGCCATACAAAATTCTCTGCCGTTTCGACTAAAAACAATTTAATTGCTGTTATTATATAAAGAAGTATACTAGTTGTATATGTATGTGTGTTTGTGTGTACGTATTTTTAATTCGAGATCGGCTCAAAAGAAATGACTTTGATTAAAAAAAAGTCTGTTCACTTTATCTCTAACGTTTGCATTTGCACATTACGTACCTATTCAATTATACTAAAGCTAAGTTTTTTTAAATAACACTGGGGAACAGTCATTTTGCGGCAGGGTTGGTTTAAGTCAATTCTGTGTGAGACTAGTGTGCTGAATACTAGAAAAATTTTAGATTTCTCAAATTGACTCTAGTTTTTGAGATAAAGACTATTATCTATTTCACTGAAAAAAACAGTATTAAAATACCAATATGCACTAAAAAAATATTTTTATTAATATATTTCATTAAAAATTATACAAAAACAAAAATATATATTTGCAGTTAACTTAAATAATTTAAAAACATTACAAAAAAGTTTTTCTGTTGGCTTTTCTGTTATGGTTTTGCTTAGGACAATCCCTTAATAAGGTCCAGCAGTAGTCTGCCATCATGTGGCAGTCCCATCGACCTTGGTACCTTTCTTCGATTATTTTTATATCCTGGTGGAACCGTTCTCCCTGTTCCTCACTATAATCGCCCAAGTTTTTCGGGAATTTGTCTAATGGCTATGAAGGAAATGCAATTTAATGCTCATATTAGCTCCTAAACTAGTTTTTGGTAATCTGGTGCCTTATGATTCCCCAAAAAATTTTTGACTACTAAGACAAAGCTTAGCCATGCTTTAGATTCAATTTGTGACATATGGTTTATAAATTCAATGTCTTTTATAAGAGTACGGATCTGCGGCCCATCAAAGACACCTGCTTTTAATTTTTCCATACTTAAAGACGGAAATTTTTGACACACATATTTAAAACAGTCACCGGTCTTATCAAGGGCTTTGATAAACTGTTTCATTAGCCCAAGCTTGATGTGAAGTGGTGGAAGAAGAATATTTTCTCGGCTTATCAGTGGTTCATGAACCACATTTGCTTTTCCTACTTCCATAGTTTCTCTCAAAGGCCAAACCTTTCTAGTCCAATGTTCTTTTTTTGCGCGACTATCCCATAGACATATGAAACAGGGGTATTTAGTATACCCACCTTGCTGACCTAATAAAAAATTCACTATCTTTAAGTCCACACATACTGACCATTGATGTTGTGCGTATGAAATCTTTTCTAAAACAATTTTAATATTTTGGTATTCTTCTTTTAGTTTCGTTCAATGACCAATTGGAACCGAAGCAAATTTATTTCCATTGTGCAGCAATACACATTTCAGACTTCTTTTTGAGCTATCTATAAAAAGTCTCCAATGTTCAGGATTATATTCAGGATGCCCCATACAATTTAACAGACCAGAAACATTGTTACAAAATACAAGCTTGTATTCTTCTTGAAAGAAAGGAAGAAGTTCTTGCTCTCTGGTCCTAAAGAATGTGATGGTAACGCCAGGTTGAAGACATTGTTTTTCTTTTAGTCTTGAAACAAGAATTTCGGCAGATTTTTTTGATAAATTTAAATCACGAACCAAGTCGCTAAGCTCTGCTTGCGAAAATCCTTGTTTCATACAACTACTTTCTTCGAACTCGCTTTCACTGCTGCTTGCTTGATTGTCAGAATTCTCTAACATTTCAATGTCATTACAGTTAGCAGAAGATGGTCCTGTAAACACAGGAATTGGTAAATTGTCACTGTGCAATACTGGGGGTCTAACTGATTTAATATTAGGATAAACCCAATTCCGTTTCTTAAAACGGTTTGTACCTTTCACTTTTACTGCACAGAAGTAACAGTCATTAAAATGATTCGTTGGCTCATTCCACATGATCGGTACTCCGAATTGAAGCCCTTTACGTCCTCCTTGGCTCCAGTATCGCAAAGATTCTACACAAGACTTACACACAATATTGGGCACCCAATATTTATTCTTTTGTACATACTTTATCCCAAAGTATGCTTGGTAGGTTGTTTTCACAAACTCTGTGACCTGTTTTCTTTGCTTTTGCGAACAAAATTTGCCACATATATAACAAAAACTGTTGCAATCGTTAACACAAGGTTTTCGTGACGAACTCATATTTTCGAGACAACAATTTCTTTAAAACTGAAAAATGACACTAACTGATAACTTCTGAGTCTAACAGCAAATAAGTGAAAGTGTTGTACCTAAATATGCAAACAGATAACGAAACCGTAGTTAGGTTTAATCAAATTAGTGCAACTGTAGGAGGGCACTTTAAATTTTTTTAGTAATTTTTAATTTTGCGTTTATCTCAAGAACCAGAGTCAATTCAAAAAATGTAACTTCATACTCAATATATATAATACAAGTGCTAATGAAAACCATTAACAAAATTATTGCCGCAGATTTTTTTTTTTTTTTTGTTGCCCTGTGTAATTAGTGCGTACACTTATGTTAGGTGTTGTGCTGAGCTCCTCCTCCCATTTGGGGCGTGCGTCTTGATGCTATTCCGCAAATAGTGGGACCTACTGTTTTAAGCCGTCTCCGAACGGCAGATATTTTTTATGAAGAGCTTTTTCATGGCAGAAATATACTCGGAGGTTTGTCATTGCCTACCGTACTTTTTCTATCTGCACCAACCCATAACCTATGATTATGTAAAAATAAATATAAACAAAACCGGTAAATGTTAAATCTGCAAAACCTTGCGCTGCTATTATTACGCACACAAATGTACGTGTACATATGTAAATATGATTTTTTTTGGAACTTACGTTCACTTTGTATATGCAAATATTTTTGTAAATTGTTTACACTTTTTCACAAACTGATTTTTGGCAAAAACAGATGTTATTTACTTTGAAAATTCTCACAAGTGGCGCGATTTTAACACCTTTACTTAGTTAATATAATCACAAGAATTCATGAATATGTAGGTATGTATGTGTATATGTATATATATTTGGAACTCTAGGTGACTTGCAGTGAAATCCGTTTATTCTGCATTGGTGTTTTTCTCGAGCCATGACTAGTTCGTTACGCCTCCTTTCGTTGTGATAATAAGCAGCTGATAAATTTCACGCGGTTGTGTTCAACGATGTTTATATTTCCTTCATTACATGTTTTTCTATTCCAAACTAGTGTTAAATTCAATAAATAATATTTAATTTTTTATTAAGCCGTTTTATCAGCGTGGGTAAAATCTATGAAACCACCGGTGCTCTGATTAATAATACTCAAGCAAATGAATATTCGTAATGAAGCGGTGTCCATTGATTAGACTCCCAAAACGTACCAAAAACGCCATTCATCTACTTACCTACTACTAGCAAAAAACGCGGACCGGTTTAAGTTATTAAGTTTTCATTGCGACTAGTTACATAATATTTAAAACTCACGAGTAATTTAAAGTTTTTTTATTGGACCAAGTCTTGTGGCTTTTGCGACCTTCGTTTTAGTTGCCTAGATCTTCTTTCATTTCATCTAATCATCTCGCTTTATTTATGTACGCCTTCGCCTTCAGTATTTTTCTTTGGGTTTTTGAGCTGCTCATTCTCATAACGTGGCCTAACCATCTTAATCGTTGCACTTTGATGTAATGCACTACATTTTCGCCCGTTATTAGTTTCCCTTTGAATGTCATAATCATAATAAAAAGTCTAATAAAAAGTGTGCTGGGTGGTTTAGAAGTGAAATATTTTATAGGAGAGATGCGTGCTGAGTGTCTGTGAGGGCAGATCTGAGTTATCTTCACAGATTGCGCTCAATATCAGTTTTAGAAAATATTTCACTAAGCACTTCCTTACCTGGGTTTCGTAGGTGGCACTTAGCTGTTCTATAAGTTCGAAGTTTCATCAGTGCTCTTCTTTTCTTTTCCCAAGTCGCTAGATCGAATTCGCAGTCGCTGTTTAAGCTTTAGGCAATACTTAGATGCTGACTTATTGGCTAGTGTGTTACACTGAACATTAAGGTATTGCGATGGCCTTACAAATTCAAGTTTACGAGTATTTCATCAAATTATGTTTATAAACAATTGTTGATAAGCCCGTGTAGACCCCACTCAAGGCCGTTAATGATTTTTGAATGTCACTGCAAACTCTTATCTATTATCAGCGTAATCTTTGGATTTGTAGAGACCTTCATCGCAATACATAAAGACTACTTGCTGTAAAGAATAATGTTTTAAAAAACATGTCTACAAATTTATTTAACTAGTGAGAATAAAATGTGTGAGCAACAAATATTAATGCTATTAATTTTCGCCGCTTGATTGTTTCTATGGTGAATTTTCCGCTAAATCTATTAGGATCCTTAAAGAGCGTCTATTTTGAATTGAGCCTAATTTTTTTGTGTCAGTTGCGTGCCTTTGATATATTCAACCGTTGAAAAATGCCAATATCTGGGATGCGACAATCTAAAAACACGCGATTTGACACTCTTGGGTTACTTTCCTTCGAGTTTCTTCCTATCCATTTTTTTTAGTTTTAATATTTTTATTAATTTTTGTCTATTCTCGTATAGTTTAAAGTGCATGCATTTTTAAATTTACGCTTCTCTGATTGTTATAGATATTAATGAAAATCTGTGCAAAATTTGTTCCGCCCTTCGCTTGCAATTTATTTTCATTTCCGCCAAAGCAAGCCAACAAATGAAGGTCAATGCCAACACTGAAAGTATATTTTGAGCATATAGGAATATACACAAGCATATTAATATACAAATATATGAACTATACTATTGAATTTTTGTACACACATACATACATACATACATACATATAGACTCATGAACTGTGATTATTTCTGCTGCCGCTTTTTTATTATTAATAATTCAATATCGATCAGTGTGCAAATTTTGATGCTGTTGTTTGAATTTTTATACATATACTCGCATATATGTATGTGTGTATGTGTGTATGCTATTGGCGGCGCAATTAGTATTAGATGCTTGTATATGTAGGTGTGCGTTTACCATGACAGTTTGTCATTTATCGTATCATATAATATTATTGCTGAGTCGTAATGGTACACAATAAAAAATATGAAATGATGACTTTATCGATTCAATATTAGTGCGCTATTATGGCGAACGATGAAAATGATAGTGAAATTAACTTAATTGTTGGCTAGCAAATGAAATGGTATGGAGCGCGAAAGTCTGTGAGTGTGTTAGTAACTATACAAAATTACAGAAGCATGCATTATTTACCTAAATTTATTGTATTTATTGTCTCTACGCAGATTTATGTTTGTATTGAATCAATGAAAACAGGAAAGAAATCCTATATGACCTTGCAGGGATTTTCAAAGGCATAAATATGTATCTAAGCAAGTTATGGATCCTTTCATCATTCACTTGTTTATGTTTACACGTATTTGGTGTTTTAGAAATTTTGCTTGTATATAAATTTCGCTCAAAAAAAGTTGATACAATTTCCAAGCCTTTTTGTGCAGACCTTTTAAGCTTAAACCTTTCTCTCACCTGAGGTAATTTTGTGAAAAAAAATTGTTTAAGACTAATTTTATTCATAAACAAAACTATGTTTGAAAAAAAAAATTAAAAACCAATTTTATTTATAAAAAATAATTGATTTTAGGAATATTGTTATTATTTTTTAAACTAATTTTCTAATTTTTTATAAATCCTTGGAGGTACTTTCAAGTCAGTGCAACTCAAATAAATCTTAATATATTATTTTTCCCCAATATTTTAGCAGAAGTCTTAAAATATAATACATTTTATAATTCCGATGGAAAAACAAAACCAATTTCTTTTTGTTCGTATGAAGAGTGGTGCACCCTATCTTCATATGTATTATACTTAGGAAAATTATCATGTAAATCATTCACAATTTGTGAAAATTTATAATCCTGCATTGGTATCATAAAAGCGATGTATTGACGCTCAAGGGTCCTATTTTGAAGAATATTAGTTGTATAAGCCAAAAGGTTTAATAAAACTGCTTAAAAAAATAAGGCTCATTACTTTTCAATCAAACCCTGTATAACCGTCCTACTACGTTTTTGGCTTAATGGCTGCGTCAATAAGTGAAATTCACGTATTTGGGTTAAAGAACAACTCGCAGCTTTAAACAGCCGTTACATCCATTGAAAACAACCGTTTGGTGCGGCCTATGGACTTTGGCAATCATCGGCCCATATTTCTCTCAAAGACGAGGCTGGTGCCAATGTAAAGTGAATGGCGAACGCTATCGCGTCATGATAAACGACTTGCTGGTGACAAACAACATTTGGTTTCAACGACGCTACTTGCCATACAGCCGGTGAAACAATGAATTTATCTCTCGTCTCGGGCCAGTCGATTGGCTACCAAGATCGTGTAATATCACACATTTGGACTTTTATTTGTAGAGGTATGTAAAGTCTAAATGCTTTGTTGATAAATCTGTTTCGACTGATGCATTGGAAGCCAAAATTACTAAAGTTATTCACGAGATACCGACCGGAATGTTCCAGCGTGTCATTCAAAATTGGTATTTACGGATGGCCGAATTACGGTGCAGTTGCAGCCCACATTTGAAAGGAACTATCTATAAACAAAAAATTGCCCTGAATGGTTCTGGACAAAAATTATAAAGATTGCCTAATGAATTTGAATGTTGGTTGTTTTATTTCAATTTAAAATCCGATACCTCTAAATTGATCACCCTTTATATTTTCTGTTGATATTTGTAAACCCAATTATGCCTTGATTGAACCTATCATTAGATCTTTAACTAAGTTTGGTGCACTAAAAAAAGAATAGCTGTATTGTTTTTTTCTTTCAGCCGCTAATGTTTTAAAAATCTATTGTTTTCTTATTCTCAATATTAATTACATAGTTTCACTCATTACGCTTTTCTGAATATTTTTTCCTTAAGTTGTATATAATGTACCTGGTCGGTAAGAACTTTTTATTTCATTGACTTACAGAAAGAAAGAAATAAAGCAAGAAAGAAAATCATTATACGGCCAGTAAGCACCATCCTCTAGTGACCAACGAATTCCAAGCAGGTCGCCCATATATCAGTTGTTGATTTCAGTTTGCTATGACAAAAATCTAAATAGTAACCTTCGAATTTGCTAACATTTTTCTTGTTTTCATAACCCTGAATTCCAACACCTCTCTCTGCTATCCTCTCACTCTTTTTTCCCCTCCTTTTTTCCTCTCATCACACAAGTGACGGACTTGAATTCTCGTCCACGTGGACGCTCTCACGGGCAACCATTTGACCTAAGCTAACAGGCTTCCTTGTATGTACTTTAAATAAAACCAGTTATAAAACACATATTGAGGATTACTTCAAACGTATTCTCAAATTTGCGGTGTGGGTTGCTCTCAATGGAGCGACTCTACAGCAAATGATTTCTAATTAAAAATTTCTTTATTGCAGAAATGCCATCAGCGGCTTAGCGCTACAAGGAACAGGGCATGATGGTTGAGCTTTTACTAATTAGTACATATAAACGTGTGTATGTATAGCCATATTTCACATTAAACAATTGATACTGCAAATATTTTTTTTTAGTGAGAAATTTCTAAATCAATATATGCAAATGGCTTTAGTAATCATATTACATAAAAACTAGTATATTTATACGTATGTGAGGGTATAATTATAATTTGCAAAATATTTGAATTTGAAATGATAATAGAATAAATACATATGCATTTTGTACCGATTATCCACATCTTTCAAGCAAAACATGTTTTTACAACTCACTCGAAATTTCATCCTAATTGCTTTGTTGTTCGTTATTCGCGAAAACAACAAACAAATGTATTGCCTTCGCATCATGCCATACAAAATTCTCTACCGTTTCGACTAAAAACAATTTAATTGCTGTTATTATATAAAGAAGTATACTAGTTGTATATGTATGTGTGTTTGTGTGTACGTATTTTTAATTCGAGATCGGCTCAAAAGAAATGACTTTGATTAAAAACAAAGTCAGTCCTCTTTATCTCTAACGTTTGCATTTGCACATTACGTACCTATTCAATTATACTAAAGCTAAGTTTTTTTAAATAATAATTAATTGTTCTAATATTAATGAGAATTTTATTTCGAATTAAATTTAATGCATTTTTTTTATTATTATTTATACCTATATTAGTTCACAATCAAAAAACCAAGAACCAAAAAATCACAATTTTTTGTTGGTTATGTATGCTATGAGACATTGCTAAATAACGGTTATGGCTTAAAAAAACAAGACAGATCATCAAAATTGTTTAATATCTGGAGAATGCGTTAACCACTCACAATCTTAAGGTATTCAAATTTACTATCTTTCTTTTATGCCTCATTTTTGCCTAAAATATAACGTTTTTTAAATATTTACAAAGTAATAAACAAAATAAAATATGGAAATTTCCGATTTGTATTCTAAGAAATATGTATACATACAGAGTGGGTCATATAGCGTTTGCTTTTTGAACCACCTATTTCCAAAGTGGTGAGTCTTCTACTCAAACTGTGAGAAATTTGAAAAAAAAATCATCTTTTTGATTAAGCTCATTTTCACATCCGTGGCTACGTCAATAAGCAAAATTGTCGGATTTGGTGCTCAGGAAATTCACACGTTACTGTAGAGAAGCAAATGCATCCACAACGAGTCACTGTTTGGTGCGGTTTTTGGTCTGGCGGCATCATCGGGCCATTTTTTTTTTCGAAAATGAGCGAGGAGCCGCGGTTAGAGTAAATGGCGAACGTTACCGTGACATGCTCAACGAGTTTTTGTTTCCAAAAATTGAAGAGGATGACATGGACGACATTTGGTTTCAACAGGACGGTGCAACTTGTCACACTGCCAAAGTTACACTCGAACTTTTCGCTGCCGTTTTTGAAAACCGAATAATCAGCCGAAATTCCGATATCAATTGGCTGCCTCGGAGCTGTGATTTAAGCCCGTTGGACTATTTTTTGTGAGGAGCCGTGAAGGACAAATGCTATGCGAACCATCCAGAGACGATTGATGCTTTAAAACACGAAATCGAAGTTGCCATTCATGAAATTGGAGCCCAAACAATCGAAAATGTGCTTAAAAATTGGGTTGATCGAATGGCCTACTGTAAAGCCAGTCGTGGCAGTCATTTGAACTATATTATTTTCCATTCATAAATGACAATGTTCAGTCTTCAAAATAAAAAAAAGGTTTAAAAAAATATTGATTAGTTTTTTTTTCTTATTGCCGATTCAAAAAGCAAATTTTACATGGCCCACCCTTTATAAGAAAACGGTTTTCAAATTTTTTTTTACTCGTGTTCTTTAATTTCATTTGTATGGTAGAACTAATTTTCCAGACAAATTCGATGGTGTAGTTCTTGGGGAAACGTGCGCACCTGCATACAATAGATATCTGAAACTAATGCGACAACCAAATTCACCAGTAATAATACGGAAAATTATGTTTTCGAACTAAATGATGCATATTTTTGTCTAATTACCTTAGTTTACAGTCAAAACAAACCCATCAAATTTCAATGAAGAATCGTTGAGTTCAATTTTTCACATTATATTTTGTCTTTTATGTACTTTTGCGATATCTCATGCCATGTAACGGTTATGGAAAAAAGGTAGATCATACAATTTTTTAATATCTGGGAGCTATCCTTCAAATATCTGAATGACTTTAGAGAATCTAACATTGCAGACGTTAAGCAAAATTATCTACAGGCAAATCAATTTTATATAAACGCATGTGAAAAAGCAAATAAATAATATTACGAAAAAATTGAAAAACAAATCAACAAAATGCAAATGCAAAAAAATAGTGGAGTTTAGCGAAGGATATAAGATGAAAGTCATTTCAAATTGGTACAAATATTACTGCGAACGATTTTAAATACTATTTTCAAAGCCTACTAAGCCAAGCGCAATTAACAAAAGACAATAAATGCAGCTGCGCTATGTAAAGATGAATATCTCGATAAGGATATAACTTTTATGGAAGTTGAAAAAACCATGGAAAATGCTAAAATAAATAAAGCACCAGGAGAAGATAGCATACCTTATGAACTACTAAAGTTTGCTTCGCCAGAATTTCAGTTGGAGTTAACAACATAATTTTTGAGACCCGAAGAATCGATGAAACTTTTGAAAAAAAACAATAATTTTCCCATTTTAAAATAAAAAGGGAGATGTAAATGCAGCCAGTAACTATCGGGGAATATCTTTTATGAATTCTATCGCAAAGGTGTTAATGGGATTGATTAACACAAGACTTGCAAATAGGGAAAAAAAAAAAAACTTGCTCACAGAATTCCAAGGAGGCTTTAGAAGAAACTATTCAGCTGTAGATAACATTTATAATCTTGCGTCTATTGTACATTTAAAGTTTTATGAAAATCAAAAAGTTTACGCATATTTTTTTAATTTCAAGGCGGCGTGCCGAGGAGACCGTTGATTCATAAAGCTCGACAGATGGGAATATCTAGAAAAATATCGAAACTCATAGAAAATATTTACGGGAATACTAGATCTGTGGTTTGGACGGAAAAAGAAGTGTCTATTTTGAAACCTGCACTGGTGTGAAAAAAGGATGTCTGTTGTCGCCATTATTGTTCACTTTATACCTAAACGATTTGCACGACTATCGACTATTTAGAAGATGGACTATTGGTTGAGCGCATGAATATACGTCTTCTCTTTTATGCCGATGATATTGTTCTCGTGGCGGATAACCCTAAAGTCACGCAATCCATGATTAATAACCTGGAAAAATACTGCGCTGAATGGTTTATGGTATTAAACCCAAATAAATCGGAAATAATGATCTTTAGAAGAGGCGGACGACTTTCCCAGGCAGAAAAATGGTGGTACCAAGGTGAAGAAATTAAATTGGTGGCAGAATATAAATATCTTGGTGTCATTCTCACACCCAAAATGGCATTCGGCAAGCAATTAGAAGCCAGGAATACTTCAGTAAAAGCTAGTATTAATTGTACATGGAACGATTTTTTAGCGAAGCCATTCATTTCATTAAAATCAAAATGGAAGTTGTTCCAAGCGGTATGCAGAGCGATACAAACCTACTTAGCGCAAGTTTGGGGATATGGCTTATTCGATGAGGTAAATAAACTTCAACGTTACTTCATTAAAAGAATTCTCAAACTACCCGAGTTCACGCCAAATTATGCAATAACTTTAGAAACTAATTTAGAAGATAGCCACATGAATTCTTTAGAACTACACATAAAGTATATCTGGAAAACTATTTATAAATATAATTGCAACAGACTCCCACACAAACTAACACACTAACACAAGGCAGTACAAATGTGTTTTGGCTTAAGCATCTGAACGACATGGGAATGGAGTTCGGTCTGAAGTTTGAAGAAAACCTCACCGCTACATACTGGCAAGACCACTGTGTGCAACTTCTTACCAAAATGAGAGTAAAAGATATCAACATGGCAAGGCAAAAAGCACAGTCAAGCGAGAAGCGAATTTATAAACATTTAGACTACTCAAAAGGGGAATCATATATTAAAGAAGATATGCGGCTAGCTGATATTACGACAATTTTCAAAGCAAGATGTGGTTTACTGAAGCTAAATGCAACTACGTATGGAAATGCTCAGAAAATATGCACCCTCTGCAATTTAAACGAGGAAGAAAATATGCAGCACTTCTTAGGAAGATGTCCAGTACTGAAGGAGATCAGAATAAAATACCTAAACGCAGCGAAGATAAATGAAGCAGAAGTAATAGATATACTTAATGGCCACAATTGGAAAATACTAACTTGCTTTATATACTCAGCCTTACGCTATAGAAATTTTCTTATTGCAGAGTTTAATTTTTGATTAATTTTTGAGCTGTGACAGACAACATTGTTATTGCCACAAATTTATTATTTCTTTCTTTATGTATTTATATATTTAAACGAATTATTGTAAAAATTATTGAAATATTGGGTAGTCGAAAAAGTCTTAACGTATTTTGTCAATAGATGTCTATCTCCAGTGCTACCAATCACATTGTGTCATATCATATGGTGTTAGAAAGGTGACATTTTAAGCTTCAACTAAAAAAAATTAAATTCGGAGAAGTTGAAAAAAAGTGATAGCTGTTCAAAAATGAGTGAAGAAGAAGAAATTCGCTATATTTTGAAATTTTTGTATAAAAAAGGGAAGAATGCCACGCAAGCCACCAATGAAATTTGTGAAGTTTACGGAGACTATGCTGTATCAGTTCGTGTAGCACAACAATGCTTCGCTCGCTTCCGTTCTGGAAATTTCGATGTGAAAGATGCACCTCGCTCCGGTCGACCTATCGTTGAAAAAGTCGATGAAATTATGGAAAAGATTGACCAGGACCGTCACTTAAGCTGTCATGACATCGCCAAGGCACTAAATGATCATGGTGCAAGGGTGGTGAAGCTCAACAAGTGGTCGCAAAGCCAGGATTGACGCCTAGAAAAGTTATGATGTGTGTTTGGTGGGATTGGAAAGGAATCATTCACTCTGAGCAGCTCCAGCCTGCTCGAACGATTGATTCTACACTTTACTGTCAACAACTGATGAGATGGAAGCAAGCAATCGAAAGAAACGGCCAGATCTAATCAGCAGAAAGGGCATCGTCTTCCATCAGGACAACACTAGTGTGTGGTGTGGTTGATGACTCGGCAAAAACTGGGAGAGCTTGGCTGGGAAGTTTTGATGCATCCACCATATAGCCCTGACTTTGCACCATCGGACTACCATTTGTTTCGGTCAATGCAGAACTCTCTTAATGGAGTAAAGTTGGCTTCAAGAGAAGCCTGTGAAAATTACTTGTTGCAGTTTTTCGCCGAGAAACCACAAACGTTTTACACTGATGGAATAATATCTCTAGAAGAAAAATGGCAAAAGGTGGTCGACCAAAATGGTACATATTTGGTTTAATAAAGTTCATTATAAATATAAAAAAAAATGAGTTGAAGTTTGATTAGAAATACGAAAAGACTTTTTCGACTACCCAATATAAGATGAAATATTTATAAATAAATAAATAATTACAAAAAAAAAAAATATCTGGAAAATGCGTCGATCAGAGGACTGCATTTCTATTGAGATACCGCTCCTTTGTTGGAATCTGAATGTATGTACATATATATGTATGTCTCTGTGTGTAGTATTTCCTACCAGAATCTATGTATAGTATATTAATCTGCCTGACAATTAGCTGTCCACAATTCACAATCATTAGAAACTATTTTTATGACCCGTTAAATTTCGCACAGAGCAGTTAAGCTAATTTTTGTTTTTAACAAATTAGCATATCTGCGAATTGTGCGCTCAGTGACACCGCAAAAATATGTATTTGCTTTGGGTGGAGTGATTCATATGCATTTGTAGGTGTGTATGGCGAAAACATGTGGTTGCCATAAATATAGAGTAACATTTTCTCAAGTCGCCATGCTATAATTCGCGTGGCTATTTTTAAGCTTAATTTGTTTGTTTAGCTAAATATAACAATAAATCTCGGCTCAGTTTAATTTTAGCGCAAAAGTGTATTTTTAAATATTGTTTGCCTATTCAGCTGCACGACATCGCAAAATTTAGCTTTGGTCTGCTAAATTTATGTACATATGTATAAATAAATATGAATCGTCTGCTTTAGATAATGCGAATATATGATATATACATATACATATATATATGTTTGTATGTATGTATGTATGTGGAATATCACTTGAGTCATTGAGTATATTTTAATATAAAAAATGTAGATACTTGGAATATATCATTTTCGTTGACTTCTATTGTCTGATTGATTGCCAACTTTGTTCATCAATCAAATTGTGTGTGCTGCTCAATGCAACCAATCAAAATTCAAAATCGCATTGGCTATTATTTGCATTGGAAATATTTGCGTATTTAATGCATTAAAGAGTATACGAGTATAAGTGTTAACTTAAGCCAGAAATATATCAATAAAAATTGGTAAATGTTGCCTCATTGAAACTGTCACAACAGCTTGTAGCATTGACAGACGGCGGCGTTAATTGGAATTACCGGCGCAATTAATTCTGGTTAAAATTGTAGTGTTGCAGCGGCTGTTACGCGGATTAGTGAAGAGCAGATTTGTTTATTTATTTACAAAAAATCTTAAAGTGCATTTTTGGAAAATTCCTCTAAACCGCTTAAATTATGGGAATTATTTCTAGTTGTCGATCCTGAGTAGTTACACCTAATTCCTGATATAATTCCGAATTAAGTCTTTAGTCCCGATTAACGCCACAGTTTGTCTTTGCTATTATTAGATAAAGGGTTTTTCAATAAGGGCGGGTAGATGTTGAAATGGAATAAAATGGCGTTTGCTGTGTGGCACGTAGCGCCGTCCTGCTGGAACTACATGTCGTCTAGGTCCATATGGTTCAATATGGGCCATAAGAAATTGGAAGGGCCACCACGTCTACCGAAAAATGGGCGCAATGCGCGCAACGTTTGCGTTAATGAACACTCATTTTGATAATAAAGTTTTATCATTTGAACGTGTTGTTCAATCGTGTAACTTGCCATGATGATTTGGCATAAATAACTGAATAATAAACAAAGGATTTGACAGATGTCACCAAAACAAAATGGCTGACACAGGGCGCCAAAATCGACCCGCGCCAATTGAAAAACCCTTTATTAAAACTACACAATGAGTCAACTTTGCAGGAATTTTCTCTTTCAGTTCCGCTCGATACTTGACCTAACTACTATTAATTCGTCTCCTATGATTTTTTTTCATATACACTCTGTTGCAAAATTATAAACAAAATTATAGAAATATGGTTCAATTTTTTTCAAAATTTTATCAAAACCTTCAACTCTTTGCCTTTAATTTTTGACAATTTTTCACGCTGAGGTGTGATGTCGTTTCTTCCATGCAAAGTAAGAAGGTCGTTTGAAAAGTCCGTGCAAAAATAAAAACTACTTAATTGTTTGCGGTAAACCTTTTCTTATTATTTTTCGACATAGTCGTCTTTTAGGGATATACACTTTGTCCAACCTTATTCTAGTTTGTTGTTGCCTTTCGAATAATAGGATTTGTCGAAGTCTGAAAAATAACCATTCGTTTCTGCAATCACCTCCTTGTTTGCATAAAATCTTTTTCCCGCCAGCCATTTCTTCAAATTGGGGAACGAATAGTAGACTGAGGGATCCGAGGGAGCCAAGTCTGGAAAATAGTGGGGTGTGAAACGAGTTGGAAACCCAATTTCTCTTAATTTTGCGATCACAATTACTGAGGGTTTCGTTTGATAAGTATGCAACTGGTCTGGATATGCCCTTAAAAAGTTGGTTATTGTTTATGAGGCACCCTTGTTTGGGTCTAGCAGATGATAGGTCAAAGACTATCGCTTACGAACGCCTACATGTTATGGAACTTAGTTTTATAAATCTTCGCCAGCAATTATTCTTTATCTCAGATTTGTAAAGAAATTTGCGCTTTGGTAATAAGACATTTTCGACGTTAAAAAAACATCAAAATTACTTTAACGTTGATAAGGACCTATTTACATACGTTAGACCTGCCCTAATCACAAAATTTCGTACCCGTATCAAAATTATAAGCACATCATTATTTTTTTATAAAAATACATATATGTACAGCAAATATCACATAACGCAAAGTTTCAAACTTTGTGCGAAATTTTTCATGCAGAGTAGAGCTTGAAGTGATTTATATGGAAGAAAAAGCCTTGGGGCGTCAATAAAAAATTGTTAAAAATCTACGGTATTTTGTAGTCACTTGCAATGTTCAGTTTATTTGACTAAAAGTCTATGTTCCAAAAACTTGCAAACTCAGAAAAATTATGAAAATTCTGGCTAAAAAGTTTAAAGATTTTATAGTATTAAAAAAAAATTATAGATATTGTACTAAGTTTGGAACTCTGCGTTGTATGGGTTCTATGGTAGTATGAATTATATTTTTATCATAAAACAAAAAAAGTAGTTGCGTGAATAATTTTGCGATTAAAAGTGCGTGAGAAGATATCGTAGGCGTACGAATTATAAATCAACATTCGACAGCTTATTAGTATTGTTGTAGCAGCATAAACATTCGCTATGCATGTACAGGAAACGCAGCGACAGTCCTTGGCCGGGTATACGTCCGGGTTGTTCCGTTAACGTAGAACCGACTGCCGTGGAAACGACCTTATCGGAATTGGTTAGGGCTAGTCGGATATTTATTAAAATCTTTGAGTTAGAATATAATATAAATATTCATTTTCGTTCGGTTTTCGTTTATCTACAGCCCGTCTGGTTAGAGCTAATATGAGCTTAAATTACCACAGATAGTTAAGTAAAGAAATTAAAAAAAAAAGAGTTGAGAAATTCATAAAATTCATTCTTTGACACCGAAAAGTCAAGCGGAATAGAGCTCGAGTTCTCACTGAATTCTCTTACAGCGCAGAAATTAGTGCACAAATATTAATCATAGAGAAGTGTAGTATATAATAAAATCCCATAAAACATGTCCATAAAAATCCCAGCCAAACAAATTAAAAGTGTTTAGCATTTAATGTTTTTTATATGTACATTTCATATCAATTAATTAAATCACACGCGCCCAATTAGCGATAGGAAACAGACTGGTTTAGCTCTTTATTAATCAGACAAAAAATAAAAAAAATTTCGTCTAAAGTTTTTTTTTCCTTAGTTGCACAAGCGGCAAAAAAGTCTTCATTATCAGCCCAAAGGCAATTCTGACTGATTAAAATATGTATTAAATTAAGGTGACAGCATTAATAAAAAACTGATAACTTTTCTAAACCCATCACCGACATAAGAAGCAACATGAAGCACTATGTGTATGTACGTATTAGTATTAGCATTGTATGTATTTTGTATATTTACCGGATGCCGTCATCTCTGCCGGGTGTGTGATTGGTGTCGTAAAAGGACAATTTCCGATTGGCAAACACTAGATTCAGCAATGGTGCGGCCCGCAAGCTCCTCTGCAATGATGACAAGAGAAATAATTAAAGAGGAAAATAATAAATGCAATTTGATGCATAAATACAATGTGAAGTATAAAGTGTCAAAGGCAGCTAAAACGACGAGCTAGCAAATGTGTGTAGGAGTGTATATACATATGTAAGTACGCGTGGGATGTACTTAATAAAAACTAACGCTCGAGGAAATTTTCTAATGTTTTTCTTTAGTTTTCTTTTTTCTTATTTTCTTTTCTTTTCTTATTTTCTTTACTTCACCCTACTATGTCAAGTCTGTAATTTGCAAAATGAGCAAAAACCATAGAGACGCGCCTCCGTCTGAACCGATTAGTATAATTAGCGGAGAGGTTACATGTCAAATGGGTCGCGTGAAAGCTTTGTAATATGAGACAAATGTATTTCTTAAGTAAATTTGACCATTTTGTCGCGACAAAGTACACAGAATGAACCTGACAAAGCCAACACAAAAAACAAACAAAATCACATAATAATGAATGGTTGGTTCAGGGGGACTTAAAGTAAAAAATATGCAAAATTTAATACAAGTTGTATGGAATAAAACAAGGGTAGCAAAGCAACTGGTCCTGACGGAATTCCTGCAGAAATTGTAATACTAATTGACAAAGAACGTTTACAGCTACTTCTACGCATTTTTAATCACATTTATGATACTGAGCAGCTTCCACAGGATTGTCTAAAATCTATCTTCAGTACATTACCAAAAAAATTCAACGCAAAGAAGTGCGAGGAATATAGGTATAGATGCTCACTGAAGGCATGAAAGAGCAAACAGTTCTTCAAATAGTAAAACTCAAAGTAAATTTGGGTCTAGGAAAAGTTCTTCATAAAAACTATCTTAAAGTCAGAAATAGCTTAAAACTGGAGGTCCTTCATTCGGACAAACAAGATAAACACAACATGTTATAAAGTCCTGAGGATCATTTCAAAATTGACCCAATTTCTCAAGCATAGCCGACGACGATAATCAGGCGCTGCCACGTTCCGTGTTGCCGGAACGACTCGAATTTGTATAAGGCCAAGGATTGTCACTCCAGCAGCATTTCCCGTATATGTGTGGAGAATGTGTATGCTGCGACAACAACAAGCATAATACTAAAGCACCAAATGTTGATTTTCAAGTGATCAGTCGTAGCTCGTTTTTCAATTATTTGTCAATGACTGGACGAACTGCCATAAAAGATAGTTAAAATTAGTCAATTTGCATGATCTAGGTGGCTATCTGACACAACATTTGTTGAGATGATAGTTACTACCAATGAAGTAGGTAATACTTTAGCACTTTTATGATTGGCAAAGTTGACTTCTTTGTCAGTTGTGAAAAAATATGTACCATGCAGAAAGCTGTTTTTCTGTTTTCTTTGCCTGCTTAGCTTTCATTGAAGCCACTGACTTGTTCCTCATGCTAAGTGGACGGTGGCAATTAGAAACACCAAGTAATCAACCAAATTACGCTCTTCTTGATTTTTATCACGTAAAATTAGAAATGATCTTCAGCGATCTGCGGCCTCGATAACCCTGTCGGTTATCTGGAGCGTTTTTAACCATTCGCGCTACATACATACATGTCTTGGTCAGCGGAACTTTCACATCTTTATTTTCTGCGCTATGTTTATATCAGCCGATATAGCTTAGCGTTCTATTGTTCACATACGAGTACATATGAGGGTCTACAAATCTTCTGCATACTCTTTCTCTTGGACACTTCATTTGCCGTCTCAACCGATGCTGTAATAATCCAAGCTTATTTGCTATACGATAGAATGGGCAGTTTGACAAGGGACTCACAAATTGTAGTTTTTGCTCTTATAGCGGTTATACCATCGGCATGACCACCTCATCACGCATTAGTGAGGTCTCAACAGCCTTATTAAAATTGGTCTTATTCCAGCTAAGGCAATTTTTTATGATTTCATGATGAAAATCTGGTTGAGTTGCCACCCATTCACCGAACATGCAAAGCAAACGTGGACTCAATAGCTCCGATTCCTGCACCAGTTGCATTTTGAAGAGACATAGACTGAAACCTCGCTGCAAAATCTTCCACACATTGACAACGGGAGTTGCGAAAAATAGTGTCAAGCGGTGATGGCTTGATTCGAATGCAAAATATGAACTCTTATTGATAGAAGATGAATCCATTCACAGTTTTATATCGCTCGTCGGTAAATTGTGAAAACTGATCTTTATGTCAGGTGCATAGAACATAAATTTTAGGAATAGTTTATAATATAATATAACATAATTGGCACTTATGCCCATTTTTGGTGTTTGGCCGAGCTCTTCTTCCCATTTGTGGTGTGCGTCTTGATGTTATTCCAGAAATGGGCCTACAGTCAAATGCTGCTGTCAAGCTAATGACAAAAATACTCTCGAAGATTTGCCATTACCTGCTGAGAGGCGATCACAATTTTTCCTTTCAATTGGTGTATCGTGCCCAGGGCTTCGAGCCTATGCACTTTCGAATGGACCAACCCATTCGGCTACAAAAGCCGCGATTAGGTTGGTTAAATGGTTGAACAAAAAGAGCGCTCATTTGGATTAAAAATTAAATTCGTCCTTTATGATACCAATGCAGGATTATAAATTTTCACAAATTGTGAATGATTTACATGATAATTTTCCTAAGTATAATACATATGAAGATAGGGTGCACCACTCTTCATACGAACAAAAAGAAATTGGTTTTGTTTTTCCATCGGAATTATAAAATGTATTATATTTTAAGACTTCTGCTAAAATATTGGGGAAAAATAATATATTAAGATTTATTTGAGTTGCACTGACTTGAAAGTACCTCCAAGGATTTATAAAAAATTAGAAAATTAGTTTAAAAAATAATAACAATATTCCTAAAATCAATTATTTTTTATAAATAAAATTGGTTTTTAATTTTTTTTTTCAAACATAGTTTTGTTTATGAATAAAATTAGTCTTAAACAATTTTTTTTCACAAAATTACCTCAGGTGAGAGAAAGGTTTAAGCTTAAAAGGTCTGCACAAAAAGGCTTGGAAATTGTATCAACTTTTTTTGAGCGAAATTTATATACAAGCAAAATTTCTAAAACACCAAATACGTGTAAACATAAACAAGTGAATGATGAAAGGATCCATAACTTGCTTAGATACATATTTATGCCTTTGAAAATCCCTGCAAGGTCATATAGGATTTCTTTCCTGTTTTCATTGATTCAATACAAACATAAATCTGCGTAGAGACAATAAATACAATAAATTTAGGTAAATAATGCATGCTTCTGTAATTTTGTATAGTTACTAACACACTCACAGACTTTCGCGCTCCATACCATTTCATTTGCTAGCCAACAATTAAGTTAATTTCACTATCATTTTCATCGTTCGCCATAATAGCGCACTAATATTGAATCGATAAAGTCATCATTTCATATTTTTTATTGTGTACCATTACGACTCAGCAATAATATTATATGATACGATAAATGACAAACTGTCATGGTAAACGCACACCTACATATACAAGCATCTAATACTAATTGCGCCGCCAATAGCATACACACATACACACATACATATATGCGAGTATATGTATAAAAATTCAAACAACAGCATCAAAATTTGCACACTGATCGATATTGAATTATTAATAATAAAAAAGCGGTGGCAGAAATAATCACAGTTCATGAGTCTATATGTATGTATGTATGTATGTATGTGTGTACAAAAATTCAATAGTATAGTTCATATATTTGTATATTAATATGCTTGTGTATATTCCTATATGCTCAAAATATACTTTCAGTGTTGGCATTGACCTTCATTTGTTGGCTTGCTTTGGCGGAAATGAAAATAAATTGCAAGCGAAGGGCGGAACAAATTTTGCACAGATTTTCATTAATATCTATAACAATCAGAGAAGCGTAAATTTAAAAATGCATGCACTTTAAACTATACGAGAATAGACAAAAATTAATAAAAATATTAAAACTAAAAAAAATGGATAGGAAGAAACTCGAAGGAAAGTAACCCAAGAGTGTCAAATCGCGTGTTTTTAGATTGTCGCATCCCAGATATTGGCATTTTTCAACGGTTGAATATATCAAAGGCACGCAACTGACACAAAAAAATTAGGCTCAATTCAAAATAGACGCTCTTTAAGGATCCTAATAGATTTAGCGGAAAATTCACCATAGAAACAATCAAGCGGCGAAAATTAATAGCATTAATATTTGTTGCTCACACATTTTATTCTCACTAGTTAAATAAATTTGTAGACATGTTTTTTAAAACATTATTCTTTACAGCAAGTAGTCTTTATGTATTGCGATGAAGGTCTCTACAAATCCAAAGATTACGCTGATAATAGATAAGAGTTTGCAGTGACATTCAAAAATCATTAACGGCCTTGAGTGGGGTCTACACGGGCTTATCAACAATTGTTTATAAACATAATTTGATGAAATACTCGTAAACTTGAATTTGTAAGGCCATCGCAATACCTTAATGTTCAGTGTAACACACTAGCCAATAAGTCAGCATCTAAGTATTGCCTAAAGCTTAAACAGCGACTGCGAATTCGATCTAGCGACTTGGGAAAAGAAAAGAAGAGCACTGATGAAACTTCGAACTTATAGAACAGCTAAGTGCCACCTACGAAACCCAGGTAAGGAAGTGCTTAGTGAAATATTTTCTAAAACTGATATTGAGCGCAATCTGTGAAGATAACTCAGATCTGCCCTCACAGACACTCAGCACGCATCTCTCCTATAAAATATTTCACTTCTAAACCACCCAGCACACTTTTTATTAGACTTTTTATTATGATTATGACATTCAAAGGGAAACTAATAACGGGCGAAAATGTAGTGCATTACATCAAAGTGCAACGATTAAGATGGTTAGGCCACGTTATGAGAATGAGCAGCTCAAAAACCCAAAGAAAAATACTGAAGGCGAAGGCGTACATAAATAAAGCGAGATGATTAGATGAAATGAAAGAAGATCTAGGCAACTAAAACGAAGGTCGCAAAAGCCACAAGACTTGGTCCAATAAAAAAACTTTAAATTACTCGTGAGTTTTAAATATTATGTAACTAGTCGCAATGAAAACTTAATAACTTAAACCGGTCCGCGTTTTTTGCTAGTAGTAGGTAAGTAGATGAATGGCGTTTTTGGTACGTTTTGGGAGTCTAATCAATGGACACCGCTTCATTACGAATATTCATTTGCTTGAGTATTATTAATCAGAGCACCGGTGGTTTCATAGATTTTACCCACGCTGATAAAACGGCTTAATAAAAAATTAAATATTATTTATTGAATTTAACACTAGTTTGGAATAGAAAAACATGTAATGAAGGAAATATAAACATCGTTGAACACAACCGCGTGAAATTTATCAGCTGCTTATTATCACAACGAAAGGAGGCGTAACGAACTAGTCATGGCTCGAGAAAAACACCAATGCAGAATAAACGGATTTCACTGCAAGTCACCTAGAGTTCCAAATATATATACATATACACATACATACCTACATATTCATGAATTCTTGTGATTATATTAACTAAGTAAAGGTGTTAAAATCGCGCCACTTGTGAGAATTTTCAAAGTAAATAACATCTGTTTTTGCCAAAAATCAGTTTGTGAAAAAGTGTAAACAATTTACAAAAATATTTGCATATACAAAGTGAACGTAAGTTCCAAAAAAAATCATATTTACATATGTACACGTACATTTGTGTGCGTAATAATAGCAGCGCAAGGTTGTGCAGATTTAACATTTACCGGTTTTGTTTATATTTATTTTTACATAATCATAGGTTATGGGTTGGTGCAGATAGAAAAAGTACGGTAGGCAATGACAAACCTCCGAGTATATTTCTGCCATGAAAAAGCTCTTCATAAAAAATATCTGCCGTTCGGAGACGGCTTAAAACAGTAGGTCCCACTATTTGCGGAATAGCATCAAGACGCACGCCCCAAATGGGAGGAGGAGCTCAGCACAACACCTAACATAAGTGTACGCACTAATTATTTATTGAAGTAAAATTTCTTAGGCGTCGTTATACAAGCTAGAATGGAGAGTAAAATTTCAAGGCCATGCAACGTTTTGGGCATTTTCGTTCCGCGAGAGAGAAAAAAGATATAACGAGAGAGAGACCTATACCTTATATATATCTTAGATACACTTTAGGCTATTTTTCCTGAGTTTTTTCTTGTAGTTGCTAATTTCTAGTGGGAAATAACACTGCCTACTTTTTGGCACTTGTTTGTTGGTGCAAACTTGTAGGAAATATATTTTTGAAGCCTACTTTTTGGCGTTATATTTCCTTGGTGCCTTCTGTTATGGGCGTTTTTTGGTCCCAATTTTTTTTGCGTTTTTTTTTTTGATCCCTACTTTTTGGCGCTTATTTCCGTTTCCTGGCTAGTGCTTGTGCCTACTATAAAATGCTATCCAATTCGTACTATAAAATGCTATCCATATTGGTATTGCCTTGCGGTAATTTGTCCCGTTGCTGTGGTCCTGGAATCGCTGCGTTTGTGCGGGTGATGAACGCTCGGAGTAGTGCGCGTTGTTGCCAGGGTTTGTGTCCGGCGTTTACCTACACCGGTCGACCTTTCTCCATTTTTTGTAAATTTTGTCTATTTGTATTCTCGGCAAATGTTGTGAATTTATTTAGATATATATTCTTTCTCTCTCTCTCTCTCTCTCTCTCTCTCTCTCCCTCTCTCTCTCTCTCTCCCTCTCTCCCTCTCTCCCTCTCTCTCTCATTCCCTCTCGTATATCTTCCTCTTTCCTTATCTGCCTTGAAAGTTTCACTTCTGTTATGTGTACTACGCTACACGCACTTTTTTTTTATTTATACATAGTTTATACACTACAAAAGACCCAAGTAACTAAAAGTTGCAAGCTTCGCACAAAACTTACAAAAAATTCAACAAATTTTTCTAAATTTTTAAATACGAATTTCTGGAAATTCTGGGTATGCAGTTTTCTAGCCCGTTCAATTTTGGTATTATATTGCACCAGTTTAATCTAGCTTGAAATTCGCGTAAATTTTTTTTTTTTTTTTTTTGACGGTTTTATACATATCAATATAGCACACAAAAAAAAAACATTTTCGGAACTTGTGTTAGGCTTAGCTGACTGTCGCAGAATTTGACACATTCACACATTTGGTGGGTCAGACGTTGCGATAATGTGGAATTTGTATTTCTTTGTGCAAAAATGTGTTACATATGTACGTAGATACATACATACATACCTCCACACTCGTGACCAGTGTTTATAAAAAATTTGAAACTTTTTTCTTGCGTATTATTTATTTTAGCATTAGTGTGTGGGCATACATACCTACATATTTTTGTTTTTGTATGTTTTGTACAATTCCAAAGCACTCACATGTTTCAAAGTAAATATTCAGGTGTGAATAGAAGGCGTGTTTATCACACTTGATATTGTCATATCGATAATTCGTACTGTTTTGCGTTGTTTTCGAAATTTTTGGCAAATCGCTTAACCGTCGTTTGCCCCATTTCCGTTTGTATACCTTCAACTTTTTTCACCACTATTCCCAACATAATTTCTTCTAGTATTTATTCAGTTTTCTTTTGTCGCTGCTTTTGTCATCTGCCGATTGTTATGCTCACGTTTTTGCAATGTGCGTGCTGAGGTATTGTGACAGCCTCACATAACGATTATTTTATTGTAGTCTCAACAAAGCGAGTTGCACACAGATATATGTACGAGCATGTATGTATGTGCATTAGACCGTGCGATCTTAAGGCTAGTATTAACTTCACAGCCGTAAAATTTCGCCAGCAAGTGCATCTTATTTACCGCGAAATATTGCTAGCAAAATTTAGTGTTAAATGAGAAGAAACGTCAGAAGAATTGAAGAAATGTAAACAAATAAATATGTGAGCATCGCCCCAGAAGCAATTGGCAAATTTCGCTTTAAAATGCCATGTATTCGGAGTATTCAAACTCAGGCACTGAGACTAAAGTATTTTTGCACGGCAGTTTTGAAAAAAAAACAAAAGTTTTCGCGAACGTGGAATAGGTCGCCTTTTGGATTTTTCTTCATATCTTAAGCACTTACAGTCGGATCTTAAAGTATGATGTATCAATGTCTTTGTACCATTCTAGTAATTGTCCATGAGATTTCAGTTGTTACCACCCTAAACTCACCACCTTAAAACTCACCAAAAATCATTTAACTTTTGCTAAGAAAAGATTTCGATTATTACAGTAGAACTATTTTAAAAACAATTTCTATGGCAGAATGTGGAGAGTGTAAAAATCGGTACGCTGAAGTTTTTTTCGGTACAGTCTAATTTTTTTGTATATACATATGTACATAGGTATACCAAACTATCCAGAATGATGAGAGAATGAACGGACGGATAACCTAAGGAAAAAATTATTAAACTCAACGAAACTCGGTGCACATGTCAACCTTGATATCAGAACTGTTAGTATTGATCCCAATAAAAGATATAAGACCATTTGAAAATTTTGGAAAACGGACATCTTCAAGTTTCAATTTCAAAAAATCTAATGACAGTTTTCTTGTCTAACCGATAAAGTCAACTTTACTACTACTTTGCTACTACTTTACTACTACTACTACTACTTTACTATTTATTTTGATTTTAGGCTAATACATTTTATTATACTACTATTTACATATAGAATAATATTTATAGAAAATGCCAAAAATAATGATTAAGTGGATTCGAGACAATGAGTTTTCAACTTCCCAAGTCAGGAGAAGCAAATAATTTTTGTCTAAAAAAGTTCCAATTAATGTTTCTTTCAGTGTGGCATCTCTGGCTACAGTTATAAAACATGCTCGTCTTGAGTGTGCTCTCACGAAAAAAAGATTTGCGCATCTATCACGATGTTCAGAAAACAGAGGTGTGGCCAACATCAGACCGTTAACCGGCTCTTAGCGATTTTGAAGGAATCAGCTGATTGGTTGACATAACAGGGGTGGTATACAAAAAAAAAAAAAACAAAAAAAAAACACAGGCTTCGCTCAGGTTACTATGTTGCCATGTGAGCAACGAATAATTGAAAGAGCGCAAGAAGACGTGTGAAATGAGCGGAATTGAATCTCTTGCCGAATCACCTATAGCGGGGAAGCCAAAGTTTATCTTACAATTTTACTTCGGAGGGCCCAATCTTGTAATCTTTCGTCCATTGACAGCCGAAGGCCAGTGCTGCGAGTCGTTATTTACATATTTGTAAGATGTTATTATACAAATAATTCCTTATTATACAAATAATTTCAAAAATAAATAATATATTAAATATATAGTGAATTAATGAATCTACAGTATATTCTGGCCAAACACCATCAGTAATGACGCACTGTGAAGATTAACGAATGAGGAACCCATCCTTAAGCAAAGCAAACGCAGAAAGTGGCAATGGATAGGTCACACATTGAGAAAACCACCAGATAGCATTACGATAATGGCACTGAACTGGAACCCGCAAGGGAACAGAGGTCGCGGTCGACCAAAAAACATTTGGAGAAGGTTGATGTTGTGCGAACTACCAGATGCCGACATCTCATGGGATGGTGCAAAAACAACAGCACAGAACCGTGTACGTTGGAAGAGCCTTGTCGAGGCCCTATGCTCCCGAGAGGAGTGAAAACAAGGGAAAAAATTATGTTGACTGGAAGTTTTTTTATTATATCAGCTCGCAAATTGTACAACAAATCCATCCGCTTATAAATAATTAAAAAAAATGCGATTTCGATGTTTGCTTCCTCATACTTCAATACGTACTACATAACTATTCCGGAAAAACTCAAGTCTTCTTTTTTTACTCTAAAAATAAACGTTCAAATTTGAAGCTCTTTTTAGGCCGCTAGAGTGCCGCCACCTCTCAAACAGCTGTTGTGAGACCAAGTTTTTATCGGGCGCGTGAGAGGTAAACGGCCATTAACGAGATATGTAAATGCGAGTCTTAAACAACTAACGCTGTGACATTTCACCAAAAGCATGCGCTGGGTATACAAATTTTGGTACTTCTAAAGCTTATGTATATGTACATTATTATTACTTTTTTTGTTTTTTGTAAATTCTGCAACTAAATTTTTACTTTGCAAACCACTGGGCGAGTTGCTAAGTGAAGCGTTGAAAATTAAATAGAATGAATGATGAAGAACTTATTTTTTGTTTTTGTCGTTCGGCGGTCGGCAAATGGTTATGAGTAGTCGTGCCTTTGACACATAGAGACTTATACCTATTGTATGAATATGAGTGCAAAAGTTCTACATACACACATACATATGTACATATTAAAGTGTTTATGAAAAAATGAATTCGTAGGTATCTACATGGCTACTAAAAAAGTGGCGTACATATACTATAAGCCGTTACATTCGAGTGCACCGGAAATAGGATAAATATAACAAAATCAAAACAGGAAAATAATTTTTAAGATATTATTATGTGCGAAATTCTAATTGCTTTGCATATCTCTTACAAATACAAACATATATGTACTTTATGTATGTATGTATAAAAATGTAGTCGTTTTTTTGCGTATGCTTGTGACTGGTGAACTGAAAAAGTAGCCAGCCGAATAAGTTCGCCCTCAAGCTAATTAGGCGAAAATAGCTGGATTTTCCGTTAGGAGGCGCTTTAGTAGAGATATCTCTGAAAGTGGTATTTATGGTCCCATTGGCCTTAAATTCAAAACATAGGTATATTAGTGTAAGTATTAACTACACAAAGGAAAGGATTTTATAATTTTTATATTATTACAACATTTCTCAAAATGTGTCAAGCCGTGGCTGGGTTTACTAGTATTATAAGTATACACAATTGTTATCCTCATACCATATCAGCTTATATATGTATGTGTGTTTAGAGTAGCATATATTTTTTGCTGGGATGAACGTAAAAAGCTGTGTTCACAGTAATAGCAGTGCGACACATTGCAAAGTTTTGACTATTTATTTGCATTTTATTTAATTTTTTTTTTTTACATAAAAATATAGTTCACATTTGTATTTAAAATTTATTTTTACCTTTCAATTCTTAATGATAGATTGTCAAATGGTGGTGGATTATTATAATATAGTTTTCATTTGATTATTCCCTATGACAAGCTGATCAGGGATTCCACGACTAATGAATGGGTACAAATAAATTTGCTTTTGCGCTTACTGAGAATCAAAATGAAATATGAGATAGACGTTCTTTTACCTCAAGTAATTAGTTCGGACAAAAGAAAATTATCAAAATATCGATTTTCTAAGATGCGCGAATTCTTATAATAAACATTAGTAGAATTGTTGGGGAAAACGTTATTTTGGTAAAACAAGCTCAAGTTTGGATCAAAAACTCGAAGCTATGTACAGTCACTCATACCTTATTTGATACAGATACGATTTTCATAATTTTTTCCGAAAATGGAAATACAGAGTATGCAGACATCTTATTTATTTTACTTTTTTTCATTTCTCAACATAAAATACAAAAAAGTATCCACTCATCTCATTGTAAAGCAAAAACAAAAAATCTACAGAAAATTCACGCCATATAGGTATCAAAAAAGGTGTGAATGACTGACTGTATGTATGCATCTTTAATGCTCAGAAAATGCATTTCGGTTTAGAAAGTAAAACCTTCTAAACTTTAAAAACGTTTTTTTCGTAGAACCGTTTATTACGACCTCTTGATTTGATTCAGAAAAAGCTATAGGTTCCATCTGACTAAATTTCTTACAGCTTATTCTGCACTTGTGCCTTTAGGACATGAGCTACGATAATAACTACAAACGAATATTTAAGCCTTTTTGAATAATTCACGATTAAAAATATAAATAAAACTATTCCATCCCCATTTTGAATGTTTTTCGCACAATCTCAAACATCATTCATGTCAAAGCGATAAGTCTGCTCTTTATTAAGAACTTTTTTTTTGTTTCAGTTACTCTAAACTAAACATATCATGTCAATTATCTTTTAATAGAGATTTAATATTGCAAATATAAATAAAAAAATTTGTAAAAGTATTTGTTGTCAATATTTGTGTGAAAAAACTAATTAGTTACATAAATTTTAATTTTAATTCAAATCGGCGAATGGTGTGAAAACTTTTATGCATAGAAGCTCCTTAACAAATATCTAAAAATTCCCAAAATAGAAACAGCGACATACGACATACAATACTCTCAAATTCCTCTAGTCAATGTCCTTCATCTGATAGGTTTTGCCAAAACCGGCAGAATCTTGGAAGGCCAACTAGCGAAATACATATATATATAAATCTTTGTGATTTTTTGATCATCTATTTTTATTTACACATTGTCTAAATTTTTGAGAAATGTCTATTAAACGCACACGTGGCACGTGAACTTTAAGAATCTTATGAACAATGAATCACTCTCTAAATCAGCCGAGTGTGCTTTCGTCTGCGAGAGCACTAATGTACTTGAGAATACGCGATGGAGAAAATAATAAGGTGGGACCGATAGTGGTGCCGCTACTTTTCTCGAATGGCGAATTGCATATTTGACAGAATCCCTGTGTGTGGCATCGCTTATGTGCAAATTATTCGCGTGTTGTTAGTGTAATTCATTCTTTTTCTTGTATTCTCGTTCGCATTTTCGCATCTCCCTCATGCACCTGCAACATTTGTTTCTATCATTCTTGGATGTCAATACGACATAAAAACTATATTCCATATACATACTTACAAACGAAAATCCACGCCAAGTGCTAATTAATAGGGTATGTTGTTCCCCTTCGTAAGTAGCACCCCAGCAAGTACGAGTCGTACAAGAACGTGCCGTGGCACGCAATGTTTTAAAATTTAACCACAACTCGTTGATATTTTATTTTCATTAAACATTTTTCTTGCGAATCAAAAAAACAAAAAACATCATCTCTCTGTGCGAATGATGGCTATGGGTTGTAGGTACTGATTTGTTTACTGAAGCGAGAGTTACTGCATTCAAAAGAGCTGTTTCAGGTTTCACGCCAAACAGCTGGCCGTGCCTAGCGCTTGGCGCATACATAATTTATATACAGCAGCGTCAGTTTCTATTTGATACTCACGCCTCGTGTTCCATTCAGAACTATATACAAAATGGCACAAAATAAATCATACAATTTTGTTTTTGAATAAATTTTTGTCTAAAAAAAAACTATTTTTAATAATGTAATATAAATATTTATTTTGACCTTTACGCGATTCATTGCTTATCTGTCAAGTGTCAAATATGATTGTGTACCATTTGCAAAAAATTATACATCTGCCGCCACCTTGTACATTTTGCGCCACCTTGTACGTCCTTTGTTAAGCGTTTGACCGCGTTTTTTACTAAATTTGTGATGTGCGTTTTGATGTTGCGCTCTAAATGAAGTGACATACAATTTTTGTACCGCCTACGAAAGGTTTTTTTTTTTTACAAGAAAAGACCCTCTCGTAACCATTGTTAGCAACAACTTTTTCCATTTTTTTCATGTCATGTTGTGACATTGATCATTCAACTGGGTATCAATGCGATCACTATTTAGTGAAGGTTTTTTAGTTATCACGCCATTTTGATTGAATGTAAATTAAAATTCAATTTCAACACCACCAAAAAACATAGTTGTGAAACTCAGAAATTACTCAGGGGTTAAGTTTTTTTGTTTTTTGTAATTCTGATTAGTACTTATTAGAAGTGTTTATAATATTTAAAAATAAAATTAGCACTTAATGGAAAATAATGCAATGGAAAATTTCCCAAAAACGACATACCACAATTCGCTACCACCACCAAAACAAGTGAAACAAAAATTATATGAATTAAATAACTTTGAATTGTGTAATAAATAGTGTATTCGAGAGATGTCTAATTGAAATTTGAACGTTTCCAAATGCAAATATTCACTGCGAGCCCGAGTTCATTGAACAAATTTAAAAGCGTGCAAAAATGCAATTTTTTAAAGCCTCACATAAATGTAAGTGTGTATGCATATATATATATATATGTATGTATGTATGTATGTATGTATGTATATACGTACCTACATGTATAAACGATTATAAGTAAGCCAGGCAACTAAAATATAAAACGTTTTGCCATTGGGAATGTAAAACAGTTGGAATTTTTGTAGCTCAATTAAGTCAAAAACAGCAAAACTTTAGTGCGGCAACTAATAATTAAAATTTTCCTCAGAAAATGACTAACTTTATTCTAATATAACCTTTAAACCACAACTACACCTTCTATAGATTATGTTAAAAAAGATATGTTAAAACAGAAATGTTAGGTAGAGGCCGCGAATTTCACTTTAAAAAACATATCTGTCTTACCGGATTTCTTGCCAGCTGTCATTTCGTAGTTTGACAACTTAATTTTCATTTGAATGCGTAATTTCTAATGTTAACAGAGCAGAGTGTCTACATGAAAAAACGGGACGAAATCAAATCAGAAATTTGACAATTGTTAAGCCACATTGGAGCTCAGGTTGCACAGACTACATGACTCCGTACTCTAATTGGGAGAGAAGGTTTCGTACTACAATTGAAGAGGAGGGATGGCACAACAGCTATACAGACGGCTCTAAAACTTTAGACGGAGGGGGCATTTACTACTCAAAATTAGAGATAAGGCAGCCTATCAAGCTGCCAGACCACAGTAGTATTTTCCAAACGGAAGTTTTTCCTGTGGGGAAAGCCGCGGAGCTAGCCTACACTAGAACAAGAAAGAACTCAACAATTAATATATACGTAAACAGTCAAGCAGCAATAAAAGCAATAAGCTCATATTGTATTAAGTCCAAAAATGTTCAACGAAACAGGGAGGCCAGAGAAAGGCTAGCCGGAAACAATAGGCTGCATATCTATTGGGTTCCTGGTTACAAAGGCATTATAGGGAAAATAGTAGTTGAGATGGCAAAAAGTGCTGTTAGACTACCTTTTGAACAAGAGACCGACATACCAAAACCGCTGAATACAATATACAATGAAATGGACGACTACATGAAAAAACTAGTGGAAGCTAGGTGGACTAATCTGACCATATTCAAAACAGCAAAAGTCATGTGTAGAAGTAACGACAAAAAACTGACTCAATTCGTACTTACGCTCTCGCGAAAGGAATGCAGAACTATCATAGGTATGCTAACAGGTCATAATATATGTATTGGTTGCACATGCTTACAAGATAGGGATTGCTAACACGGACAAATATAGGAAATGCAGAGAGGATATGGAGGAAATTTTAGAACACCTCCCGTGCGTTTGTCTGGCATTATGAAAAATGTGACGTCTCAAAAGCGGATCTCCCAGCTCTGCTTAGATTCGCCAAAAGCGCTGGCTTCATACATGATGTCTACTTTCAGTATTCATAGAGGTCGGTCCCCATCTGATATCAGGTCTATGCGTGGCTTATTGCCAACCAGACTAACCTAACCTAAGCCACATTTAGTAGAAGGTGGTGTTACTACTCTTTAAAAAAAATTTTGTATTGGTTTAAAAATATTACGTGCTTTTATGAAGTAATATATGTGCATAACTGAGTGACTGAAGATTTATTTTATATTAATGTGGAAAAAAAGAAATCCATTATTTTCTTAGAATGTGGCCGTAGTCATCGATATCTGGTAAAGTATCGATCAAACAATTTAAAATTTGTGTTGGTTGTCAAGGGGACATTTTACACTAAAAAAATTCCTTTGCTGTTTCTTGTTTTTTCCATTCAGTTGTGAGTTACAAGGTGCTAACAAGGGAGGTGAACAAAGATTTATTTATTTATTTCATGTTACAGTTTTTCTTTGATAAAGGCGAAAATGCTAGCCAGTTTTAAAACATTTGTGCAAAACTTTTACGCAAACCTAATAGATTTATTTTCCCCCAATCAATATTTACATTTTTTCGAGTTAAATTTTTTTATTTTCATCTGAATTTTTAACTTTTCGATCGGAATTTTCTGAAACTTTTCGGGTAAGTAAGTCACGTAAATCATGTTACTGACTTATGAAATTTTAGTAAAATAAGTGCATGTTTTAAGCGGCTAAAAAAGAGCTTGGATTTTGAATAATTTTTTTTGTAATTCTTTTTAACCTTTATGAAATAAAAAAAAATTATTTTTTGTGGCAGAAACTGCACAAGACCGTTTGTAAAAAAATAACTTAAAGGATTCAACTCCGTTTTTATAACCTGCATTAAGAATTTTTTCTAAAACTCAGACAAAAAAGTTCACAGTTTAGATGAAAATTTGTTGAACTTTCTGATTTTTTATACATTTTTTAAAATATTTAAAAGGATGTGCATAAAAAATTAACAATATTAAAAAAAATGTACCACACAAAACATTGTAAACATATTCAAATATTGCATATTTTTGTACTACATTCTTCTTATTTGGCATTTTGTTTACATTTACAACAAAGGAAGATCTGTTTCAGCCTGTAAAAGAAGCCAGGTATATCGCCGAAAGTTTATATTAACTTAACTTAACTTAACTTAGCTTAACTTAAATTAACGAAACTTAACTTAACTTAACTTAACTTAACTATCTTCTATGCCAAAGAGATGTGCTGAAGTCATCAAAAATAATTGGTTTAGTATTATCTACCTACTACACAATAACGTAAATAACTGATTATTATTACTGGTTTCGCTGTGATCATTTAATTTTTGAGTACTATGGATATTTTCTACTTAAGTTTTTTATATTGAAAGTTTTGAATAATTTTTGGTAATAACGAATTAATAAGAAAAATTTTGTACAAAAATATGCAATGTTCCACGTGATTTTTATTGAATTATTTGGCATTATTACAAATCCTGTAAGAGGGTGTTTTCGTTTTTGCCAAAACTGTATGTGTTTCCTCTAACAAAAAGTAGTCCCTACCGCCTGTAACTCGGGCGTAACTCTAAACCAGCTCTCCTATATAACGGCAGATATCAATGTACCAGCGGGTGAAGTAGAACGAAAAGAAGCAAGCAACTTTGAAAATGTATTGGAAAACCCAATCGAAAAACTGGAGACCACAGCCAAGGTTAAAAGTGATTTAAAAATCAGTTTTTGCAAATTTTTTTCATACGAGTCGTAATCAAAGAAAGCACGCGCCCTAAGTTGATGCGTTACTCTCTTCTACCCACTTTCATATTTCTCTGAACTGTACTATCATTATTATCATATCACTATAATTAAGTTTGTTCACGCCAAAAGATAGATAGATATTTAGTATATTAAACGATGCCGTATATGCAAACACTCCTGCAAGCCAATCAGCAAAATCAAATTACACACCAAATTCAACAGGTGTGATGCATTAAATAAACAATTAATTATATAGATATGCGAATACATATGTACACACATGTGTTTGCATACAGAGGAAACTTGGTAATTATTAACTGTTTAGCCGCATATTATAACCTATGGATATAAAGCAAAAAATAAATTGTAATAAATGTGCATACACTTGTGCTCACATAATTAAGTCGCTTCATCTTTTTGCAATATTCGCTATATTCGATAGTCAAATCAACGCTATTCAACTGTTTTTATTTACTGCGCACAAACACATTTACAAGCTAAACATTTTCCACCGTGAAAATTAAAATCAATATGCATGCCACTTTGATCAAAAAGTTCCCGAAATATATTCAGAAAATTCAAAATACAACTTTATGTCTCAAGAGCGATATTATTGCCTTCAAAGTAATCCGTATCAACGGTAACGCACTTATATCAGCGTTTGATCCAGCTCTCGAAACATTTCTAGGACTCGGTATGGCCACCAGAGTCGTCTTTGATTTTTCCATCACTTCCTTTCGGCTGTTAAAACGAAGTCCTCCAGTGGTTTTTTGATTCGGAAAAAAATCGCAGGAAGCCCTAATATGTGAATTCGATGGCTGTTGATGGTACTCGTTTCGTTTTTGGGCAAAAAATTCACAGATAATGATGGCAGATGTGCAAAATCCAAGAGTTGTTTTCCCACAAATTCTTTCTCCTTTCGCGAATTGCTTTGCGTAAACGACGAGACGTCTCACAACACCCAAATAGTAGTTCTTATTAACTGTTTGATCTTCTGGCAAAAATTCGTGGCAATACCGTTGTAATTCATATAAACCGTAAGCATCGCTTTCTTTTTTCACTGAAAACGACGTGGTTGTATTGGTATTGATTGGTTGATTCGGCGCTTACTCGCCTGATGCCTGAATTGCATGTCGTACTCATAAGCCCACGTCTCGTGAAAAGTCTATTAGATCATAACATCATCATCATCATTGTTGGCTGAAGAACCCTGGTCGGGTCTTCGCCTGCTGTAGCATATGCCTCCAATTGTCTCGGTTTCTTGCCTGTGTCCTCCATGCCCGAAATCCCAATAAGCCTGCATCTTCTTCTATACCGTTAATCCATCTAAGCGGCGGGCGGCCCCTTCTTCTCTGCCTGTGGCATTTACCGAAGAGTATTTTTTGAGATAGGTAATCCATCTTAGCGCGCAATATGTGACCTGCCCATCTCAATCTGTTGATCATGATTGTGCTTATCACAGATGGGTGCGCATATAGTTTTTCGAGTTCATGATTGTAGCGTTTCCGCCACTCGCCTTTATCGTATATCGCACCAAAAAATTTTTCGCAGAACTCTCCTCTCGAAAATATGCAGCTTCTGTTTATCTGCTTCTCTCAGTGTCCACGTTTCACTACCGTATAGCGAGATGGAAATTATAATTGAGCGATACAGTGAAATCTTTGTTTTTCTGTCTAGGAGGTGACTCTTTAGGTATTGGCATAGCGAAAAGTAGCAGCGGTTGGTCATAAGGATTCTGTGGCCGATTTCTGCAGAAATTCTGTTGTCATGATTAACAATTACTTCAAAGTATTTAAATTCATTCACTACTTCGAAACCATAATCCCCGATTTTTAGTATTTGATCCACATTGTGTAGAGTCCGATGTTGTTGAAACTAGCGTTTTAGTTTTGACTTTGTTGATTTCTAAACCCATACATATTGCTGCTCTCTCAATACTTGCGAAAGCTTCTTTTAAACTCGACAGCGAGGATGCGATTGTGGCTATGTCGTCCACGTAAGCCAGCAATTGAACTGATTTAAACAAAATAGTTCATTTTGTGTTTACGACAGAGTCCCTGATAACCGTTTCAAGGGCAATATTAAAGAGGAGACATGCGATCTCATCCCCTTGCTGAAAGCCGTTCAAGGTGGTAAGTTCTCGCGACGAATTGTCTGAACTCTTACTACGTTCCTTACATTCTGCATTGTCGAAGGTGTTAAACGGATTAATTTTGTACAAATTCTGCCATCGCTAAGAAGAGCTGGTTCCTATGATAATTATGCTGTTGTAAGCTGCTTTGAAGCTTATGAAAAGATGATACATCGGCATGCCGTATTCGCGAGACTTTTCTGAAATCTGTGTTAGTACGAAAATTTGGTCAATCGTTGATCTTCCGTCTTGAAAACTAGCCTGGTAGCTACCAATGATGCGTTTAGCATGCGTTTCAAGGCTAACGCTTAGAATATTTGAAAATATTTTGTAGATGCTGTTCAAAAGAGTTATGGGCCGGTGATTTTCACAGATCAGCATGCCTCCTTTTTTATGTAGCGGGTAAATTATTATAATTTCCCACGTCTTTGGCATGCGTTCTTCATTCCAGACCATTCCAAACCAACTGATATATGGTAAGGAGATTATTATTACTCATGTGTTTAAAGAGCTCTGCTGGGATCTCGTCAAAACCACAGGATTTGTTGTTTTTTTGGGCTTTAAGCCGCCATGAACTCCTAAAAAGGAAGTTTTTCCACCATTTTTGAAGACTTTATTATATATATAAATAATAAATATTATTATAAATAAATAAAAATAAAGAAAAACATAGCCATTTAGCTGATTTTTTCATGTAAAGGCCAAAAATGGTGATATTTTTAAATTGGGGGACATCAGAATTCGTTTTAGAGGTATGGTTTCTTCGGCAAAGTTTCTTATTTTGATCCCTACAATACGATTTTCACGAGCAATGAGCGATTTTTAAATCGACCCGCCCTAGCTTCCAGTCATTTTCGAGCCCCCCAAATTTGGAAAGTCTAAACAAAATGTCTTGCATTCGTCATATGGAAGAAAATGCATAATACTGTCAATAAAAAAATGATCAAAAATCAGGTTGTACTTTAAATTACTTTAAGCTTGAACAATATTAAATAAGCTACAAAATTACATACCCAGCATTTTTTCATTCATACTAAAAAATTCCTAGTTTTGTTTAAAATATGTTGAATTTTTTTAAATTTTATACAAAGCCTGAAATTTTGAGTTGTATGTTTTTTACTGATTTATAAGCTATATTTTTATAAGAAAATAAAAAAAATTTGGTAAAAGAAAAATAAGTAGTCAAAACTTTGTAATATGTCGCGATGCTGTTATTGCGAACACTGGTGTAGATATAAACTCTATAAATATCTCAGAATAGAGAACTGATTTTCATGCATCTGTATAAATCAACAATCATATGTGTATGTACGTTCAATAAATTATGCGTTTTGTTTTTTAGAAAAATGTTAGCATTAGTTCTATAAGATTAGGCACGTTCCACCAACACGTAGGAAAAACGTGCGTAGTCACTTGACTAATTTTCTGATAGCTTTTACTTTTATTTCGCAGTTTTTTATTGTTTATACTACTACATTACGAAGCAACCTCGAAATAGCTGCATGTTTGCATACAAACATACCGACATACAAATTAGAGGAATGAATGCGTCAGACCAAATTAGAAGTGTACGTCATCGAAAATGAAAGACGCATTCGAAAACTTTGGAAATGTAAAAATTTTGGGAGCTAGTGCTTTTCCAATTCCATAGAATTGTGTTTTGACAGCTGCTTAAATGCACTCAAAAGCCAAACGAAAACAAATAAATAAAATAAAAATGCAAGCAAATACTTTGCAGGAGAGTGGAAAATAAATTTGTTCGAACATATGCAAGTGGATATGTATGTCATACATATAAACACACATGCATAGGTTTGTTTATCTGAGACAATTTTTGAGCTCTTTTTTACTTATCGCCTGTCATTTTCAGCCGCAACATTTCAGTCTCGACAATGGCCCCACACATTCAACCTCATCGTTTTTACCTAACGCTACTCTTTCATTTAAACATTCATAGATGTGAACACATGTAAGTAAATATGTATAGATTTAGCTTGGTATGTATTGCTTTTACAAAATAGTTTTCTTCTATCAATTTTCTTTGTTTTTGATGTGCACTGCATAAGTTTGAAGAAAGGTTATTTACTGGAAAGCTTTGTATAGACAAAACAAATAATCACTGTGTACACAGCAGAGCTGCTGATGCCGACACTCCGAGCATAAGTATCTATGTACGTATGTATGTATGTTCGAGATAGTTTTTTACTGACCGTCTTCATCCGCTTGAAATGCTCGCTTACCTGATGAAGCAAGCGTACAGTATTAGCATGCTTCTGGAGTGACTGTCCTTGGCCTGATATAACAGGTGGCGCAAAATTAATCAATTATGAAAAGATTTATAATATTTGCAAATATCGTCCTGCGGCAATCATATTTGAGACTTGCGAGCTAGACAGCTGCAGCATACAAACAGACAAGCAATGGAGCACGTATGCATATATATAATTACATATAATATAATTGGCGCGTGGGTGTTTGGCCGAGCTCCTCCTCCTATTTGTGGTGTGCGTCTTGATGTTGTTCCACAAATCGAGGGACCTACAGTTTCAAGCCTACTCCGAACGGCAGATATTTTTATGAGGAGCTTTTTCATGGCAGAAATACACTCGGAGGCTTGCCATTGCCTGCCGAGGGGCGACCGCTATTAGAAAAATGTTTTTCTTAATTCTGGTGTTTCACCGAGATTCGAACCGACGTTCTCTCTGTGAATTCCGAATGGTAGTCACGCACCAAACCATTCGAGTACGGCGGCCGCCGTAAGATAATGAGCCATATTTTCATTAAAAAAAAATATTAAAATTAAATAAGAAACAAATAAATTGTCAAAACTATTACCTGATGCTTTCCATTTCAATTCAACCGGGCTATTCGGGTCATGTTCTTCGATTTCGATGTAACTCAAATATGTTGCTCTCTGGTCAAAATAATGAGACACGTATTTTTTTGTTCGCCCGAAAAAATTTTTTCTCAAGAGTTATCGGCAATTTTGGTTTTCGGCTCAAACTCGATTTTTTTTAATTATGTAAGAAAAAATTTTTTTTAAATGCCCATAACTTAGGCAAAAATGAACCGATTTTAATAATTTTGGGTTCAAAATAATCGTAATTACTTACACGAGCGACTTCATGTAGAAACAATTGCAAAAAAGTAGTTGAAAATTTTTTATTTAGCAAAAAAGAAAAAAAATTGAAATTTTTTCGAAATTCAATATTTCAAAAAATGTATTTTTGTTTTTTTTATAACTTTTTCCAAATCAAAAGGACATCTCAAACTTTAATTGAGCTGAATGCGTAGTAGCTAAAATGCGTTGTTTTTGAGTAATGAATTTTTGAGTACAACCCTGTTTCGCACTTTTTGTTTTTTGCAAAATAAAAAATTTTCAACTACTTTTTTGCAACTATTTCTACATGAAATCGCTTGTGTAAGTAATGACAATCATTTTGAACCCAAAATTATTAAAATCGGTTCAGTTTTGACTAAGTTATGAGCATTTAAAAAAATTTTTTTCTTATATTATTTAAAAAAAATCGATTTTGAGCCGAAAAACAAAATTGCCGATAAAGCTTGAAAAAAAATTTTTTCGGGTGAACAAAAAAATACGTGTCTCATTATTTTGACCAGAGAGCAACATATTTGAGTTACATCGAAATCTAAGAACATGTCCCGAATAGCCCTTTTGAATTGAAATGGAAAGAATCTATATAAGAAGATTTTTTTTAATTACTCATAACTTAGTTAAAAATAAGCCGATTTGAATGATTCTGGGTTCAAAATAATTGTAATTACTTACACGAGCGACTTCATGCAGAAACAATTGCAAAAATGTAGTTGAAAATGTTTTATTTTGCAAAAAACAAAGAGTGCGAAACAGGTTTTTTACTCAAAAATTCATTACTCGAAAACAACTCATTTTAGCTACTGAGCATTCAGCTCAATTAAAGTTTAAGATGTCCTTTTGATTTGGAGAAAGTTATAAAAAAAACAAAAATACACTTTTTGAAATATTGAATTTCGAAAAAATTTCATTTTTTTTTCTTTTTTGCTAAGCAAAAAATTTTCAACTACTTTTTTGCAATTATTTCTACATGAAGTCGCTCGTATAAGTAATTATGATCATTTTGAACCCAGAATTATTAAAATCGGTTAATTTTTGACTAAGTTATGGGCATTTAAAAAAATTTTTTTCTTATATAATTAAAAAAAATCGATTTTGAGCCGAAAAACAAAATTGCCGATAACTCTTGAAAAAAAATTTTTTCGGGCGAACAAAAAAATACGTGTCTCATTATTTTGACCAGAGAGCAACATATTTAAGTTACAGCGAAATCAAAGAACATGACCCGAATAGCCCGGTTGAATTGAAATGGAAAGCATCACCTTTGGAAACTCATTGTTGAGCTGATAGAAAAAATAAATACAACAAATACATCACTAAAACTCATGGTGAAAAGATTTTTTAAAAGTGTGCCCTTTAGCAGACTGCTATCAGGCTCTGAGTGAATTTGATGGGTTGACGTGATGTGTTTACAAAAAAAATGAGATTGTGTTAGTGAAATCAACCAATGACACTTCGTTGCCATCTAAAAAACGACTGATTGGACGAGTGTGTAAATGTATGTGAAATGATCTTCTAAGTGACGAGGTAGCCGAAGCTCCCCTCACAAGTTTCTTTTTCACTATATGTAGTTAAAGAGCAAACCTGGTAAATCTTTCATCCTTGACTAAAACTGCTTACTCATGATCTTTTTGTCAAATATCGTGAATTTCACCACATAACGCTACTCATTAGAATATTGCGAAATATTTATAAATATAATATGTATTAAGAAAATGTTAAGTATTTTCATGGGAATATTGCTGAACGAACTTAACGGATTTTTATTAACATGAAATTTATTTCACTTCTGTTAATACTGATGAAGTTACTCAGCTACTCAACTGTATGGACACATATTTGAGTTACTGTATTAGCATTAGGATGGAGTGAACATTTTTTTTTTTAAATCGCTTTTGGCAGAAGGTTTGCTTTCAGTCTTGGAAATAAGAGTGCAAAATATTATTGGTTTCATCGAGTTGTGACCACTGATACCATTAATTTACAAAAAACGTTCAAGAAAAACTTTCAAATTTCACTTCGAAAAATTACGTATATACATATATTTATACAAGGTGGCGCAAAATGAATCCTCTAATCTGTTTTTGAATACCTTTTTAACTAAAAAAAAAAAAATTATTTCGAATGATGGAAAGTTTTAATTACTTTGGCCTTTACGTGCCCCTTGGTTGGCTGTTTGTATACTGCAGCTGTACGGTTCACAAGTGTCAACTATGATTGACGTACGACGCAATTTGCAAAAATTATAAATCTTCCGATAGGTTGATTCATTTTGCGCCACTTTGTATTTGGTGGCATCACATGACATTGTCTCTTATTGGAATTATTATTATTTTTATTTAAAACATTAAACATTATTATTAAAAACAAGTTATAAGCACAAAACTTTAAATCTTTGATATATGAAATTTATGCATTAATAGCTGTGTAAAATTTCGTTTATTTTCGCAAATTGAATTATGCTGCGGCACCTCAAAGCGTTGTCCTTGTAAAGAAATATTTTGTGATTTTTATTAAAACTCATTGCACTGATATGCCAGCACACAAAAAATATAAAAAAAAAATTTACCTTCCTCTACCTTAACGTGCATACCATACATACACACATACGTATGTATGTAGCTCCACTTAACTCATTTGGATTTTTGTGGTTATTTAGTAAATAGTCAAATATGTGTATGTTTGTTTTATTCCTACTTTTCTGTGCATACATATACTTATACACATACACACATGTACATATGTATAATATATATTTACATATACTCATAAAAGTTTTAACGATAAATAAATAAATAAAAGAAACCCGCACAAAGCTAAGAAAGTAAACGAAGAAGTGAAGAGGAGCGAAAAAGACATTAAAAACTGCTATAAAATAGTTTTGCATTCATATGCATGTATGCATGTATGTATGCGTGTAACGAAATGTTAAAATTTTGTTTTGTGTTCTCTTTTTATGAACGTAATAAAATACATTTACGTACATTTGCATACTGAAGTGCTGTTATGCTTTTTTATATTAAAAAACATGTAAAATACTTATATACAGTCACACAAGAAACTATACGTACCCCCCCTAAAAGTTTTAGTTTTAGGCAAACTGTGTGAATCTTAAGGCGAATATTGAGCAGGCCATTCGCGAAATAGGTCCAGAAACCGTCACCAAAGTCTTATTAAACTCGATTAAGAGGATGCGCTATTGGAAAGTTAGGTGAGGCAGCCACACGAATGGAGCCGTATTTCATAAATAATGGGAGTGTTTGCTTTTTCGAATAAACCAATAATATACAAAGAAATATTTGTTTTTCTTCAGTTTTCTACTACTCCACTACATGGACCACCCTGTATATATTTTTAAAACTATGTATATTAGCTCAAAAGCGTTAATGAATCGGTTTGTCTTATGACTATCATTTACGCGATTGAAAAATTTTTATATTTGTGTTAGCGTTTTTGGCGCAAAATTAATCACCCTATCGAATGATTTATAATTTTAGCAAATGGCGTCATACGTCAATCGTAGTTGACCTCTTGCGAAGTAGACAACTGCAGTATAAGTACAAACAGACAAGCAATGGAACGCATAAATGTCAAAATAAAGATTTGCATCACTCAAAATATATTTTTTATTTAGTAAAAAAGATATTCAAAAACAAAATTGGATGATTGATTTTGCGACACGCTGTACCCTATGATCAGAAAGTATCGGTAATGTTTAATTTAAACGAACCGAAGGGGTAGTGCATCATGAGTACCCTTCATCGGGCCAGACAGTCAATAAAGAATATTATTTATCCGTTTTGAAGCGTTTGAGAGATGTGGGCAAACAATTCTTGAATTTTTCATGATGATAATGCGCCATCACACCGCGCCCAAATTGTGTTGAATTATTTGACAAAACACCAAGTAAATACCATCGTTTAAGCATCGTATTCACCTGATATGGCCCCGTGCGACTTCTTTTTGTTTCTCAAGTTGAATTTACCACTTCGTGGAAGGAGATTTCAGTCGATAGAGTAGATCAAAGAGAATGCGACAAAGGAGCTGAAGGTCATCCCTTCGTCAGCCTACCAGAGTAGTACTTTCTGATCATAGGGCATATGCTGCCATCGTAAGCGAATGAGTTGGTGAGTAATTACCATTCGGTAGTATCCGATAGTGTCATGAAACACCAAAATGATAGAAAAAGTTTTTTCGAATAGCGATCGCCCCTAGACAAGCAATGGCAAACCTCTGAGTGCATTTCTGCCACGAAAAAAAACTCCCCATAAAAAAGCATCTTTGATTTGGAGGCGGCATAAATTATAGGTCCCTTCATTTCAGCAAAAACATCAAGACTCGCCTACGTATAGCAGGAACAATGCGGCGAACATTACTGGTTGTTTGGTATTACTATTATTATATTTATTATGCAAAAAAGAAATTAAATATTATTCCATTTATTTCATTTCTAAAAAATAAAATCACATTTGGAACACCCTGTATACGGTCTTAATCTACGTGGAACTAAACTATTTTTTTTCTTTAATGTTGTATTTATGTAACGGGGATCGTAGCCCACTGCTCTTTAATTTATGTGCAATGGCTGGACGCCTGATAATATGCTCCATTTCAAATTAATCATTTTAGTTAGAAATTTTAGGTTCCTTTGGCGTCTCTGATTTGGGTCGCGCATATTTATATAGCATTTTGTGCTTCTTTTAGACCCAAATTCTCAACGGATTGATTTTAATTGTAACTAAATAATTTCTTTCGCTGGATAGTTGGGTAATTTCTTTTATAATTTCTTATCCTCGTTTGCCAAATCATTGTTAGTCACCCTCGTGATACCTTGAGAAAAATGACTTTAACTCTTTGAAAAATGGTCACTATAAAAACAGCATTACTCAAAAATATTTATCATATCAAATTAGGCTTCTGTCGGCCGTAATCGAAAATATCTTAAACTTTGGTCTGTGATAAATTGTTTTAATTATCCTCCATAAATTGTAACAAATCTTAATCTAATTCTTTGCTTTACTAATTTCCACAATAAATAATTTTATACGAGGGGTGCCTTTTATATTTCGGTGTTGCAATCTGGCAACTGACAGCTGTATCGCAAAATTTGACATTTTTTGGCTTTTACGTACTCAGAATGTTTTGAAATACCAGTGCTATTTGTGTTGTTTACAGTAACTTAAAAGATTCATCTCGGTCCAAAAATGGAATTAAATCGTGAACATTTTCGTGTGATTATTTTTTACAACTTTCGACGTGGATTAACTCAGCAACATTGCATGGATGAACTTAATTCAGTTTTTGGCGATGAAACTCCATCAAGGACCAGTGTTTATCGATGATATGGGGAATTCAATCGTGGTCGTAGTTCACTCCAAGACGAATTTCGTGAAAGTCGTCCAAAATCAGTTGTTGTTCCGAAAACCATTGATGCTGTGCGCGAACTGATATTGCAAAATCGTCATGTGACCTATCGTGAGATTGAGACAATCTTAGGCATTAGTGGGACCAGCATACATTCAATATTGCATAAACATTTGACTGTCAAAAAAATTTGTTCGCGTTGGATCCCACACAATTTGTCAATCGCTCAAAAAAAGACTCGTGTCGATTGGTCGAAGGAAATGCTCAAAAAATACGATCGCGGGGCTTCGAAACACGTCTATGACATCGTGACAGGTGATGAGTCAGGGATTTACGCGTATGAGCCCGAAAGTCAACAGCAGTCGACTGTATGGGTGTTTCAAGATGAGCCAAATCCAACAAAAGTTGTTCGCGTACGAAGCACTTCCAAGCAAATGGTCGCCTGTTTTTTCGGAAAAACTGGACATGTCGCAACCGTACCACTAGAACAATGCAAAACAGTAAATTCTGAGTGGTACGCAACTATTTGTTTGCCAGTTGTCTTCCAAGAAATTAGGAAAACCAATCGCCAAAGACGGATCACTATTCACCAGGACAATGCGAGCTCTCACACATCGGCTCAAACAACTACATTTTTGAGCACCCAAAACATCGAATTAATGGGTCATCCGCCGTATAGTCCTGGCTTGGCACCGAATGACTTCTTTTTATTCCCGTACGTAAAAAACAAACTGAGAGGTCAACGTTTTTCGACACCTGAAGAAGCGGTTGCGGCATTCAGAATGCATGTTTTGGAGGTACCTCATTCAGAGTGGCAAAAGTGCTTCGACAATTGGTTCAAACGCATGCAAAAGTGTATAGATCTTCATGGAGAATATGTTGAAAAACAATAAAGTGATTTTCGATGATTAAAATTTGTTTTTGTTCTCTAATCCCAACATATCAAAGGCACCCCTCGTATGCAATATGTTTCCCTTCTGTTACACTCGTAAACAAAAAATTTCCTAAAGTGTGGTACCTGGTTGAGAAAGTGCTTTTTTGTTTTCTAGTTCGTTTTGCAGTTATTGCCAAAAAAAAAACGAAATATCCACCTATTTGCCTTGATATATTTCGGATCGAAATCGTACTTTTTGAATTGCAGGCGGTTAAATTAAAAAACTAATGACATTTTTAAGCTTAGACGAAAATTTTTTTTAGCTTTTTTCCGAAAAATAAATGAAACCCTAATATAATTAGTTAAAAAAAAAAAACTTTTTGCGAAATACTTTATTCGTGTAAACTAGTGTTGATTGATTTATTAAAAAATAAGTGTAATAAAATTATTGATAAAATTATTTATTTTTTTTTATTATTTCTTAGTCTTATGACAACAGGTGTGTCTTGAGAATGCATGAGATGTGCCAAAAAACAGTAACCTCCCTGTGGAAATTTCCAAGGTTTTTGAATATATTATATATATTAACATTTTATTACTGTGATACATTAGATTAGATAAAAACTGAATCGGTAAATATTATAAATAAAAAGTTAATCAATGTTTTCCGCTGCAGACAAAAAATAAATTCGGATTATACATTTCGCTTAGCAAAGGAAGGGTATCAATAGTCTAAGTAATTTCTCATATAAATCACGAATATATATACGGGGCGTTGTGCCTTTAAATATCTATCCTCGGGGCAACATGCTTTACACTTACTCGTCGGGTTGGTGGAAAAAAGTTTATAAGACAAAGAGTTTGCATTGGTTGCTTTCGTAGAGATATGTAGAAGGCGCCTTCAACAATATAAATACAAACGCTATAATAGATTAATTAGAAGATTTTGGAGTTGAACCACACGTTGTTGCCCTGATAGAAGCTATACTCACCAAAAGGAAGGTAACGGCTAAATTAGGCAGACAGGTCTGCAGGGGCACACCGCAAGGCGGAGCCCTCTCCTCCCTTCTTTGGATTTTGGCAGTGAACTCCCAATTGCTGACCCTGGAAAGAGGGGGTTGCCACGTTACTGCTTACGCAGACGACTTAGCAATTGCCGTTAAAGCAAATATCCTAACATCCTTAAGGATATTCTGCGTTCTAACATGGCCACACTTAGAAGCTGGACTGAGAGCAGGGGACGCGTTATAAACCCCACAGAAACTAGAATAATTCTATTTATAAAGAAACATAGGCTCCCTATAATCTCTCCGCTAATTTTGAAGCGTGTGGAGATTCCTTTGAAAGAGAATGGCAAGTACCAAAGACTCATATCAGACAGGAAACTCACGCGGAAGCCTAATATTGAGAAAAGAGTAAAGAAGGCCAAAGTAGCATTATATACTTGCAAAAAAGCGGTCGTTATTAAATGGGCACTAACACCTCGTGTCACACATTAGCTCTATACTTCTGTAGTTAGGCCAATCTTAATATATGGAATACTTGTATGGTGGGCATCTGCTCAAAGGGCGAGTTACGCTAAAATCATGAGTAAAGTCCAAAGAACAGCTTGTTTATGCATCTCTAGCGCTTTAAGGACTTACCTGCACTAAATCTGGTAGGGAAACACGTGGCCGCTGCCTCGGCGCTCAGACACAAAAGTATGGCGCTATGGAAAGACCGGTGGTTTTGACCTCGCTTCTGTTTTGCACTCTCTGAATAGTCACAAACAAGAAATAGTAGACTGCTCTACTCCTAGACTTACCTTCGAAAGGCTCTTCAAGACGAGTATATCGCCAAGAAGGGAGCAGCAGACACCAAGGACATAGAGAAGGGGAGAATTAAATTTTTATACAGATGGTTTCAAGCTAGACGATAAGGTTGGCTATGGAGTTTTCTGAAAGGAATTAGGAATGGAACTAGCCGTTCGATTACCAGACTACTGCACCGTCTATCAGGCAGAACTTTTAAGCTAGAACTTCTAGCTACAAAAGAAGTGGCTACATATCTAAATACGCATGCCGTAACAAAAACGACTATAAATATATTCTCGTATAGCCAGGCGGCCATCAAATCAATGTATGCGGCTATACTAAGATCGAAGGTTTTACAGGAATGTCTGGCAGTCCTAAATGATATTAGTGCCGTATTCAAGGTCAGCCTTATTTGGGTTATATAGGAGATATTGAGAGAAACTGTAAAGCCGATGAGCTAGCCAGAAAAGGTACTACTCTTTAACTGCTCAGTGATACAAGTACCATTGGAATACCTTTGGCTACGAGTAAAATAATATTAAAAAACAATATTATCCAAGAGGCTAATAGGTCATGGAGAGATGAAGATGCATGTGTAACAGCTAGGCTACTATTGCCGCAAATAAACAAGAAAATGACAAAGGAATTGCTTAGTTTCTCAAGAGATGATATCTCGAAGGTCGAGACTTGTTTAACCGGTCATTTTCTATTTAAGAAACAGTTGAGCCCTTCCTTTGCAATTGTCCAGCTTTAGCTAAAATCAGAGAAGGTTGTCTAGGTAAATACTTCTTTAATTCTCTTACAGAGCTGTCTGGCGTGGGATTAAGATCAATTCTACGTTTCATAAGAGCCACAAAGTGTTATCACAACGGACGTGCAAGGCCTAAGTGAGTTGGTCGTGTGGACCGACTACCACCATAACCTAACCTAACCTAATAGTATCACAGAGCAGAATTAATGTATTTATTCAATAGCAGATTCCATACGTTTCTTTCCGTATTTATTTTCTTTGTTTTTTATAGTGTGAAGCAAATTCAAAAATTATTCAAAAATAGCTTGTTTTTCTGATTTTGACAACTTTTTTTATTTGAGCGCAATCACTCAATACTTTGCTTCTTACATATAAACTGAAGCATATTGTAATCAACAACATAGCGCTCACTTGTAGCAAGAGTGTCGCAATCCAAAAACCAAAAATTCTTTTAAGTATGCTGTCTGGCGATATCTATAGTATTAACAGTAGCTCTGAAAATGAAAATGTGTCGTCACTTTTACTTAGGGCGGCATAGTGAACTGAAAACTTTAAAGTCGGTTTTCTCAACATTTTTTTGTTTGTGTTTTTTTTTTTTGTGCCATAGCCTGTTTTTGTGGAATAATGACATTTTTTTGACTAATGACACTTTCACAGTAATTGAGCAATAAATAAATATAGAATAGAGCTGGCAGTTTAGGCGAAAATACACTAATCTTATTGACACCCATCCTTTGGCATTGTTATTCGCTAAGAATTGTTAACAAAAATTCTGTAGAATTTTTCGGTCACTCCGATATATGGAGCAGTTCGCCTAAAAATATGCAATATCTATCTGTAGTTCAATTAAATGCACCACTTTTAGCGATGCTATTTTCACGAAGTTGATTTCTTAACTCGAAAATGAGTTAAGTCATGGGGACTAAGGATTAGGATAGATTTACAAGGTTTGCTCTTTAACTATGGTGAAAAAGAAATTGTGAGGGGAACTCTGACTGCCACGTCACTTGGGAGACTCAGCTGAATTCTGCACCATCATTTCATTTATATTCACACACGCGTCCAATCTGTCATTGTTCAACGAAGCAACATGAGCGAAGGCTGTGTAAATTTTTTTTTTTCGTATGTCACTAACACAATCTTATCGCCAGCCGAAATTTGCACGAATTTTTCATACACATTCACACACTCGTCCAATCAGGTCGTTATTCTAATGAAGTGACATTGTGTTGATTTTTTTCGTATGTAACCATATCACCACAGTCTCAGACTTTCAGTCCATCAGCTGATTCTGTCAAATTCGTTCTGAGCCGAATAACGCTCAGAGCAGTTAAAGAGCACACCTCTAAAAATCTTTTCACCATGATGCGGACAACAACGAAATTATGGCACATAAATCCAAAAAATATAAGTGGAAAGATTTTCTATCGATAAATTTACATTGTCAAAAGTTAGTTAAGCCATGGGAACCGCAATCAAATACTAAAAACTTAAGATTTCTAATACAATTCTAACTCATAACGCACCATATGACCAGCTTACATTCTCTTATGGTTTCAGAATCATCGAAGGAAGTATGAAGAGGCATGAAAACATTTTTATATTTATATTAAGAAAAATATTTTTTGGAATTAAGATCGGTCACCTCAAAGACACAAAATCTTCGACTTCATTGAGAAAAGAAAATACGCAATTAAATCAACAATTTTGGTCAGCAACATAAAAATACCTGAATATACCCGTACAACAAAAATAAATATATAATACCATACAAGCAGTCATTTGTTTATTTCATTATGTGCATATTTACTATGTAAATATGTGCATAAGGCAATAAAAGTCTGCGTTCACTTTTTCTTTCAACAAAATTCATAATGTTTGTCTTGATAAATCTTTTTCGCTAATTAAAAAAAAATAGTTTTTACTATAAAAAACACATGTAAATCAAAGAATTTATCTACATTTTTAAGGCATGCAGTTTTGTAGCCCATTCAATTTCAGTACAATAAAATGCAATTTTGAAATAGTTAAAATTTGTGTTGGTTTTTGACAATTTTCTTTGCAAATAATGTTGAAGATTTTCTTCCATATAAATAACTACTTGTTTACTAAGCTTAAGAAGAGCCTTGTATTGGATGCTATAAGAATTATTAACATTTAACTGTTCAACTGGCCTTGGAATTGTAATACAATTCACCTTCTTCTAAAAAAAAGACTTTAGTCTTGAATTCTCTTTTCGCTAAAGCTATCCACTTTATTTATTTATTCACACCGGATTTATTCACGTGAAGAATGACGCGGCGCACGTATAAATCAGATTGATTTGTTGGGCTTTAGTGACTAGCTCAACCCTCGAAAATCGCGTATGATCCAATTAGCTCTCTATTCGATTTGGATACAAATAGTATATGGAATGTTCCATAGCAGAACTCAAGATTTCAGAAGTTATCACTTGGCAGAAGAGATGCACAAAAGCCTCTGATGGTAGACAAATATAGCTAAATTTTAAAAGTTGAGGCCATAGTTTTGTTTTTTTTTTTTGGACTGATTTCCAAAGAATTTCTCTAAAGTATGCTAATCAACAAGAGATCTAAAAAAGTATGCATCAGAAACCAAAGATATGTAGAAGCGAAAATTTTACATTTCCATACAGATATGTATATTTGACTGTACTTATGCAGAATAGCGTATCCAGCATTTGGAATTTAAATAATCAAGCTTGTTTAACTTTCACAGCTAAAATAGCACCCGTAATACTTCAGAAAAAAAATTTCTTCAACTATTATTTTAATGGCGGAATAAAAATCCACAAATTGCCAGGGTATTCCACTTTATTTTTATGTTTTTGGCATATAACTGTACACCTCTGCTCTGTTATTATGGCAGCTTGTTCTAACAGTGCTCGTCTGTCCGTTATTACGGCAGTTTGTACTAACTGTACTTGTCTGTCCATTATTACGGCAGCTTCTTCTTAAACTTATGAATCTTCAAAACGCCGAGTAGGCGCATACGCCATACTCAGACTCATTCTCAGAAATATAGCTTATGGCATGATTCAATGATAAAAGGTTTGCTCAGTAAGCAGCTTTCTCGTTCCCTCTTGACAAATCGGCTCCCTTAGCAAGACACTAGGTTGCTAGCTCTAGAAATTTTGAATGAAAGTGGAGGAAAAGTAAAATTTGTAGAAAAAACATTTCATTTTCAAAATGGACTGCTTACGAGCAACAACTCGCTCAAGAGTTTTTATCGGTATGTTCAGGACTATGGTGGTATGACATAATCCAAAATCGATGAGTGGAGAATTTACAAAGCTTTTTTCTTGTGATGTGTTGATTTAGAAGGAATTCACTTTTTGCTAGCATTTCCCAAAGAATTACGTCAGGGAGAATAATTGGATAGTCCCGACGCGACCGATAGCATTGCATACTTCATTATAAAAAGTTGGGATTGACGGAGCTTGTTTCCAAATATATATATATAAATAAATATATATAAATAATTTTTTTTCTTTTTAAGTTATCTGTTCCATTTTTGTTTTAATTTGAAGATTGATCTTTAAAATTTATTAAAATGGATAACTGGGACACGCAAACAAGAATTTGGATAGTCCGCCGCTATCACGCACTGGAGTCCGTAGTTTTGGTACAGAGAGAGTACAGGCGGATGTTTGGCGGCGATCCCCCGAGCAGATGGACCATAATGAGACTGGTGAATAATTTTGCTGAGCAAGGAACAGTCGCAAGAAGGCCTTATCATCGAAACCCAACGGTTCGGACGGAGGAAACGATCACTGCTGTAGCTGCAGCTATACAAAGCAATCCAAGGGTTTCAACAAGAAGCTTATCTGCTCAACTTGGTGTCAGCCGACAGTCTTTGCAAACAATAATGAACAAAGATTTAGACTTATTTCCCTACAAAATTCAAATGGTTAACAAACTGAATGCAGCAGACTTGCCGATACGCTTGGAATTTTGCCAGAAGATCCTGCAAATGGTGGAAGAAGACCAAAACATGTTAAACTGCCTTTTCATGTCTGATGAGGCCCATTTCGATTTAAAGGGCAATGTGAACAAAAAAAATTGTCGAATATGGAGTACTTCTAACCCACAGATACTCCACGAGACGGAATTGCATCCTCTTCGCGTGACAGTGTGGTGTGCGGTTTCTTCACGCTGTATTGTCGGGCCTTATTTTTTTGAAGAAAATGGTCACACCGTTACGGTTACTGGAGACCGTTATTTGAAAATGCTGAAAGAATTTTTCTATCCAGAACTACGCCGAAAGAGAATTTCTTTCAACTCTGTGTGGTTTCAACAAGATGGGACAACGTCTCACATAGCCCAGACTGTTATGACAGAGTTGCGACGAAAATTTTCCAATAAACTGATTTCAAGAAACTCCGAATTTCGTTGGCCCCCCAGGTCGCCTGACCTTACTGCACCTGACTTTTTCTTGTGGGGTTTATGTAAACAAGAAGTTTATAAAACAAAGCCAACAAATTTGGATGAACTAAAACAACCCATTCGGGCAACAATTGCGGCTATTCCTGTCGCAACTTTCAAAGCAGCAATGAACAACTTTTTACTAAGATGCCGCACTTGTGTCAACGAGCATGGGGGGCATTTAAATTCAATTATTTTTAAAACTAGTTAAGCTACATTTAATAAAATTTAATGACCTTCAACTTGAAAAAAAAAATAAATGAATTCCATATACTAAAAAAAAGTTATTTGAGTTTCTTAATGTAGCAAAATTCATCAGCCACCCTGTACCTGAATTAAATTGAACTCTAAAAGTTACATAAGCTGACAAATATTTAAGATTTGCACTGTAATCCTGTAACCCTTAAACTATATCCTTCTCTCCTGCGAATACTTCATCTAGACCTAAATCGCTTAGAAAATTTTTTGGAGCAAGAAGTTATGACGGATTCAAGCTTGAATATTTTTATGGTTGTGGTGCACAGCAATTGACTGCAACTATATTTTATTTTAAATTTCTGTTGTTTACTTCAACTTTTTCAGTATCAGAGGAAAATGTATCTTAGAAACGCAAAGCAAAGCAATCAACCAGCCAACCAATGATGTTTCGCAATATTTATCAAACTAACAGAAATAATCAAACTAACAGAAATAAACAAAAGGCCAATAGGTTCTTGTTAAAAAAAAGTTACTTAATACCAACTAAAAATAAAGTATTAATTTCTGTATATTTCTAGTGTTTTGTAAGAAAATCTGGAAAGTTATTAAATAGAAAACTTCCTACGCCACTCAAAAGCATGAAGCGTCACCTTGTTTGAGAAAGAACCTCCTTAGCCAGATTTTCCAACGTGGAGCTCTATTATGTCAGTATCACAAACTAAATGGATTGGTACTTATTTAAATGCTTTGGAGGAGGTGGAATTTAGGTGGTAAACTAACATTCAGGGCCTTCCACTAAACCGATTAGTTTGACATTTGATTAAACTGCCATTTAAACCTTTTAACTGTGGACATTCTTTTATTCTGTGTATTCATTAGACTGACTAGTGGCGTCCTACTACAGCTGATTGATACGAGAATTGCGCATGTTGTCTTCAGAATTATCAGACGCGCCACTTTGTCAGTTCTTTACTTGGCAATTGAGCGGATTTACAAAAACAAAATATGCGTAGGAATGCCAACTAATGAGCTTTGTATGCAAACCCTTATTATGCTCAACTAAATAGTAAACGCATCTAGACGCCACATTGAGTCAGCGAAAGACGAAAGAAGTTGGAGGTAGTAAATAGTTTTTTTTTGTTTTGTTTTTTTAAAAGCACCCAAAAAATCATAAACAAAAAATGTTGATGCCTGCGTGCGTAAAAAGCTTATTACTCGCATAATTGTGTGCTCGGGCGCGTTGAACGGGTGGACGAGTTGATTGGGTGGGTGGTTGAGCTGTTATATCACGCATGAAAATCGATAGACCTTGCAAAGCTGGTAGGGAAACACGGAAGGGTTTTTAAGTTTGTCGAAAACTAAAATGTTTATATGTATGTATTTATGTGCTTCCGTGATAGCAACAATCACACAGCAGCCGTCTTTTCCCACCTACTCTACTGCATTTACACTCACCTCAGAGGCAATTTTCTCCTGTAACTCCTGTCCGGTATGACCATACTTGGAGCGATCGTCCAACCAAACATTTTTGTTGTAGTACGTTTGCTGCTTTGCCTCTGTTAAATTGGTGGAACTGTTGTTGGTATAGTTCTTACAATTATTGTTGTTGCCTTTGCTGTTGTTAATTGCCGACGCTTTGCTGTCTTTACTATCTTTGCCCTTACTGCCGTTAATACCGTTGCCATTCGTCGCTTCTTCCAAATTTTCAGCCAAATTTAAAGCAGTCGCCTTACCACGTTTACTCACAAACCCATCAACGAGCAACGCATTTAGATGGGAGTTTTTGAACAACCACAAATTTTTAATTGAAGAAGACCTATTAATCATTATATTTTCACACGACACTTGGGATGTGACAATGGACTTTGAGTAGAGTTTGAGTTTGAGTTTTTATTATTGTTTCCTATACGACAGGAAAACAGTCAAAAAGTGTGCAGAGATATTTTCTATTTTCCGATTTCTACTGTCTTCAGTTTATTGACTTCTCGTAAGTTTTTTTTTCACAAAATCACACACAAGTTTGTGCAACCTTGCTAGTTGGAGTTGTGTTGTTTTACTTTATGAATTTTAAATATTTCACAAATCTCGTATTTCACTTAAGTTTTTTCCCTGAAAAATTTTTTTTTTTTTTTTGCTAAGCGCACGCACTCCTTGCACAATATTTGGCTACTTGGCTGCGTTGAACGACAAACAGTCACGTTGGCTTCTCACGAACTACTGAATGGCCGGGTGAACTCTGCCGCTCTTGTATCTACCGGAAAAAACGTGGGCTACTTGGCTGTTTGGTATAGTCGAAATGGGCGAATATTTAATGGCTGGTTGGTTGGTTGGTTGGTTGCTTGATTGCCGACAGCGGCGAGACATTTTGCAGTCATGGGTAGAGAGCTTAGTTCATACATACGCATATGTATGCACGTGTATGTATATGTACACACATATATAGTATAGCACACCGGGTTGCCTCAGTTGGTTTAATGTTTCTGCCTTTCACATTTTACTCGCCAATTTCACATATTTGTATGTATGTATATACATATGTACGTATTTATGTGTTGATGTAGTTGCTCTGTTCCTAAAAAGTCTCATGCTCGCTCAAAAGCCAGCTGCTCTTGTCGTTAAAAACGTCTGCGTCTGCGATTTGGTCCTTATTTAATACACCTAAGTGCATATGTACGAGAGTATTTACTAATGTGTATATGTATAATTTAAAGGGCGCTCTCTGCAACATAAACATAATCGGATTATGGTACTGAGCGCAACTCTCGGCATACCGCAAGTGTGACTGAAAATGACTGCCTTGCAAGTCATTTTGAAATCTTATTTAATAGATTTTGCAAAGTAATGACTCACTCGAATTTATTCTGATTGCATAAGTGATTCGGTGGAGACTGAACCATTATGTCTTTTTTGTGGATCGGTTTCGGAAGGTATTGATACGATTTAGTACGCATGTGTGCATTCTTAAATAATTGGAAATTTCCGAAGTGCATGCTCGATTTTTTATAAGGAAGAAAAAGCTTAGTTTCTTCAACAAAAACAACTGCCAAAAGTCAATGGTATTTTACAGTCTTTTGAAACTTGCGTTTTTATATACACTAATGAGCACTTTTTAAGTGGAAAATTTGAAAAACTTTTCAAAGATTGTGTACAAAGTTTGAAACTTCGCGTTATATGGACTGAATGGTATTGAATATGGTAAATAATACCGGATCGAGGTGTCTAGAATTGTACCATTTCTAAAATGGCTAAGCAATTTTAGGCAAAGCAAGTGTTCTTCCCTTATTGTTGTTATGTTTAAATTAAAATTTTAAAATTTTTTTTAATAAATAAATAAAATTCATTATATAAATAAAGATAAATAAAGATATATAATTAATTTTATTTATTATACATATATTCTTAAAAAAAAAGAAAAAAAAATTTAAAATTTTAATTTAAGTTGCTTTCATTTAGTTTCAGAACAAATACAATTTTGAAATACGTAATTTTTAAAATAAAGTTGAGACAAACTATAGATTTAGAGATAATAAAAAAATGCTGTAATGTTTTCATTCATAATAAAATATTCGTTAAACGTTATTTTACCAATTTTTATTTACTTTTCCAATTATCACGTAGTTCACAAACTGGAATAAAAAAATATAAATATGAAATGCAATAAATTCATTTTGTTAAATATAATTAATTCTCTACTTTCATAACGAAAAAAAAACGAATACTCGTTAACTGGTAAAATGCTGAAGCAAAGGCTTGAAAAAAGGTAGAAAAAATAACTGCTAGTAAGGTAGTTCAGAATTAATAGGTTTGATTGCACAGAAATATTCATTGTACCAGGTGGCGCAAAATTAATCTACCTATGGGAAGATTTAAAATTTCTGCAAATGGCGTCGTACGTCAATCACAGCAGTTTCCAAACAGACAAGCAATGGAGCGCATAGAGGTCAAAATTAAAATTTCTATCACGTAAAATATTTTTTTAAATTTTTTTATTTAGTAAAAAATGAATTTAAAACCAATAATTGGTTGATTAATTTTACCACCTTGTACAATATGCAAAAATAATGCATTCAAATATTTCTCGCTTAGAGACACATATTAAACAGACAAAAGTTATTTTGCCCAAAATGCTGTATTTAAATTTAAGTTCTAATAGAATTCAAAAATTCGAGTTTTAGATTCATCAGCAACGCCAAAAATCTTCAAAACATAGGCATACGTAAATCGAAGCATTCTTACATTTTCGTTTGCCATTTTTTGAAAATTTCCCATCGCTTTTGTACTCAGTATGCGAAAACCCAAAAACCGGACGACCAAACGAGAAAATTAATTTTACGTAGTGAAAATTATATTCTGCGGAATTTTTTATAGGTTAAAAAATTTTAAAGGGTGTCTACATATTTTGTTTTTTATTTGCAGGTATTAAGTAAAGGGTTTTTCAAAAGACGCGCCTAAATGTTGTTTTAAAATAAAACATGTAAAAATTTAGTTTCTTTCAGGTTTCACCATTTTTATTTAAAATCATTTAAATATCCACATCTATGCGCACGTCTACGGCAAAATCCGCCAAACAGTCGATTCATGAATGGCTAATTGTTGCGAACGTCGAGATTTCGATTTTCAAGGTTGTTCAGTACCTCTTTGCGGAACAGCAGCAATATTATCAACAGAACGCCCAGTTTTGGTGCGCCATTTCTTTTTCTATTCTCGACATAACCAGTTTCTTGAAATTTTGAACTGTTAACTCATTCGTACGATTATTTCCTCCAAAAAATTCACGAATTTTGCGATATTTTGTTCTTCAATATTGCCCATTTTCATAATAAGTTTCTACAATAATTAACGCGTTGTTCTATCGTGTAAAATTTTACTTCTGTGCGCTTGGCAAATGTCAAAGATGACATTAAAAAAGGTATCGTCAAGAATTGTTCACTTTATTATTCTCATTTATTTCCCATTTCTTATAAATTCATATTTCTATTTATTAAATTATATCAATTTTCACACCAAAATTAGCATTTTCCCTCATTGCACGCCTTCTCAAGACCAGCCAGTTCTATGAAAGTTTACTTAATTCTGTTTTTGTAAATTATAATTGATACATATGTACACATGTATGTTCATAAGAAATTTTTTATTTACTTTAAAGCTTGCTTAAGGTTTTTCTAACGAAAATTCGACACCTGTTCGTGAACTATCAAATGTAAATAGTGGAACAAAGCAAAAAATTCGAAATAAAATGCGAATTAATTCAGTCATACACATACATATGTATTACGTACATACATTTTTATTACTAATAATTGAAATGTAATTACTTTAAAAATAAATGATATTTCCGTTATAGATCGGCATTTTAAAATTTTTCTATAACTTCATGTCGCTGTAGCAATTCGAATTAGTTCAACCGCATGCTTTCAACTAGTAATTTCACAATCATTTTAAGGTCAACTCGAACAACTCTTTTTTCTCTAAAAAAAATAGATATATACATAAGCACATACATACATATACTACATATACACAAACATAAGTATGAAGGTACGCAAAAATTTAAGAAATTCGCTTTTGCTTTTTTCTGCCTCACAATAATCTCACCAGCTCACCAACAACACCTCGTGAGCATATTTTTGTGCTTTCAGAAGACTCGGCATTCACGTACAAGTAGATACTCTTTTCTGTGCTCAGCAGAAATCTATTGTTTGCTCTCCGCATTCAACATTTGCATCGAGGCGTACACGTTTTTATGTATACATAGATACACTCTTTGCATAGCCAGTCATAGTCATAGTCACGAACACTAAGTACTATGTATGAACTCGTGATTTCTAACTTCCTCCAAACGGCAACAGCCTGACCACAGCAGTAACGACTATAGAACCGCAGCCACGAACACTCAACGCCCATTCGGCATTTTTGGGGGCTCGTTTATGCGCGTCAACAAATCAACGGTGAAGTGGTGATATACCTATATACATACATACATACATTGTATATTTGCCCATATATGAGTGTTTATATATACATATGTATGCGTGAACATATGAACGCATATGTCGGATCAGCTTGTTAACGTACTCGCACGAATTCGGGCAGCTGCCACATGATTTACTTACTTTCGCGTACATGAAGATGCATTCGTAAATATATACAGATGTGCACATCGCCGAAATAAAAGTATTTTTGTATAAGTTTCTATGTATATACATACATACATATTTTCTTCATCACATGCATCATGCCGCATTTATCTTACCTTACGTTAATGTTGATAGTTAGGTAATAAATCTATATGAATACAATCGTATGCACGCATACACATACATACATAATGAGATGAGAGTTGCACGGCGCGCGAAATGACGAACTCTGACGTTGATCTGTTATTGTTTAACCCTGCAAGGCGAAACTTTTAAAATGCGTTTATCAAACAAATCGATTTAAAATTATGAAACAATTTTTGAGCACAACAAAACAAGAAATCATAAATATTTAGTGAAAATCAATACAAAAAAATATAAGAAAAAATAATAATGGACGCGTACAGGTGTTTGGCCGAGCTCCTCCTATATGTGGCGTGCGTCTTGATATTGTTCCCAAATAAAGGAACCTACAGTTTTAAGCCGATTCCGAACGGAAAATAATCTTTTATGAGGAGCTTTTTTTCATGGCAGAAATACACTCGGGGTTTGCCATTGCCTGCTACTAGAAAAAACTTTTTCTATAATTTTGCTCTTTCTTGCACTCCCGAATGATAGTCACGCACCAACCATTCGGCCGTCGACGAATACCAATAACTACACTTTTAATCATCATCATCATCATCATAACTTTACAGGTCGGGGTGAACCATTGCTCTCGTTACAATTCACTTCCACGTTACTCAGTTTTCGTTTGGTATCAGATATCTCGGAGCTCCAAAGTCGCCTTTGATGTCACCTCTCCATCGTTTTCTCGTCGCCTTGTGAATTTCTTTCGAAAATCTTTTTTTAGAGTTCTATAGTTGTTCATTCGTAAACTGTGACCGTACTATCGAATCCTTTGCGCTTTGACGTACCTGATTACAATTGCACCGCTGATAAATGTGTCTTATTCGGCGTTGTACCGAATTCGTAAATACCGTCTACAAGGCGTACCATATATTTTTCTCAGAATCTTTCTTTAAAAACATTTTAACTGATCGATTTCACTGGATTTCAGAGCCCAGACTTCGCACCCGTATGTGAGTGTAGGTCTTATAACAGTTTTGTAAATTCGTAGTTTCTGGTTCCTGGAAAGTAATCTCGACTTCATCAACTTTGTATGTGCGAAGTAAGACTTATTTGCACCTTGTGTCCTGTCTTGTACGGAAAAAGATGTATCTTTCTGTGCGCTCAGCATAACTCTAAAGTACTTAAATATTTACTTAAACCTTTAATAAAATCTAAATTTAAGATCGATCTACCCACCACACAGCGTTCTTATCGCACTGAAAAACGGTTTCCTCATTCAATTTAAATACTACGTTTTTCTTTTGTTTATAGAAAAGTGTATTCTCAAAACTTCTAAAACTATAACTGAGTTGCTGTTGTAACTTTTGAATTCCAAACCTGCATATACTTAATTTCGTACTTATAAATAATGTCCGGTCGTTACAAAAGGCTTCTAAAAACGATGTAATACACTATTCTACACCTCAGCTTTCAGCCTTTCAATCACTTTGGCATATGACGGTAAATAGATTGGACATGAAATGCAAGTAATCCTCTTCCACCAGTTGCACGTAGGAGAGCGGCGTGTAGCTTGGCTCTTCAGGTGGGAAATATTGTATTTCCTCCAGTACTTCCACCTCCTCATCTTCCGGATTGCTGGCACATACCGTGCCATAGTTCCGCTTCACTTCACTGCCGGTGTGCGGAGGATCCCCCTGACGCCTCAGCGGCGGACGCGACAATTGTGGTGTGGAAGACACCGCTGCCTGAGTATGACCGTTACCGCCAATTGGGCTGATCACATGCGACATTTCGAATGTATTGTCTGTGGCAGTTGAAGGTGTGCGTTGTTGTTGCCGATTTTGCTCTTGTTGTAGATAAAGACGACGCACTACATTCATGCGCAGATCGTTGGGATGATGTCGGGCAGTGGGCTGTGCGGCTGTTGAACTACGTGCGGTGGTATTGGTGCCACTTGTTTTGCTACTTGTTGATGCGCTCGTAACTGCGTTTGATGACTCACTCTCGCCCAGTTTCATATACACCAAGCCATGCTTGCGGCGATACCACATTTCACGGTGTTCGCGATGTTCGATTAGCACCTTTTTGCGCACAAATTCATGAAAGGTCAGTAGCTCGGTGCTGATTTCACGTCGCACTATTTGCTTTTCACGCGCAGGCAGGTAGGGATTTTTCAAAGCTAACATGCTCTGAGAGGCGGCTAGCATGAGCACATGCTCGAGTGCAAGTAAACAGAGTTCACCATCCAGATTGGATAGCAGCTCATTGGGTGGACAATTGGCTGATGATACCGATGTAATGGAAACGGATTTAGAAAATTGGCGTTGTGTTCTGGCGAGTGCAGCTGCGCCGCCTTGTGATATATTTACGGCATCATTGACAGTGGAGGGTATCACATTAAGTGGCACCTCGTGAAAGCAATAGCCTTGCTGAAAGTGGAGAAAGTGGGTTGTCAGTTGGTGGCCGTTTACATTTACATTTCATTTACATACCAAATTCAACACTTTTGTAAACACACCAACAATGCTCAGCACCGTACCGAATGCTAACGTTATGACGGTCTCATTTAATTTGGGTGCGCCAAAATGTATCTCGAAAATCGGTTCATATTTGCTAACCAAAAGCTCGGGCGCACATATTAAATCCAACAGCTTGGGGCTGAAGCGCTGCAGGCATTGCACACTCAAAATGATAATTTCAGTGAGACTAAGGACAGTTCGATTTTTAGACATTAGCTAATTTAGTGGACTGCAAAGCGAAGCACTTCACTTACTTGTTAAAGGCGCTGATTACTTCATCAGTAAATCCCGGTTGCTCTATGTCCGATAATATATCCAGCTGCAAGTTACGGCCTGCTATCAGACACTTTAGATTTTTCGGTTGGTGGAACATTGAAATGCAGTGTCCCATGAGGACTTGAACGGAGCGCTGCGAATAGGGATAAAAGGAAAAAAATAATTGTAATTAAAATGATTAAGAAATTTTAAAAGTAAGAATTATTAAAAAAATCCACTCACCAACAAATTAAACAACGATTGCGAGTGTTCCAAACGCCACATCGTCTCGAATTCGACCAAATTCGAAACCAACGTAATGGCGCTCTTAATTAGCTCCATAGCCAGCGGTTCCAATGTTTGTTTGGCCAGCAGTAAGGAATCCACCAAATATTCCTCATGAATGCCCACGAATTGCAATGCCTGTTTCACAAAGTAATGTTTGTGTTTTTCAAATAGAATTGTGACCAAGGTGATGCCGCGCGTATAGACGGGCCACCACTTCTGCACAGTCCAGCTATTGTCATCCGTTTTCGTTTGCCCAATTACAGCGAAATTGGTCTGCAACAGATCTTTTGGCGGCAGCAATTTCAGCCACAGATAATCACCCACATCGCAGTGCAAAAACTCCGCCGAGCAATTGCCCTTCGCAAAGACTATCAACACATCCAACAGCTCGACTGTGAGATTTTGTTTTCTGTATAGGTGCAGTATGGAACTGGCACAGCTCAACAAGCGTTGAAATACTTTGTTCACGATGAAAGGCGTATCCCAGTTACCGGGGCCGGACTCATGAAATATGCCTGCAACAGTCTTTAGTAGGTTGAAACTCAGCACCAGCGAGTTTGACGATGTCTGTTGTAGATTTTCCAGTGCCAACTTCGCCTGTTTCTCATCGCGTGCGCTATTCTCTAAATTTTGCAATTCAGTGCAAATGATGCTTACCACCGAGTAGAGAAAATTGAGCGCCGCATCCGAATCATTTAATAATTCAGGTGCCAGTAAATCGGCGCACTTAATAGTGAATGCGAGGCAAGCTTCCTTGGCGCGCACATGCAAATCCTCGTAGCAAGAGGATAAGCGGCACAGCAGCTTGATGACCTGTTTCAGCATTTCAACATCTTCTTCAGGCGTATCTGTGTACGATAGCTTGAAACTGAGCAACACAAAGAGATACAATTCACTGAGCACGATGAATGGACGCAGATCTTCGATAAATTCGGCGCGATCTACCAGCGTCAGCAGCGTTTGCTCAGCCAACTTTTTCAATTGCTTAGGCGGCACTTCGATAAAGGATGGCTGCTTCTTCAACAGTATAATAAGAAAGCTTTTGAATGCTGCCAGGCGGCAAAGCCATTCGGGCACGTCTTCGTTGAACACTTCAACAGCACAGTAGGGCTCAGCTGCTGGTATTTTTGGCATATCAAAGACGTAATTGAGCCATTTATTAAAGTTTGCCGTTTCGAAAAAGCGTAAAACAACTTCCTTCAACTCACTATTGCCATTCGGCGCTGTTGAAAATATTTCTATGGAAAGTATATTCAATAGTTGGGTGTAGACACGCACATTTGTGCCCAGCGTACTGAAGAGCGGATTGCAAAGTTGTGACCAAAACTTCGGGCGTTTTGTGAGATCCTCCACCAAGCTTTGCATGCCATTCTTCCATAGCGAATGGAAAATATTCATAATTTTGCTCGGCAGCGTGTGCTCCACAGTTTTCGGTTCCTTCGCCACAGCTTCTAGATAATCTTCAAGGAAAGTCAATATGCTATCTGCGATTTGCACACCAGCCTCCTTGCCCAAAAAGCGTTTCTCTTGTGTGGCATTAACTTTGAAAAATGCTTCAGTGACTCCAGGTTGCTTTTCAATGCACGCCTCCACCAATTCAAGTATAGCCACCTTTAGCGAATCGCTTTCTAATTCATCCGGTAAACGTTGCAGAAAAGTTAGACGTATCTGATCGGGTTCCATGTCCAAACACGCCAGCAGTGACATATTAAATTCAAGCGCAATACGACGTAAAAGCCGGCACGACAGAATGGGCAGCCAGCGATCGAAAATATTGCTCATATAACTGGTGACAACTGGAATAATGCGGAGAGTATCGCGTTGCTTTGGTTGCGTGTAGATGAGCGCTTCGAGCGGCGACAGCTCAGTTGAATCCTGTGAGGTGGTTTTGAGACGCAGCAGCTGCATGAGTATTCGCATAGCTAAGCGCACCAGCAACACGATGCCATGCGACTGTTGGATCATCCAATTCAACTCCATCTCCATGACATGCTGCAAATAAGCATTGCCCAGAGCTACAAACCTAGTGAGTGTTGGCGTATTAATTTTGATTTTGAGTGAGTGAATAAAAAAAAGAAAGAAACGCACCTCAATAGAACCACACCATTTTCCATGTTGGATAAACTATGTATGCATATGTCGCGCAGGAATTGTTTCTCGGAATTAATCTTTTCGTCTTTGTCACCCAGACTTGTTACGGTATCTAAAATATCGCAAACGAATCCCATAATTTCGGTGTAAATTTTGTGGCGCTCCGATTGGCTCTGAAAGCCCCAGGCATGCATATGAGGGAACACTTCACGCAGCAAAAAGATTAGACCTGGTATCTCAATTTTGAAGAATTTATTGCGCTGTAACTATTGACGAAGAAAATTAAAAAAAAAATCAAACATGCGTATTGTTTTTTATTCACCTTTGTGTATGCGCGCAAAAAACCCAAATAGGCTATCAAAAAATCATAGCGCTCCAACTTTTTCTCCACATCAACCAAATAAGTGCCAACCACACGGGAATCAAAACAAATGCCAACGGCATAATCTTTGTAATTATCCAGTGTCTCATTAGTGATCATTGGCAGAATATGAAGATGAATGACTCGAGCGAAAATTTCAGCATCCACTAATGGTAAAAGCATCGTGCAAACATTCAAGCAATTCGCCAACATCTCAACAGGCGGCTGAGGCACTGCCTTAAATTTGTTTAATAAGTCAATGCACATCTCCGTAGGATGCACCATTTCAGCACTTATAGCGCTGAGTGACTTTGTGCGTTGAAGTACACTTTGCAAGTACTGAAGACCCGCATTGATACGTCGTACGCGTTCATTCAGCTGCCAATCGCCTTGATTTTGTATAGTCTCGGCGAGCAAGCAGTTTATTTCGTGGTGCAACACAACAAAGTAGTCAAGCGCAATACGAAAATGTACACAATATCCCATGGGACGCGACATTATCACTGCTGTTGTGTTGGCGGGAATGGTAAAATCCAAGTGGGGGAATGGCTTCATGGCGCTGGTGAGTATGTAGTCTTCTTCGTTGATGGCACGCAAGGCGTATTTACAATCATCATATAAATCGGTGAATATAGGCAATGATTCTAGCTGAGATTTGACCTAAAAAGTAAAACACAAAAGGTTAGTTTTTTTAACTTTTAACTGGTTTTGCTTAAAACTGCCTACAAATGTGTATGCACCCGCTTTGGTTAGCGCATTCGCCAGCATTGAAAGGTGTACGAAATCGAAAGGAAATGTTTCCAAGAGCGTATTATACAGTGAACGTATGCCTTTTTCTGAAAAAAAAGAAAGCATAAGAATAGGTATTTTTTAAAAATAATATTTTTTAGATTTATTTGTGCTGCAACTTACCTTGCTCCGCACAAAAATCCTTCGCTAATGTCGGCCAAGACAGTAGCTCGCACAACAGTTCATATATATATGGATGACGTGCACAAGAGCCATCGCTATCGAAGAAATCGCACATGTACGTAAGCATGTTGTACACAGTTTTACGTGCGATGCGCGACACCAAGCTGTCATCCTATAAAATTAACAAAAAATATATGAAAATTATTATTACTATAATACCAATCATTCCAGATAAGAAAGTGGTACCTTAAACATTGTACAGGTGAGCAAATTATGCAAATACTCAAAACACCTGAGATCAATAGCCCTCTTCCCCATTAACTGGCATGGCAAAAAAGTGTCTGCATCTTCGATCGCTTTTGTGAAACGTATTTTGAGCAACATCCAAGCCAACAAAAGCGGCCCATTTTCTGGACTATGATACATTCGCATTATTTCCTTATCCAACGAATCGATTATATTAAGTGCCAATGTCGTGGCGGTATTGTCTAAATCAATGCATTTCAACAGCAAAATAGTCTCCGAGTACGCTAAGCGTGTTATCAATTCGTTATGCAGTGGTTTTCCAACATCCAAATAACTTTGCTGACGCCCAAATGTATGTTGTCTAAAGCAGTTAAATACTTTTTCTATATGTTTTAATTCAAATGGCAAATGCTCACAAATGAGCATCAAAATGTGTATCACTTCGTTGATTTCGCGTGCGTTTCCTTCTGACCATACAATCAGTCGTGTATGATAATCGAAAAATTCACCATTTGCTAATTGGATAGGCGGATACTCGTTAATAAGTTGCTCCAATTGATTGAGGTAGGAATCGCGCAGTTTCGGCAGTGTAATTTTATTTAAAATCTCTTTGTACTGCGCATGGTAGGGATGGTTAGGAACTTTGTAGAAAAGTAGCAAATTTTTTACGATTTTCAGCACAATCATGCGTTCGAGTGTATAATAGCCCCATATGTCATCCAGCAATTTGCTCATATTGCTCTCCGATGATATGTGGCTAGTGAGCGAGCTAGCTGAGCCGCGATATTCATTGGTCAGGTAGTAGCAAAGTATTTCCCAGCATTGTTGAGACTCCAAGTCCTGCCACAGAAAGAGTATGTAATTAATAAGAATTTAAAAAAAATTGTTATTTTTGATTTGTATGTTTTCTTCATTGCCTACCAACAACTCTTGCAAATTCTGCGTGAATGGCAATAATTTCTCCTGCTTTTTTTCCTTCAGCAAATCTTCTAATTTTATATTCGATGTGGCGCGTTTGCGAAAGTGTAATACACCATCTTGCAACTCCTTCGATACATTTAGCATTTCCTCACGCACTGTGCTCTCCGGTGTTTCGTGGTGTATGCCGGACACGAGTTGCCAAAGCCGTTTCCAATCGGTACTGCAGTGAGGGAATGTTTAACTACACTAACAACTTACAAACGTTATACTTACATTACACTGCCGTTCGCACTCATTTTTAATGTTTAAACCCCCTTTGGCTGATGTTTTTATGTTATTTAACAAGAATTTCACTTAAAATTTACAAAATAACACCACAAAGTGAAGTCCTACACATTGTTCAACCGCCAAATATTCTAACTAGATGCAGCTGTCAATTGTCAAACACAGCTGATGGCCGTGTGCGGATTGTAGTAGACTTTTCGTGTAATAGAGTGAAAAGAAAAACTAACGGCATACAGTTAACCCTTATGTAAAATTTAAAGTACAACCAATTTGATTAAGGCATTATTGAATAAAGCATCGAAGTCGCATCATGACTCATCGATAATAAGCCTTTGTAGACTGATAGACCAAAACGAAGAAAAGATTTATAAAAAGAAATTTATGCAATTAATGAGTTAAAATTAGAACTAAAAAACTGCAATTAATATTATAAAACAAGTGTCTAAGATAAGAAAATCGGAAAATATTCTACATATTACAGAGCTTGAAAAAAAAAGATTTTAAAGTGGTGATAGAGCGGTGTATCCCGATCTTAAAATTGAAAACCGTACCCTCCGGATGCTTTTAGTTTTCAAAAAATAATTTATGTTAAAGTTGTGTAATTAAGGGAAAAGTGGGTGTTGCCAGACATCTCGAATAAAAACAAAGTGCGCATGCAGAGCCATTCACTGGAAAGTTATCTGTAAATATGCAGTATTTTTTGCTTTAGTATAGAATTGAGAAACATTTTCGAAAATATAAACATACAAAATAGAATTATACAGGAGTGTGGACTAGAATTGTTTTTGTAAAGTTGTAGAATTTAAAAATTACTCTCATCAGTCCAACTCCGTCTACGCCATCCATAATATTTTTGCATAGAAATTATTTCCGCGTGGGTGACTTTTGGCCACGCTTCAAAAAAATAACCTCCAACAGTCGAACTCCGGCTACGCCATCCACAATATTTTTATGTAGAACTCCTTTTCACGTTAAAACAGTAAACCAAAAACTAAAACGACATATGCGTGTGGGTAAGAAAGATGCACAATAACCTTCATCCCCATCATCAACACCGTACTGAAATATTTAAGTTTTGTTCGTTCCCACGACAATCGGTTCTACGTAACCGGAACGACCCCGATTTATATTCGGCCAAGGACTGTCACTTCAGTAGCATTCCCCGTATAGGTATGGAGAATGTTTATATTGCTACAACAACAACAACAACAACAACTTCATTTTTGTTCATATTTTTTATTTGCAATTGCAGGCATCCGACAACGTTATACCAGAGAATGTTAATGCAATGAGAAGGAACAAATGTTAAATGAGCTTTTTTCGAGTTCTAATTTATAGATTCATAATAAGGTCATTTCAAATTCAACTTTCCTGAAGAGGTCGGAATTGCAGATATTTACCACGCGAGTGGAGGGTTTCTATATTTACTTACCACGCTAGGCCAAGAATTCAGATATTTTCTGCGTTTACCATACTATTGAGGACGTTCATAAGATTTTTCGGCACACTACTAAGGAAATCGAAGCGAATAAAATTGCGATTAAGAAGGCCGCGCGGTAGTTAGTTTGTGGTGCAGAAGCTAAAGTCGGCGGAATTATTCGTTTTGTTTTTTGGCACGTATATAATTCAGGTTCAAATCCTATTCATTATTTCATATTTTTTTTCTTGCACATTTTTTTTTTTTACAATTCAAACCAGGAAAGTTTGGTAAAATTTTTGAGTTTATTTTAATTAAAATTTCTTTAAAATACTGTTTTTTGTATTTTATAAATGGAAATTTCTTTTCGGTATAAAATAGTTCATACTGGATAAGACCTGATTTTTATATAAATCAATCAAAACAGAAAATATGTACATATGTCTATAATCTATTTCATCAAATCCAAATTATATTGATGAGAAAATATCATTCTAATATCCGTCCAGAAAGCCAAACGCGCATACACAGATGCATATTCATATAATTACGCATACAAACTTTCAACTAACGCAGAATATGTACATATAAAACTGCGAATCGAATAAATGAGTGATTTAGAAAAGATCATTAATAATTGTAGATTAGCGCAATCGTGAAAGACGTGTCGTATATGCAGTACATCGTCTCATATTTGACTCAGGTTCAAATCCTGTGCACAGTTTTTTATTCGATATTTTTATTTCATTTTTTATATTTGGTTTAATTGAAATTGATTTAAAATAGTGTATTCAGGTTTTTCTAATACCAGTTATTTAGAAATTTATTTTCTATATAACATTATTCATTTGAATTGATTTATATGTAAAACAGCCATAAAATCAATCATATGAATATGCATTCCTATATTTAATTTCTTCAGTCAAATCTGAACTACTTACATACACATATTGATGAGAAAATATTCTAATATCCATCCAGGAAGCCTAACGCGCATACTCACATATGTGTTTAAATATATGCACAAACCACCACCATTCTAACAAACCCAGAACACAAGCTTCTGCGCACACTTGACACATGGGATATGTATACCCTATGAGCAAAAAGAACCGGGAAGGTGATGTTGACTGCTTCCTTCGATTGCCAAGGCATAGTCCACCATGAGTACCTTCCATCGGGCCAGACAGTCAATAGAGAATATTATTTATCCGTTTTGAAACCTTAGAGAGATGCTGTGTGTTGCAAACCGCCGGAAATGTGAGCAAACAATTCTCAGATTTTGCATGATGATAACGCGCCATCGCACTGATCAAAGAGAATACAAATCGGCCTGCCGGGGGTGTTTGGAGGACTGGGTTAAACGTTGGCACATGTGTGTTGCTTCAGACGGGTCATATTTTGAAGAAGATAATATAAATTTGCCTTAAATTTAACTCTGTTTTGTTTAATTTAAACATTCCCGGTACTTTCTGATCATAAGGTACATACTTGCGGCTTTGCGGACAGCAATGTGTGATTCGCTGGAAGTCGCATTAACTCGCGACTGTCGCACAGTTAGAAGACATATTTACATACATATAAGGGTGCATACATACATACGGAGCCGCGGCCACTCGACATGACAAAAATTTAAGATTTATCAAATATTGGCAAATAATTCCACGCGAAATATTCCAATATTGACTATTTTCGAATGGTCGCGAAAATTGGCATATGGGCGGCTCGTTTTATGAATGAAATTGAAATATGAGCTCTAACTTATGAATGAACTTTTTGTTTTTCTTCTAAATTGTTCAGCGCAGTCGCTGATAGAATTATGGCCGCTGCGATTGCGTCTACGAATGTATTTTATTTTTGTAGTCGCCAGGCTTAGATTTTAGCTTTGGGCGACATGCGCATGTGAGGTATGTGTTTTTGTTGTGTTCTAGAACATTTTAGAATGTGCGGTGGCAAAGCGGCCATGGCGTTGCGCTTGCTGTTGCTTTTGCGTCTATCAAAGTACATATCGTGTTTTTGTAAGTACAATATTAGGAATATCGACTGGTGAAAGACAAAAGTACACGGAAGCAAGAAGGGAGAGCTGTGCTCGCGCATATACATATGCATGAATGTATGAACGTGCATGGATGTAGTAACATATGAATACAATTATTTTGTAGGAAGTTTAGAAGGCAAGTAGGTATATATGTATGTATATATGCTAGGACATAATACATACATAGAGCAGAATTGTTTTTGCACTTGTTAGGAAGAAACTCGCTAGTGCGTATGTGTATTTGTCTTGTAAGAATGTGATGTGCTGTGACTTGTGTACATACATAAGTCAAGGTTATTTGGGCATACATGCATATGTACATATGTATGAAAGGAAGATGATGTTCTTGCGCTTGTGCATTATTGTTTTTCATATAATATACAAATGTACATACCTACATATGTATGTAAATGCTGTCGAATACATAAACTATAAATTGGCATACAATATAAAATAAGTGTTGATTTATCTTAAACCGTTTTTTTTTTCTTAATGCAAATACCTCCTATTGACATGTACATACAAATTATGTATGTATGTATATTGTCATATACCATCATTTATGTACATATAGAGTATACGTTCATTTATGAATGTATGTAATGAAAAACTTCATGAATTACTTTCAGAACTTTATTAAAATTAATTCGCGTCGCGCGCATGCACAAAACCTTGGTTCACAACGCAGGCGCAGAAATAAACGCACTGCGTATTTATCCTCCCCATGTGACTCGGCATCAATTTTCGGCGCCAATTTTTTTTTTTTTTTAAATGTGTTTTTTTTAATGTAATCGTAAAAAATTTTTAATAAATTTTATGTATCCGCTTATCATTTCAAAAGTAACAAAATGGTAAAAAAATAAGCGGTCGAAGAAATAAATGCACCGCCTATTTTTCCTCGCCACATGTTAGGCTCGATTTCAATTCCCGGTGCAAACTTTTTTTTATAAATTTTATTTTTTAAAATCGTTTTTTTTAATGTAATTGAAAAAAAAAAAAATTATGTAATAAATTTTACGTATTCGCTTATTATTTCAAAAAATACGAAAATAGTAAAAATTTAATTAGTTTAATGTATTTATCTTCCCCACGTGACTCGGCATCAATTCTCGGTGCAAATTTTTTTTTTCGTTTTTAAATTTTTTTTTTAATGTAATCGTAAAAAAATTTTTAATAAATTTTATGTATCCGCTTATCATTTCAAAAGTAACAAAATGGTCAAAAAATAAGCAGTCGAAGAAATAAACGCACCGCCTATTTTTCCTCGCCACATGTTAGACTCGAGTTCAATTCCCGGTGCAAACTTTTTTTTATAAATTTTATTTTTTAAAATCGTTTTTTTTTTTTAATGTAATTTTATAAGCAGTCGAAGAAATAAACGCACCGCCTATTTTTCCTCGCCACATGTTATACTCGAGTTCAATTCCCGGTGCAAACTTTTTTTTATAAATTTTATTTTTTAAAATCGTTTTTTTTTTTAATGTAATTGAAAAAAAAAAATTATGTAATAAATTTTACGTATTCGCTTATTATTTCAAAAATACGAAAATAGTACAAATTTAATTGGTTTAATGTCGAGGTGAGAAATGTGTTGTGTGTTGAGGTGAAAGATGTGTGGTGTTTCTAATTTTTGTGTGGGCAAAAGTCAGTGAGGTGTCTATAAACTCGGTGTGCTAAATGACCTTATTACAAATCTTTCAGATCTCAATTGTACTAAAAAAAGCTTACAGTAACATTTGCACCTTCTCATTGCATTAACATTCTCTGGTTATACTGTTGTCAATTCCAGTGAATTGTTATTCTCGTTTAAGGGGGAGGGGGGTAAGGGATAAAAATCGATTTTTTTTTTGGATGTTATTGTATAATAGTAAAACATTTCAAAAATACCGTGTTAAAATTTTAAGTCAATCCGACCAAAACTTTTTAAGTTATAGAGCATAAAGCCGAGCCGCCTCAAACATCTGCCGAGACGCAGCAGTTGCGCGCGTGGTCCGTTACAAACTTTAAACGCGGTTTTCTCGAACCTTTTTTTTAAAGGGCGTAGTCATTGGCATTTGAAAACTACTCAACCGATCCTTTTGAAATTTTGCACACATATTTTTCATATAAAAAACCTCCCCCCAACGTTTTTTTTTCGCCATTTTTTTTTTATATTAAGGTGGTTTTACACCTACAAAATGGCGGCATTTTTTCGTCAAAAATCACTTTTTACTTCAAACGACTACCAAATGGCTGAAAATGAAAATAAATCGTCAAAATAAACGTTGGGGGGAGTTTAACTCATACTTTAACTAAATTATTCGATTTTTTTGATTTCAGATGATTCTATGCTGAGATATGCTGACTACTGCAAAATGTATTTTTGAAAAGACGTCTACGTAAATGTGCTCTCATTCGCTCATTTTGCAATCTTTTTACCTGAAAATTTTATCAAATATTCTCGAAATGTTACTTTATAATATGCAATAACTTTTAGCGTTTATCCCTTACCCTCCCCCCTTAAATTTGGAAAGTGATGATATTGGTAGTTGCGTTTATATTTAATTTTCAGTGAAATAATAATAATAAATAAATATTTCGAATACCAGTATAAAAATAAGTACAAACACGCGTGCAAGTATATATTTTTTGGATTGTGCCAAACTTTAGTGAAGTTCCCGAGGACACTTTGAAAGCAAATAATTTCAAAACTATTTCAAGAATAACTGAGAGTTATAAAGGTTGTTCTTAAACCACTCCGTAAAATTGCCCACGTCACATTATACCAAATCCTACCCAAAAAAATAAGTCGGCAAATATGTATACATATATGTTTAGCTATATTCAACTAACCTATTTTAAGTAAAATTTTAAAGTAATAACTGCAACTATTTCTTATTTCAGCTTAGTCTATGGTAATTCAGGAAGTAGTTGAAGTTAAAGAGGTTATGCCGAGAAATTATTAAAATACTTAAACAATTTAAACTTTATTGAATTGAATAGTACTTATGCAAGTAAAACGATTTTAAAAATCGCAGATTCTTAGTGGTATTACTTTCCAATTACAATGGTATTGCTGTACAGAAAATTCTTAACTCAAATTCTACATTAAGCAATGATTTTTGTACGCTACTTTTTCAGTTTCAATAGAATATCATTATTTTTCTACGACAATATCCATTAACCAGTTGGCAATTAAATTAAGAGGGGCAGCGTCTCCAGACAACCAATTTTTCAATAAAAAATTTTGCGAAAAACTGAGAGTATTTACTACCTGAAAATAAATTACAAAGAAAAAAAATGGCGGCACTACAGCTGCTCAAGCGTGGCTCCTTTAATTTGCGCCGTGGAATGTGCATCCTCTTGTAATCAACTGAAATCAACCAGACAAAAATTTTTCATTAAAATACCTGGTTCCGCTTTGCACTTACCTATTTTTAACGAAAAAAAAGAAAAATGAAAATTTGAAGTGAAAAAGAAAAAAATGACATTGTTTTTTTTTATAAGCAAACTAGCAAACCCGGCCCCCTTCGCTGGGCACACTAAAATAGAATAGATATGGTTTAGAACAGAAAATATATGATTTTCATATTATTTATTTCTTTATTCTTTATTCAAGCGCTTTGGCATAAACAATATTTTTTGTTTTTCTATTTGTTTTTGAGTAAATATAAAATATAAATTGAAAATCAGGAAAAAAGAAGATTGTTTTTAAATTTCAAATCAACGCATATGAATAAACAATCGTCTTTTTTCCTGATCATCCATGAATTTTTCGTTTCAATTTATATGTTTTATTAAGCATTGGAGCATTTTAAATCCATTTATATTTATATTTTTCAAAAAAAAAAACGAAAAAAATTTTTTTTTCCACGAACACATAATTTCATTCGGATTTCACATTAAACTCTCAAATTTCGTAAGAAATTATTCACTGTTCCAAAATCCACTCCAAAAAAATTCACAAACAATTTTTACATGTTGCACTTACGTCTTCTCCTTATGGCATCCAAATCAGAAAGAAATATTGACACATTGTAACTCACACTGTCAATTTGACAGTTCAGTTCCGTCCCAAGCGTTAAAAAAGTAAGCGACATTATGGCTGGTTCAAAAGAACGCTGTACCCGTTGCCACTGCTCCGAATTACAACCAAACTTTACGAAACCCATTTTCAATACTTACTTAACAATGTGGATAAGTTTGGTTTAATTCGGTGCAAAGACACGACGGGTCCACGTTTTGGCATATATTTCGAGACCCTAGTCATCGATAAGTATTAAAATTGCCCCGTATTAAAGCACTTATCAACAGCTTTCATTTGATACCCATATTGTACATACACAACCAAAGGTTACCCGGGTCCACGTTTTGACCTATATCTCGAGACCCCAGTCACGGAGCGGCATGAAAAATACTCTGTACTAAAGCATTCACCAACACCTTCAATTTGATATCCATGTTGTACAAACACATTCTAGGGTCCACGTTTTGGTCTCTATCGCGAGACCCTAGTCACGGAGCGGCATGAAAAATACTCTGGACTAAAGCATTCACCAACAGCTTTCATTTGATACCCATATTGTACATACACATCCGAAGGTTACCGGGGTCCACGTTTTGACATATATCTCGAGCCCTATTTCCAAAATAAAATATAATCCATGTTACTCGTGGATGATGTAGCTTTCGAATGGTGAAAGAATTTTTAAAATCGGTCGAGTAGTTTTTGAGCCTATTCATTACAAACAAACAAAGTTTTCCTCTTTATAATATTAGTATAGATAAAAACTATATTTTTAGTGATAATTAATAAAAAATTGAGGTACATGTAAAGGCTAATATATTAAAGAACATCCCTGCAAAAAAAAAAAATGGAAAATTTCAAATTGCTGGAGGATCTGCCCCCCATCAAGCAAAATGTTATTTTTTTCCTATAAGCAAAATATGCATATTTCGACTGAACATGCCGATGAAGATGATAAATGGGAAAGCGGTCATATTTTGCACCGTGCAATCCATGGTTTTTTAAGAGTTTGAGAACTTAATATGATACAGCGCACGCTCGATAACGTGAACTAATTCAAACCCAAATAGTTCGCGTTAACAAAAGTGTTCACGTTTTGGATTGCCCTAAAACACTAAGTAAATATATTTTTTTACATTTAAATTCACATTTTATTTTTGTTTTCAGGATTTAAACTACTAAGGAGATCGACGGTGTAGCTCATCAAGGTGCGAAGTTCAGCTTCCCATTTTTCTTTTAAAACCGCCAACGGAATATTATCTTCGGGATCATCATTGTTTACCGCAAAATTTAAAATACTGTTCCAGCACTTAGCTAATGTTGCTTCACCAACACGAAACCAAGCCGCATCCAAAAGATTTATATGCAGCTGTTTTTAAGTTAATTTTTTTCAACGACTCGAGCAAATCAGACTTTGTTGCTGCTATTGAAGCTAGAAGGCTCTTTCTGTAATGCAACTTAGTGATTTGTGTTGCATTCTTACCATCGGTTGAATGAGGGGAGTAATGTTTGGTGGCATAAGCATTTAAGCATTGCCGACATTTGCCTATTCTCCGTTGTCAGTTCAGCTTCATTTGGGTGAGATGGAGCGTAGTCGATTAGGAGGAGAGCTTTAATTGGTAAGGGTTTATCCTTAAAAAACGATGTAACCTTAAAAAACAACCAGTTAACCTTGAAAATCGGGCAAAACTTAAAAGGAATATTCACCTGTGGAACAAATGACTCATAAAACCATTGCTTGAAAATAGCCGACGTCATCCAGGCGGATTTCGAGCTCTTATAGTCGGTGGGACACTGAAAATTTTTAAAGCAACGTGGATTCTTTGCCTTTCCAATTACCAAAAGCTTAAGCTTATGGGATCCAGTGGCGTTGGAACAGCATAAAAACGTAATTCGCTGATTCTCGGACTTTACCCCTCGGGCACTCTTCTCCAAACTTGACGCGTGCGTTTTCTCTGGCAAAAGTCTCCAGAATAACCCCAACTTATCAGCATTATATAACTGATCGTTGCACAACTCCAATTCGGTCATTTTAGCTTTAAGTTTTTCTTTAAACGGATCCACTAGCTGAGGTTGCGAAGACAGTTTTTCACCTGATATTTTAAGAAGACAATACCGTACCTCTTCTTGAATCCTTGGAGCCATCCATTACTAGCGAAGAAATTTGCTTCATTTTCTTTAAATTTTGCATGCAGTCTTTTTGCCTTTTCTTTCAACATTAGAGCACTTACTGGCCAGTTTTTATCTTGCATTCGGATAAACCAACGATAAAGAGCTCTCTTCATTTTGGGCAACTCTGAAGAACGCAGTATTTCTCTATTTCCAGGTCCACAATACGTGTTGTTTACGCATTTTGAAATCACTTGCTTTTTCGCTTTAATGTTACAAATTGTTCATTTAGCAACATTATATTTCTTTGCTAAAATCGTCACAGATGAGCCTTTTTTAAAAAGCCGAGAATTTTAGCCTTTTGCTTAAATGTCAAGCACACGGGTTTTTTAGAACTCATTTTCACCAGAAAACATAAGACGAGACACTTTGCAAAACCAAAACCGCAACTGAAATATTTTACTCCTTACATGCAATTACGAATAAAATGGCCAATTTCAGAATTACTGAGATCAATGTAAGCTACATTCAAATAATTGTAACGTTTATTGTTCATGTTATAGAGCTTTTTGGGTTTGTTCACGTTTTAGAGTAGTCAATGCACAAAAATGTCTGTTCACGTTTTGGGGTGTTCACGCTTTAGAGCGTTCACGTTATCAAGCGTGCGCTGTAATACAAAATAGAAATATTTTTGGAATGATTTTTGAAAAAATGTTTCGTATGATACAATAATATATAGGGGGCATTCTTCGCCAACCGGACACCCCCATCTGCCCAGAACAGTTTTTATAAAAAAAATTTTTCCCTATTCCGAAATAAAAGCTTATGTCATGTACTTTAATTTGTCATGTGGCACTTTTTAAATATTCAAGATGGACGACGAATATTGACAAATATGTTGGAAAACACCAAAAAAAATGAAGTAGTTTGTTAAGAAAAGTAGAGAGAGAGATTTTGGTGCAACGTTCGACTGTTTCATTAACAGCACTAGTTCTTGATGTATTTCACATGTCAAACGGTACAGAAATAATTTGAACAAATTATAGAAAAGTCTAAACGAATAAACTATTAAAAATAAATCTGTCAAACAGTTCTTTTTAGAACTATTATCGCATCTGTTGTCGATATCGCTAAACTTCGTAAAACATTGTTTAACAGTTTTATTGACAGCACAAGTTCTGTATATGTCTTAATCGTTAAACTGTCTGGAGATTATTATATATTAAAAAATTCTGAAAGAATAAATTAATATCTAATACCTGTCAAACAGTTCTTTTCAGAACTATTATCGCCTAAAAAATGTCGGGAAAATCGAGAAGAGATCGATGCATTAATCCCTTTAGAAAAGTAGGTCCATCTTGAATATTTAAAAAGTGCCACATGACAAATTAAAGTACATGACATAAGCTTTTATTTCGGCATAGGGAAACATTTTTTTTATAAAAACTGTTCTGGGCAGATGGGGGTGTCCGGTTGGCGAAGAATGCCCCATAGATATCTCCCAACATCAAACAACTTAGTAACAGTAAAATTATATGGATGGTTTTTTACTAAAAGTGCTATTCCAATAAAGTTTACATGGGGAAAAATTTGCAAGTCTTTTAATCTATTAAATCTAGAACTTGTAACTCCTTCCATTTTTGCATGTGCAGTATCAGGATACGTTGTTTATTAAATTAGTACACGCTTTCCTAAATTTCACGAAACGGCTTACAAGGCTGTTGAAATTTAATTATTTTTTATTTTTTTATTTTTTTTAATTTAATTTTATTATTTTTTTGCATTATATTTAATTTTTTATTTTATTTTATTTTTTTACTTTATTTTATTTTATTATTTTTTAATTTTTTTAATGTTTTTTTATAAGATATTAATATTTTACGATATGTATGTACAGTAGGTTCTGTTTTGAAATAGTGCGGTTTTTTTTTTTAAATTAAAAAATGCATGTCGACCTATCGGGCATTGCACATATAAACAAGATTCTAAGCCAGCTAAGCAAAAACTCATCACAGATTACATCAGAAATGCTAACCCTACAAGTATGGAACCGCCTGCATAACTATCTAGATCAGACGTGTACAGTTCCTCAAGTGACGAAAGTGATTTTACGCCAAATCCTAAACGAACGCGCAACATGTGGGTATTGTCTGATTTTATTTCTGACTTAAATTTATTATATATTATTATATATATATATTTATTTTTCGATTCTGACGTTTCTTAAATAAAGATATAATTTTCAAAAATACAATATTTTGTTTATGCGATTTTATTTAATTATTTCAGATTCATGCGGTCTATGGAACGTATCTATAGTTATAATATGGGACTAGTGCCCTTTTTTATGCGATTTTATTACATTATTTCAGATTTATGCGGTTTTAGCACTTTTGAAACGTATCTATAGTTTTACTATAGAACTAGTAGCTTTTTTTATGCTGTTGTTTTTTTATGCTGTTTCTTGCGGAACGTATCTACCGCATAAAAACAGAACCTACTGTATATGCAAACACCATATAACTCAAAGTTTCAAACTTTGTGGCTTGAGGTGGCTCAAAAGTGTTTTTTTTGCTTGGATCGGCTACAAAACTGCACAATTAAAAATTTGAAAAAAAATTCGGATTTTGTTGTAATAGGAACTACATTTATATACAGAAGTATAAAAAATTCATAGTCAAAACTGAATGTCACGCTGTTATTATTGTGAATACAGGTGTATGTATGTACATATGTAGTATGTACATAGATTCCGCAACAAAACAATCCACTTGTTCCGATAATTCATATATATGTGTGTATGTATTTATTATACATATATGTACATGCTTAATGGGCATCTGTACATTTGTTCGGGCGTTTGGCCGAACTCCTTCGCCTAATTGGGATGCACGTCGCGATGTCTTTCCACATATGGACGGACCTACAGTTTTACGTCGCCTCCGAAAGGTAGAGGGCATTTTATGAGGAGCCTTTTCATGGAAGAAATGCCCGAGCCCATTTCCTGCCGAGGGGTGACCGCTATTAGAAAAAAAAGACTAATTTATCATTTGGTGTTTCATGCCCGAATGATGCCGCGCATCCACCCGTTCAGCTACAGCGATCCCATATTCATTTTATATACACGTGTATAATAATTAATCAACTACTTTTCCATACACACATACATATGCGCAGGTATGTACGTTTGAAATTTCTGCTAATTCTCACTACTAAACGGGGTAGTTTTCAAAACTTTGCTTTTGCACTCTATACTCCTCTTCTGGTACATTTTGTTTTCACTTTGCTATTTGCTTAGCTATCTCAGTCAGCAGCCCCCACCTTCCGTTTATCGTATGCTGGTACATTAACGAGCGCTTGCTAGATTAGCGGTGTTATTGATGCTAAAACGAACGAAGTCGACCTGCGTAGCCGAACCGAACACAAATATACAAACATACTTATGTGCATACTCTCAGTCTGTAAAAACTCCCCTTCCATCAGTCATCCTGCCATGAAGTCTCCAAGCAAAGCGCCTCCCCGTCAGCGCTTACAGACCCAAGCGAGCACAGTGAGAGCAGATCTAACGACGAGAGCGGCAATAGTCAGTAGCTTATAGTAAATCACAACGCAAATGAATTCAACGAAGCTGTCGAAGTTGCAAGGATTCTCACAGCATCGCTAGGGCGCTTGCGATAGGATGAAATTTAGTAATAGAAAACTATCGCTACGAAGTAGATCTAGTGCTAAGGTAGCGGCTGCAGTTAAATGAAGAAGGATAATTGGAATTAAACGATTGCTATTTCAAACAATAAATTAAAAATAATCAATAATCGCAAAGAGAATAAATCAAGTGAACGGACAATGGCACAACACGTGGGACCAACGGCGCATACTTTGGAAAATGATAACAGTAAGTAGGCAAAAGTGATTTTCCAGTATTTTTTCACTTATACTAACAGATGTATGTACATATGTACGGAGTATGTGTATGTGCGTCATATACTGATTGCGCATTAATTTAATACATCAGTTTTTCTGTATCCTTGCAAGTTACTCTCCTTATTCTACAATTTAGCGTGTTTCGTTCGTTTAGTTGCTAGCCATTGAAGTGCGCTGGTTTCTTTTTATCGATAAAATTACATACTTACATATACATACATATATGTATGCATTCATATAAAATATATGTACTGGATGTTTGTAGGCGAGTATGGATTTGCACTGCTAGTAGGATGCTCGAAAGCATTTTTAGCATCACTGCAGCTTGCAGGGATAGAAATGTGTGGGGTGTAATTGGTGAAATGCGGTGTGCGTGTGTAAGTGCACGTGTGCGCTAGATTTTTATTATCATCTTATCCTTGCTTCTGCTCCTTGTTTATGTTTTGCGTTTTATTTCGCGCTCATTTTCTCACTCACCGCATGCTGTTTTGCTGAAAATATTTAGTTTAGAGCTGATAAGGCTGATGCTGTGAGCGAAAGGCCTTGACTAAGTGGTGGCGTGTGGAGAGTGTATGCATGGTGAGTAACCAGCGGTGTAAATATTTTTACCATAAGTGAGTAAACAACGGTACAAGTCGAATCTATAAAAGGTGGTGGCACAACATTCACATGTATTTTGGTTTTGCAATTTTGTGTTCTGAATGTAAAAATATCAATAAGAATGGAAATGAACCAACAAAGCAAAAACAAAGAAGCAGTCCTTGCAATAGTATCAATTGTGTTCGATAACTGAATTAGCCACCACCAGCACGGTGTACAGATTATAGAAAGTGGCGCCTTCCGAGAATTGCTATTTTATTTTTCGCGATGCCGTCAGTGCTGCGAATAAGCAAACAAAGTGAAGATACGTTTTTTGTTTGTGAATATTCAAAGAATTGCTTGGTAATATTGTGATTTTATGATTTGTATTTAATTTTTAAATTAAATTAATTAATTTAAAAGGGTTGCGTGTTAAAATGTGAAAACACGAATTATAAAAAATACCTACAAATACAGTTTTTCGTTTTTTGCAAAATTTTTATGTGAAAGCAACAACAACTTCGTGTTGATCAAGCGACATGCTTAGGCCAGTACTTCCAAGGACAATTAAGCGAGATGCTTTGAAAAGTAATATAATGACAAGATACATAGATTGAGACATGACAGTGTGGTGAGGAGCAGGACACTCGTCTTTTGACCAACCTAAGATGAGAACAAATTATTTTACATAAATATCACCTAAAGATGGGGATTCTGCTGTTTCCGTGGCGCCGCAATCTTATGGCGCATTCTTATAGAACTCGACAAAAGAAAACGAAATGAAAGAGTAAAATTTTTTGATACCTCGCTTAGTTTTCGAGATATTGAATAAAAAAAGGCTGGAATTTAGAATAATGTATCGGAGTTGGACTGATGAGGGTTTTTTTTTTGAAGCGCGGCCGATGGCCGCACACGCGAAAAGGAGTTCTAGGCAAAAATACGGTGGATTGCGTAGCCGGAGTCGGACTGATGAGGGTTATTTTTTTGAAGCGCGGCCGAAGGCTGCCCACGCGAAAAGGAGTTCTACGCAAAAATACGGTGGATTGCGTAGCCGGAGTCGGACTGATGAGGGTTATTTTTTTGAAGCGCGGCCTAAACGAGATATCGAAAAATTTTACTCCTATATTTTGTCTTATCTCGCCGAATTCTATCGAAACTGAAGAAAAAATTATTAATATTATTATTATTTTTTTTAATTTAATATCTCGAAAACTAAGCGAGATATCAAAAAATTTTACTCCTTCATTTCGTTTTCTTTTGTCGAGTTCTATAAGAATCCGCCATAAGATTGCGGCGCCACGGAAACAGCAGTATTGCCCTAAAGATGATAGATTGTTGCTGTTGTAGCAGCATACTACAGATTGCCAGGTTTGGTCATCCGAAGAAAAATTGTGTCCACACAATTTACTCGTATTCACATACTCGTCCAATCAGTCGTTGTGCAGATGGTAACAAAGTAGCATGGGAGAAAGCTGTTTTGAGTTTTTCCGTAAACACACTCAGTTTCTTTGTAAACAACCCGTCGTCACAACCGCCAATGACGTATGCAAATCAGCTGATTCCTTCAAAATCGCTGAGAGCCGGTTAACGGTATGATGCTGGTCACAGCTCTGCATTTTGTACATCGTACTTGTAATCTATCATTCATGGGTTTCGAAATTGCGCAGATTGAAGTGCAAAAATGAGCATAACTTTGCCAAAACCTAATTTTAAATGAGAAACGTGAGAGTATTTAGAGGAGAGTATCAAAATAGCGACACATCAACACTGCAAAACTCACTAAGAGCCGAATAGCGGTATCACTCTATGCGCATGCGCAACTTTCTCTACACTCTCAACTGCGGAACAGAGACTCTGTGGACTCTGTTATAAGTGTCTTTTGATAGGCATTTGGTCTACATTTCTCATTTTCGAAGACATGTCAGGCAAAAGAAGGTAAGAATGAAATTCCCTCCCGTAAACTGCCTACAAACAATGGAACAAAAAGCCTCCATTGTATACATTTAATTGGCGCTTACACCCTTTTTGGGTGTTTGGCCGAGCTCCTTTTATTTGTAGCGTGCGTCTTGATGTTGTTACACAAATGGAGGGACCTACAGATTTAAGCCGATTACGAACGGCAGATATTTTTTATGAGGAGCTTTTTCATGGCAGAAATACCATACACTCGGAGGATTACCATTGCCCGCCGAGGGGCACCCGCTATTAGAAAAAAATGTTTTCTCATTTTGGTGTTTCACAGAGATTCGAACCAACGTACTTCGAATTCCGAATGGTAGTCACGTCCCCACCCATTCGGCTACGGCGGCGGAAAACCACCATTTCTTGCCCGAAATAGGATATTTGTTATAGTTTATTGTTATTTTAGCTCCTATTCTTCTTACACGAAACCAGAGAAACAAAACAGTTGACAAATTCAATTTGACAGTTTTCACCAAATCACGACTTTGGACTAGTGAGAAACACAAATTCATTGTTTTTTTTTAACACAAAATGCTGGGAAGTTTCGGGTACTCGTGGGATGCTGATAATCAAGTGGTAATCAAGAATGCTTTGCGTCAGGTGGCAGTATACCATGTTTTCCCTTTATTGCGTCTAAAAAAAAAAAATTTAATAATTATCTGAGCGTTAGGCCATTCGTTAACCAAACTCTGATACCGTACGATCTTCCACTCAACTGACGATCGATCCAATAACATCTTCTTCGTATTTGTTCTTCAACGTAACCCTCATGCTGATGATGTTCCTTTGCTTAATAGAAATCAAGAATTTTAAACCCTTGACGTCTCTCCTGCTGTTCTTTGTTTTTACTGACTTCTGACGCACCAACTTACTTATTAAATACCTTCTCAAATTTTCTCTTTCATCCTCTAGATTATTATCAAATCAGCGATGAAGATCTCGAAGACTGCGACGATCTCAACGATGACTCTCTACTTGAAGAGGTGGTGGAGGGTGCCAATGGTAATAGTGTCTCTATCGGTGGGCGCGGCCCATATGAACGCGCTTGGACTACAGAAGCCACACGCGCGCTCATACACATCCGCGGTCCAATGCAAGGCATGTTCACCGAAGGCCGACAAAAACGGACTGCTCTGTGGCTGCACTGCACACGACAGCTACAAAAATTGGGCTTTCGATATAGTGCCGCAAAAGTACAAAAGAAGTGGCATAATATACTCATTACCTATAGTAAAAATCTACCCAAGAAAAAGACAAGTGGGTATGTGCACTGGGAATTCTTCGAGGAAATGCACAAGTACTTGAAGGATAAAAAAGTAGATATGTATGATTTTCAATTACAATCGATACCATGTCACAAACCGGCGGGGCAGCAACAACCCGCACCGAGTAACTTTCAACATGCGCGGGAAATCAAAGAAACTCCGTCTATGGCAAATGAGATGATGACGCAATATAGCGATGGAAATCAGTTATCGCTATTGGCTAATAATGCCGAAACGCATTTGGATAAATCAAATGATGAATTCGACGAGGATTCGACGGTAATGTCTGAGTTAAAACAACCAAAACTGGAATTTAACGCAGCTGAATTGCCGCTGGAGATAACACATGCGAATGGTTATGAGCGAGGCGGGAACAAATGTGACAAGGCCGAGTTCCCGCTTGAGGGTAATATGGAACAGGAAGAGAGCCAATGGTGGAAGGACTATTTCGAACGGAAATTGGAGGTGGAACGTGAAAAAATTCAGTGCCAGAAAGAGCTGCACCGTGAACAAATGCAATTCCACAAAATGTCGCTGCTACAACAGGAGAAGATCGAACGTCTGAAAATTGATGCCATCAACAGCTTGACGGCGACGCTGCAAAAGCTGGTGGAGGCGAAAAACCGGAAGGCATAGAGAGATGTGGGAATCAAAGCGTGGTTACTTTTTTATTTTTTATTATTGTTTTTGTTTTTTGAAATTGAAATATTTAGAATAGAAATAGTATAAGAACATTTTTTTTGGAAATGTGTACATGTATGTGTATATGAATCTATGTATGTATGTATGTGTATGCATATTATTTGAATATGAAGTGTATAGCATCATTAAATGTAATTAGTTTTTAAGATAAGCTGTAAATTGAAAGGTACGTGTAAATATTTGAGTTTCCAATACATTTGAATTAATCTAAAGTTAAGTTTACAACTGCCAATCAATTTCCAAAAGAGTTGCTATCGAAGTGGTTTTGCTTTCCAACGATTCGGTGCCATAGCTAAATGTCCACAAATCGGTGGAGAAAACCAAGCATTCGCCAGCGCTCAAGCGTATATTCACCACTGGACATGGCCCTTGACACGGTTGCTTCGGTCGCAGGCGTATATCGAAATACCCAAACATTTGTTGTACGAAGACCAAACCTTGTACGTAAAGTTCACGCAGTTGCTCGCTCGCATAATTCTGTGACATTAATACCCAGCTTGAGTAGAATGGTTCTAGATGTAATGGATAGTAGTAGGGACGTCTGATGAATTGACGAGACGCCTTTACAGCACGCCGCTCACAGTTGCGCAATTGTAGGAACCACTTGTTGGTGGGTGTGCTGCTTTTGATTTTCTGCAAAGCCAATTCCAAATTGAAGAGTTTTTTCAGCATTAAATTTGTTGAGACATCGCAAGGATTGCTTTCTAGAAAATCCACTGGTGCATTGTACATTTCGTCGAGAAACCTATTGAGCGAATGTGGCTGATGTGAATCGGTAACAATAACTGGCCAGCCACGTTCCAAATAAAAAGATTCAAGAAATGAGAAAGTCACATTCGATGTGGTGGGAATGCGTTCTGAAAAGTAGAAAATTTTATCAAAATATCAATATTATTTAAATATCAATAAATTAATTCGAAATTCTGGGTTTGCTAGTTTGTTATAAAAATGCAGTTGATATTCTTAAAAAAACTGTATAAATCAAAGCTGCGCATTGTTTTCTCAAAACGCACGCAAGTAACTTGAGCCTCTATAGCGAAAATGCGTAAGACTACACCGTAGGACGAAAGTCAACTTTGTTTGGTATCCAGAAAAAAGCTATAGAATCTATATTTAGTATATTCCATCAATTCAATTTCTGAGAGGCCCCTGAAGTTTCCAAGGAGAAACGTAAACAGAGGTATGCATTAGGTCTGTACATGAAGCAAATATTTTATTCTTATTCACTTATTTTATTCACTTCTTACAAATTATTAAGTTGTGGTGTTGATGTAAGCAAAAGAGTTGCAAAGTTGGGGAAAATGAGAGAACAAAAAACATTTAATTTTGAGGGGAATTGCAAGTTCTTACTGTAAGAATTTGCAAGAGAGAAAAACAGCTGAGCGCAAAGTAAAAATAAACACGAATTAAAATTTGCGATTAGTGTCAAAGTTCTAAATAATATACAAATAATATATTATAAATAAAAATGGTGATTAAAATGGAGGTGTAAGTAAATATATCTTATAAAATTTATTTCAAATAATATATTAAGCAGGAATCGGCTAATGATATAGAGGAATGTACTTCTGAACCATAGCTTTCAGTCACTGTTGCTGCAGTCGCCGAAATTCAAATGGAAAGCATTGAAGGTATATTTTGTTTTTTTATGCTTGTACTTCTTGGTTATTAACTAATTTGACAATATATTTATATACATACATACATACATACATGCAAAGACGGAAGCCAGGAAAATATGAAGAAAGCTGCGTTTGCCACAACAATGCAACTGCTAATGGAATGTTCTTCGGCTGACAGCGTTGATGAAATGGAACAAATTATTGTGGACCAAATAAAATCATGTGATGCTAAGTTCGTTATTTTGTATTTTATTTGCTTTTTTTTAATTAAATATGATAATTTTTTTTAACTTAATACGAAATATGGTGATTTTTCCCCTCAACAATTTAACAAGCTTTTGCGTTCATGTACTTTTTTTTATATTTTTCTCTTTGAGAGCAAATTCTCGAAAATTAAGTTACTGGATAAATTTTACATGAAGAAACAAAAAATTATTGCTCAATCAATTTATTAAATGATAAATTGCAAAACTAAAAAAATAATTGCAATTATTAAGATACTAATCGATTAATTCGAACTTTCACTTTTTTTTAATATCAAAATAATGAAGTAACTTATTTTCAATTTTTTTTATATAAAAAATAATTCACTTCAAATTCTTGATTTAAATATATAATTTTACAAAGAAAGTAATTTATTATATCTTTAGCTCTAATTCTTAGTTTTCGAGCACAGAGATAGCGAGCGAGATATGGCGATCCCCGGGATTCTCACAAAACAAATTCGACACCACAGTATACACAGATGGTTCAAAAATAGATAGAGTTAGAGTAGGTATATATGCTTATAGATTTAGAATTGGAAAAATCCTAATGCAATAGGCAAAGCTTGTAGGCTACTAATCCAGGCACTGGATTCGGCTACAACAACCTTTAAACTGGTGGAACAAAGTAGGAATAGCCTAACCACCTTGAGTGAAAACCCTATAGCTACCTTAAACTGGGTCCTGAGACATCGGAACATTGAAGGTAACGAGAAAACAGGTGGAGGGGGATTTGCTATGAATAATTTTCTTGCATAATCGGTATTCACACCACTGGGTGCAATCAAGAATGCAATTTCCTCAAAATATCTACAAAGCGCGGAATGCAGATGGAGAGACCAAACAACATACAAAGGTAGCAGAACGTTATGGCCCACCTACAACCATAAACATACGTCCATATTGACATATATGAAACGACGGGACATTTGGAGACTCACGGCTAATCATAACTGGCTTCTGGCTTATCGGGGAACAAACAGCCAAAATGAGCATCTCTCACAACGCATATTGCCACAGATATACTCGTAATGAACCAAAGAAAAAAGAAACGATTTTCCATTTCATCTGTGAATGCCCTGCCTTATGGAAGGAGAGAATATCAACCCTTGGCAAACCACTGTTCGATAGTCTCGAACAACTCTCTGGATTAGACGTCAACAGCCTAATAAGATTTTTAAACCGCTCATGCTGTAATTAACCGTTAAACAAGTTGGTAGTGAGGGTGTGGCAATAAAATGGTGCGGAAACGCTAAGTGGATTTTAGGTGAATCACCACTTAAACCAACCAATTACCGAAAAAATTCCAAACATTTTATTTAAATCTCTGAAGCTTTTATAAAATTGTGGTGATTTTTGGAAAGTTTTTTTTTAAGTTTCTTACTACGATTTACTATTTTTGTCGTTGCAAAGGGTGATTTTTTAGCTATTATCTTTATAAACAGTTGGTTTAAACACCTGACGCACGTTTCGTGCTTTGTTTCACTGTCAAACATCTTCAGTTTGGTCTTTAATTTAACCATGAATCGTCTTACACACGAACAACGCTTGCAAATCATTGAATTTTATTATAAAAATGCGTCTTCTGTTAAGAAAGTTTAAGATCCACTTTTTTATCGAAAAATTGTGTTCAGCGACGAAGCTCATTTTTGGATCAATGGGTACGTAAATAAGCAGAATTGTCGATTTTGGAGTGAAGATCAGCCAGAAGAATTGCAAGAGCTACCAATGTATCCAGAAAAGATCAGAGTTTGGTGCGGTTTATGGGCTGGAGGTATCATTGGACCGTACTTCTTCAAAGATCCTGCGAATCGTAACGTAACTGTGAATGGTGAGCGCTACCGTGAAATGATATCAAACTTTTTTGCCCAAAATGCAAGAGCTTGACTTGCGTAACAATGGACTTGTTGAGAGGCGAGTTCGGTGAACATTTTATTTCACGTTTGGGACCTGTCAATTGGCCACCCAGATCGTGCGATGTTAAAGCTCATGTCTATTCAGACAAGCCTGCTTCAATTAACGCATTGGAAGACAACATTAGGGCATTTATATGTGAGATACCGGCCGAAACATTGGAAAGAGTATGCGAAAATTGGACTAAGCGGATAGACCATTTGAAGCGCAGTCGCGGTCAACATTTGCATGGAATAATCTTCAAACATTAAATTATATGGACTGTACTATCGATTTAAATAAAAATTTCATGCATTTTTTTGAATTTTACGTGTGTTTTTTTGAAAAACTTTCCTATAGCTCTTGAAAAATCACCCTATATATAAAGAAAAACGTCGTATCTCTAAAACCGTTAGTTATCGGACCCCTGCTTATTTAGACGTTTTTGCTTCTTTTTTATTTTAAAATTCTTTTTAACATCCGTTATATATATATTAATATGTATATTGTACAATATTTGGATTTTTTTCCACGAAGAAATGTAACGTTCGGTTGCAGGAAAAGTGTGATAATCCAAAAAAGTCACTGGTTTACAGCAAAAATATGCATCGGATGTCACACAAATTTCTATGAAGAATCTCTCGCTGATTCCGAAAATCCATTTAATTGTTTTATGAACAGTTTTAGAAATGTTTAATCCAAAAAAAATTTCGAGCATTTTGGCTATGAAGAAGATACATAAGACCCTCGCAAAAAAAAAAAAACAAACTGATAGGTTAGTTCGGATTTAGTAGCCCTTCATGTAAGACATTTTTCGTGATTTTCGGTAAGATGGAAAAGAGCAGTATCGTTTGGTAATTCGGTTTTTATTTTTGGATACGAAAAAAAAGCGAGGAGATAACAGCAAATTTGGATGCTGTCTATGGGGACGCTTCGCCATCTATGACCACAGTTAGATATTGGTTCAACGAATTTAAACGTTGGCGAACATCCGTTTTTGATGAAGAGCGATCAGAACGCCCGGCAGACGTTGCTACCGAGGAAATTATTCAAAAAGTCCACGACATGATTCTCGCTGATCGACGAACGAAAGTGCATGAAGTAACAGAGCCCATATGTGTCGACCGGAACGGCGATTAATATTTTACATGTTAAATTGACGATGAAAAAATTGTCGGCCCGATGAGGGCCGCGATTGCTCACAAGCAACAACAAGCGGATGCTTAACGGTTGTAAACTTCAAAAAAGTGTTTGGAGCGATTAAAGCGAGATTCGAAGGAACTTTTGCGACCAGTTGTCACCGTTGATGAAACTTGCATTCAGCATTACACACCAGAAACTAAGCAACAATCAAAGCTATGGATTTCTCCCGGTGAATCTGCTCCAAAGAGGGCAAAGACAGTCACATCGGCCGGTAAGGTCATGGGGACGATTTTTTCGCATGCGAATGGCGTCATCCTCATGGATTTTTTAGAAAAAGGTAGAACGATCACTAGAAAATACTAAAGTGTGTTATTGGACCGCTACAAACAAAAAATTGAGGGAGACACGCCGCATTTGGCGAAAAAGAAGGTGCTGTTTTACCACGATAGCGCACCAGCACATTCATCCGGAGTTGTCGCCGCCAAACTGCATTGATTGCGTTATGAATTGCTGCCGCAACCCCCGAATTCACCCGATCTGGCTCCCGGCGACTTTTTCTTGCTCCCTAACAGAGACAGAGGCGTATTTTGGAGGGGGTTCCAAAAATGTTGAAAAAAAAATTTTTTTTTTGAAAAAGTGGTGTCTCCATTTCTAACACGGCTACTTATTGAACCTCCATCGTATTATATCGCATACGAAAATTTCCTAAAAATTCTGACTAAAAAGTTTAAAAGTTTGTTGCACTTTTATTTTAATTTGTACAAAGTTTGAGGATTTTCGTTTTATAGAAGAAAAAACTATATTTTCATCAAAATATTTTTAAAATTAAATAGGAAAAAAAAGAAATTGTCAATAAGTCCAAATGATACAGTTATTTAACGCAGTTTGTGCCTATGCATTGACATTTCGCGGCTTGGGTACTTTCAATTGATCATTCACAACTTTCTTACTTATAGGTCGATTTTATTCGTTAGTAGCTTAGGCTTTAAGAAAAGTGATAAATGCATACGCTGCTTATGGCGATTTTTATCACCTTTCAATTGTTATTGTGTAATTCGTATTAACTGGTTTGTACGACAGTTTATTTATTTCTATATTAGAGAAAATAAATCACGAAGCCCCTGATGGCATTCAAAGGCGGCCGTTCTAAATGCTTTAGATTATGCAGACGACATATGCTTAGTGAATCACACATTTGCTGGCATTCGTTGTTTGGTGTAAACCTTTTTTTATTCTTCGACATGGACTTGTTTTAGGCTTATACACTTTGTCCAACCCTATTCTATTCTAGTTTGTTGATCCCTTCCGAATAATAGGATTTGTCGGAGTCTGAAAAATAACCATTCGTTTTTGCTAGCATCTCCTCGTTTGAATAAAATCTTTTTCCCGCCAGCCGATTCTTCAAATTGTGGAATAAATAGCAGTCCGAGGGATGTGAGGAAGCTAAGTTTGGAGAATAGCGGGATGTGAAACGAGTTGGAGTCCTATTTTCATTAATTTTGAGACCACAACTACTGAGGCGTGAGCCTTGGCGTTGTTGTGATGGAAAAGGAAAATCACTTGAGTTCCTCGTTTCGAACGATTGCCAAACACAAAGAAATATACCGAGCTGGCTGAAAGTTGGTGTGTAGGCTTCTAAGAACTTTCCATGGACTTTTCAAATGGCCCTTGTACGTGATGAAGTAGAGCCACTTTTGTTTTGGGCTGAATAACGGTAAACTGCAAATATCTGGAATTAACTTGATTCCCAGAATCAGAGAGCGATTCTACATAATCTACCGTTCGCACAATAGTCGGGTCTAGGCAACCTTAACGTCTCGGATTTATATCCGAACAAGAACTTTAGCAGCATTCCTCGTATATGCATGGAGAATGTTTATGCTTCTATAATAACAACAACAGCATGATTTAAAGTGGTATTCAGAGCGCAAGAAAAAAAATTCGTTAACCCATGTTATCATCAAAATATAATAGAAAAAAAATTTTAAAGTAGAAAAGGTACGAAAAAAAAAATCAATTCCAAGTCTTCGAAACCATCCTCTTTTACTACTACTTTTAATAAACGTACAGTTATCAGTCTACTAAATTACAAGGATACATGAAAAATTTCATCAAAATCGAACTAACTACTGAAAGTAAAGTGGACTCAATTGCCATCGTAACGATATTGTGCTAAGAAATTAATTTATATTGGCTCATCTCAGCGATTTTCTTAAAACCATGTCGTGATGACATTCTTAGATATTGTCACTGATATAGGCATTAGTATAAACTGCAATAGGCGACTGCTCCTCTCTAGCACCGATCTCACCCGAATTGACAAGCTCTAACTAATAACTTTTGGAGACTCATATCTATTTTAATATTTACATAGCAATTAAAAGGAATTCACTTGAACACCCACACTCACAATCACACGTTTTTACTCACCAAGTGTCTCACAGAGCACACAATTCGCAGGTTCGGTTTCGTATCGACTCAAAGTATTGGTTGTCGGCGACACACTCTGCGCATCAACTCTATCTGCCGCACGTTCGATCAGGCATCGACTATTATATAACGGTGTCCAATTCCAGTAGGGCAACACCTGCAGCAATATCAGTCTACCAATGGCGCTCACAAACCAACTAAATTCATCCGACCAGTTGTAGAGTAAATACAAAGCGGCAATCAAAGCCAAAAATACGCACGTTAACAACAAATATTTGTTGTTGCGACGCTGTAACAGTGGCTGACATATGGCACGCATTTCTGCGGCAGTGAATCCTTGCCTCTTGCACTCACCAAAAAAGTCAGTAAATTCTTTCTCCAATGTCTCCATGATGGCGCGTCTGCACGCGAACGCTCGGCGGTAGCAAATGAACGTCGGAAGCCCCAAGTGGCGTAAGGTGATGGCGAACATGCAACTCAGTACTGCTGTCGTGGGCTGCCACCACACATGCGCTGTGGTCATATGGCTGGCTGCTGGCGCATTTGGCGATAAGCAAGTTAAGGAGTTTAAATTGAATTTAACACTTCGTTGCATGTGAAATTGAAATTGAAAGCGAAATGACTGCGTGGTGCAGAAAAACTGGTTGATGTAGGGGGATATAATAAGAAGAGAAGTAGATAATTTAAACAAGTAGAAATTTGCAACAAAAAAAGAAGAAGAGTAAGGAGGGAGTGAGTAATGGGTGGGGGAAAAATGCAATAAACTCATCGACACAAATTATCAAAAAAGGCAAACATTCTCATAAACTAAGGAATGCCATTTCATTCATGCTCCTTCAGCCAAAGAGCGACCGGTCCTGGTTCTTCAATTGCAGTCCAAAATCCGGTTAATACTCATGATTCTGTAGCACCTACCGGTGCCACCACTCACTAATGTTTTCTAAGATTCAGTTGCTGGCAATCATCATGAATGGCTCGAAATTGAAGGAATACGTTGGTGGAAGATCTCCCCATCAAACTCAAGTTCGGGTTACCGAACCACTACAGAGTGTACGAAGCGGAGGCAGCCGCAATCAACCACTGTTAGAAAGTAAACGTATACTTCAACAGCCAACTAGTTGGACAATATCTGATTTAATTTTCCGCCGCATCTAAATACTTCAAAATAACGCTCATTTTAGTACTTGGCTACAGAAACATAGCGGCAAGTTGCTTAACGAATGACCTGGCTAGACAGGGGACCAGTGAGGTAATTTTCCTCCGAAATGAGAACGTTGGGTGCTTGTGCCTACCTGTGATCTGTTTCTGAAAAAGTGGGCTTCGTGCCAATAAAGCGAGTGCTGGGTAAGTACACCAAGCTACAAAGTCGCCAGATATTAGATAGAAGACGCTCGAGAGAATTTCGGAGGTTTGTAAAGCTCCAAAATCAAATTATGTGGGCGTCCATTTCGATTATTGCCCGCTAGGTATCCGCGAGGTGAGGCTTCGAGCGGAGCTAACTCAGCGCTTTCTCCACAGTTGTTCTGCTCTCACGGGACTAAGACTAACGCATCTTGGTTCTCCCTGTTTTGCTACGCCTCGGGACATAACAAGTGAAGATTTTTTTCCAGCCGTCCTATAAAGTGTTCAACTCGACCATAAGTAGTCATCGTTTGGTCTTTTTCATAACATTCAACCCCTTCCTCCTCTCTCTTTTCGGCCTTACTCTCTTTTACCCTTGCAGGAGTATCACAAAGAATGAATTTGTTAATAGAGTATTGGCAAAATTAATTGCAAGAGTCTACAGTTCCCACGACAGTCGGTTCTAGGTAACCGGAACGACCCAGATTTATATCCGGCCAGCGACTGTAACTTCAGCTGCATTTCCTATATATGTATGGGGAATGTTTATGCTGATGCAACAACAACAACGACAACTGGTTTTCAGATTAATCTATACTAATAGTAGCTGTTAGTAGCTACTTTAGCCTTCTTCTCAACCTGCGAAAACAGGACACGCAGTGATGGATAAATGATTAGTTCGCTTTCATCAGCTCTACTTCCACAGATCCTTTACTCGTATATTCCTCATTATTTTCAGATATCCAGTATAGATCAGCAATATGCTGTCGAAGTGATAGAGATCTTCGGTATTCCTGAACATATTTTGAGTTAGTCGCCTTGCTAAAGCCTTGGTTACAGTCTGATTGTCTTCAAAGAAGGTCAGCCCGAATTCAACAGGAAACTCTTTTCATCATAGCATTCACAACTGTTAAAGTTTTGAATCATTTATCATCTCCTTTCAACTTTACCTTGTTTTTCGTTACAATTTACTGGGTAATGTTCCGGAATAATGCAGCCAGAAAAGTCATGTCGGTTAACAGTAAGCGCTACACAGGCATAGTAAATGATTTTTTGAAGACATGGGGCTCGGACGATCAGTACTGCGTACCGCACCATACAGCCAAGCCGCAATTGATCTTTTGGGAGCCAAGTTCAGTAATCATGTTATTCCGCCATCTCGTCGATTGTCATTGGCCATCATTAAACAATTTAGGAGTAATCTTAGACAGTAATATTTTATGAAAGTATTATGTTGGGTAATGTGACAGTGCCTTTGGAATTGGTTAACTAGAAAATAACTTTATGGATTTATAAGCAAACCTCCTCATTCTCAGGCAGATTACAACAGCGTTGTAAATTAACAGAACATCTGCGTTAAAGGCTTGCAAAGTTTAAAGAAATATTTTTTTTTTATTTTAAGAGCGCATCTAAATGAAAACTTTCCATAGGAGATCGCTATTATTCTTACACCCATTACATCCCATAGAGTATCCCTTTATCGAAAAGAAATTTTTTTTTATAATATTCACCAAATTTTTTTTATTGAACCAACAAATTTTTTAAATTAAAATTGGAAGAGTCCAAGCTAACATACGTTAAGTAAGTTCACTCTGTTGGTCGATCTCTTTTGCACTGCTTCATAAAGCTGCGCATGGTATTACATTCTTCAGTATCATTCCATGCAGATGTCGGGCAATTTTGGAATGTCTCCATTTTGATACAACCCATTAGCATAGCGCTGAAGGGTGAGCAGGGCGAATGGAGTCTATGATTTGCCACTTTTTCAGCAAATTCCGGATCTTTGCTAATTTTGTCGGCAACTTTTGTCTTCATCTCAGTGGCTTTTTCAATGCAAGTCTGGAATGATTCCTCCATAATAGCCGCCATCTCCTCATTGTCCTTCACGGCTGTGGCGAGCAGTTCCTTAAATTTATCCTGGTTGAGTTCACCGCTCTCTTCCATGACTTCGGTTTTATTGAAGATGCATTCAATAAGACACTGTGGATGGCAAAGCCATGAGTCATGAATCATTCGAGTTTCATAAAAAAATATAATTTTTTTATTTTGTTTTAATCGCTTACAGGATTTGGATGTGGTCCGTGTGGATGCGGATGTGGCTGCCTTGGTGGGGCCCCACGTGGAGGTATTGGTGGTGGTCCGGCGTATTGATCACATTGCTTCATTAGCTCGTCAGTGCTTAGATCAGGCACGGGACAGCACATGTGCGGAGGCTATTTGCGCGAGAACGAATATTCAGTAAAAATAATGCTAATAAATATAATCACCTGATATTCTGTTCACTTACAACATGACGTGGATGTTTAGTGCAATCCACACTTGCATCATCCGCACTGGCGTAGCGCTGAAATTTAATAAAATTTATACACTTTCTAACTTGTTTTTAAAAATTTGCCTACCCCAAACACGCAAATTACCACGAAAAATATAACGGTTGCCTTCATATTTTGACCACAATAAATGACAAATGTCAACTGATTTTCATCAAATGTGAAATCGGCATTTTATACAAACTTCAATTATGAATTGCTCTAAAAAAAATAGCCATATGTTAGCACGCTTCAGTTGTGTTGGGCTGAATCACGGCTTGGATGATTTCATTTGATTAGGTGCTAGAATGCGCGAATATACCCAATTATAATAATTGTTATAATCACTCTATAAGTTAACTAAAAATTCAATAAAAACATACAGTGACTTAGACAATTAGCACCACAAATGTTGTCGGAAATAAAAAAATGCGGTGAAAAATGAAATTAAAATATTATTTTGTGGAAAGAGAAATCAATTATTTTCAAGGTAAATAGGCTGTAATTAAACCTATGATCCCCTACGGGGCAGTAATCTGGCAGAATTGTACGACGAAGCAAACAGTTGTATGCACTCTAAAAAGTTACAAAAACACGAGTCCGTATGCATATCAGGAGCCATGCGTAAATGTCTCTTGGCGGCAATGGAGGTTCTTCTAGAACTCCAATCTCTTCACATTTATATCTAATCCCAAGCGAGGAGGGTTATCATAAGAGCAACTGGGTTATAAAAAAAGTATCTAAAACCAATAAGATAAACCGGAACATGATAACATGGGCCATGGATCAGGAAGGAGAAAAGTGCAGGTATCTGCGAAGTGGGAAAAAGGTAATCGGAAGCACTCGGCAACAATGCAAGTATTTTTCAAGAAGACCTCGACGCAATAGAAGGATGTGCTTACTTTAAGCTTGAAAGCCACTATAACAAAATAAGCAAATCTATACTTACTGATAGCCAGGCAGCAATCAAGACTTTCAACTCTTTCTAGGTTACATCAAAACTGGTGCTTGCACGTCTTGATAATGGGAATATCTTAGGCCACGCATGTATCCTATAGGTTCCAGGGCACATAGGAATTACTGGGAACGAAATGGCAGATAAATTAGGCAGGAAAGGGCGGCCTTCTCATTTATAGGCCCAGCGACATTTGGTGGCTTAGGAAAAGCCAGGAAGTAGGAAAAGACTTACATAACTTTAACGTAAGCCGATTTAAAGATTGTATGGAATTAAATAAGAATAATTTTAGAATCATCACAGAAATTCCAACGGGGCATTGTGGTTTGAATTATTATCCTACTAATCTGGGAGTATACCCCAATGGAACTTGAGAAGGTTCCGTGAGAAGGATGCAAATAAAAATATCTGTTGGCATCCTCCCCAGCGCTGATGCACCGCTTTATATATATAAGTATACATATACATATATTTGTTTCACAGAAGAACATTGTAAAGCAATTGGATTGCCTTGAGCTTAGAAGATTACGAGTAAAACCCACTGACTACTGAAAAAATTTAATATTATAACAGATTTGGGGCGCTAGTTGGATTCTGGAATAATCACTACTTTAACTAACCAACCAACTGATTAGTTAAAAATTAAAATTCTTGGTTTAAGCCGAAAATCATTTCTTTTGTGTACGGCTCCAGTTGTTGCAATGTGCAACACTTTGTAACGGTTCAGAGGAGGTGGCTCGATGTTATGGGCGCAATGACTCCATTAGGTGCGAATAACTTAGTGTTGATTGATGGAAATCTAAGTGAAACATAATTCTTAGATATTTAGAAAAAAATAATAAAATAATAATAATAATAAAAATTAAATTTAGACCAAAAATTATATTTTTAACTTACTTACTTAGCTTACCTTTTTTATATACTCACAATTATTTGACTTTAAAATATAAGTATTTGTACTTCAACATTTTTAATTTCATGAGCAAGATTTTACTTTAAACAAAACTTAAAGGAGTCTAAAACGTGAAGAGTTTCCGATCATTTGACAACAAATTGATTTCATTCAAGAAAATATTTATGGAGCTCTTCACTTACTTTGCATAGACTGGTAAGCGTGCGAATATTTATTTGAGTCACTGTGTGCAGGTACATGTACCATAGCTGCTGATGAAACAAATATCTATAATAACTTTGGCAATAATTTACTTTTCGGTTCAGTCACTTCATCGTACTTTTATATACATAAGTTTTATATACATAAGTTTATATTAGTATACAGTGGCGGATCTGAATCGCTCTGCCTTAGAATGCTTAACTCGTTTCAGTACTGTTAAATACTTATATTCGGGTATAATCATATTGGTGAAATATCAGGCTCCATATAAAGATAAGTGCTTTATCTCAGTGACGGGTTGGTGGGAGAAAGTCAAGGAAAGCGGAAATGCTTTTGAGAGGTAAGATCAGTGTAGGATTTTCAAAAATCGATTTCTCCCTCTGTTTTTGCCCGAACGATGCTATAATACCCTAAAAATTATATAAAGTGATGTCAACTGATCCAAGTATTTTGGGCATTGTCATATGTTTTGCTGAAAATTTGCTTATTTGTAGGCTTGAGTACTAAGAATAAGGCTTGAGTAATAAGAGCCATACCGAAACAATTTTGAAAAAAAAATTTAATAATTTTGAGATTTATACAACGTTGAGAATTTCGGTATAAAATTTTTTAAAGCAAAATATCTTCTGTTCTTTTTAACATTTTTAAAAATTTGTGTTTAATTTTTTAGGATGAAATATATTTTTAAAAAGCATTTTTTGGAATTTTTTCCTTTTATCAATAAAAATCATTTTTTGGAAATTTTTTGGTTTAATTATTAAAAAAAAAAGTTTTAATAAATTTTTAGTTTTTTTTTGTCATTTTTGAAAAGCAGCCTCCGCTCAGATATGTTTCTTAATTTTTTCTTTGGTAGCTGAGACTATTCTCAGTAATCCCTGAAAGTTTCATAGTGGGATGCCCGTAACTTTTCGAATTGTATTCAAATACGAGTTTTTTAAGATTAATATCTTCGGTTATTTTTCAAATTTGTCGAATTTATTTAAATTTTATGTGATAAAAATACATTTAAAAAATTTTTTTTCGGTAATTAACTTTTCAAATATGACAAAAAAAAAAAGGTTTTTCCAAAAAAGAAAATAGTTCTTATAAGTATATTTTATCGTAGGTTAGTTTAGGGTTTTGTGGCAGTCGGCTTAGAGTAGCCAAAAGATCATATAGGTCCATTGCGGTACCACTGTGTAACACGGAAAATTTACTGTAAGTTTTCATGGATCCAGTTAGACTCTCTTATGAAGGGTAGGATAAGTTTTATCCCAACACCGAATAGTTCTGTAAGGGAGTCAAAATGTTATTTTCCCAACAACCTTGCTCTACTCCAAGCTAAGGCTGGACAATTACAAAGGAAGTGGTCTACTGCTTCTTCCTCTTCCTCGTCTCTACAACTTCTGCAGCATTCATGCGAAAATATTCCTAGCCTAGAGGACTGCCTACCCAACAGCCAATGGACGGTGACACAAGCTTCGCGACCTTCGAGACGTTCTCTATTGAGAGGTTAAGCAACTCTCCTTATCTTCTCTTATCTATTTGCGGCCAAATTAGTCTAGTTGTAAGACAAGCATTTTCTTCTCTCCATGACCTATTGGCCTCCTGGAGAATATTATTTTTTATCTCTAATTTGCAAGTTGCCATAGGGATTCCAATAGTACCTATGTTTTCAAGAAGTGGAATATTAGTACCCTTTCTGGCTAGCTCATCAGCCCTGCAATTTCCTTCAATATCTCTATATTCCGGAACCCATATGAGACTGACCTTGAAGACAGTGCTAATATCATTCAGAGGTGACAGACATTCCTGAGCAACCTTTAATTTTGTATAACTGCCTCCATTGATTTAATGGCCACCTGGCTGTCCGAGAAGATATTTATCGTAGTTCTTGTTACGGCGCATGTGTTAAGGTACACAGTTACCTCCTTTATGGCTAAGACCTCTGCCTGATATACCCCACAGTTGCAGTCCGTAAATCGGACCGATAATTCTAATTCTTTTTGAAAAAGCTCCATAGTCTACTTTATTTTATAGCATGGATCCATCCGTGTACAAATTTATTTCTCCTCTTTTCCATGGTCTTTGAGTTTGCCACTCTCTTCTTGACGGGATGTTAGTTTTGAAGAGCCTGTTGAAGGTGGGTTTCGGGAAGGAGTAGTCGATATCTTGGTTACAACTACTCATAGTTTGTGGTATACTGTAGTATTTACTATTAGGTCGAAGCGTTGAAGCGGCGGCCACGTATTTTCCTACCAGATTTGGAGCAGGTATGTTGACTAGCACCTCGAGGACTTTATTAGGGATGGTCTTTAAAGCGCCGGTGATGCATAAAAATGCTGCTCTTTGTGCCTTGCTCAGCAGTTTCATATAACTCGACTTTTGAGTTGATAGCCACCACACAAGTAATCTACACAGTAAAATAGGTTGAACTACAAAAGTGTAAAGCCAGTGTGTGATACGAGGTGTTAGTCCCCATTTGATTCCAACCGCTTTTTTGCATGAGTACAGTGCAATGTTGGCCTTCTAAAGCCAGTGTACTTTCAGGGAGATTTACAACAATGTTTTGTACGTTTGATTGTCAAAGCAAATTATTGGAATGTAGGTAAGAATGAATTAATTCGCTTTGTTTCATTCCGGGCTGACAGCCACATGCACACGGCGAAAGAAAAAAAAAACAAATCAGCTGATTTACCGATACCAGCTTTAATAGATTCGCCGTGGTCAAAAATAATGATATAATTTTATTTGGAATCGATCTACACTCAAAGCGAAAGGGTGGTGAAAGGTCAAAAGCTATTGCCCTATACTTATAAACATAATCGAAAGAAAGTTTCATCTATCGTCAATCAGAAATTGCAGCTGCAGTTAGCCCAGCCACGTGCCATCAAAAAAGGCTGCATAAAATAAAAGCTGTGCGTCAGTCGTTGTTTTGACACTTAACAAAAAAAAAATTTTTTTTAAACAGTATCTCAGAATTTCCATTTATACTATGGCGTCGTTATTTTAATCTAATTAGCCTGATGGAGCTGAATATTAGAAGCAAATTAATACAATGCAGTTAAAACATTTTCAACCTGGGAAAATGACACGCATGGCAAATTCGAAAGATGCCGAACAATGCTAGGTCGCCCGGGTACAAAGAACTAATTAGTTATGCAGTATGAAATAACAAAGTAAATACAATGAATATTAATTAATAGATTATTCATCAAGTTTTGGTTTTGAATAACCTTTTTTTACTAAATAAAAAAAGTTCGAGTGATGGAAATCTATATTTTGACCTTTAGGCATTACTTGTCTGTTTGTATACTGCAGCTGTCTAATTCACAAGTGCCAAATATGATTGGCGTACGACGCCATTTGCTGAAATTATAAATCTCCTGAAAGCGTGATTAATTTTGTATAAGACATAAGAAGGCAATAAACTGTTTTAGTTGAGTAGTCTAACTCTAGCAACCAATTGAAACTAAAGGAAACAAATTACAAATTTTACTAAACTTTTAAGCAAATTTAACTTTTGTAAATTTGCCTTAAAATGTTCGTGCTACTAAACTTTATTTGTCATAAGGCTAGGAGGGTGATGAGCTCCCGACACCTCAATTCCCATAACCATCTAAGCATACATACATCATACATTTGTAAATTCCCTGACTATGTGCAAAAAAATTTAATTGCCTATAACTAATTGACTTAATTATTCTTGTGCGTTATTTGTTTGAATTTGCAGGTGGTTAAAAATATATTTGCTGTCGCTGATAATCAAACAAAGGGATTAGACAATCTACGTAAGTCATGGTGGCGAGAAAAGTCAACATATTTTTGCACAACTTTTTTCCGGTCTATGAACTCCTAAAAACTGCTTGTTTAAAATTATTTCAAATTGAGTGCTATGAATTAATTTTTTTATGGTGTCACAAAAATTGCAAACGTGGTAATTATTTTAGGTTTTTGTTCACTTAATTTTAGGTGTATTGTTTTCAGGCACATTTCCGTAATTACTGAAATATATGAACTTTTTCTAGCAGGCATTAAAAGGACTGGAGTCCTTAGGTGCCTACACTAGCACACATCTGCAGATGAGCATCATGCCTCATTATATCTTAAGATTGAACTTTGTGAATTGGCTCCAATCAGCCAGTTGAAAAAATGGCATTTAACTCTTTATGTGCTTTTAACCGATTGAATGACATCCTTTCAAATAATAACTGGGCTGGATTTTTCTAGAATTTAGACATCATTGACTTTTTGCATTTATATCTCATGTTTTTGAAATTTGCTTACAAAGTAAGAAGAAAAAATTATGTTCGTAATTACTTTTTTAGCCGCTTAAAACTTATAATATTTATTACACTAAAATTTTGAGGAAATAAGAGAAAATATATGATTTTAACCGAAGTAGTCTAGTTAGGGAAAATTTCTCAAAGGAGACTTAAACCAGTTTTATGGATTTATTTTTAAAACGTCGAATTTAGGTTTACTTTTTTTTAAATCATAATACTTCCTAAATACTTTGTCAAAATTCCAAGGAAATCGTAGAAAAACGTACGGAGGTGTGGGACTTTAAACGAAGTAATATAGTTAAGGAAACCTTGCATGAGTTTTATGGATTTATTTTGTAAAACATTGAATTTTGGTTTTCTGCGAGACCTCAATAGTCCTTCAAAACGTAGAGAAATGAAATTTATTCGACTCATATGGGTCCCGGAGCATAAGTGCATACCCGGTATGAGGTCTAATAGGGTTTTAACCCTTTCTGGCCATAGGACAACATTATTTTAAGGACAAGCTGAGCCGAACAGCCGGAGTGCTAAGAGTATGAGACGAAAGCCAGCACCAAACTATGAAGCTGTACCAGAAAAAGTCCTACTAGAAGAGTACAATCAAAAGACCTTTAAACATGTTATGTACCCTTCTGAGGATTCACTGGCTATTACAGCCCGCGCGACCATTTGGAATCAGGTTATGGTGCAACGACTTCTGTCGATTCTGCGACCTATCTCCAGAAATACTACTACTTTTGCTTCACTAATGCGTTACAATAGCGAGAAGAAGAAGTAAAAGTTTAAGTTTGGTACGGACGGAAGATAGGCACATATGGTAAGCCCACCTCCATCTCCATCCTTAGTTTATTGAGGGAACTGGGTCTGGATGAGGTATTTTGAAGGGTAGAAGGTACATCAAATCCTAAGGTCGAAATGAAAATCTCCATTTTACTCATTAACTCATCTACCATTAAAACGACAAGACGTGTCAACTTCCGTTCTTTGACTTGAAACATATAGTTCCTGCTACGCCTTGTAACGAACCCTGATTAGAATTGCGTTCGTGTGAATTATTTTAACCACTGACCCTAGTCTGATGGAGTCTTCACTGCATCTTGCTTGGACAGATTTGCAAGCAGCTATTCATTATGAAACCCACTTTTCTTTACCAAGGTACTACGATCAGGCACCGTACCGATATTACAATTTTATGATCCTGACTATCCCCAAGTATTGCCCTTAGTCCGCGGCTATGGGCAATTCAACTAATTTAACTAATTATTTTTACTTATATCACCTTTAATCATCTCCACGTATGTGTGTGTGTGTTAACTGTTAACACTTGCAACAGGCACACCTACGTCTTGTTTTGTACATAAATATGTTTTTACCAACTATAAATCTGACAACATCCTCTATCAGACCGCCAACAAAAGCTTTTAGCGTAAATTTAGCCGCAAAGATAAATGCGAAAAAATGCAAAAAGTGTACTTGAGCTTGGCCAATACAGCGATTGCAACTTTTACTTTTAACCAAAACGCCAGTGGTGCTGCCAGACAGACAGTCAGGGAGACACTCAGTGGTTGTTTATTGCAAGAAGATGAGTGTAAATCGAGTGATGATACCTACTTTGCGCAGATACATACGTGTGCGTATGTATGTAGATTAATAGGTGTGTATGGATAAACGAGTACAATTTCTTTTTACGTAGTGGGTACAGGGTAGCCCAAATACAGGTATCTTTTTAAATCAAGAATAGTGGAAAACACATTTATGCAGTTTGAAGTGCAAAAATTAGCGTCACTTTGCCGTGAGGTAGCTGCAAACCACGATATACAGAAGGTGACGCCTTCTGAATTTGACAATTGAATGACGTTGCTACAGGAAATAAGGAAACGGTTGTGTTCCAATGTATGTACGTGCTATTTACTGTTACCATTTATTCTGTAATTTTTGGCAAGGCGTATCTATAGAAAGTGGTGTAATTAGGGTAGTTGATTGCTTCTTCCTCAAGTCGCCTTTAATTTAGAAATGCCTGTAAAGCGAAATGACGTAAAGTTTTTGCTGTGTTGTGAATGTGCAACAAACTAATCTTATTTATTTGTCATTCTCTCCATTCTTCTATTCTCTTCCATTTGACAGTTCTAATTTAAAAAATGTTGTTGCCACCATGTTGCTCCAATGCCAGCACCTTGAATAGATTCACCTTGGGTTATAGCTTTCCATATACTTTCGCTTGTTCTTACTCACCTTTTCGTTTGTTTATTCTCATTATTGACGTCACAGCCCTTGGGAAGGTGTACTCTTATATTCTATGCTTATTGGTTGTAGATGAGTGGTATGAAAGAACTATGAAGAGTGTTTCAATATAGCAAAGATTTGTAAAAAAGTGGAAATTAAAAGTTAGGTTAAATTAATACTAAAGAGATTAGAAAAAAGTTTTCTAAACAAAAAAAAACTCGATTAAGCCAGCTGAAGAATGATGGATTCTCACTATTAGGTAACAAGTGTCAAACCAGATAGAGAACGGCGTAGTGCGATAAATCCGCTCGTTAATAACTAATATAACAAAAGTTTGAAACAATACATCAGCTAAATTGGTGGGTTTTTTTGCTTGGTTTTTTGCCTGAGCGTTTTGGCGGGGTTGCTATGCCAAATTAGAAGTTTTATGGTAACATTAAAACCAATAGAATATCGGCAAAAAAAAAGAATACAAAATAATATCTTGAAAATTTATAATAAAACATAATTATAATATATTTCTTAGCTATAATAATGAATTTTGTTTTAAAAGATGTGTCTAAATTTAAACGACAGTTTTTATATTACGATTTTCTATGAAATTTTTAAATTTTTTATGCAACTATGTTATATAAAAAAGGGTTTTGGAATCAACTAATCTCAGCTGTAGGCATTTTTTGACGACCAGCTGAGAGTGTTTTCACTTATGGATCTGTACAATATACGCAACCGTCGTATTCTTTCAATCGTGACTCAGTATCATAATTTTGCGGCATATGGTTATTATGGCATGGTTCGCTTTATGTTTGAAGGGACCAGTAGCCTCTGCTGCTTAATTGCATAGTTGCCATAATTGTGTAATAAAATCATTTATAAATACATATATTTCATGTAAATAAATAAATAAGTAAATAAATAAATAAATAAATGTTTGAATAACTCTGAGAAATTTCGCAGGCCTACTTATGTCAAAAGTGAGTCCGTGCATTTTTGAAAGTAACTCTTGGACGAGGGGTATTTTCTTCTCGGCAACTGTTTTAACAAACTAAATTTCTGAAAACGAGGATCCGGAAACCGCAATTATCGAGGATCTCAATTATCTTTGACAGCGGTCGTCGGTGCCGAATGGGTTGGTGCGTGACTACCATTCGGTATTCAGAGAGAACGTAGGTTCGAATCTAGGTGAAACACCAAAATAAAAAAAAAATAAAAAGTTTTTTCTAGTAGCGGTCACCCCTCGGCAGGTAATGGCAAACCTCCGAGTGTATTTTTGCCTTCCTCATAAAAATATCTGCCGCTCGGAGTCGGCTTGAAACTTTTGTGGAACAACATCAAGACGCACATCACAAATAAGAGGAGGAGCTCGGCCGAATTCGCCAAAATTGATAAAAATATTGCATATAAATAACTGAGTTAAGTCGATGCCTTGACGATTTCAGCAAGTTATAATCAGAGGAGGATCGAACACAAGTTACTAAGCTCCAAATTATAAATTAACCCCAAGCATTTTATTTGTTTATTTTCAATATAATAACATTGGTCTAATACTTTTTTATTGCTAAAGATTTTACTTTCCTTAATAATTAATTTAAATTTCGTGAAATATCTGCTCATTTCTGGACATTTTTAGAACATTTATCAGAAAATTTTTAAATACTAAAAACATAAATTGTTAGGCCTAAACTGATAATAAAAATGTAAGAAATTTAGTTGGTCTTATAATTAATACGTGTGGTGTACAGTGAAATGTATATACCAAAATAAATTGAGTTTTTTAATTGTGCTTAATTTTTTTCAAATATGCTTGAATTTGAACCACCCTGCAAGTGGTAATTATGTTAATGGCCTTTACAAGGAGACAATTACTGACGGGACAAGGTGTTTTGACTCCAAAGGCCTTTGAAGTACTAGCATAAGTATATACAATACAAACAAATTCCAAGTTTAAGTGAATTAAAAAGGGAAATTCGAATTTTAATATGTTAAGCTTAACCTGAAATTTGTTGTAAAAAATGGGGTTTTCCACTCTTCCATAGCTTAAATATTAAATATCTGTCTGTATTGGTTGCTTATCTAACAAACTTTTTTTCAAAAACTAGGTTAAAGTATATGTAAATTTTAATAGAAATTAATTTTAAAAAAATTTTGAATAGAAATTATTTGAAAAATTTATTTTAATAAACATTTTTTAAAGAATTTATTTTAATAAAAATTATTTGAAAAAAATATGATTTATTAAAAATTACTTTAAAAATGTTTTAATAAGAAATACGAAAAAAAAATATAGTTTAATGGAAGAAATTTATTCAGTATTAGGGAATTTAAAGGAATTGATTTAATGGCACTACGCTTCAACCGGAGTTAAAGGAAATTATATATATAAGCCAAATCACATCCCTAAACCAAATCACAGCCACAACTAAACAAATCGCGTATTGTGCAATTATCACGTCTAGACAAACTATTATCAGGTGTCTCAAATCAAAAATAGTAGAATTTGCATATACAAATGTATGTATTCCTGAGTATATGCCTGCCTATGTTTATTTGCTTCTATGTATTTATATGAAATCCGTATTAGGACGCACATAACCCTCTTTCGAAACGTGCAATACTTAAGAAATGAAAATTTATTGCCTACTTTTGTATAATGGCGAATTAATGAATAGAAGTGATGGCAGAAGTCTAACAGAGAATTACATAAAATTGAACAATAAATATGCTTGCAAAGTACTCTATAATGTTATTTGTATTGGTGTACTCACCAGAAGTTTTGTATATCTTCCAAAAATGAGCCCAAGTCTAAATAAACTGAAATTTTTGTTTTTATTATTGGGGGATGTTCTCTCAAAGTAAAAAAAAATGAAAAATCCGAAAAGTCACTTTTCGCGAGCCTGGAAGACTTTCGAGGAAAATTGGTTGCAAAAAGAAGATTAGAAAAGTTTCTTATAAGTTTCAGTGTTGATTCCTAAAATTACCTAAAATTGCAGAAAAATTCCAATGTGCTAAATAAATAACCAGCTATTCTCTATAGAAAATGGAAATAGGCAGGACCAAGACATATTGAATAGGTAGCATCAGTAGAGCACAAACAAGAAGAGCAATGTATTTTGTTTTTGTTTCTGACCTAGAATGTCAAAATCTGTTAACGAAAGTTGACAGTTCAAAGTAACTTAAATAAAATTCGATAATATGGAGACCAAAAAAATAAAAGAAAGAAAAAATCAAATCAGCTCCACTGGTACCACCTGTGTTTCGGATTACCAAGGTCTCCTGGGCAACAGTAATTTTTAAATTAAATTAAGAAACACTACCGGAAAAGAGCTATTTATTACACAAAAAAAATTGTTATTATATTATATAATTTTTTATGTAACTTTTTGTAATATTTTTAATGCTTTATGGGGTTAGGGGTAGTCAGAATTTTCAAAAAAATTGATTTTTTTTTGCACTTTCTTAAGGGTTTAGGGGTAGTCTGAATTTTCAAAAAATTTGATTTTTTTGACATTTTCTTGAAGTTTAGTATCTTGCAACTTTGGAGTGAATCCTAAAAATACTTTTCCAGTTATTCAACAAGTAACAAAGGGCGCTCGGGCGCTCCGGCCATCGATAGCAAAGTGCGTTTTTCTCAAAACTATGATTTTTAAACTAGTGATCACTGTAACTTAAAAATCGCTTGATAGATTGCAATAAAATTTATACTGCTTTTGAAAAACATAAAAAACTCGTGCCTGACCGAAGCATTTTTTTCAAAAATTTTTTTAAACAATTAATTGTCGGTTCTTTTATCGAAAATCTGCAAAATATTTCCTGAGGTCGCCATATTGTTAATTAAGCAAAAACAAAAAAAAGCTTCGATAAGGCACAAGACTATATATTAGTAAAACTAATTTCTCTTATCCGATTGATTTTAGATGAATCTCCAAAAACTTGTAATGATCACCGCAAGAGATTTCTGGAGAAACGGGCTCCACAAAAACAGCGATAACTTATACAATTATTAGTTTTTTTTTTTTAATTTTGCTAAAGTCAAGTCGAGGCATGATGTATTATCGCTATGTTTTTATTTTTGGAAAATAAAACAATTGACTAACAAAAAAAAAAAAAAAATTATTGAAAACCATAATTTTTTCGGGCCTCTGACTACCTTTAACCCCTTATATACAAATTGTATATTTGAATAAATTTTCAACTTGCTAAGTTTCGCAGTTGTGACGAGCTTGCAGAAAAAGTCTTACCAAAAAGTGGTAGGATGAAATAGTATAACAGTTCTTATATGCTTACATTCTGGTGTAAGTTTGAGGTGACTCAAAATTCTCGTTGATTTTTGATAATTTTTTACCTGACAGCATATTTTCTCCATATAAAAGAAAAATGTCGTGGATTTGCGCAACACCGTCAAGGAAAAAAAAATATAAAAAGTTAATGAAATTTTTGAGTAAATTAAAACTTGCACCTTTTTAGACTAAAATTTAATGGTGCATAATTTAAAGCTACATACACCATTTTTTTTTAAATTCTGATTAAAAAATTTTGGAAATTTTGATAAAAATTAATAAATTTTTTCGAGTTTGATTTCCAGTTAAAGTTTGAAATTTGGATTTATATGGACAATGAGCTATACTTTTATAAAAAGAAATTATGAACATTAAAAAAACTAAAAAAAAAAATCAAAACTTGTCATAATGTTGAGTTGACATATTTTTTTCGAGGGCTATTAGCTCTCTACGATTCTGATTTCATAAAATTTTTTTTTTTTACTATCATCTTTACTCTATCTCTCCCTGCAACGCGCCCTGCGAAATTCCATTATACGCAGTCGTACTAAAAGTATTTGCCTACCTCTTCACGATGTGTATGTCTTTCTCTTTGACAACTTGAATGAACTCAAATAATCTTCCTCTAAATGTGGAAATGAACAGCAAATGACTAGGAACCCCTTTACTGACAATGTCAAATGGATCGGATTGCCTATTTGGCTAAATTATTTTCGAAATGCAAATGAGCCGGCGGAGAAGCCTTCCACAATTCGGGGCTTATTTATTCTTTCGCAAAGTTGAGCAAGAACGTGAAACCAATACTTTGACCCTCATAAATTAAATGAAGGTCCTTAATCCTTGTATGCTCGAACCTGATTACCATCTTTTGCGGAATTACCATCTGTTTTCGATGTAGAAAGTTGCCCTGTCGTAAAATATTTTCAACGCTTTCCCGGCCATCTTGGGGATACTTAATGACAATACAATAAATATGACAAATACAATAAATATTCATTGCCATAGCCCCTTACACTAAATTATGTGATTATATTTTCTAAGTTTTATGTAAAATCTCACAGCATTTCGCCTGCAAAACAAAACAAACAAAAAAACGTCTCAAAAGCGAAAGAAGCGAGAAGTGTCGTTTTCGACAAAGCAGTCTTAACACTAACAACTGGTGCTCGCAGGCATTTAGCGCACGCGTACTTCTTCTAAAGCAGGATCAGTTATTTGAAAGTGAAATCTGGTGTATGTACGTACGTGTGAGCAGAAATTATTAAGTTTTCAATGGTATATTTAAAATGAATACAACTTTTGAATCCTTATCTAAAATTAAGTATGCACCAATTATGAATCTCTCTAATTAACCATATTGGTTTTGAGTTCAAAGAGATTTTACGAAGCAAAACAAATTTTAAAAATCTTAATTCGTCTTTGGGAGAAACGTTGAATAGTTGCTATGTGAAATATTTGAAATTTCATAGACATGTACTGAAATTTCATATACACATTTGGATGTGCATATGTATACAAGGTGGCGCAAAATTAACTATCCAATTTTGCTTCTGAATAACTTTTTTACTAAATAAAAACAAAATTACTTTTAGTGATGGAAGTCTTTATTTGGGCCTCTATTATTTTTTTGTTAAGTGGAAAAGATGATATCCGTCAAGTGGCTGCCGCCAGTGATGCTACACATTTGTGTCCGGTTTATTACACTTTTTATGGCTTTCCGCAAGATTTCCAGTGATAACTGTTCGCATTCCTATTGAATATAAGTACTGCGATTGTCTGAGACTTGTTGATATACAAGTAACTCTCGACTTCAAGTAGCCCTAAAGAAAGAAGTCTGGGATGGTTAAATCGGGCTGTGTGTACTCCTATGTTTACCAAGCCCCGCTCATCCAATTCCAGCAGTAAGAAGTCATTTATCGTGGCTCTGTAGCGTTCGCCCGTAACAGTGATCGTATTGTAGATGACGTTCTCAAAAAAATACGGTCCAATCGCACCTCCCGCGTGAATGCTGCACCAAGCCGTAACTTTGACAGTAACTAACAGCATCACACACGTATTTTCGACACAAAATCGTCCCCTTCGTTGTTGAGATTGAGGAAGACTTGGCAGTAGCTTACACGCGGCTGGCGGTCAGCTGGCATGAACTAATGCACTGTTTGCTCTTCGGGTACTTATGTAAGTCATGGCCAATTGTGCGGTTCTTCGTCTGGTTGATGTTTCTTCGTCCTCAGCGAAGTCGGTAGCAATAGTCGCGATTTTCTCAGCCAAAATTACCGATTCGATGGCGGCCATGCCCTGCAAGGTCTCATGTAGTTCCAGTCTGTGTGGATTAGGAAACCGATGTCGATATTCGGGCTGCGCCTACACCAGCGACCAATTATTGGGGCGGAGTTTAGCGCTCTATTACTTATCTGTTTATATCCTGCAGCTGTCCAGTTCGAAGGTGTGAAATATAATTGACGTATGACACTGTTTGCAAAAATCCGATAAGGTGATTAATTTTGCACCACCTTGTAGTTATGCCAGTACATGTAAATTTCTTTTCTCAAATTGTAGAAGTTATTTGTGACTAAAACGATATTCCTATTCATATATGCATGTAAATATGTATGTGTATCTATGGAGTTTGGTGCTTGCTTATTACCTTATGTAATAAATTTAGTTTACACATATACCTACCCTATGATCAGAAAGTACCGGGAATGTTTAAATAAAACAAAACAGAGTAAAATTTCAGGCAAATTTATTTTATCTCCTTCAAATTGATGTCCTTTAACCCCTCGTCGCATTCTCTTTGATCTCTATCTATCGTCTGAAATCTCTTTCCACGAAGTGGTAACTTTAACTTGGGAAACAAAAGAAGCCACCGGGGTTATATCAGGTGAATACGGTGCTTGACGATGGTATTTACTTGGTGTTTGGTCAAATAATCCAGCACAATTCGGGCTCGGTGCGAGGGCGCGTTATCATCATGCAAAATCCAAGAATTGCTTGCGCACATTTCCGGCCGTTTGCGGCATACAGCATCTCTCAAACGCTTCAAAACGAATAAATTGGGACAGATGTGTGTTTTACAGTCCTACCAACATAAAAAAAATATACACAGGTTCCCACGTGCGCGGTTCGTTTAAAGTAAAAATTCCCGGTACTTTTTGATCATAAGGTATAATACTTTAAATATGTGTATTTGTTTCTGTTTATTGCTATTTGTTTTCGCTTTGTTAGGGGTTTTATTTGTGGCAATACCTATGCGTGTTTAATGTCAATTAGAAACCAGTACACATTTCACACTGAGGGGTAGTATAACTATTTTATCGTGCAAATATGTTGCTGATATGCGTGGAGTTCTTGTGAATGGAATCTGAGTACATTTCGCTAACAAAAGAGGTTAAAAAATGATTATATGCTTTCTAAATGCAATGTTTGTATTCAATTTTTAATATTTCGAGACATCCACTTCAATCTATTTTTCGTATCGTACAAATATATTTTAATAAGCTTGCACTGGTGCGCAGTTATCAAGAATTCAGATTTAATTTGATGAGAGAGGATTGTAAAATAATAACTTTTTCTTCTTCTTAATAACTACCTACTTAATTTATTTTTTCGGAGTCCAGGCAACAGTTTGGATTTTGACTTCGTCGCCACTCTTCTGTGGCTTGAGTATTTGAATCCAACTTTTGTTTTCGAGCGAACTCTCTGAGGCTAAGCTCCTTGCGCATGATCCTCGTTTATTGTGTTAAAAGTTTTTATTGTGGTTTCGTAAATGACTAGCGATACATTTTTAGTCCGAAAGAGCATATTCTAACAAAAGTGAGTATTTGCTGCATTTCAAAGTTGGCATTGTTTCTAGTATTAGTGCTAGTTTTCCCATAGCTCGCTCTCAAACTATGTCATTTTGCATGATCTTAGCAACTCTTTACCGGGGTTTTTGCTTAATTCCATGAACTTTTGACAAATTAATTAAACAACTTTTTAACACTGTTTTCCTGTTAAGCAATAAATTACTATAACTTTAAGCATTATATCGCCGATTTAGCGAGAGAGTCGCTTATCCTACATACTCGTATGATTCACTTTTTTCAATTTTTACTAAATTTCTGGCGCGCAGTACGATTCAGTGAATGGAAGTGTGGAAAATCTGAAAAACGATGTCTAGTTCTGCAAAAACATATAAAGTGTACAGGGTTAAATTTTCCATCTTTCCAGTCCTAATTTTGCTGGAAGAGATGGTCTGAGTCAATGTCCCATTAACACAGTTATTCAGTCCACAAGTTGTCTTCGGGAGCGCTAAAAAACAGTTCTTGACTTTTACTTTGTATAAGTGAAACGAAATTTTGGTAGTACTGTAAGATGTTGATGCATTGCAATAGGTGTTCGCTGAACTCCTGCATTAGCTCATTCTTTTTTCTTGGCATTGGCAACAGATTGTAATTCTGTTAACTTTGATTAGCTTTAGTAAAAGGACAGCATTCACTGAACAAAAAAAAAAATACATTTAATGTTAGCAGGACTTGAGAGGCAGTACAGTTTAATCTTCTCTTTTAAAACATGAACTGCTGGTCTCACAACAATTTCATTACCTTTCGTGTACAGAGCGAGGTAACAGTTACAACAAAACAAAATGCCAAACGCAACAAAATGCATTCACTTGAAACCGTTGTTCGGTGTTCTAGCTTTTGGTTTTTTTGCTTTTCAATTAACAAAATAAAACGGTGCAACAATATAAGAATACGTAAGTTTCTTTTATGAAGAAAATTTGTAATTTTAGCACTACGATTTTTCAAAACTTACAAAAAAGCTCACAATTCGTATACAGGGCAAAAATTCTCTTCGGAAACACTTGGTCGCTGAAGGGGGTAAATATTTTTTTTATTTAACTAGTTTTATAGTTCACATCACAGTGTACGTTCACACAAGATGGAAATTATAATATTAGAACATTTGGAATTTTTTGTTTTAATTTATAATCTATATTTAATAATCTTTCGAATCAATTGTGTTTGAAATAAATTGTCTTTCAAGTTATGAAAACAATGAACTGCAAGTATGTCTCTCTTTTTAGTGCAGTGTAATGACATGCGCTCTCTCTTTTTGGTTGCAAACCATTTCGCAAATACTCAGTTAGTGTTGTGCAAATTACTAGTATGTTATGTAGCGGAGTTCTTGAATGAGCTGTTGCAGGAGTTTAGTATTTTCGCCTTCAATACCAATTCTAAAGTAACTGAGAGAGGAGTGGATGTAAATGAATTATCGTATTTTTTATTTATAAGAGTAAATATTAAATATTATTATTTCATGAAAATTTAAATAGAGCACTTAATACTAAGACCTTCATCTCAATTGTCCTGTTATACTCAGTCTGAGTTCTTGCCACGAAGATAATTTTCTCTGTGATGCTGTGGTCGTGGCGCAAGTGCTCTAGTTTTAACGCTGAAAGAGGCTGAACGCCCCAAAACCTCTTGGAATATAACTTTTGAAAACTGTGTGCATTCAATGTAAGGGTCGGGTAAGTCTTACGAAGATTATAAAACAACGGAAGCTTTTCGAAGCTCTCTTAATCCTTTCCTCCACGTTCAACCTCGACGTCAGCCTACTGTCTGTAATAACTCCCAAGCATTTCCAAGGGTTCTTAGAGGTGAGCGTGGTATTAACGAGTAGGTCAACTTTCATTGAATTGTGATTACAAAGTATTTTTCTTCTAATAATTCAGGGCCGAATAAATTATTTTTGGTTTATTTTTGAATTGAACAATGTGACAAATCATTATTTTCAAACTTAGGGGTGTTATATTTTTAAGAAGAAATATTTCTAAGATAAGAAGGGTAAATATGTATGTATGAATGTACATCCAGGTGCATCATTCTTCATATAAAAATAAAAAAAATGGGACTATTTTTCCATCGGAATTTATTATTGTTTACGACTTCTGGCAAAATATTTCAGAAAAATATGAAAATTTATATGAGATGGGCCCATTTGAAAATACCTCCCGTAACAAAACGATGGCACCGCTATAGTTCGACCAGTTTTGGTAAATCTCTTTTTATGTTCATTCACTTTGATAAAAGTATTGTCTAACAAAAACCATATGTGAGTCCAAATTTTAAATTTCACACAAGAGTAAAAATTCTATAAATTTTACATTCCAATTTAACGATTTTTAATTAGAATTCCTAGATTTTTGGTATACAGTTCTACATCTTATTCAATTTTAGTACAATTTGAAGTCGTTGAAAAATTCCATTTATAATCATTTCCCCTGATGGTGCTGAATATTTGCCCCACATAAAACAATGTGGTCCATTAGTTATTGAAATGTAAGGTTTGGGGAATTTTTATAATTTTATTTAAATTTATATGGCTTTTGTGAAGCAATGAACTTTTTTTCAATACAACATTCTGAAAACTCAAAGAAAGGAAAGAAAAATAGTAAAAACTGGTCAAACTGCCGCTTTGATATCGCAGGTTGTACCTCGAAGAATTTAATTATTTTAATTTCGTTGATCAAATTTTTAAACATTTTTATGCGGGCCTTCTCAGAAATATTGTTTAAGAAATTATGCTCAAAATATGTGCTGTCTACCAAAAACTTTATATATGCAGGACCTTTCGATCTTAAACTGGGCTTCTATCTAAGGTGATTTTTTCGAAAAAAAAATATTTTATAAAATTAATTTTATTTATAAAAACAAAACGATTTTTGGCAGTATTTTCAAAGCGGTTAAGCTTGAAATTTTCCGGAGAAGTCTTAAAATAAAATATACTGAATTTTATATTTCCATTGGAATAATCCCTTTTTTCTTATTTGTTGAGGCCCTCTAATGTATATATGTACATATGTGTTCAAAAATAAAATTCTAAATTACCCTAAAAAATGCCCTGCGAAATATTCAAGGCTAAGTAGCATTTCCCCACAAATAGTTAAAATTAAGTCATTTGATTTAATTACCTCAGTGGCGAGCAGTTTTCAATCGATGCAGTTATGTTCACATACATACTTAGAATATACAATATTATCACTACCGCAATAAAGATAATTTCCATTTCCTCAATAAAATAGTCAGATCTTGGGTCACATAAAAATAAAACTCATAAATTCAACTTAAAAAACTTTCAGGTTCACTGCCCAAATAAACTCCCATAAAATATTACATTTAGCTACTGCATTCATACAGACGCATATGTATATTCTTCAGCACACATACATATACGCAAAAGTACATTTGTGGTATGTAAGTATGAATGTTTACCTTTTAAGTGACACTCTTATAAGCAGGGCGCGGCTTTTTCTTCGACATCTTTGGCATTTTGCGAAAAGGGCCAATGAACCTTTTTTAACGCTTGACCAAAACTCACTTCACCACAGTCACAGTAACTAACAGACATGCACATACATACATAAATACATGCGAACAGAGCCAATCGGCCCAAACGGGAGCTTATGCAGTTTTTTAGAACAACAACAATCGCTTGTTGCAGCATTAGTTGGTCTGTTGTTTGATGGCGCTGCTGCTGCAGTTGCCGCTGCTTGGCTGCAATTTATCTAAGAAATGCCTGGCTTGCCAAAAAATTCGCACGTTAATAGATACCAGTGCGTGTGTGTATGTATGTATGCACGAGAAGGCATTCATGTGCTCTTGCAGTATGTAAATAGGTTTTAAATATTATATATGTATATATGTAAGCACTCTATTCATATATATGCTTGTTTGCTTGTACTCGCTCGCTGCAAGGCATTCCAGCGAGTGACCAGTGCACAGAAACTTTCGGCATTGCGACAGCTGGCATAAATTGTGAATGAACGAATGTGTAAATGCATGAATGGCTGATGGCAGGAATGTATGTATGAATGAGGGAATAAATGAGGGCACAAGACATGTGGCCAACACCTATAAATATTACAAAACAAGTGTGCATAAAATAAATTTTTAGCATAACAAATTTAATTGAATAGGCTGAAAGAATTTTTGCATTTTTTTTACAACTACAAGAGTTCTTTCATAGGCATACATAGGAGTATGAATGCCCAGTACGGAAAAGAAGTGGTTCTCGAATCTGATTTAAAAATTTTAAATTTTAATTATCATTTTTTGAAGTTTGCTAAATTTTTACAATGCGTGTGACATTGATTCATACGCCTTTTGTTGTAGCATGAATTATATTTTTATCGAAAATTAGTGAAAAAATGTTGCGTGAAAAATAGTGCCGACATTGTAAAATGATATATTCAGTACATGTTTTCTTTTAACTCCTAGTGGAGCATAGAGCGCCAATTACTCCAGAATACCATCGGATACGGTTTTGGGCTATGATGAAGCGAAGAGTTGCAACTTCGGATTCGGTTGATCTTCGCCAGTATATACGAGGCCTTTCAACTGCACGGCACGGGTTCAACCACAACACATGTCTTGCCACGTTTTCGTTATCCTTTCGAAGTGTATGCTCAGTCTATTGTCATTTCCATCTTCGCACTTTACAGGCAATCTGGTAATCCTAAGCAACTTGGAGTTTCTTATTTTTCAGGGCCAAGACATTCGTAGCATGCGTCGGCAGCATGACGCAAGTTTGGAAGAATTTTATGTTTGTCACTGGAACATTCCAACTGGTGCACCCACTTAGCAACACAGATTTAACGCGCGCATTGAATATCCTTAGTTTCTTAGTACTGATGCTTATGTTGTGGTTTTGCCATAGAGACGCGAGAATACCGAATTCAAGCTTCAGTTTGCCTACTCTGTGCTCAACATCTACATCAGAGTCTCCACACGCGCCGACAATGCTCTCAAGGTAACACAACTTCTGCACGCACTCGAACTGCTGCCTGTCAACATCCAGTGACTCAGAAGTGGTACTTTTGAGAGGTGGTACTGATGCAGGTCGCCAGAGTAGAATGAGTTGGTTCGTGACTACCATTCGGAATTCAGAGAGAACGTAGTTTCGAATTTCGGTGAAAGACCAAAATGAAGAAAATGTTTTTTCTAATAGTGATCGCTCCTCGGCAGGCAATGGCAAACCTGTAAGTATATTTCTGTCATGAAAAATCTCCTCATAAGAAACATCTACCGTTCGGTGTCGGCTTGAAACTGTAGGTCCCTCCATTTGTGGAACAACATCAAGACGCACGCTACAAATGGATGACAGTAAGCAGATGTCATCGGTATAGGCCAAGTATCTTAGCATGGCGTTGTCAAGCTTCCGTTGAATGCCACGCCGATCTCCAAAGTAGAGGTCATGATATTTTCGATAACCAGAAGAAAAGTAATTGAGGATAGAATACGCCCTCCATTCTCAGCTCAAAAAGGCTCTGGCTACGCATGCTCTGTGGTAGATTTATTTAAATGGGGCTACGAGTTTTTCTGAGATACCCTTTTTCCGCAAAGCCGCCCACATGCATTCACCCTAAAAAAAGACGAATGGTCCGAATTATGTAAGCGGAAGTGTAGCTTGTTTTAAAATTTCGGCGCTCGAAATTTATTTTGGAGCTATGCCCTAGTGAGTCCTTTTTTTAACATAAACATAATGGAGAGCAATCCTGCTTCGACTGGAACTAAAGGAGCGAACCATGCAGTATTGCCAGTTTTTGTAATTTAGGAATATACTTATATACTTAGTCGTGCCATAAGTTCTGTTACAAGTTAACTGGGTTCAATATAATACTTTTTTTTAATGAAGTTAGTTTTATTTAATCATGTAAATATTAATTTTTTTTTTAATTTTCATTCGAAATGGCCACAATCTACTTTTACACCAGCCTTCAAACGATTAGGCCATTCAGCTATTGCAGCACGCACGGTTTTCATGGATATTGACGTCGCAGCTCAAACCAAAGATTGCTTGAGACTCCTCACATTTCTGTGAGATCTTCAATAGGCCATGTTCTCCAATTCTGACCACAAAATGTAGACCAATGGGCTCAGATCTGCACTTCCAGACGGCCAATCTTCTGCGGTAATGAACCCAGGAATACTGTCTTTTAGCCCATTTTGGGTGGTTTTTGCTGGAGCGGAATCTTGTTGAAAGATCCAACGCTCGCCATTGAAGAGAGTACTGCTCAACTGCTTCGCCACACCTTCTAAGATATTCTGCTGGTACACTTTGGATGAAGAGATCTAATGCCTTTACAAGACACTTCCCTCCAAACCATTAGGGAGGCTGGATGGTGGTCACGCTGAACCCTTGGAACAACATTTTTTGCGTTTTTGGAAGTTTTAGAATAGATTTTCGCAAAAATAACGGAACCTTTTCCTGCGAATTTGTTCTCGCTTTGTGCATTGTAAAATGTGTCACAGAATTTATGGCAAGACTAAGTATAACGTCCTGCGGGAGAGCAAAGGACCACGATGGTGGTTTCGTTGATAAATATTTTAGGAATAGTTAAATAAATCTTCCATCTCTGATGTACTAAATTTGCATCTCAAAATCAATAATTTTACATATTAATTTCACCAATACTGTTTGCAATTTTTCTTATTCGCGAAAATAAAATTGCAGTTCCTATTTTGCATACTGAAGAAGTGTAAAGAATAAACAAATTATTATCATTTTTTTGCTCCAGAAGCTTTGAATATTCATTCCTCAGAGATCTGAATGAGTTCTTGCTTGAAATATCAACGGTTAGGCCGATCGATCACCGAACTCAACTCACCCCATCAAACATGAGGGACAAATATTCCTGCTAACTATTAGCGTGGAGCTTTAGCCGGCAATAGCAAGCATCCGAGTACATTTCCCACTTTTAAAAAGTTTCTCCTAAAATAGTACAAATCTCATTTTGTAGCAACACAGGTAACACCAAAAAATATAAACCTCAAATGTGACTATTAAATCATAGCGCCGAGGTTAAATCTCATTTAAAAATGTCCATAAAACGTTTGCGCTTTTAAACTTATAAGAATCGGGGGTGTGAAGGTCTCACACACTATTCTGTGGCTCATTAAATCATGAAAGGTTATGACTTTTGGGAATGTGGAATTTTCTATTTTTACATAAGTTCCAAGGGTACCCTAAAGTTAAAAGAATTTCCAACAATTATTTGCCTACATAAAAATTACATATACATACATACATATAGGCATTGAAAAACATTCTCCTAAAATCTATTATTAATTGACTTATGCTTCAAATACAAGTACACTTCTTAATTTACATCTATGAATTTCTTTTTAAGTTGATATTAAATTACCAATTGACAAATGTGTCTCAGCACACGCGGTAGACACCATCCATTCCACTCAAAATTTGTATGTGCCGCCTATCTCAAACAGAAATTTTTCATTTATCAGCCCATTCACCAAGGAAATTCATCATTCTACACCTTGGCGCGCTGACGGCTACGACGCATCAATGTCATTTGTCGACCAACTACCGCACGGTGTGATATTTCGACAATGTAGGTGAACAAAATTAGTTTCTTTTATTTTTGATCAATAATGGACATCTAATTTTTTTGTTAATACACTTTAGAAAAATATGGAAATTCAAGGCATTTAATAAAAATAAAAAGAAAGAACGTCTAATACCAACTTACGTAAAACCAACTAACTAGGCAGCGATATTTTAACAGTCTAGATAAACAAAATCATTTGTCTTTAAATGCATAATAAGATAAGAAAATTGTTTGTTTTTTATTATTATTGAAGAAAAAAATATAAAAGATAAACATTTCATCACTTTCTGAAATATATTCAAAGTCACTGAACGAGTGGTTATAGTCTCCTGCTTTTGATTTTGTGACACTCGATCTAGGCACGACATAAGTAGTATATGAAATGAGCGGCAATTGGTATGAATTCTTCATGTTTTTCGTGTGAATAATTCTGTGTATTTTCTCTAAATACTTTTTGCGGTCTACCTTGACCACTGTTTGACCACTTCAGAAAATTCAAGGTGCCCCAGAAGCCAATTGGCATTATTTATTGTATTTTTGCTTTGACTGAGAGTAAGACAAGTGATTATGTAGAATAACTTGTTACTTCAAAAACTTATGCTAGAAGGTATTAAATAAAGCGTACTTTAATATTTGTAGAGGCATTTCCGTCTTCTATTTAAGAACAAATATTTTGAAAGCAGGCAAAAGATCAGGATTTTCCATAGATGTGTATAATGGATGAGTTTTTTCCCAAGTATAATTTTAGTGTCAAATAACGCTAAATAACTATTCAGATTTTTTTTTTTTTACTTTTTTTACAACAATAAAAATATTTTATGTGATGACGAAATACTCTCTTTTTAGAAGTTATTGGGGAAAACCACAACGCTTCTCATATAAAATTATCAAGTGCTTGGTTAATATTTGATCACTACTCATGTGCTCCCTCAAAAAATTAGAATTGAAATGCACAAAAAGCAAATTAAATTACAATTCTCAAAAAAAATTTAACGAAAATATGTATTTAAAGTATACAGATACGTTTCTTTTAAATTTAAAGGATCAAATTTTATTATTATTCAAAATTATTACAAAACTAACCGATTGTTATCAAAATGAACACAAAAACCAAAAAATACAAAAACAAAAAAACAATAAACGAGCAAATAAAATATTTTAAAGGGTCTTTCATCTTCTTAAACTTGTTAGACACAACGTTCGGTTACAGAACACATCCCATGGGGTCAGCATATGCCCAGCATTGGTATCATTGAGAACCTAATTTGTCTGTCTTGCTTAGAGGAGGCGGATAGTACTAGGTATTTTCTTTGAGTGTCCTGCCCTTGCTAGAGCAAGGCTACGACTTTTGGGTTCCGATGTCATGAGAATAAGTACTATTCGTTCTCTCGTGCTGAAGGATATTTTCAGATTTGCCAAAGAATATGAAAAATTTTCACTGACTGGCTATCTCTGTCCCTGTCTCTATTCTATCCTCTCTCTTTCTTTCTGTCACTTCTGTTCTTTCTTCCTTGACTATCAACTTTTCCAGAGCTTCGAACACAATGGGCTTTTTGGCCGTAGTATTTGAGGAGTTATCATTTTGTCAGTGCTTCTTGGCTCGCCTTTTCTCAAATTTTAACACTAAACCTACCATGGACGGGTCAAATGATCCATTTTAAACTTTTTGTCAGAAGTTCTTAGAAATAACATTATTAAATCGTCATATACCTTCACGACTTTTATTAAAAAATACATCGAATGTACTTTTCAAGATTTACTCTTCTCTTGCTAATTGTTTTACCGAGAAATATATGTGATCTTAATAATATATATAATACTTTAAAGACGGGTCATTTGACCCACTTTGGTAGGAATAGGAATACATAAAATATCGGTAGGTTTAGTGTTAAAGGTTTTTCAGCAGTAACGACGAGATGTCAGTGGTGAATAATCCCAAAATGGTGTGTTTTTGTATGTCATATTTGACATTTGTCAAGTGGACAGATATTGAAACTTATTATGAAAATGGTCTATCTTTAAGATTAGTGATTGCATACTTATTTTGAGTCGACAATTCAAAGATTGGAAGATTGGTGAAAAAGTTTTAAGAAACTGGTTCGGTCGAGTATAGAAAAAGGACTGGCAGACCAAAAACTGAACATTCTATTAAGAATTTTCTGCTGTAGCGTAAAGTGTTGCTGATCAACATTCAACCTCGATATCTCGACATTCTCAACAATTAGACATTCATGAATTTACTGTTTTGTTAAGAGCTTCCTTTCAAATAAATAATGAAATAATTTAGATTTGTACACGTTTTATTGTAAAACAAAATGTAACCTTTAAGCAAAAATAAAACAATTTGCTGCATATTTTTTTTAATACTTTAATTTTGTCCATATAGATTGTAAAAATATCGCACTGTGCAGCGGCTGGCAACTCTTAGCTGAGGGTGATTGCGAAGATTGTGGTACTTCTTCCTGCGTGTAGTTGATGACGCTCAGACCTGAGTGATGCTGCTCATGTCCATGGAGAATCTATCTATGAGCTAACGATTGTGCGGCGTATTTGTGTGCGTATGTGCGTGGGTGCAGCTGGCACGCAGCAATTTCAAACAGACAATGCTTTGTTGTGATGTTGGTACGTACAATACATACCTATGTATACATAGTATGTATACAAGTGAGTGCAAGTGGGTAAAATAAGTCTTTTGCGCTACTCTGTGGTGCCATTTCGTGCCATTTACGCTGTCAAATGCACTTCATTCCAAGAAGTTTCTGACATTTCACTGATTATGCGGCGATGATTGAATTGTCAGCTTCCCTATAGAGAAATATGTAATAATATACGTATATGCACGTGCTGTAATACATACTTACATATGTACATATGCACATATTTTTTGGTATTTTTAGAAAATCAATCATAAGTATGCGACCAGGCGCATTCAAGGGCCTTTGGTTATATGCAGAATATGCAGAAAAAAGGGTGCCAAATGCTGCACTTCATTGCTTCATTTTATTCTTACTCTACATATTTGCAAAGGTGGCTTAGGCGAATGAGCGACTGTCGGAAATATGCACCAGCAGTAATGCAATTCACTGCGAAAAATATTAAATATATGTGTGTATGTGCATGCATAGGGACTATGTATATATGTAAATGAATGTGTACATACATTTGTGGCGAACTAATTAAGAACTGTTTGACCTTTTTATGGATGCTAAAATTATCTGCTATTTCTGTATTAAAGTAGACCTATTAATGTTGTATATTCTTTTCAAGATTTCTTTTGTCCTAAAAAGAAAATGTAATATGTAGGTATGTACATACATACATATAAAGATTACAATTTTTTTATTGGTAATATTTGTTATAAAAGGTGCAACATATTTCGATCGAGAATCGAGAAAATTATGCACAAATCAAACCAATGTTGGGCTAGCCGTGTGCTTTGTATTAAAGATTTATTCCATGCTGAAAATTTTGACAGCTTTAATCAGAGGACAATATGCAGATTTCAAATGCAGAATCAATGGGGCGCTCTCAGACAGCATCACAACCAGAGCAGGTGTTCAACATGGATTGTTACTTCCGCCGATGCTCGTTCTTATTGATGACATCCTACACCATTCCGTAGATGGTAAGAGAAGCGGCATTTACTGGAACTTCGCCGAACATCTGAAAGACCTTGCTTATGCGAATGACATTTGCTTATTATCAGTAAAGCACTCTGACATGCAAGCAAAACGCGACGCTCTGTGGTAAATTTGGCCTTAAAATTAATATCGACAAAACGAAGTCAATTAAAATGAACACCAAAATTGACAAAAATGTTATTCTTCATGGCAAAGAAATTGAACAAGTCGAAGATTTTACCTATGTACCTATCCTGGCCATAATAAATAAAGCAATTGACGCAAATGCTGACAAAATATCATTCCAAACAAAAATGAGTTTATTCAAATCAAATGTCTACTCAGTATTGCTCTATAGAAGCGTCATAACGAAGCTCATAACTTCCACACCATGACTCTCAAATTCACCAGACGCGAATCCGATGGATTATTCTCTTTGGACCATTTTGTTGAGCAATGTCTGAACTAAAAGATTCACCAGTTTTTGGGCGCTGAAAAAAGTGATTGCCAGCGAGTGGGCCAAAATACCCACAAGTCATATTCGGGCAGCTTGCGATTCGTTTCTGTACTATCTTAAGGCCATAGTCAAGGCAAAAGGTGGCCATATCGAGCAAAAGTAAATTAAATCTTAATTTTGTATTATTTTCACACATTTTTTACTTTGAATTAAATAAAAGTAATTTTCCAAACTAAATTTGACAATTAAAAAAAATTATTTTTTTTTTAACATTTTTGGTGAACAATTTTTGTAATCATTTGTGAAAAACTCTCACACCTCAGATTTTATTCTTATTTCTGTCATTGATAGCTGAGACTAGGTGTTATAGTAAAACCCTTAAGCATAATATAATACGCGTAATAAATTCTTAATATTCATAATTTAACTGAAATTGCATTTCCGGCATATGCCAATACCCTTTCACATTTCATAAATGCTGAAATGGCTAAAGAACCTTTCACCACTTATTAATCGAAAGAATATTGAACTTGCTTAACAAATGCTGAATTTGCTAAAGAACTTTTTATCATATATTAATTAAACTTACTTAACAAATGCTGAATTTAATATACATTTCCGGCACATGCCAATATTTTCAATATTTTTGCATAGCAAAACAATTCCAAAGAATCGATTTGCAAATAATAATTTAATTTCCTGCTGACCAAATATGCAAGGTAGACATAAAGAAAGCTATAAGTAAGACAATTGTAATAAGCTTAAGTCAGTCTGTAATTAGCCATCTAAAGATAGATTGGATAATTGAATAAAGTGAAATTTAAAATCAATTCGTTGTTTTTTTTTCCTTTAAAACGGACTCAAAACAAAAGTACTAGGCTCAGTAGTACCTGCTAGTTTCGTAGTGGAAGTTTTTTTCGAAAAAGCAAATATCAGATGTTCTGCAAACTTACCTCTCCTATAACAAAGCAAATTCGTCGTAGTTATAAAATCAGTTATAAAAGATTTAAGTCGTTAATAAACCTTGTTTAAGCAATCTTCACTTAAATTCATTCACGCCTGTAAGTATGCAGAAAGTTCCGTTTTTGCTTATCATTTCATTTGCTGTATCTCTGAAAAGGCTTACGAAATGATAAACTTAATGACGATTGCGCTGCCGCATCGCTTTTAGCTTTCTTATAATAGCGACACCACGACTCACCGAGCCACAAGGCTCAATAAATTCATCAAAAAAAGTTAGGTTGAAACACACGGCTGTACGCTAACAAAGCTTAGGAGTTATCAAATAAACCAGTAAATAAATTCACCTGGAAGCTCCGGTAATACTCACTAAACCCTCGGACCCCCTCTAACTCTCTCTCTCTCTAACGCTAAATACATCCTGTTTCCATTCGTTTTTCAGTTAGCAAAATAGGGGGAAATTTCCAGCTAGAAATGTGGTTCCCATCTAACGGTTGGGATATAAGAAAAAAGAGGTGGGTGTTATTCGCCAGCAGTTTCACTATTTCGCTCCAGCTAAGACTTACTTATACTTCCATAAGTACTCTTTCGAATATTTAATAGACCATGGTTCAGAAAGTATTTACAACTATTTCCACTTTATGAAATATTGTCAAAGATAAAATTTGAAGGAAAAGTTAAATAATTAATCTCACTTTATCATAGAAGGAAATAAAACTCAATAACATATGACATATACCAAAATTTATTGAGGAAGTTGGGCTCAGAGATTTACACTGAATCCATGAAGGGGCACAATAGATATTTCAGGTGGCAGGGCTAAGTCCCGTCATAATAATTATAAAATAATTAAGATATCTCTCTTCAATGGCAACATACTGGGTTAAACCCTCAGAGCCTCTATACCACCCCGCCATGGCATATTGTAGGAAAAGTATATTTTATTTGATCACCAGATATGTGTCCTGCTAGCCGTATATTATAAATTATCTGAGGTTTGAAACTGTCTACGTAAAACTGTAAGTCCCAGCATTTCAGGAAAAACATCGAGAAGCGCATCTCAAATCGGAGGAGGAGCCCGGTCAAACACTAAATAAAGGATGTATGCGCCCATATTTATAGTTAATTCTATAACAACGTCCAAGTTTTAAACTTTGCAACAGTTGCCCTGAATACCGCGAAGGAGGAAGCTGGCGCTTATTGCATGATAATGCATCATCTCATAGATCCACTCTTCTGACTGATTTTTTCACTAGAAATCGCATTTTTACCATTAATCACTCTGCGTATTCGAATGATATGCATCCCTGTGACTTCTACCTATTCGAAAAATTGCATTTGGCCATGAAAGGAAAACGTTTTGCGATCGTAGAGGCTATCCAAAAGGCTATTACCGACATACTGAAGGACATTCCGGTCAATGACTTGAAACACTCTTTCGAAAAGCGTTTAGATCGCGCAAAATAGTGTAACGAGGCCAGAGGGGACTATTTTGAATAAATAAATTCGATGTTATCAGAACAACGCTCCTGTTGTTTCTATTTTAGCTCAGTCTTGTTTATTTGGGACCTCACCTTGTATCGTATATAAAAATTATTCAGGGTGCTGTATGCAAAAGCTTACAATTTAAAACATTTCGAGTCAATGCATTATTAATTTCATTTTAATTAGTCCGCCACCACTGTAAATACATATATTTTTCTTTATATTTATGTACATACAAAAGTAATTAAGCTGCTGTGGATCTCTTGCGAAAATAGTATCCTTGAAAAGCCAACCTGCAAATCATCATTTTTCGCGCTCCATTTCCTTCAAAAAAAAAAAAAAATTGAAAAAAAACTCCAATAAATCCAGTGAGTGCAGGAATGCATTTGAAGATTTATACGTCTGCACTAGCAGACATCATTATTGCGTTGACTTCCTACACAGATCCGCTCATTTTCGAGGTTTACTAGTAGAATAAGACTTTGTCGATTTTTATTATTTTTGTTGTTTGCTGTTCGCTGTTTGCTCAAAACTAATAATTCGATGCTGCTGAAGCGCCTTTGACAAGCCGCACTAATTAGAATCGAGGTGACTACGAGAAGGTATGTGCAGTGCATAAATATGTGCGTAGATCTGTATGCAAGTATGTGGTTGGCGGGCAAGTGGCATGCAACATGCTGATGAAGTAATGATGGACTCATATGCACACATATGTATGCATATAGTAAACGTTTTTTTATATACCCATATTAAATATTTGTGCATGTCTTTCTTCACTTCAACAACAAAGAAAAAAAGGATTATAGCCATTTTATGACACCTATTCACTCATATTCTTCTTCGTTCGTGCTTTAGAAAGCAGCAGCAGCAGCGGTGGCGGCATTTGTCACACACATACGGGGGTATGGAATATTTGAGTTATTTTTAATTTTTGTCATAAATCTAAAAATGTCATAAATCCCGTCAAAGCCAAGTGCTTCTCTATGAATGTTTGTGCGTCCATATGTATGTATGTATGTATCTATGCTTGAACTTTATTACCTTGTGTTGCATGGTGTCTGCAGCTGCGCGATCCCTGTTTGCTTCACTTAATTGCAGTAAATATTTTATTGTGTTTAATGTAATATTTAATTTGCAGTGACATTTTTTATGTTCAACTACAATTTGTTGCAGTTGTTTTTAGGAAAAGTGACGTTTATACTTGTGACGCGTAAATGTCAACAATATGTGTCTCCGCATGTGTACAAAGTTTTTTCTAATAGCGGTCGCCACTCGGCAGGCAATGGTAAACCTCCGAGTGTATTTCTGCCATGAAAAAGCTCCTCATAAAAAACCATTTGCTGTTCGGAGTCGGCTTAAAAATGTAAGTCCTTTCATTTGTGAAACAATATCAAGACGCATGCCACAAATAGGAGGAGGAGCTCGGGCAAACACCTTACAGAAGTGTACACGCCAATTAGGCGTTTGACCGGAACTTATTGTTTTACTATCAACAAGTGATGGATCCTACCGTTTTTTGCCGCCTTCGAATATCACTGATTAGCTAAGGTAGAATGGGGGAAACGAGGATAGTGGTATTGGTATCTTCTGGTTGAGCTCATTTGTGTGTTTACTGTAGCATGTTATCTCATAAGGTGGTTTTTTATGAAAAGTCTGACCCCGTCAGTGTGGAACTTTAACCCGATCTAAACCTCCTTCCATCAAAGTACCGAGTCCCCCCGTACTACAGTTAAGTATTTCGTTGGCAGGCGGTTTGAGCACTAGACTCTACATCCGTTTCTGTCCTTATGGAATACGTCGAAGGTAGCATCTGCTTGTTACCTTCTCTTCTTCTTAATTGGCGCGTTAACCGCTTACGCGATTTTGGCCGAGTTTAACAAAGCGCGCCAGTCGTTTCTTTCTCGGCGCCAATTGGACGCCATGACCTAGCCAGCGTAGCCGCTGGATCTTTATTCGCTGCGCTATGTCTATGTCGTCGTAAAGCTCATCTGCTTGTTATCACCCACCGTTAAAATCATTTGATGAGAGAGCCGCCCGTGTGGTATTAGTACTCCCCCATTCGCCATGCCCCCGTCTATACCATAGAAAGTGAAGCTTTTATGTCTGCTATCGTCAGTTTGCCTGCATTTTCTGGGGAAGATGCTACATTATTTCGGCAGCGACAAGCTGTATGTCGTTGCTCTTCAGCATCATTGGTAGATTCTCCGGAGTGATGCTACAACGGAGGTTTTCTTCAAATATTTTCTTAAGTCTTTTGAAACGGGGACATATGAAAAGCACATGATCTACATATATCTTCGTCGATTCCTGGCTCGTACTGCTTGTAGTAAGGAGTCTCTTCACGCCGAAAGCGATGAAGGTATGCTTTAAAACGTCCTTGACCACTAAGGATTTCAGTAAGTAGTAATCGACCTCCAGTGATTTCTTTCAAGCCATTTTTGCACCTTGGGAATTAGGCGGTGGGTCCACCTGCCTTTTGTTGAACTATCCCATCAAGTCTGCCACTAGTCTACGCTGCGCATTTTCAAGTGTTTTTTGGGTTCGCATTGGTTTTTGTTGCACCTCATAAGATTTGTATGTATGTATACAATTGAGTGGAGCGGCTGAACACCTCGAGAAAAAGTTATTAAGCCTTCCGATTAGTGTTATTCCGATATGAGTAAATACGAGTAAATATACTTGTCAAAGTACTGAGCACGTCTTGCACTCGAGTCCTTCATCCAAGTACTTAGTTGGGTAACGAGTACGCCATTGAAGTATTTACTCCATTTATGATATTAATTTTTTTCCATTTAATTTATTAAGTGGTTACAAACCTTACAGACTAAATGACCTAAATATAATATTTAATCATGAGACTTAAAATTAACTTGATTTCAGCTTAGATACAAATAAAGATTTAGGAATGGAAAAAGCCTGTATCGAGATTATTAAAAATTAAAAGTTGCATGTTTTAAAAATACAGGGTTGGCCATATTAAACTGACCCATGTGATTATTAAAAAAATATGGAAAAAGAAACATTTTTTTGTGTTTCATTGTGAAAAACATTTAATTTAGTTCAAGGAGATTCGTTTACATCACTTTTTGAATGTGATATCGCGCAAGTGGTCGCCCTTAGCTCGTATAGCGTAATGTGCCCGTTTTTCGGCGTTTTCCATAGTTTTGGCCAGCGTCTCGGCCGATATGGCGGCTATTTCCCGTCGGATATTGGCCTTAAGTGCGCCTAGTGTCTTTGGCTTGTTGACGTAAACCTTAGATTTCAAATTACAGTAAAAAGTTATAGGGTTACTCAATGGGTCAGTTTAATATGGCCAACCCTGTACATACATAATGTTTTAATCTTCCGTGGGGGAGCAAAGGATCGCAACGAAAATGGGAAGAGTTTGGATCTTACGAAGTTCGCGTCCTGAGATGAGTATTGTGAAAATAGAGCATCTCCCATCCAATTGGCAACCTCACCCTCACCTCACTCCTACCTCCTGTTGTTAGCAAACGAGGCTCTAATGACCAAACAAAGGCGGTTTAATCTTAACATCCGTGAAGGGGAAATGCCGTTGCATAAAACCATAGTTATCAACTCATCTGGAAGCTAAGTAGGCAACCCGGCACTAGAATCGAAAAAGTAGGCTGATAACCTATTAGTTTTAAATTGACCTTATCAAAAATTTAAATATTTTGATTTAATAATTGCAAAGGAAAGTGAAAACGCAAACTATTTGGGGGATATTGAAGCTTATTTGCTCCAATAGATCTGGATAATCAATGATAATACGTGAATCATGCTGTAGTATTTTGGCAATATTTGTACATCGGAGCTACGAAGGTAGGACCTGGTAAAGTATGCAGAGTTCTATAGTTACTTTGTACCCTAGATTCAAATCTATTCACAGCAGCGACCCGTAGCTTGCTTATTCAAAGTTTTAGAGTGCTTGGCAAGGCTGAAGCAGTAGAGAGTCGAAAGACATCTCGTGATTAAGCAAGAAAAGACAACAAAAAATATCTTGACGAATTTTCAGGATAAACAAGGTTGCCGGGAAAGCCGTCTTAGGTGCTTAAGGCCAATATTATCTAGTCTTTTCTGTTTAATTTTATGATTCGAGATGTTTTAAAAATTATTAAAAACTTTTTTTTTGTTTTTTTTTTTTCAGAGTACCTATCCACGCATTCTACACTACCACTACGATCTCTACTATATATTCTCTGATCTTCACTTTCGCTAAACTAGTCGCAAAATCATACAAATATGATTACGTATACCGCAGTGGAATTTATGAAGTAGTTTCGCGAAACGCTACTTTAGAGGAGCTACGAGAAAAAACTGAGTGCAGAGTTTTAAAATAGACAAGTCTGTAAAAATCGGTAGGCCACCCCAATTATTAAGTCTGAAAATTTATTTATAACTCAGAAATTGGGAGGATACCTTTATTTGGCTTCTGCAGAATCTTAACTTCGATCGCACGTTTGGTTTGAGATTTATGCGCGTTCTACAAAAGGGGTTCCTGGATAACTGAGTTTGAGCCCAAGACCTGTAAATAAAGTAAGAAGTGGTTGGAAAATGGTGGCGCGTGGCCAACTAAAATGTGGATGTCTACATCGCGGCGGATGGTAATGTTGGTGATTTTTCCGATATCCGCAGCATCATTCCACATGAGCATGGCCATCCTGTTCAAATAATTGACGTCCGGAAGCAGCTGCGAGCACAAATTTTTCGTGTGGCACGCGAACTTGCCAAGATTCCTTGTTCATTATGCAAGAGTTTTTAGCAAATAAAGGTATTCCAACTAATACCGGTCTTTCTAATTCATCAAGATTAGGAAGTAAAAGAAACTGCTACCAAGGTTATGAACTTTTTAACTTTGAAGTATTACCAAAAGTGCTGCCAATCGAGGGGAGCCATAATAAAATTTTGACCAACTTCGACTATTTTTCATTTGTTTATTTCACTTTTCATTGATTTTTTATAAAAAGATGGCTCATTCGACAATATTAATACAAATGTCATATAAATAAAATTTTCAAACATTGTACAACATTTATAAAAATTCAACAAAAATCTAAAAAAATTTTAAACTTTTAATCAGAATTAAAAAAAATTGGTTAACAATTGTATAATTTATTGAATTTATTTATTTATTCATCAACTAATGAACTACTCAAATATATTACTAATGCTAAAACTTAAATATAATATATGGTAAATAATATGCTGAGATGAATATTTTCGAAGTTACACGCAAATTCGAAAAGGCGTTTCAGAGTGCTTGAAAGTATAAGGCAAACTTTAAAAGTTTTTTTCTGAAAATGGTGTTTTCAAAGTCGGTGACCAACATTACTCGAAAACGGCTAAACCGATTAGTCTCAAATTTTAACACGAACTTCTTACATATATTTTTTAGTAATTAATCTAAGATTTCTTCTCACCGATAATTTTTTCTTTTTATTAACAATTTAAGGCCGACATTTTGGTCAAAAATCGATTTTTGTTTTTAGAAGCCGCCATTTTGTCAAACAAATTTATATTGCTTATCCCTGCGATTAATTGCTAGATTTAACATTACTTTAACGAAATCTATTTGTTTTTTAGTTTCAGAGGATCCAGTTCACAGATGTAGTGGTCACTGCAAAATGTCTTTTTTGAGAGGAGCTCCCGGAGAACAGCTGTAGCTCCTTTCCAAATAATTATTTTTACTAATACTAAGTCTTAAAATACAGTTATGTGTTAAGAAAATTTTTTTTAATTGCTCATAACTTAGTCAAAAATGAACCGATTTTAATAGTTTTGGGTTCGAAATGATCGTTATTACTTACACGAGCGATTTCATGTAGAAATAGTTGCAAAAAAGTAGTTGAAAATTTTTTATTTTGCAAAAAACAAAAAGTGCGAAACAGGGTGTTTACTTAAAAATTCATTACTCAAAAACAACGCATTTTAGCTACTAGGCATGCAGCTCAATTAAAGTTTGAGATGTTTTTTTGATTTGGAAAAAGTTATAAAAAAAAAAAATGCCCTTTTTGAAATATTGAATTTCGAAAAAATTTCAATTTTTTTTCTTTTTTGCTAAATAAAAAATTTTCAACTACTTTTTTGCAATTGTTTCTACATGAAGTCGCTTGTGTAAGTAATTACGATCATTTTGAACCCAGAATTATTAAAATCGGTTCATTTTTGACTAAGTTATGGGCATTTAAAAAAAAATTTTTCTCATATAATTAAAAAAAATCGAGTTTGAGGCAAAAAACAAAATTGCCGATAACTCTTGAAAAAAATTTTTTTCGGGCGAACAAAAAAATACGTGTCTCATTATTTTGACCAGAGAGCAACATATTTAAGTTACATCGAAATCGAAGAACATTACCCGAGTAGCCCGGTTGAATTGAAATGGAAAGCACCCATAGAAATACGCCTAAAACTATAAAGAATAATAATCTGTAAAACAAAAAAAATCGATTTTTCGAAAATTCAGGAGGGGCATATTTAACGCCTTAACCCAATCCCGTTGAGTTCTCTCATAGTCTCATGCAGTCAGCTACGCCCTCTATACGACTGTAACCTTTCCAGTTCATCTGCATAGATCAGACAACGCGATGCCAAAAAAATGTTTGTATTTATGGTAATATCATTAATAATGTTTTTAGTATAATAAAGTGCAAGTTTGAAGTAACTCCAAATTCTCGATGATTTTTGATAAGTTTTGATAGTTTTTTCCTGACAGAGTGGCACATTTTTTATAATATTATTATTATTATATTAATATTACTCTTATTAAACATTATATAACAAATGTTAGTCGTTTTTTTTAATTTTTAATTTTTTGGTTCCAATGAACTATAACTTTGTTTTACATGATATATTTTTACTATTGTTTGGTCGTTTTTCTTAACAGAATTTTTCGCTTTTTTAACACAGTTTTTTATGAACGGAAAATTTTTTTTTTTAATTTTTTGTAAGATTTGATACAACATTGTTCTATTTCTCTTTGATTTTTTCCAAAAAATGGAGATCCTTATAGTTTTATGTCACTACGGAAAGGGAGTTGAATTTTGGTGGAATGATTCCACTTATCATTCCAAGTTACCACTGCTTGCCAAAGCGTGACTTTTTCTATAATTTAAAGTTATACACCTGATGTGTGTTTCGCTACAACGTCCTGTAGGCGTAAAACCAAGGAGTATGCCATACAGAGGCACGCTCGGCTTTGTGAGTTACTGTAGTAAAATGCAGCAAATTCAATCTGTCTAGGCCATTTGCCAATTATGCAGGAATAAATGAGTTTTTGTGTGAAATTAATTTAATGCTTTCAACACAAGCGCTGCAATATACATATATACATACATACATATATGAAAAGTAACTTTAGTCATTTGTCGCTTCATAAGAAATATCACAGCTTGTAATGAGCTTTTTCATTTGCCAGCTGCTTCTCAGATTTATGTGTATTTTGATTTGCTTAACGGATTTTATGCATTCGCGGGTGTTGCTTTTAATTAATAATTTTCTACAGACATTCAGCAAGAAAAACAAAGAAAAAAGCACAAAAGTTATAACTACAATAAAAGCTACGCTGGAAAAGTGTATTGGTAGGGCTGCACACATATGTAAGAACGTATGTATGTATGTATGTTTGGTTTTCTTGCATGATTTCCCGCACTTTCTTTGTGTTCAAATTGCATTCACTAACGCCGCCACTTCGATTGTGTTTAGTAGTCAAGCACTTACTTAGCGCCACACACAAGCACATGCAAACGTATGCTCGTATGTGTACGAGTTGGTTATAGTGCGCTGCTACATTCCCGCACGTCGTCGATATCGTCGCCAATGTCTTCGCGACTTCTACCACACATGTCGTTGAACTCCACTTGCACTTTTATTTGTATTCGCCTTTTAGCCGGGTCTGTCTGGCAACCGTCTGCGATGGCTAAGCGCACAACGCGACGTGGTAATGGACGCCTTAATGTTGCGGCTTTAAGGACAACGAAAATACGTTTATACTCCCACATACAATCACACGTTGGTTGTTAACACATACACATGCTCACATATGAAAATATTTGTATGTACTGCAGTAGATTGCAAAATTTATCGCATTTATGGAATTCAAGCGTGAACGATTTCCATTCGCCGCAGATCAAAGTGCTTTGCAAAGTTTCGAAAGCAAAATTCAAGAAAAAAGAGAACTACAATGAAGAAAAATAAACATAACTTACGATATATGTCTGAGTGGACTAAGCGGGAACTTTAAGTAGCAAATTCACAATTTTTAATTTGCCTTTTTTTGGTAAATCGCACTTTTTATTACTTTGTCATTTATTCATATTTATATCGTTTTGCGCATACTTATGTACATATGTATACTTATATGTATGTTAATATATTCTTAGCCATAAGCATTTGTTTTTGTTGTCTTTCAGAGGGCGATAGAACGCAAACAATTTATTCGTGTCCTGGTTTTCCATAATTTTTTTCTACTTTGTGTGTTTTCTATTGTGTACATATGTTTCTGTATTTATGTATGTATGTATTTGCTTGCATGACTTTGTATTTTATTTTTTTGGTTGATAGCCGCGTATGCGAATATTTCTCGTAAGTGTCATGTCTGCCGGCGTAGACGAATTGAGGCCCATTTGACTTCCGCTTAGGCGGTAGACGGTCGTCGCGGAAGTGGTGGGAGGCCATCAGAGGCGCCAAAGTGCTCATCACGCAGCGGTCGCATTCAAAGAATCCATGGTAAACGTGTTTACGTTGCATTATTATGTGGCATGTGGTGAATTATTATTTGAAGAAAGAAATATCTTAATAGCGGGTAAACTAAAATAAACTAAACTATATGAAAAATCCACATTTTGTTTTAGGTTAGAGAAAAATATGGCTTTTAATCCTTTACCGCATGTGCGCCCATACATATATGGTATTGAAGTTTATTTCCAAATTAAGTAAGAAATAACCTCACTTTTGTGCAAATGGGTGATTGAAGTGCGAGAGATTTATTTACAAAAAACGATAACAGAATAAAACGTAAGTACTTTTTGACAAAAAAAAATATTTTCAGCTGTTTTCTATACTTAACAACTTGTTTTCATATATGGTTCCGTAAAAACGAAAATAAACTGTTTCATTACTTTTCTTTTAATATGTTTTTTTTAACGCTTTATTAATTCATGCAGTAAAGGATTAATGCAGGCAATGGCAAACCTCCGAGTGTATTTCTGCCATGAAAAAGCTCCTCATAAAAATATCTTGCGTTTGGAGTCGGTTTGAAACTGTAGGTCCCTCCATTTTGTGGAACAACATCAAGACGCACGCCACAAATAGGAGGAGGGGCTCGGCCAAACACCCAAAAAGGGTGTACGCGCCAATTATATATGTATATACAGTAAAGGATTAAAAAGGGAAACCAGATCGGACTCATCTTCGGTGACCCCATACTTGCTACTTAAAGTATATAAGTATATTCAGGCCGAGAGTACATTTTCATCAATTTTTTTTTAATTTTGTTTTTGTAGTTTTGTATAATCTATTTTACTTCTAAGCAACAATAACTTGCAAATTGGCAAGTTTGTCAGCTGAATAAAGTGTTGAAAGCCATCACCTTTTATAAAATATTTAAAAAGTAGCAAAAAAAAATCACAATAAGGGTATGAAATGACAAGTAATATTAAGAGCTTTAATGCAGAAATTGTTTTGAGGGTTACCACCTAATTTTACTTACAAAAATTTGTGTTTAATTAGTTATCAAAAAATTTAAAATACATTAAACGCTACACATATGTATAACATATTCGTATACATATATACCTATATATGAATAAATGAAAAAATAATAATATAAGGCAAGGCGTAAAGGCGTAGGCAAGAAATGAAAGGTGTTGAAATCTCTATCTCAGTAGCTGTTATCTCTCAGAATATTCCTCTGAACTTACGACTTCTTTGTAGTTAGATACGTTAAGGGGTCCCGGAGGTTTAGAACTCGAAAATTCTAGGTGTTTTCAGGAATTTTTTTTTCCAAAAAAAAAAAAAAAACAAAATGAAAATCAATATTTAAATTTTTTAGACTTTTTATTTAACTTCTTTTACATACAAAAATGGGAAAAAATTGTTTAATTGTTTAATTTTCAAAATGGCGCTGAAGTTTACTCTCCCGGAAAATTGGACCTGGACGGTGTTGTCCATTTTGGCTCTTCTATTTATCGGAAACACAAAACCCAAAAAATCATTAATCAATATGACTATAGCTATGCCCCGTACTAGAATAAAAAAAGGAAAAAAAATTAGATCAAATGGCGCGGTTTTGAATTTGACACTCTAAAAATCGGGTTCTTTTCAGTTTTTTTATCAAAAAAATACGAAATAATTGAAATAATAGCACGGGCGATAACCATTGATTATTATTATTTCAGATTAATTATTATTATATCCGACGATTCGGTTGAATAGCTTTTATTTTTTTGACAACACCAGGCCGATAAAAGTAGTTTTGAGATAATTGAGTTTAAAGTTTGTGGTACAGGAGCGCAGGGATTGCTCTCTACCTAGTTAATGGACTGTACTATTACTGAACTATAATATTACGAATTTTCGCATGAAAATTTCACAGAATATTCTTAAGATACTATGCTTTCGAAATATCGAAAAAACAAAAAATCGATTTTTTGAAATTTCTAGACCACCAGGTCTCCTTAAGTGTTTTAGCTAAGTACCACTAAATGGTTTTTTATTAACGCTTTTTATTCATTTTTTAGAAGCGTTGTACAATTGCACCGAGTACATATTGCATATTTTGGCGACTGGAATGTATGATATAATATACCAGAAACTTGGCAAGTAGGTACTACTAGTAATTTCTATATTCAAAAAAGGTGGCACAACTCTTTGTGAAAGCTACCGAAGAATAACACTTTTAAACATCACTTACAAACTCTTTTCGAGTATTCTAGCTGCCAGACTTACTAAGGTGGCGGAATCAATTTTAGACGAATACCAGAGCCCAACCGATCAACGACGGATCAAGTATTCATACTTAAGTAGAATCTCGACATATGCTATGAACACAAAATCGACACCCAAATGCTCTGTCTGGGTTTCAAGCAAACTTTTGATAGCACCCACCGCTGGAAAATCCCCTAAGCTTTTGCTCCTCTGGTCATAAATGCAAAAAACCACTGGAAAAGTTGTAGTACGGCATACTGTGTCCGATCATTTTAAAATTTCATGCGGAGTGAGGTAAGGTGATACTTTATCCACTTCGGTCTTCAACTTATTATTACATTTTTCTATAAAAAAGGAACTAAAATCGGGAACCTTTTCAGTAGCTGTTCTAGCTCTCAATAAAAAATACCTTCTGAAATTTTGTAGGGTATCGAATAACGCGCCAACCATTTAGGCCTGAAGATAAATGACAGTAAAACGAAGTACCTAAAGCCGCCCCGATGCGAAAAGAAATGCTGACCGGAAAATATAGTTATTGAAAGCTGTTGTTTTGAGGGAGTTCAGTAATTAAATATCTCGATATCTTACTAAAAAACTACAACAATGTGCATGACACAATACAAGACCGAATTATGGCCTCAAATAAAACATATTTTGCCAATATAAATCTTCTAAATTCAAAAGTTCTCACACGTGGGTGCAAGCTGCGCATTTACCAAGCGGTAATACACCCCGTTCCGATTTATGGATGCGAATCATGGACACTTACCCACGCAGGTGAACAATGCCTAGAAATTTTAAAACTTAAAATACTCCGAAAGATATTTGGACCAGTCACATATGGCACATATAGAATACGGTACAATGATGAACTGGTATCCTTATGCGAAGGAGAAGATGTTATTAAAAACATTAAATCACATAGCTTTGCATAGCTTTATAAAATTCTAGTCCTTTTGCCGTAATGAGCCTTGAGCCCCATACTGTCTGCTTTGCGTTAAAGTCGCCTCCATTTATAAAGCGACTTTGAACTCGATTTAAAAGGGCCGTATAGTCTTCAAATTTCGCCTGGTGTCTGGATGGACTGTAAAGAGCAATTAACATCAGTGGCTGTTTTAAAGTTCCAACGGAACTGGATACAGCTTGGAATTTTTTTGTGCAAATGTCTTTATCTTAATAATGTTTTATTGTATCTTTTATTAAAACAGTGCTTCCATCCCTTGCGTAATTTTGAGGATATATGCTATGGTACAGGAAGTAGTTTTTGAATTTCAAATATATTTGTTTCGTAAAATGACTTTAACGATTAAAGCAATTGCGATGGTTTCGTTACGAAGTACTATTTATATCCAATTTTTGTGCTTAGATAAACCGATTGCATTTCATAAAATACATTAAAAACATTTAGTCATAACCTAACACCTGCTCCAAGGATCCGCTAGTGTAGTTGAAAAGCTTTGAAGATCAGGAAGAGTTGATAAAGGGGTTAGATACATGCAGCAGCGCCAAAAATGCGCTAAAAGAAAAACTATTTTTAGGAGGGTTAACAATAGAAATAAATATGAAAAAATTGTTATTAATGCTTGAACTTTATAAAAAAAATTTAATTTAATTTTTCTTTACAAAAATTAGTATATAAAACACTAGCAAACCCGGCCCCCTTCGCTGGGCACACTAAAATAGAATAGATATGGTTTAGAACCGAAAATATATGATTTTCATATTATTTATTTCTTTATTCTTTATTCAAGCGCTTTGGCATAAACAATATTTTTTGCTTTTCTATTTGTTTTTGAGTAAATATAAAATATAAATTGAAAATCAGGAAAAAAGAAGATTGTTTTTAAATTTCAAATCAACGCATATGAATAAACAATCGTCCTTTTTCCTGATCATCCATGAATTTTTCGTTTCAATTTATATGTTTTACTAAGCATTGGAGCTTTTTTAACCATTATCCATTTATATTTTTCAAAAAAAAAAACAAAAAAAATTGTTTTTTCCACGAACACATAATTTCATTCGGATTTCACATTAAATTCTCGAATTTCGTAAGAAATTATTCACTGTTCCAAAATCCACTCCAAAAAAATTCACAAACAATTTTTACATGTTGCACTTACGTTTTTTCCTTATGCCATCCAAATCAGAAAGAAATATTGACACCTTGTAACTCACACTGTCAATTTGACAGTTCAGTTCCGCCCCAAGCGTTAAAAAAGTAAGCGACATTATGGCTGGCTCAAAAGAACGCTGTACCCGTTGCCACTGCTCCGAATTACAACCAAACTTTACAAAACCCATTTTCAATACTTACTTAACAATGTGCATAAGTTTGGTTTAATTCGGTGCAAAGACACGGCGGGTCCACGTTTTGGCATATATTTCGAGACCCTAGTCATCAATAGATATGAAAATTACCCCGTATTAAAGCACTTATCAACAGCTTTCATTTGATACCCATATTGTACATACACAACCCGGGTCCACGTTTGACCTATATCTCGAGATCCCAGTCACGTAGCGGCATGAAAAATACTCTGTACTAAGGCATTCACCAACAGCTTCAATTTGATATCCATATTGTACAAACACATTCTAGGCTCCACGTTTTGGTCTCTATCTCGAGACCCTAGTCACGGAGCGGCAGGAAAAATACTCTGTGCTAAAGCATTCACCAACAGCTTCAATTTGATACCCATATTGTACATACACATCCGAAGGTTACCCGGGTCCACGTTTTGACCTATATCTCGAGACCCCAGTCACGTAGCGGCATGAAAAATACTCTGTACTAAGGCATTCACCAACAGCTTCAATTTGATATCCATATTGTACAAACACATTCTAGGCTCCACGTTTTGGTCTCTATCTCGAGACCCCAGTCACGGAACGGCATGAAAAATACTCTGTGCTAAAGCATTCACCAACAGCTTCAATTTGATACCCATATTGTACATACACATCCGAAGGTTACCCGGGTCCACGTGTTGACCTATATCTCGAGCCCTATCCACCAATAGGTATCCAAACTATACGGAAACCATCTTCAATACCTTCTTAACAATGTGTGTAAGTTTGGTTTAATTCGGTGCAGACACGGCCGGTTAGCGAACACACACAAAAAGTTGACTTTATTTTATATATAAGATTTTTTTCAGTTTGTGTCCGAAAAATCCAAATATCTTGCGGAACCCTATTTTTTTCCAAAATAAAATGTAATCCATGTTACTCGTGGATAATGTAGTTTTCGAATGGTGAAAGAATTTTTAAAATCGGTCCAGTAGTTTTTGAGCCTATTCGTTACAAACAAACAAACAAAGTTTTCCTCTTTATAATATTAGTATAGATTACAATGAAAAAAAAGTTGCTCCACGGTCAGCATCATTTCTAAAAAAAATCTTGTAAAATAAAGTTGTAATTATTGTCTCTTGAGCCGGATTTTGGAATTTCGGAAAATTTGGCAATTTACGGCATTTTAAAAAGTGGTATGCGTTTTACATCATAAATGTCACACTTTAATAAGGCTTATAAAATTTTTTAATAAAAATATCAGAAATCAAATATATGGAGAAAACACTTTCGAATGTAAAAAAAAAACCGTTCAAAAAATATTAAAAACTGTATAAGTTATCATGCAGACCATGCCGCAAAAAGTAGTTTCGAGAAAGACGAGTTTAAAGTTTGAGGTGCAGGTGGGCGCGGACCACTCTCTACCTAGTTAATGGGCTGTAGAAGCTATACTATTGGGAATTTCCGCATGAAAATATTTTTTGAAAGTTCTGAACGTATGTAAGCCCTTAATTTTTAAAAGATCAATGACAATGCATCTGACTTTTCTAGGGTAACATTTCGAGCAGGTGTTTTCGTTAATACAGCAATATTTTTGAATTTAGCGAATTCAGGGGTACAAAAGTAATTTAAATACATGCATACATACATCCAAATGTACATTGAAACGTGAATTTTAGAATGCATGCCAGTGCATAATTAGTAATATTTTTAATTACTTTAACTTTTTTTTATTACTTTATTTACTTCAGCCCACTGTCTTTGCCATAGTTCACCACATACTGTGAAGTTAGTAATTTGAAAATGACGACAACGATGGCGCGGCCATATCATAAAACTCCCATCCCACCAAAAACAAGAAAAAAAACATCACAGCACCAACAACAATTATTAGCAGATTAGAGGGGGGTCTCCAAAGTACAAAGTTTGCAAAATTTTCAATTTCAAACTGTCGGGCATGCAAGAAATTTACAATAAACAACAACAAAATATGCAGTAAAAATAGCAGAAACACTCAAATGTGGCAACAAAAAACTGACAGCCACAAATTATTGTCAGCATCAGCAAATGGTTTTGCAACCAATATGAACGACATTAAAGGCAACCGGACACGTGCCCTTTGCATGAATGCCTGAATGGACTATGCACCACATACAAATTGCGTATGCGATGAGAGGAAGTAATTTCAAAGATTTTTATTTCATTTGAAAAATCTGCATTGTAACTGTGTGGCAAGCGGTGTGGCACAAAGTTTTGGCCTTTAATGTCGCTAATTTGCAACAAACGCGCAAAGATGAGTTAGCTTTTTCTGCTTTGTTGAGTCGAAGTCTCCACACATCAACACATCCATTCACCCAGTAGTAGTCCGGGCAACCGCAGGATGCAATGATATATAAAGGACAATAGCGGTAAATGCAATCGACTACACCTCCAGGCACTCATCACTCTTTTGTTTAGTCAGTATTGGTATCAGTTCATGTAAATACATGCATACATATGTACATATGTAGATGTGCAATTGTGCGCATTGTATTGTCAGTTCAAAGACAAACTTTTCGCTTTCATAAACATTTGGCTGCAACAAGCACACCTACAAATACGAATAACCCATACACAAATGCATGTATGTATGTGTATGTTAGCTTAGTGACACTGCCAGTCAGGATGTGATTGTAAATTGTTTGTTTCTACTACTGTTGTTGTTATTAGTAGAACTTTTTTGTGCGCTGATATTCCTTTCAATGTGTAACTTTCGCTTTTGTTCCAACTGCGCTTCGTAATCCACGTCGCGTGCCCAACGACACGTGTTGCTAGCCCCAACTGCCACCAACAACAAGTCTTCACTTCGCCCCGCAGTACGAGTAGTCGACGAAGTAGCAGCAATGCAATGCTGCCGTGTCCTGTTGTAGCCTGATGTACCATGTTATTCCAACGGTGATATGCTTTCATACCAGACACACACTCGCACACACTACTACACATACACTCGAACGTAGATAGACAGACATGAGAGACATGCAGGCCAAGAGAAGTTAACTGAGCGCAAAAAACCGTGTGGCATTGCAGTGCAAGTGAATTGCGTTGATTTGTTTACAAGTGCCTCCTTCCAATCTATAGTCTCGTGTTGTTATTATTATTATTGGTGTATATGGTAGTATATATGTATGTAAGTAAGTAAATATACATATTCACAATTGTATGTGTTCTGTTTGGTTGTGAATGGGCAAACACGTTTCTCATATTTTAATGGTTTTTTATTTGTATGCATTGCGATTATCCGCAAATAGAATTTACTGTACGTGTCATCGAATGTTGATGGCTTATGGCACTTTTTAAAGTTTGTTTGAATTTGTAGAAAATGTATAAAGACTTAGAGATATATAAATTATTCGCAAACAAAATACAAGTTTGCTCCTATAGCAGTGAATGGTAGCTAATATGGCAGCTCTACCTGAATCAAAGTACATATATATGTATGTACATATGTGTGTAGATATGCAAATATAATTTGCATGATAGAACCTTCTAATGATATTGAGAGTCGTATTAAGGTCGCACAGCTTCGATCTCGAAGGCATTTTAACACCAGAAAAGAATTAATCAGCCAGATAGCGCAGTGGTCGAACTATTTGAAAAACGGGTGCATTTACAGTCCGACTAACTGATCTCTATAAAGTATGTATGATACTTGCATACAAACATTCTGTTAAAAAAATATCGGGAATTGTTCATTTAAAAAGCGCGCGTTACACATATGTACATACATATATCTACATTTTTTTGCTGGAATGTTGGCACAAGTGTCCTTTATATTGTCGTAAACTTTGGATGTAATCTGTCAATTTAGCTTGTTTTTGGCAATTAAGGGGGGACCCTCATTTATCGGGTCAAAAAAATCGATTTTTTGGAAATAATTTTAATCTATTCTACAACTATTTAAGAATATACTTTCAAAATTTCAAGTCGATATCTGTATTTTTGAAGGAGTGACAAAATTTTTAACAGGACGCGACGGGTGGCCTGATCGCGTGTATCCAAAACTTTAAACGCGTTTTTCTCGAAACATCATTTTTCGATTTTGTGTACACAATTGAGAACGCTGTATTGAACCAATCAGGCTTTACAATAGCTCATTTTAAAGATAATTAAATTGTTTTCAATGTGATATTAAGTGTTTTTTTTAAAAAAAAGATTTTCATATTTTTTTGTAATTTTAAAGTCAATTTTTATGCATGAAAAATCACTTTTAACATAAAACTGGGTAAAAAATATCAATTTCGACATTTTTTTTTTAAATCAAAATGTCACATCGAAGGTATTATCCTAAAGTTTTAAAAAAAATTTGGTTTTTTTATTTCAGAAAAAAATTCAGAGCGCTAGAATGTACACAGATAGAATGAGGTGTCATGGACGAGGTGTATATTTCCATACTTAAAATGTTTTTTTTCTTCTTCGAAAATTTTTGTAGACAGTCAAGACATTTATTAAAGTACTTTATGAATTACAAAACGTTTGAAGTTATTTTACCTGAGAAAAAAATTCCCAAAAATGATGCATTTTTCGACCGTCTAAATGAGGGTCCCCCCTTAATCAGTCAATCGCAGGTGTGCTCTGCGATTTTCACTATGCATAAAAATATAGAACAAAGAATTTGTCTTAAATTTTGTGTTTTGATCGGGTGACGGGACGTATGCCGAATCGTTGAAAATGTTGCGGAGTGTGGTTTATCAAAAACACGAGTCTTTGAGTGGTACAAGGATTTTGCAGAGGGCCGAGAAATCGTGGAAGATTTGCTCCGATCTGGTCGCCCATTAACGTCTTCAACGGATGAAAACGTCGACAAAGTCAAGGAAACGGTACTAGAAAAGCATCATTTAAGTTTAAAATAGGTAGATCGTGACCTTAGCATGTCCCACGAATCAATTCGCAACATTTTACACCATCAATTGGCCATGAGACGCGTGGCTGCTCGACTTGTTCCAAGAGAGTTGAATTTCTTGAAAAAAATTCATCGGAAGAAGGTGGCTGAAGACATGCTTGAGTAAGGGACTGTGGCCATCTGTTGCACCGGAGCTTTTCCGACTACTTCAGGCCCGGCACTAGATGCTCTGATTGGTTTACCACCACTTGATGCTTTCATTCGAGGAGAGGCCCTGAAGGCCATCTGCAGGCTGAAACACAGTGGAAACTGGTACGGCCCTTGTCCGGCATTGGAACACAGAGAAGGCATGGACATCGATCCAACGATTCTCTCCATGCCCCTTGACTCAATGCCATCAAGAGTCGTACTTGAAAAGAGATACAGTGTAGTGCTACCAGAGGCTCAGTTGTGGGGAGACTTAGAAAATGAGCCCGGCAAACACTGTTTTCGCATTTTTACAGATGGCTCCAGGACCGAGCATGGCTCCGGCTCTGGGGTCTACGTGGAATCCAGCGGGACAAAACTGCACTTTGCTCTTGGAATCTGTGTTTCAAGCGGAGGTGTATGCAGTTCAAGAAGCGATGAACTTTGTTGTGGAAAAACGATGGAGAGGCAGATCCATATGTGTCTGCAGCGACAGCCAAGCAGCGCTTATGGCCTTAGACAGCCCTCAAACCACATCAGGGGTAGTGAAGTCCTGTAAATCCAGGCTGAACTATGTCGGCAGACATAATAGCCTGATGCTAACATGGGTCCCGGGACACGTGGGTATCGCGGGTAACGAGACCTCTGACTCCTTAGCTAAGATGGGCTCTGAAGCCAACTTCTTTGGCCCAGAGCCCGCTTTGCCACTCCCCTCTGCGGCCATCACGGCCACGGTTAGCAAATGGGTAACTACTACCCACAAGCGAGCTTGGCAGGCTGAGAGAGGCTGCAGATGGACAAAACTGATGTTACCTGTCATGTCCGATCGACTGTCGCAAACCCTTCTGTCATTAAGCAGAGGGGAGTGCAGACGGCTGGTTGGACTAATGACGGGCCACTTTCTGTGGGCAAAGCACATGGAAAGGTTGGGCATCTCAGACAGTGTACTCTGCCCAGCTTGTGAAGAGGAGGATGAGACGGCGGACCACTTCCTGTGTGTCTGCCCCGCCTTCGCCCGAATCAGGTTTGAGGTCTTTGGCACTGATGTGTTAAGAAACGACCATCTTGGCTCCTTGGCACCACAAGATCTACTCAGATTTCTTCGGAGATCGGGTAGATTTAAAGAAAATTAAAAGGGAATCCAAGTGTAGTACAATGCACTCAATTAATGTCTGAGTGCTGCACTTGCTAGTTGTCCCGACAAAAAAAAAAAAAAAAAAAAAAAAAGGGAATTCGGACCCAATGTTTATTCAGCGCATCATAACAGGTGATGAGACGTGGGTATATGAATTTAACATGCAAACCAGTCAACCAGTCTGAATGACGCTATCCACATGAGCCGAAACCCAAAAAACCACGTCAAAGTCGGTCAATACTGTTTATTTGATTATCAAGGTGTTGTGCCTCGGAATTCGTTCAAAATGGTTCTACGGTAAATAAAGAATATTATTTGGAAGTCATGCGCCGTTTGAGGGAGAATGTGGCTCATATTGTGAACACTTTTTTGACCAAAAACTGGACAAATATCTTCGAAAAACCACCGTATTCACCGGATTTAGGCCCCTGTGACTTTTTCCTTTTCATAAAACGTAAATTGCCACTCCGCGATCGCTGCTGTGCGTCGATAGAGCTCATTAAGAAGAATTCGGTGAAGGAGCTGAAGAAGATCTCTTGAAACGCGTTTAAAAGGTTACAACAAAAACCATTTAACTTAAGTTTCAAACTTTGTATAAAATTAGAAAAAACTTTAAAAATTTACTAAAACAACAGCAAACGTGTCAAACTTTGTATAAATTTTAAAAATTTAAATAGTTTTAAGTGGTTAAGGGTAGTCAGAGGCCCGAAAAAATTATGATTTTCCATAATTTTTTTTGCTAGTCAATTACTTTATTTTACAAAATAAAAACATAGCATTGTTTCGACTTGACTCTAGGAAAATTTCAAAAAAAAATATTAATAATTGTAAAAGTTATTGCTGTTTGTCGGGCTGCACAAAATAGAATACCCTTGCGGTGATCATCAAAAGTCCTTGGAGATTCATCTAAACTCAATTGGACAAGAGAACTTAGTTTTACTAAAGATTATCTTGTGCCTGATCGAAGCTTTTTTCGTGTTTTTTTTAATTAACAATATGTCGGCCTCAGGAAATATTTTTCAGATTTTCGAGAAAAAAACCGAAAAAAAATTTTCTTCGATCAGTCACGAGTTTTTTATGTTTTTCAAAAGCAATACAAATTTTATTGAAATTTAAGTTACAGTGATCACCAGTTCAAAAAACATAGTTTTGAGAAAAATGCATTTAAAGTTTTGCTATCTGCTCCGGAGCGCCCGAGCGCCCTTTGTTAATTGTTGAATAACTCGAAAAGTATTTCTTGGATTCACCTCAAATTCTCACAAAATATTTTTAAGATATTATACTTTAAGAAAATGAAAAAAATCCAACTTTTTGAAAATTCTGACTAACCCTAACCCCTTAATCAGAAGGTTCCGAATAATTTTGAGTATGCTGTTTTATAGTACATACATTGAATTTTAGGATAGTAAAATCATAATCTGAAGCGACTTAAAAGTCATGTTCATTTTTAACAATTTTTTTTCGCGGTTCTGCACATAAAATATATAATAAAAATTGTATGCCTTTGATATAGTGATGTCAGAAAATTTCCTATAATTTGCTTATTCTTGAGTGTCAAATTCATGTTTAAAGGAAACAGGTAATAACTTTAAATCAACAGACAATGACAATTGTGAGTCAGAATTTTTAGCCACAAAATGCACTGAAGCTACTTTTTGTCAGCCAAACCAGATGCATTGACTTGATAAGGGATTTCAATCTACAAGCAAACTGCTAAGTTTATATCGAAAAACCCTTTTTCCAAGCTTAAAAAAAATAAATAATTGCCGCATACACTTCTGTTAGGTGTTTGGATGAACGTTTTGATGCTGTTCCACCCAAGCTTAGTGATGGTATTTTCGTAGGTCCAGACATAGAAAAGCTAATTGAGAATCCTCTTTTTCATCTCCTCTGAATTAAAAAGCAGGTACGAAACGTTATTATAGATGTAACAAACAATTTTCTTGTTAACGACAAACCCGCTGACTATCGTGACAGAATAAAAGTATTGTTCGACTGCTATTAAAATATGGAGAGCAACATGTCCTTAAAATTGCAGTTTCTTCACACACATTTGAGCCTTTTCCCCGAAAATATAGGTACCATTAATGACGAATACGGAGAATGATTTCATCAAGATGATGCCACATTAGAAAAGTATTACCAAAGAGGCTGGGAGCCCACTATGCTCTCAGATCACTGTTGGAGCCTTCAGAACAGTGTAGTCAATATGGGCTATATGGCTCCGCTATTTAAAGGGGACAAAGAGTTCAAGATGACTATACGAACGGTTCTAAATGAGTAATGCAATAAGCGCTGGGGTATACTCTCCAGAGTTAGATCTAAGAAAGTCGTATAAGCTTCCAGTTTACTGCAGTTGATTCTCAGCTGAAGTCCTGGCGCAGTTGGAAAGGCAGCAGACCTAGCTAGTGATACTACTGAGACCAACTCCAAGATTAACTTTTACATGAATAGTCCGGCAGCTATTCCGACACTTTCAAATTTCCCATTTTTGTTTGCTTTAAAAATCCATTTGCAATCTAAAGAAACTTTTCAATGTTTTAAATTTAATAGAAATCTCTATAAAGTCAATAAAGTGTTGAGTGTCGAACGAAAGATGAATGAGAACGAAAACTTTAATCGCGTTTTTCTCGAAATACTTTTTTACGCGTAGTCGAATATAACTCAAAAAGTAATCAAGGTTAGGTTAGGTTAGGTTGACTGGCTGGCTGAAAGCCATCACATAGACCTATTGGTCCTAAGTGGTACTAGATGGAGCTTGACTCTTACATATCCTTGTAGTAGGCTTCTTGTAATAAGACTGTGTCTTTTTGGAATCTAAGTAAGCTCTGAAGCCTTAACCCCGCGAGACATTCTAGCCTCTCATATTGTAGAGATCCTAAACATTTCATTCGGGTTCTAGCTAATGCAGAGCAAGAACATAGAAGGTGCTCAAGAGTTTCCCTCTCTTCTAGTTCATGGGGAAATCTGCAGCTATCATTGTTTGCAATTTCCGTCTTGTATGCGTTCGCCGCTAATAAATTGTGGCCTGTCAGTTCTGCTTTCCGTTCTAGGCAGGCCTAGTACAAATTGGGGTATTTGTCTCTATTCTGCGTACACATGATTTACGCGGTTTTACAAGTGGCTAGATTATTCCATCTCCTGTCTATCCGTGTTTTCATGTCCGCAGCGATGCCATTGTATATCGTATTTAAAGGTTTCAGTACGTCGTTTTCTCGTTCGAATTGTAATAGGACTATGAATAAGTTCGTGCGGTTTTACAACAGATGGCGTAACTTGATTATTATTCCATCGATCCACATTTCCAAACATTCATTGGAGAGCTACTGTCGTAAGGCACAAACGTCAGTATAAGTTTTTTATTTGAAGCGTAAACAACAATATTTTTACCACACTTGAAAATGTCGAATTTCGTGCCAAATAATGTGTTTTTGCGGGGAATTCTTCTTCATTATTTTAATATGAAGAAAAAAAGCAGCCGAAAGTCATCGTATCTTGGTGGAAGTTTATGGTGAGCATGCTCTAGCTGAGCGAACGTGCCAGAAGTGGTTTGCACGCTTTAAAAGTGGTGATTTTGGCTTGGAAGACGAAGAACGCGAGGGTGCGCCGCCAAAGTTCATGGATACCGAATTGGAGGAATTGCTCGATCAAGATCCGGCTCAAACGCAAGAAGAGGTTGCAAAAACTTTGGGAGTTGATCAATCAACCATTTCCAAACGTTTAAAAGCCATGGGAATGATCCGAAAGGTAGGCCATTGGGTGCCGTATGAATTGAAGCCAAGAGACGTTGAACGCCGTTTTATGGCATGCGAACAACTGCTTCAACGGCACAAAAGAAAGGGTTTTTTGCATCGAATTGTGACTGGCGATGAAAAGTGGGTCCATTACGACAATCCAAAACGTCGGGCAACGTATGGATACCCTGGCCATGCTTCAACATCGACGTCGGCGCAGAATATTCATGGCCTGAAGGTTATGCTGTGTATCTGGTGGGACCAGCTGGGTGTTGTGTATTATGAGCTACTGAAACCGAATGAAACGATTACGGGGGATGTCTACCGACGACAATTGATGCGTTTGAGCCGAGCACTGCGAGAAAAACGGCCGCAATACGCCGATAGACACGACAAAGTTATTTTGCAACATGACAATGCTCGGCCACATGTTGCACAAGTGGTCAAAACATACTTAGAAACGCTCAAATGGGATGTCCTACCCCACCCGCCGTATAGTCCAGACCTTGCGCCATCCGATTACTATCTCTTCCGATCGATGCAACATGGCCTGGCTGACCAGCACTTCCGTAATTACGATGAAGTCAAAAAATGGATCGATTCGTGGATTGCGGCAAAACCGACCGAATTTTTCACAAAGGGAATCCGTGAATTGCCAGAAAGATGGGAAAAAGTAGTAGTAAGCGATGGACAATACTTTGAATATTAAATTTGTAACCATTTTACGTCAATAAAGTTTCAAATTTCGAAAAAAACCGCACGAACTTATTCATAGTCCTATTTAAACAGCGCTTTTGGCAATCTCATCTATAATTTCGTTGCCTCCAATGCCCTTATGTCCGGGTACCCAATAGATGTGTAACCGTCTGTCTGCGGCTGGTCTCTCTATGGCTTCCCTGGCCCTAAGAACGTTCTTAGATAAAATTGCATATGAGTTTATTGCCGCTTGACTGGCAACGTATATATTTATGTTGGAGTTGCTCGATGTCCTTGCTAGTGCTATTTCTGCAGCCTTTCCTACCGCAAAGACTTCTGGTTGAGAAAATCAAGATATCAATTTAAAATTTTACAGGGATATTCTTTAACATATTGGCCTTTGCATGTACCTCAAATTTTATATTAGTTATCATTAAAAATATTGTTTTCATCAATTTGTTTATAAAAAAGTGTAATTTTTCCCTTTAAATTTTAATTTTTTTTTCGTTAAAACAGGTAAGTGCAAAGCGGAGTAACTTATTTTAATGAAAAAGTTGATTACAAGAGGCTATACATTCTACGGCGTAAACTAAGGGAGCCACATTTGAGCAGCCACATTTGAGATATAACGAAAAACGAGGTCTGTCCATTCACGGATTGTGTCCAAGAGATACCAAAGTCAACACGAGTATTAAGTATACATCGAACTAGATGAAAACATGATCAGATCGATCAATATTCGACGGACCCATCTGGCAACCCTGTATCTTTTGACAGATACGTCAGATCGCGTTGAAAGCGTCAGACCAAGCAGATTTTTACCATGGAGCAGTACACGCGACGAGAGCGCTCCCAAATTTTCGAAATTTACATTCAACAAAAGAAGTCAATTGTGAAAACTCAACGTGCATATAAAAAATTAAATAATGTGAAAAGTGCGCCTTCTAAGAACACCATTAAACGTTTGTACGAAAGTTTTTCGACTGGTGATGCGACCAAGGCGATCGGATGAGAATATTGCTCTTGTACGGGCCAGTGTTGAGACGTCGCCAAGGACATCCCGAAATCGCCGTTCTTAGCAGTTGGGCATTGCTCGGACCACTTTACAACGAATTATCCGCATTGATTTGCATTTATTCCCGTATAAGATTCAATTGACACAAAGATTGTTGCCTGCGGCCAAGCCTCGTCGACTGGAATGGGCCCAAAAAACACATGGGTCCGTCGAATATGGGAAATAATAATAATGGATTTATACTATCACTAACATGAAGAGATTGTACATAGAACTATGAGAGGAATCTCGCACAGCGAGAAATGCAGAAGATACTCATGGGAATTTGTGGAGCATCTCCTTCGCGGATGTCCTGCGTTATTCAAAACACGCTTAAATTATTTGGGGGCACCACAGTTTGACGGATTGGAAGACATCTCAGCAGTGGGTTGAAAATGTCTGATTAAATTCGCAATAGAAACAGGCACCATGCAGGCGAACTAGGTACTCCTCAACGCATAACTAATAAACTCCATCTGGTATCGCCATGGACCGATCCGGTGACCGGCTGGACGGCAAGTCAACCAGTTTAACCTAACCTAATCTGATGCCGAAGAATATTAACCATAGAGCGTGACCTCAGATAAAATGAAAAGTTGGAAATTTGTTGAGAAGTGTTATGAAAAAAAATTTAATACTCGTGCCGCAGTTGGATGTATTGCTGAGTGGCGTACTGTGCATGACGAGTCTCTGAATATGTTTTTGTCACTAAAGGGCTTCCCATAAAAACCTGTTGTTATATGCGTCACACTACTTCTTCTTAATTGACACGATAACCGCTTACGCGATTTTGGCCGAGTTTAACAAAGCCCGCCAGTCGTTTCTTTCTCGTGCTAACCGGCGCCAGTTGGACACACCAAGTAAAGTCAAGTTCTTCTCCACCTGATCTTTCCAAATCAAAGGAGGCCTTCCTCCTCCTCTGCTACCACCAGCTGGTACCGCATCGAACACTTTCAGAGCTGGAGCGTATCGGCGTCACACTACTACGGTAGAATAAATTTTTTAGCCGATAGCCATGACGGCTAGTGCGTCGCTATATTTTTGTCATAATTTTATTTTTAATAAAAATGTAAAAAATAATAACAATAATAATAATAATATTTAAATATCTTTTAGAAATTAACTATTTTTGCAAGAAATTTATTTGTTTTGAGCACACTGTACAACGTCAATTCTCTCTATTTACGCTCATAATATAACGCTTGTATAAGAGATATGATTTTAGAACCCTGAAAACTTGATTATTTTTTCTCATTACTTTGTTTACTCACAAAAAATGCCGGATGTCTATGTTTCGATTTCAGTTTATGTTTTGCTGAAACGGCACAAATGCATTGGAACAGAGAAAGCTCGCTGATTGGGACAAAATTGCATATATTTTCAATGCGTTCTCTCTAATGCAATTATAGGAAAATTTTAATGTATGTGTGTGTGTTGCTTCATTAGTTGGTGGAATATGGTTGCGTATTTTTATAAATATAGGTATGTATGTACATACATATGTATGTATATGTATTAATATGTACTTATGTATGTAGGCAATTACTTTTAGGCCCTTAAGTAGTAAACAAAAATTAATTACCAACATCTTCAAAAAATGATTTTATCAAAAAACATAAATTATTTGCTCAAATTATGTGTAAATACCCATTTTGTTTTTTCAATTGAAAACAATATACACACATATACATATGTAATGTTTTTAACGTTAACAAAAATTTGCTAAATTGCGTACCCCAACAGCTGACTCTCGTAAATTTCCTTTTCGTTTTCTTATTTTTTCCAATATTTTTTATTTTCCTTATTACTTATATTTGTTGCTTTTGTTTTGGTTTTGCGAATAAACAAAATATAGCAATGCATGCAACTCGTTTGTGTCTCTTTTTAGCAAATTCCGTTCCGTTTCATGCTACATTTAAGCGGATGGGAGAAATTCTGTTAAGAGAAATGTTTTCTAATTAGTGAGTATAAACAGAAATAAATAAATAAAGCAAACTAATTTCTCACCATTTACAGTATACAGGGATGTTAGGAAATTTTCATCAAACAAAATTCATTATTTTAAAGCCGCCTCTTAGGTGTTTTGCATCGCCGATTTTTTAAATGTTTGATTTATTTTTGCTTAAGATTTTTTCTTATTAACATCAAAGGTATTTATGTATGTAATTATTACAATATATATTATTTTATTTAATTTTATATCAGTTCTCTTATTGATAATAGAATTATTATGAATTAATAAGTGCAGTGATGAATGTAAATTTATTATTATATTATTACTGATGGGAGGGCAACGCAAAGTAAGATCTTAAAAATTTATTTCAAGCGCTTGAAATATGCCATTAATTTCCAAATATGTGCACGGAAAATGCTTTTAAATTCTTATAAGCCTTAAGATATGCTTCTAAATTTATATACAGTGGGTTTAATAACTATAGCACAGGGACTTATTTAAAAGCTTTGACAATTTATTTAGTTTTAATAATTTTTTATGAACATAAGAATAGTTCATTCTACAAAAATCATATAATTTATAATTACAAGTTAGGATCATTATGAAAATTACAAAATAAAAAGAAAAAACAAACCATAAAAATTCATAAAAATTTCACACTTTTTGAATATGAATTTTTACAAATATTTCGAGTATGCAAAGTTATGGACCAATGAATTTTGGGGTAATAAATTCCAAGTTTGGAACTTTATGAAAATTACATAAAAAAGGGGGAAAACCCATAATTGTTTCATAAAAATTTCAAACTTTTTGAATATGAATTTTTTTCTACAATAGTATGCAGAGTTATAGCCCATTGAATTTTGGGGCAATAAATTCCAAGTTTGAAGTGGCTTCAACATCGCGTTGATACTTGATAATTTTCTTCTCTGTCGGCCAAAACATGTATCCCCTTTCGCGCGTGGATTGAGCTTTGTACAAGGTGGCGGAAATTTAATCACCCTATCGAAAGATTTATAATTTTTGTAAATAGCGTCGTACGCCAATCATATATAAAGATTTGCATCATCCAAAATAATTTGTTTTTATTTAGTAAAAAGTTATTCAAAAACAAACTTCCTTTGCAATTGTCCAGTCTTAGCTAAAATCAGAGCAGGTTGTCTAGGTAAATACTTTTTCAATGTCTGGCGTGGAGATGAGACCAATCCTGCGTTTCATAAGTGGCACAAAATGGTTTCACGAAAGAAAGTAAATAAGGTTCCCCCGCAGCACAGTAGTATCACAAAGGTCTAAGTAAGGTCTAATTGAGTTGGTCCTACAAACCGACTACCAAAGTGGATTTAATAATAATGCTTTTTTAATGAAGTTAGTTTTATTTCATCATGTAAATATTAAAAAAAAAATTTTTAATTTTCATTCGAAATGGTTTCCATTTGTTTTTACACAAGCCCTCAAATGACTAGACCATTCAGCTATTGCAGCACGTACGGTTTCCATGGATATTGACGTCGCTCGAACCAAATATTGTTTGAGACTCTCCAAATTTCTGCGAAGTCTTCAACAAGCCATGTTCTCCAATTGTGACCACAAACTGTAGTCCAATGGATTCAGATATCGACTTCCAGACGGCAACTCTTCTGCGGCCATGAACCCAAGAATACTGTAGAGATGTAATGTTTTTACAAGACACTCCCCACCAAACCGTTATGGAAACTGGTTGGTGGCCACGCTAAATCTTTGAAACAACATCTTTTGCGTCCCTAGAAGTTTTAGCACAGATTTTGTCATTTTGCTTATTAAAAACTGTTGCTTGCATCTGTCGAGTCTAATTTTCTTCATCCGCGTTGCCAAAATAAGACCAGTTGAGCGACGGAAGGCTTTCATTTGGAGATCATCTCTAATTAGTCTTGAGTTGGATCTGGTCGATACATTCATTTACTTGGCAACGCGGGAAGAGAGCTGCCTTAAATTACATCTGCTGGTAAGACAGTGCGGCCTAATGAGCTATGGTCATACGCGCTAGCGGCGAATCTTACTCGATAACTTTGTTGTTGCTTTCGCATGCAAATTTTTCATCAAGTTAATCGAGCATAGCGAGCGTCAATAGCGAGCGGGGAAATGCCGAGTAGAAAAGGCCTATAAATTTCGTTTTGTTGCTTACAATTAACTTTCATATGCATGTACACATGTATTTTGAGTTGCCCTGTTTACTATGTTTAAGAAATCCCTTTACATGACATGTTGGGTGAAGAGTTGCTTCATATATGTACATATAATATTGTAATAACAACTGAATATGAAGGAACCCTTTTTTGGCATTTGCACCTAACTTCAAGTTCTAAAGTCTTTTCAAAATTGAAAATTCCAATTGATAAGCATTATCGTCGGGTTATTATGGAATTCTCCATACAAATTGTATGGACATGAAATACCATATTTTTGACAGTTTTGAAGCCTGTGATATAATTACGTTCATATGTACCTGTATGTACAAAGGTTTAAAACGAATCGGTGTGCTCAACCACATCTAAAAATGTGTTCATTTGCATATTGAAAGTTGGTCAGTATAGAGAAAACGAGCCAGAAATAAGGAAAAAAGCAAAGCACTAAGAATAAATTGGTGTTCTAAATAATTATCTTTCCTTCAGATAAAAATCCCCATCAAACTCATGTTTCCCACAACAGGTGTTCGCTTTTTCTCTCTCAGAGTTATAAACAAACGAAAAATAAAAGCCTTGGGAACGAAGGGCGAGTTAGTTTCACAAAGTATAGATATACTACACATACTTTTACCATACACGTATTATGCAAGCTACCAATTTCCTAAATTCTATTAACTACTTCCTCAAATTATTCCTTCAAAAAACAAAACAACAACGCTTTTTCCTTCCACTTAAATAATTTGCAACGAAATCGATACGCTAAGTTGGTTAGCCAATATTTTCGGTCACTTTTAGAAGCAAGCCATTAGCAGATCACTCAAGCGCACAGGAAGAAAGAATGCAGAGGACCTTGGGAATGCTTATACTTACATACATATTTATGAAGAGTAAGTAATATTTTCACACATACAAGCATGACTACACCTACATACGTATACATACACTCACGTATGTATGTATTATGAAAGCATATTAAAAGCTTATACATAATTCCGAGCTTAAGGATGTTAAATGACTGTAGTGGATATCTTTAAACTAATATTAATATATACATGCATACATATTTATACATATATTACATATGTACATATGTGTACGAGTATTTACATATTTGGCAGAGCGAAGGTATCGCTTCCACTTTTCCAAAAATTCTTCCGGCCTTAACAACGTTCACACACCGACTCAGATACGGATGTGTGCCGTTTTTCATTCTCAGGTGATTACTTCCTGGTTCTTTGATCATTATTTAGTTGACTCGGTCTCCGCTTCAACTTTGGTTTCGTCTTGAGTATGTCTTGCATCGTTGTTTTTGTATTTGCGTTTCCTCTGCACTTTGCAAATTTTCGACCACAACACTTCAGAACAGCTATGATTTATGAGCGAATGTCCGCAACGTAGTTAACCTTAGAGTTGCACATACATACATACATACATTATGTGCATACACATACATATATATATATATCTATATGCATACATATCTAATATATGGCTCATATGTACGTGTTCTGTAGGAAATTAAACTATATTAAATAAAAAATTAGAAGCTAGTAATTCAAAATTCTTAAATCTATCAAAATTGTTTTTTTATTATTATAGTTAAATTAAATATTTATATTAGCGGTCGCCGTAGCCGAATGGGTTGGTGCGTGATTACCATTCGGAATTCACAGAGAGAACATTGGTTCTCTATTTTTTATTTATCTAATATTATTATAATGAAATAAATAAAAATTTGAGTAAGCATGTAATTTTCTTTGATTTTGAATCAAAATTAAGATATAAATTAAAAAATCCTTCAATAGTTTCGCATGAGAATAAAAATACTATTTTTAGCATTGGCAATACTTACATACATTAAAGTTGAACAAGTTTAAAAGGATTTTGTGGGCAAGGTATTTATACACTGCGTGGGAGACAGAGAAAATTCGTAACTCGCGCGTAAGCACTTTAAATAAAATATTTTTAATAATTCTTCAGCAATAGTGAACTACCTTTAATTCCGATTTCATGGGTATATAACTCAGATATCCGACAAATCAGTTGAAACCATCGTGGGAGAAATTTTGTAAAAGTCGCAAGTAACTTAGTTGTAGTGTATATCATTTAAGTTAGTTACTTTTCGCCATTGTTAACTCTTCCCAGCAGGGTGCGTTTGCATGTACATATGTATGTACGTATGTATGTATGCGAGCCTGTGTAAGTGTTTACCACTTATTGCCCTCGCCTTCCTAAATTTGCGGTGCATTTGTTAATTTACAACCAAATAGATGGCCCAGGAAAACGACAAGAAAAACAGCTAAACGAAAAATAAAAAGATACAAAAAAAAACAAGAAAAAAATATTACAATGACTTCAATGTGAGCAGCCGCAAACGGATGGACCGTCAGAAGTTGCGGTCTCATTGTGGTCGCTGACCATCTCCCCATCACCACTACTCCACCAACCCACCGCTTTCATCATCAGCCGAGCTAGTGGTTGGCCCCCCACTGCAACCGAGCCACACCATGCACTCTGGCGGCCGACAGTCGGTCGTTGTGTCGGCTGATTTGTGGCGCTCACTGCACTTAAACATTTTCAATTTCACACCTAAAAAAATAAATAAAAAAATTAGGAAATGCATACAAAATGACATGCACAGATGCAAAACGGTTCCGAGTTGCTTGTACTTGTAAATAAATATGTATGATTGCTTGGATATGTGCACACACACGTACATACATACATATGTGTGCAACATTGATTCACATACATAAATCTGGCGGCCTGTCCGTTTGTCTGCTGGCTTGTTGTTGGTGGTTTTGTAAATATTTAAATGAGCTAACATATGCAATAAAACACTCTTACATACATACATACACATGCACACATACATACGAACGCACTGCGTATGATCACCAGCAAAAGTTGGGCGTATGTTTATGCGTCAAATTACAAAAAAAGGAAAAATGCAAATAAATTAAATTCGAAATATTTCACGAATATTAAAATTGAATTTACATGCCACATTCACACATACATACGCAAATAGACATACATACATACATATATGTATATCATGTATAAATACTTACTATGCAGCCTGTCTGCCTACCAGTTGGTAGCCAATTTTTTGGGCTTGTGAACGAGGTTGTCGAACGGCAGTTCTACCGCTCCGAAAGCCCAATGGGCAAGCAACCCAACGTCAGCCAGCCGCATTGACATATTCGAGTCAGAGTTTAATTTATGGTCGAATGCGTCTTTTCTTCGTTGTTGTCATTTATTTGTATACATTTGGCATTTAAGTATATTACATACATATATACATATACACATAGTTGCTGTTATGCTTCTATCATTTCGTCGTTGTTGCTGCTCATTTTGCTGACATTGATGTGTTTTACTTTGTTTCTGCTACTGCTGTTAGTCGGCCTTAATGCATTTCTTTGCATTGGTTCCCAAAATTTATGGCGCCTATAGAAACGAGTATATGAAACATGTTGCAGCAACATGTTGCTGGTTAGCACACTAACTGTATACAATTGCGGATGTGAGGCAGTGATATCTAATAAATGGGGTCACTTGTCCGCTTGCAGCTGTCTAATTAATTAGGATTTATTTACATACATATGTATGTTTGCATGTGTATATGTGCGTATGCATGTGTGAACTATGAGGAAATGATATTATTTTGATCATCATGTCGATTTGGTATTGTGCATAAAACTTAATAGAATATTGCTGAAGTTGTGGTAAAAAATGTGGGCATTAATTATTTCTTTCAGTGAAAACTAAACTTGAAGGCTAGGCCATGTCGAAGGGCTCTACTTACATACATATATATTACGTATCGTGTGATATCAAATCATTCCAAGCATGTATGGCCTCCCAAAAACTTCAGAGAGGACTTGATAAAGTAACTCATTGGTTGAAAGAGTGCCGCACAAAACCAAATGAGTCAAAATATTCCCACGTCACTTTTACAACAAATGGAAAAACTTGCCCGCCCGTTAAGCTCAATAATATAATCATCCCGCAAACTAGCGTCACAAAATATCTCGGCATGCATCTTGATAGGAAACTTAGATGAAAACCCCATATTTTCCCCAAATGGAAGCCTCTAGGAATAAAAATTAAAAGCCTATATTGGTTACTACATCGAAATTCTCATGTTTCTTTCGACAGTAAGCTCTCACTTTACTCAGCCATCTTGAAACCGATATGGACATATGAGCAACTAACTCAAACATACTCAAAATACTTGAAAGAACCCAGCCGAAAATCATCAGAATGATCTCAAACGCCCCTTATTACCATATATCACAAAAGAACAAATTCATCGTGATCTCAAAGGACCCACAATAATTGAAGAAATAAGAAAATATGCCACATCACATAACACATGACTCCTATCGCACTTAAACCCTCAAGATACAGAAATAACTGCAAATCCCATAACCTTCACCAAACTCAAGAGTTGCCACATTAATAATATATTAATATGTACATTAGAGTTGCCACATTAATAATATATTAATATGTACATTAGGCCGGGTCGATTTGTGGGGAGGCAAAAAAATCGCCCATTGCTCTGTGAAAATCATATTCTAGGGATCAAAATAAGAAACTTTGCCGAAGGAACCATACCTCTACAACGAATTCTGATGTCCACCGAGGAGATTATTTTAAAAAGCAATAGAGTCATTTTCATTACTATTTTCCTGTGTTTCCATTAAATAAAATAAATATTTGACGCGTACACTTCTGTTAGGTGTTTGGCCGAGCTCCTCCTCCTATTTGTGGTGTGCGTCTTGATGTTGTTCCACAAATGGAGGGACCTACAGTTTCAAGCCGACCCCGAGCGGCAGATATTTTTATGAGGAGCTTTTTCATGGCAGAAATGCACTCGGAGGTTTGCCATTGCCTGCCGAGGGGCGACCGCTATTAGAAAAATGTTTTTATTAATTTCGCTTTCACCGAGATTCGAACCAACGACCTCTCTGTGAATTCCGAATGGTAATCACGCACCAACCCATTCATTACTGGGCGCAAAATATAAAAGGCAGGGTTGCCAATAGCCATCTCCGCTTAAAAGTATCATACTAACATTTAATTTACTGCTTTTCTTATCACGCAGAATCTGCAAGGCTATTTGATTAGCTACAGCATCTGTATACTAAGCACCCTGCTTATTAAACCACCCTAGCATAGTACATAAATAACCTGCTTTGCTCGACTCATTCAATCGTCAATATGAAATTTTTTACATAAATCGTTTGGTTGAAAAGAAAAATCTGGTAGTGAATTTCAAGAAAAATATATACATAGCTGTCACTATCTGTGCTTTCATCGGTCTATGCAGGTAAATTCAACGAAGAGCTAATTAATTAGTAAAACGGCATTCTTTGTTCCAAATATTTGGAGTAAAAAATGTGAGTGAATGTTTGTAAATATTTAGCAAGAAATTTAGAATTGTTTATCGCTGCTTTGACAGGTTTCCATTAGCAAAATGAGATACATCAGATGCCTTTAATTTGTTGCTTTACTAAGAAGCATACAACTAAATTCAACGTACCCCAGATCTTTCCGAAAAAATGTCTTATCTTCTCTTTTATTTATTACAAAAAAATGCCCAATAAGTGTAAGCATCCATCTCTTTTACTTGACAAAAAAGGTCACCAACAATCGCTTTAGCTCAACATTATTAAAGTCATTGACTTACTGCTTAGTGTAGCATGAAAGGATATGCCTTTGTATGCACTGCTCTATTTCTTGCCAAGCAGCAATAACTGATTGTATTTGAACAGCATATGCATATGTATGTGTTTATTTATGTACACACGTGCCTACATATTTACATATACACATGCGTATATTTCGCATATTTACTCACATATTAACTCTACTAAATTGAGACGTATCAGCTAAAATTTCATTTTAAATACGCACAAAAGCTCAACTCACTCCAGCGCCTTTCCAACATTTCTTACAGTTGCTTTCCTCCGGCTATTGAATTTTTCCTACCAAAGAGAGTTCGAATATCAGTAAATTTGAATTTTTTCTACATTTAAGCACATTAAAATCGTATCTACCCCTTGCGCTAAATCGCCAGCAAAGAGAAATGGGTTTGAATCGCATTGGAGCACGAGTTTGTACGCAGCAAGAATTTATGTTTTAAGTGGCGCAGCTGTGTGGATGCCCTCAAACCCATGCACTTATACAGGGTGATGAAAAGATAAGTTTAAGATAACTGCAAGCTTCAAGTTGCACAAAACAAAAAACGCGTTTGTTTTTAATTTTTTTGTTTTGTGCTGGTTTTTGCTGGTCTTGTTCTTGTTCTTGTTCCTAAAATGAATGCTCAAACATTTCTTTTATGGAAGAAGACACACAAAACGTGCATTTTACTGCACAAAAACCCAATAGATTAAAGTTTTTTGGAAAAATTTGATGGAAAGTGTGGCTACGCTTGGAAAGATTGGCCTTGCGTCAACTTAGCGAGCGCTGGATTAGCGCGCAAACACGCAAAGTCGCGAGATCCTTCTGGCCGCGCGTAGATCGGGGGCGCTCGAGGGAACTTCTCAGGCTTACAAAGCCGCAGCTCTTGCATTGGGTAACTATCCTTACCGGTCATTGTCCGTTAGGTGTCCATGCGGTGAGACTCTGTATTACTTTCCTTTCTTCAAAAGCTACTTATAGGATGAGGTGGAATAATCTCAGCACCTTTTTCTTAACTGTCCTGCTCTCATCGGGCAAAGATTTAGACATATACGCTCTCACTTTTTTGCTACACTTGCGGATATTTCGGGTCAAATTCATCAGTAGGTTGAAGCGGCTAATACGAATGCTGGTCGTCATCCTCTAATCCAAAGCCCGTTCTTCCTTCTTCCTCATGTTTCGTTCTTTTCCTTCTGTTCTCTTCTCCCCTCACCTGTATGGTATTACAACGGACGAATTTTGTTTATTTATCCAAGTGGGCCCCTGGCAAGGGCAGCGATGATGAGAATTTGTTGAAGGTTTTCATTTTTAATTTGCACAAAGTTTGGCTGCCTTCAAATCATAGGGTTTTAGTGTAGAATGCTACAATTTTTGTATTTAATTATAACCAACCGCACTATCAAAAGTCGTTTGTTTGTTTTTATTGCCTCATAAGGAGGATTTGCTTCCTATTGGTAATGAATTTGAAGTGACGTTTTTTAAGCCAAAAAATGTTAATGTCAATTAATTATTTTTTTTGGAATTATTTTGTATATTGTTTTGAAAATGCTGAACGTGGTTTTACTCTTATCCAAGTGGACTTTGTTGTCGGGGAGTCCAAAGCTTGCTGCTCGCATTCTCCACGAGCATTGCTGCAATTCCAAAGACATTTGTCTTTAGACGATTCAGCAAATATGTTTTAATCGTGAATTATGGACCCTTTCTCGCTTGAATGATTAATATCTTTTTGATGTCTCTGTTGATATTTAAATTTGGTGGTGTTTGCAGTTTTGATGTCTGCAGTTTTGATGTCTGTTTCATTGTGAAATTTATGCTGGGCGATGTTGCAAAGATTATTTCATTACTTGCAATAGAAAAAATAGCATTGGCATGTAAAAAACTGTTCATGTTAAATGTTTTCTGAGAATAAATAGGATTTGTATAGAGAGAATTAAAAAAAATGTTTTCTCTCAGTGACTTTCTTTATCCAGACGTACCCTAGGTAAGTAAGATAGCAAGTGTTCCACGGGTATACTACAGCCATCCAGTTTTGTTGATATAGTGGATGAGAGAATAGGGATCTAGGTTGGAGAACTGTCTTAGGCTATCCACAATAGGCACCCAAAGAAACCTTAAGCGCCTAGCCGTTACACCCGGACATTTGCAAAAAAAGTGTTCAACAGGATCTCCACTTCTTCCACAGAGGGGGTTGTATGGAATTCCAAGCTTCTCCGCATGAGTTTTGATCACCCAGTAACCGGTCAACAACGCAATGAGTTTGAAAATTTAATGGCGAGGGATCCCCAGCACTTTGAGCGTCCTGAGATAGCACACGATAAGATAGAACTCTATCTGTCTTGCGCTCCTGATGTCTGAAATGGAGTCAACTGAAACCGGTTTTGTCGACCCTTTTCTGGCAAGTTCATCGGCAATTTCATTTCCCTCTATGTTCCGTGGCGACAACAGGTCCTTGATCGCAGTTTGACTTCTCGGAAAAGACATTTATGTTTCCCTCCCGAAAAGTATTTTTTTTTTATAAAACTCTTCACAAATAAGTAGCCATCAAATCCCGCACATCTCTTAATGGGATGGCTAAGTAATTTCACTCAAAGGTAACATGGGTTCCCGGTAATTGCGAAATTGAGAGAAACTGTAGGGCCGATGAACTAGAGAGACTTGGCACCAAGTTGACTAAAGAGTACATAAGCAATGACGCATACTCTTTCATATTTGTAAGCTACTTATTTTTGAGGAAACTTTTTTTTGACCGCGAATGAAAGATGACAGTTGGAACCGAATTTTTATTTGGCTTTTTTTTAAATCGCCGAAATCCCAAAATTGTAGATTTACGGCAGATTTAAATTCGAACTTTGTTCTCCAAGTTTGTTTTTTTTTCTAATAAAAGTTTCAAAATTATTTAACATTCATTCAAGAAAGATACATATATTTAAGTCACCCTATATAGACACCTTTACATACATAGCAAACAAGAGGAAGAGCAATGTTGGTATGTGTTATGGCGCCAATAGAGAATCAAATATTGACAATCTTACAGTGATCTGCTTAGTTACATGCAAATTTGCTACCAATACATATCAACATAGGTATAAGTATGCATGTGTATGTTTACTTTGTGCGCTTCCTTGTATTTTACGTTTTATTTCCTCACGCGTGTGCTTTTGCCATCTTGGGTTGTTGTCCTGTGAAATTGATTCTGTTTGCGTGGCACAATTATGTCTCCATGTCTGCCCGTTTAGCTCGTTGGTTGCCTGGCTGGAGGCTGCTGCTTGCCGATTTTGCACGACGGTGGGGTTAAGGTGACCAACTGTACGCTTTGTTTGTACTATATATGTTTGTATGTGTGCACGACCCAAATGAAAGCGGGATAATGTCCTGAATATTTTGGCATGCGAAGGATATTGAAACTAATTCAATTATGACAACGGAAATAGCATTGAGTTCTTTTTTTTTGGCGACGCCTTTTTCCGCCCATTTTAACTGGAAATTATCAGTGTCAGTGCAACAAAGAGGGCAAAGAAGGTATCGAACGTACATATGTGTATACATATGTGTGTATATATATTTGTGAAGTCGAAGTGTGAACTTTTTTTAAGATTTAACTTTTATGGTTTTTGTTTTCAAACAGCGAAATATCAGTAGTGTCGTCAGAACTGAGAAAAATCTCTTCGAGCCATTCGATACCGATCAATAGGTTGACAACCAAAAGAGGTTTAAAAAACTTATAACTCTCCCCAAGGATAAACTGAGAATGTTGAATAGGCATTCGCACAAGCCATTGCAGACTGCGTAGTCATTATAATGACATGATACATTATCATATAATTTCTGTGGGCAATCCCAATAGACTCCAAAGTACCTTCTCCTTGAATGCAGCGCTATAGCGCGGAGAAAGTTGGGACATCTCGGCCATTTGCAGCCACAAGAAAGGAACATATACTCAATCCAACCCAGCTCTATCGTAAGTTTAATAACGGGACTTGGCCTGGATGAGGTACTGTGATGTGTAGAGGGCACAAAAGGCCATGAGTTCTTGGAGCTTCTACGCGTAATTGATTTTAAAAAATTTAGATTTTGCAATGCCTCCAATAACTTAATAGGTATATGTAATTAAACAGAAAAGAACCCTTTATTACGCAAATATTTAGATAAATTCCTTTTTTGTACCGCAGTTGGCGAAGACGATTTGTTTGCTTAATATGTTATGCTAGATTTCGAAATATAAATTCTTGAGCATCTCCCTTTGTAATATTGGAACAAAACATGAAGAATGAGTTTCCGTTCAATAACAAAAGTTCAAAAAAAAATTGTTGAATGTAAGCAAGAAAGCCACAAATAAGAGGGGGAGCCACTTTTTAAGGACCTTGTTATCGAAGTTAACGCCCTTCATATGGTTTGACAGGGAGCGGAAAAGATGATAATCTGTCCGTTCAAGGTTCGGAGAATACGGCGGATGCTGAAGGACTTCCCATTCAGACTCTTGGAGTGTGACTTTGACCACTTGTGCAATATGGGGTCTGGCGTTGTCGTGAAGGAGCATGGTTTGACCATGTCGATCAGGTCTTTGCGGTCGAATAGCCTCACTCACGCGGTGTAGCTGGGCAATGTAGAGCTCCTTGTTGGCTGTGGTTTTCTTTTTGAGCATTTCCTAATGCACCAAGCCCTCCAAATTCCAACCGGTCCCACCAAACACATGTCATAATCTTCTTTGGATGAAGATCAAGCTTGACTCTTGGCTTTAGTGCATTTCCTGAGACACCCACTCCTTTCTTTGCTTCATATTGATGTACAGGCACCATTTCTCATCTCCTGTGACGATTCGGCACAAAAAGCACTTTTTATTACCGCGTGTTACCGAGATGAATTTTGAAGGCGGATTTCTTTGTTCTTTTCGTTGAGCTCGTGAGGCACCCAGGCTCCCAGACTCCCAATTTTTCGGTAAATCCCATTGAATGAAGGTGACTGAGAACTGTTTTATGATCGCAGCTCATTTTTTCCACCAACTCACTACTGGTTTGGTGACCGTTCTTTCGCTCCTTCAGAAGTGATTTGAGTCGTTCTTTATCGAATTCAGAAGGCCTTCTGCTGCGGGACGTGTCATCGACGTCGAAGTCATCATTTTTGAAATTTGCAAACTATTTTGGTGCTGTAGACTTGCCTTCGCCATACACGTCGCAAGTGTCCAGAGCCGCTTCGGCAGTTTTTTGACCTCGATGAAAAGCAAAGAAGAGTAGGCGGCGAAAATGTTGCCTTTTGCCTCCTGGGTATCCCATTTCTAAGTCTCAAAGCTAATAAAATATTAAATAACTCAAAAATACAATAAACATAGTTTTACAGAACAGAAAGAGTTTTATCGAACGAATAATTACCCTTTGACAAACAGCAAACAAATAGTTGTAAAAGAAAAGAAAATATAAAAACGCTATGAACTTATTCCCCAACCCAATAATTGTGGAGGACCTGAATCCCATAGAAAATAGAATTTCATTAAAAGTGGATATCAGTTTATATTCGTTTTTTGATACTGAACTTATTATAATTACCTTTTTATACTCACCTCCAGCTCAACTCAAACTTATAAAATACGAGGCTTGTAACTGTAGCTAAGGGAGTTGCTCATTATCCACCTTCGCGAATGTCCACCTCTGCTGAAATAAACAACATTACTTCAACCATAAAGCTTCTATTATTTTTCTTTTTATTATTTTTGAATTACAATAAACCGCTAAAAGTGCTGAACTTTATCAGTGAGGAAGATTTAGATCACTAATTTTTAAAGTTAATTCAGAATTATGACTATTTCTGGCGTAGTGTAGATAAATGGAGATAATTTGGATATGGCCGCAGTTCTTTATGGGACTTTAAAAAGCAGTGATTAGAAAGCTGCTTAAAATCTTTTTTGTCTATGTGGACATATCAGGTTACACTCTGCGGCCACAATATCTTGAACTTATTGTTCTTGTTTTTTTTTTTGTAGTTTGTTTGTTGTCTTCCTACTTAACATCGCGCTATGCTAGAAAGAACTAGGGAAAGCTTGCCGCTATCTTTTGGTCTTATTTCCACACATGGCTTTCTTTGCTCATTTCGCTAAAAGCAAACGCTGCTTAAGCCGTATTTAGGTAGAGTTTTCATTAACAGCGTACAGTGAAAAGTTGCTGGAATTCCCATCAAAGTCGGGCAACATGCGAGATTCCAGCAACTAATTGCTGCTGCTGATGTTGCCGATACAGAGCTTGTCGTCGTCGTGCTCGTTCTGTTCTGTTTGCTGCGTATGCGGTGAACTAGGAGAATCACTCACGTTTAGAACATAAGAAGACAACACAATGCGGTTGTTGTTTTCCTTAGCGTTGCTCTGCTTTTCATTGCTTTGGCATTGTTAATCGCTACATTGCATGCCACCACCACCAACCGCTGGCTTGCAATGCCACATTGCCACTAAATGGGTGCTGGATATGGTGGCGGATAGGAGGCTGCGGTGAAGCGTGTTTGTGGCGTGTTGGCGACTCATGTTACCAATTCATGTGGCTTTTCTGCCTTATTCCGCATTAAGAATCACCAAAGATAGCAGCGCACGCATTGCCGCAGCGCCAAAGCAGGGATACGGAACTAAATCAGAAGCAACATGCTCCTGCATACATTTACATGTACGTGCACTTGAGGTGTGTATGTATGTGCAAATGGGCCTGCCATGTAATGCATTCAGGTCGGGTCTGCCATATGTTTTGGATGTGCAACAGCATAGCTGCGGGTTCCGCTACTGTTGTTACTTGCTGCTTGTTGCCTACCCCATTTGCCACACGTCTCACTCACTGTGTGCGGTGCATTTGCTCATGCGCAAAGCGCACTGCTGTGATTTGCTACAACAGCAAAGCTGCATAGATCTGCAGTTACAGTAGCTGTGGAGTCATCACGAAAGCTGCTGATATCGATTACATGGCAAATGAGCGTAAAGAGATTTCTTGACGGAATTATTTTTCACGATTTTTTATTTGCATGGTTGTTTACATCTATGTATGTATGCACGAGTATGTGGGCCGTTCAGTATGCTGGGTCAAATGCTGTATAATATATATGATGTGGCATGCAACTGCGGCACATGCGTAATGCAAATAAAATAAAAAGAATAAATGAAGCTGGGCAGATGAATTGAGAAAAAAGCAAGGCATTCATGCTAATAGCCTGCAGTGCTTTAAGACAAAGGACTAATTTAAAATCAAATTTACTTGCACGTCTTTTATGCGAAAAACGATGAAATGCAATTAAAGCAAATTTTATTGCCAACATAAAGCGTGGCGACGACGTCCCATGGCTGCGGCTGTGTTGGTGATGGTGGTGACGGAGGTGGCAGCAGCGTCGGCGGCGACATGTGCGGACATATTTGCAGCCATTCACGTCGCGCGAGCTGTCAGCGTTTGCCAGCGCGCATTGTACATGTCCGAAAAGCACTAAATGTGTCAGCGCCAGACGCAATCGTAATCCCTTCAAGGAGGCTTTACATTTCAAACAAGCGTACGAACGCAACCAGACTTGTGCAATACACCTTCTGTTCAAAAAGTAACGACAATTATTCAAAAAAATGTACTAAGAAGGTTCAAAGAGTAAGGCTATGGAAACTGATTCTAACATTACCAACACACATATCCCAACGCTTTTCGCAAGTTTCAAATCAGTTTCCATAGCCATGTTTTCAATCAGCTATCAGCTTCTTCTACGCATTATTCCCTATAACAATGCCTCCAAAAACCTTCCGTCAAGTGGTTACTTAAATTTTGAGAACCGAAAAAAGTTACTTGGAGTCATGTCAGATGAATAATGAACTTGTTCATCCCGTCAATTTTATTTTTAGTTAAAGAGTTGCGGAAGAGATGAAATGTATGCGCCGGTTCACTCTCTGTTGAAGCAACTGCTAGATATTTCTACAGAATTCCGATCACTTGCGACGAACAGTCAGCGTTCTTACTATTTGAGCTGTCTTAACTTGGAGTGAGCTAGAGAATGGCAATCAAAGGAAACGGTCTACAAAATTTTTATTGGTAGTCGAAAAAGTCTTTTCGTATTTTGTCAATAGATGTCTATCTCTAGTGCTACCAATCACATTGTGTCATATCATATGGTGTTAGAAAGGTGACATTTTAAGCTTCATTTAACCAAAAAAAATTAAATTCGGAGAAGTTGAAAAAAAGTTATAGCTGTTCAAAAATGAGTGAAAATAATGAAGAAATTCGCTATATTTTGAATTTTTTGTATAAAAAAGGGAAGAATACCACGCAAGCCACCAATGAAATTTGAGAAGTTTACGGAGACTATGCTGTATCAGTTCGTGTAGCACAACAATGGCTCGCTCGCTTCCGTTCTAGAAATTTCGACGTGAAAGATGCACCTCGCTCCGGTCGACCCATCGTTGAAAAAGTCGATGAAATTATGGAAAAGATTGACCAGGACCATCACATAAGCTGCCATGACACCGCCAAGGCACTAAACATTCATCATCAAACGGTTTTGAACCATTTAAAAAAGGCTGGTTACAAAAAGAAGCTCGATGTTTGGGTACCACATGAATTGTCTGTGAAAAATTTAATGGACCGAATTAACATCTGCGATTCCTTGCTGAAACGAAATGAAATCAAACCATTTCTGAAGCGAATGGTGACAGGAGACGAAAAGTGGATAAAATACGACAATAATGTGCGAAAAAGATCATGGTGCAAGGGTGGTGAAGCTCAACAAGTGGTCGCAAAGCCAGGATTGACACCTCGAAATGATATGCTATGTGTTTGGTGGGATTGGAAAGGAATCATCCACTATGAGCTGCTCCAACCTGCTCGAACGATTGATTCTACACTTTACTGTCAACAACTGATGAGATTGAAGGAAGCAATCGAAAAAAACGGCCCGAACTGATCAGCAGAAAGGGCGTCGTCTTCCATCAGGACAACGCTAGGCCACACACATCTTTGATGACTCGGCAAAAACTGGGAGAGCTTGGCTGGGAAGTTTTGATGCATCCACCATACAGCCCTGCCCTTGCACCATCGTACTACTATTTGTTTTGGTCAATGCAGATCTCCCTTAATGGAGTAAAGTTGACTTGAAGAGAAGTCTGTGAAAATTAGTTGTCGCAGTTTTTCGCCGAGAAACCACAAAAGTTTTACACTGATGGAATAATGTCTCTAAAAGAAAAATGGCCAAAGGTGGTCCACCAAAATGGTACATATTTGGTTTAATAGAGTTCATTATAAATATAAAAAAAATGAGTTGAAGTTTGATTAGAAATACGAAAAGACTTTTTCGACTACCCAAAATTTGGATTTGATTTTGCATCGATTTTTGATAAATTTTGGCTTGATTTTTTGGCTTTTGGCTCATACGAGAAACGTCATTCGAATTAATGTTGGTTCATTTCGTTGCGGTAATTACACAATGTACTTATCTATTTTACCTAGTGACCTGTACCACTGCGTTCGTTAATATTTTAGTCCAAGGAAAAATTTTTTGTTGTGCGCTTTTCGAAAAACTTGTTTCGGCACAAGTCGCTCGTCAGCCGGTTCCCGTCTCACGAAATTTGTGTAGAATGCTCGAGCAAGTCACTAATATTTACTGATAGTTTCCGAGTGCTCACGCGAATGCCTTCGGTTACTATTTTCTTCACTAATTCGACTTTTTCGTTGGCCACAGAAGTGTAGCGACGACCGGAACAAAGCAAATCATCAACCACAATACGAAACGCTTTAAACTCTTCGGGCAATTTATATGTTTGAGTTCACAAAGGCTAAATTTTGGCTAATATTATATATTCAGCGCATTCGTATCTGATAATTTACTACGAAAACAAAATTTCAGACGCACTTATTGCTGAACTAAATTCTCCATATCGAAATTGCCAGAATACATTAAAGAAGGAGTTCTCTACAAGGCTTTCCAGACACCCTATCCGCCGCATTGCACTTAGCAGTTGATTATAAAAGATAAAACTAGACAAACTAATTTTAACAACATCCCAAATACGGTTCATTTAAATGAGAACTTCCGGGTACTTTTTGAACAGAAATGTATACATGCTTGTGCTATTATTTGTACGCGTGTCAGCAATGTTGTCATAGGTCCACTTAGTTCGATATACTACTTTGCAGTCAATATTTCTTTTTCCAAACAAGCTCAATTTCCTATACAAAATCATTATTTTTTTTTTGTTTTTATTTTAATTTGAATCCAGACACTAAATTTTTCACTATCAACTTCTTAAGTCGCACTTACTCCCCGCTGGTGTGTGCGCGACATTTGCGATTAGGAGCTGTGATTGCTGTCACTGTTGCCACTCGTAACGACTACAACACCACCACCACCACCACCACCATAGCCACCGTCGCTATAGCCATCACCTTTGAAGTGCGTTCGCTTCGGACACATCGAACAGGATTTACTGCATTTCAATGTGTCAAGTGTTGGACTTTTGATACCCACTCACTCACTTACAACTCACATGCATACACATACACACACCCATAGCCAGATGCATCTAATCTACAAGCGGGCATAGAGACAGACAGACAAATATTTATGTACGTGTATGTAAGTTGAATTGCACTCAATGTGTCTTAGAGCGTGGCTAGTAGCTGAGTATTCCCAGTCATCGACTTGTTAATAGTTAATTCAGCCATTCAATTACAAAACTTATATATGTACGTACTTCAAATTTTAAAATCCAGAGGATGTATATATGATAATTGAATGATGCCTTTCACTGGCGAGTATGATGGGATTATGTTATGATTTAACATGATTAAAGCGTATGATGTTGGCGAAAAATGCAATCAAAGCTGGGTTTGTAATAATATAGGTGAAATGTTGTTAATGGGTTGCAGTGGAAGTTTGTTCGAAAGTAAAATCAGATATGCAATTTGGTAATAATATTTATGTGGAAGCCAAAAAGGCCGAGTTTATCTTAATTTTGAAAACAAAAACACAGTAATGCAGTGAACAGATAAAATAATAAAAATATGCTTATCTTCTTGTTTTTATTACTATGTATATTAGATTTCGCCGAGTGGTTGAAATTCAACTAGTTTATCTTTACCTTTGATTCCTTGTATTTAACTCTATCTCACTCTCTGTATCCATGCAGATATTTATCTTAATCTTTATATTTACCTCCATCTTCATCTCCATCTTCATGTTTATCTGGAACATCTTTAAAACATATGTTTAAAAGGAACATTTTCGTCATATTTCTCTTTTTTATTTCCGCAAAAGGAAAACCGCATCGCAAGCTCATAAAAAGTTATGTGCTGTTTATGGTGAGGAAGCCTTAAAAGAACGGCAGTGTCCAAATTGGTTTAACAAATTTCGTGCTGGTGATTTTTCACTTAAAGATGAAAAATGCTCTGGTCGTCCAGTTGAACTTGATGACGTCCTAATCAAAGGAATAATCGATTCGGATAGTCAGTGAGATTGCAGAGAAGCTTCAAGTATCACATAAATGCATTGAAAATCATTTAAAACAATTTGGCTATGTTCAAAAACTCGATGCATGGGTTCCTCACGAACTGAAAGAAACGCATTTAACGCAATGCATTAAAAGCTGCCATTTGCTAAAGAAACGTAGTGAAAATGATCAATTTTTAAAACGACTCATAACTGGCGATGAAAAATGGGGGGTTTACAACAATATCAAGCGGAAAAGATCGTGGAGCAGGCCAGGTGAACCAACTCCAACAACATCAAAAGCTGATATTCATCAAAAGAAGGTTTTGTTATCACTTTGGTGGGCTTACAAAGGAATTGTCTACTTTGAACTGTTACGACCCAACCGAACGATCAATTCTGATGTCTACATTCAACAACTAACGAAATTAAACAATACAGTTGAAGAAAAGCGGTCCTAATTGAGAAATCGAAAAGGTATTGTATTCCATCATGACAATGCAAGGACACACACATCTTTGGCCACTCGGCGAAAATTATTGGAGCTTGGTTGGCATGTTTTGCCACATCCACCATATACATAGTCCTGACCTTGCACCATCTGATTACTTTTTGTTTCGATCTTTACAAAACTCTTCGAGTGGTAAGAATTTCAAGAATGATGATAATGTCAAATCATACCCGATTAAGTTTTTTGCTAAGAGAAACCAGAAGTTTTATGAACGTGGGATTATGATGCTGCCTGAAAGATGGCAAAAAGTCATTCATCTAAATGCGCAATACATTACAGAATAAAGTTGTTTAGTTCAATAAAAAAATTGTCTTTGTTTTTCTAAAAAAAATTCGCAATTACTTAGTTGCCAACCCAATACATATTAACCTTCACATTCGCCTCAGTCTTTATATTAAGTATCTAAATTTACCCTCATTTTTGACTTTATATTTACGTATCTTTACTTTTATTTTTATATTTGCCTTTATCCTTTTCTTCGTCATATTCATTTTTTTCATTTTACCTTCATCGTTTTACTAATGTTAATCTAAATCGTATTCTTAAATCGCTGATTAACATTCTTTAATTCCGTGTCATTATTAAAGCATACATTTAGGAGACATATTGTATATGTATGTTTTGGTAAAGGGTGTTTTTTTAGAGGTTAGGTTTTCAAGATGAAATAAAACGTATATAATTTAATGTTATGTTTCGGGCAAGTGGCCGCCGCGGCTGGCTCGAATAAATTCCAGCCGAGAGGCCCAATTTTCGACCACTTTTTGCAGCAATTGGGGCCGTATGTCAGCAATAACGCGCCGAATATTCTCTTCCAAGACGTCAATCGTCTCGGGCTTATCTGCGTAGACAAGCGACTTCCCATAGCCCCACAAGAAATAGTCCAGCGGTGTTATATCGCACGATCTTGGAGGCCACGCCACAGGTCCACGGCGCGAGATAATGCGCTCACCAAAAGTTTCCTTCAATAAATCGATTGTTGCGTTGGTTGTATGGCATGTAGCGCCGGCTTGTTGGAACCAAAGGTCGTCCACATCAACATCGTCCAATTCAGGCACGAAAAAGTCATTAATCATGGCTCTATAGCGCTCTCCATTGACTGTAACTTTATGGCCGGCTTCATTTTTAAAGAAATATGGACCAATGATTCCCTCTGCCCATAGAGCACACCAAACAGTGACTTTTTGAGGATGTAACGGCGTCTCAGCAATGGCTTGTGGATTATGTTCACTCCAAATGTGACAATTTTGCTTATTGACATACCCATTCAACCAAAAGTGAGCTTCATCGCCGAACAAAATTTTCTTGCGATGCGTCGCGCGAACCGAACCATTATTTTCGTAATAAATTTGCACGATTTGCAAACGTTGTTCAAGTGTAAGTCTATTCATTATGAAATGGCAAACCAAACTGAGCATAAATCAAGTGACAGCTGTCAAAAAGACCATCTACAAAAAAAGTAGTGCCAACTTGAAAACCTAACCTCTAAAAAAACACCCTTTATTTGATTAGTGTATTATTTGACAGCATGAAAATACCTTTCAAATGATATGCATATAATTCTTTTATAATTTCGATACATAGTTTAGCCTTAAAGGGGATGTCAAGAAAATATTTTTGCCTATCCGATCCTTGAGTCGCTTGAAACTTTCACTTTATTATACCAAATACTATCGGCTGCACACTCGAGCTTTTTCCATAAATTCTGATTAAAAATTTTCAAATATGGATTCAAATTTTTTATTTTAATATTTGAATAAAGTTTTAAACATGAATTTATTGGATTTTTTCGGTAAAATGAAAAATAGTTTCATGCAAAATTATAAAAATTAAATAAAAAACAAATAAATAGTCAAAATGTGTCTGTGCTATAGTTATGTGCTATTACAAACTATATTCAAACCTATACAGATACTTTTTTACAAACTATGTATTCATACTTCCTAACAGACCACCCACCCAAATAAAATCGGCTTTAAAGTGTTTACCTAAATAAGCAACTTAAGTAGCTGCAGTTGCAAGCGAGCGTTGCCAAACCCACCAAATTACGTTTATTAAAATGCATAAGGCATAAGGTACCTAAAATTTATTTAAAATCACTACTCTACGCTAAGTGCAATAAATGTAAATTAATTTTAGCATTTAAGCGCTAACATAATTTTTTTGTAACTGTATTCAAAGACAATTTACAGCAAGGTGAAAAAATAGTGAAACTCAAATAGTATTGTACATACCGGGTAGTCCAAGAGCAAGCATATTTTTATGTTATGTAAAATAAATTATATGAGCAGAAATGTTATCATTATTTAATGTTTATCATTCATGCTGCAGCCAGGCTATGCTTCGCGTGTGATCCCAATTTTCCAAAGATTTATTAACAGTTTCTGTTTCGATTAACAAATGGATTATCCGTATGACATTGACTTTTAACGTTATGCTACGGAAAAGGACAAAGGCGTGCAAAGCTGCTAGGAGAACTGAAACATAACTGAAGAGAACCAAATAGTTTGATTACTGATTTTGTGATGGATTGTATGGCATACTGCGCCTCTAAAGGTCGTCCAAATGCTTATGTATTTACAAACAAATAGTAATCACGGCTCTGTAGCGCTCATTGTTGCAATACAATGGCATCTCGGGCAGTATTTTTGAAAATAGCAGCATCTTCTAAGGCTTAAACTGTTAAAATTTCGTGGAAGCCAAAGAAAATTTAAGAATTTAATTTCGAATGAGAAAATTACAATTTTGATTTTTATGAAAAACTTTAAATAGTCACATCTATTGAAATACAACATATAATAGACAAAAAAGCGAAAATGACTCTTCACTTGCTGAGTCAATTGAGCCTTGTAAGATTAGTGCGCAAAATTCTCATCAGGGTGATGGGTGATACGCTGACTTTTGTATTCAGATCAAGATGGCCGCTTTCACAACGTAGCCACATTGTCATTCGCATTCTCCGCGACGGATACAAAGATTGGCATATGTGATGAAATTTCTTATCAGTAAACTGTAAAAAAACGGCTCAGGGTTGGAGGATAGCGTGTAACAGTGGCTAATTACATTTTTATTAACCGCTTCAAGCTACTAATGAAATTCACCAGGTGCGTGATGCTTAAATCCGCAATAGTTTTGGTAATGTCACACATACATACTTTGGAAGTGGAAGTTTTCCATACTTCAAGCGTAAAGCGACTCAAACGACACTAAAAAAACGTATGAGTATCAAAATGGAATTCATTTTAAATACAGTTACACTCGTCAAGAAAATCTACGCTCCATTTCTGATTATAAAGATTGACATTTATTTCTTTCAAATTAATTTCACTTAGTTTTCAATAAAAACGTATTTCATTCTTTATATAAAAAATGTCATATGAAACGAAATTTTAAACTTTGTATGAAATTCAGAAAAATTAATGAACCTTCATTCAAATATCGAACTGTTTTACCGGAAGTTCCAGAAAGCTTTTAATTGTCCCCTTTTATAGCAATTTCATTTTTGTATAAGAAAGTTAAAGTTTGAGGTACCTCAAAAATTGCGCTGATTTTTTATGATAATTTTTTGTTTTTTTTTTGCTTTACTTTTCCTTCCTTCATATGGAAGAAAATTCAAAATACCATCAACAAAACAAATTAAAAACATTATCCCGACTTTTGAGGTACTTCAAACTTTATATCTTTAAGTTAAATGAACTATAAAACTGTTTAGTCAAAAGTTATCTAAAAGTTCCCAGACTCATTCATTAATAGATTCGCCTTAAAAAATTCTCATTAAAAAGTTGGAAATTTCGGAATTTCGTACAAAATTTGGTATTATTATTCATGTAGCTTTTGTTAAAGAATCAACCACATTTTTTTAAAAGCTACATAAAATTAATTAAAAAAAAAAAATTAATTGTCAAATTTTATTATCAGAAGCGGTGCATGATTTTTTTGATATTTTTCGACGGGGCCACCCGGTACAGATTACAAAAGCACCAGCATAAGTTACTGCACGTTATGCTAATATGTATTATTTATAACTAATTTTGTTTTTTTTTCTATGTCGAACCAAACCCAGGCAAACACGACAAATGTTGCATTTAATTCCGCTCCACTCCTAGCAAAAAATTATAAATAGTTACTCGCCGAAAGAAAATAAAAAACTCGTATAAAAAGTTTGATTGCTAGTGAATAGACAAAAAAGGTGGCGCAGTCAGAGGAACTTACCTGTAGCATAACATTTACTTAAGTAATTTTTACCATTTATGCACTGAAGTGACTACATCAGCAACGCACTGACGACAGGGCCAGCGACTGAATACAATAAAAGCAACAAAAACGGCTAACAATAAAAGACAGCAATAAAATCAGCAAAAATAGCAAGCAGAATTGTTTATGTATAAAAATAGCTAGAAAATCAGTTAAAGTGACAACGTTGACAGCAGCAGCGCCGCCACCGCCACCAACTTGGTATTTAGTTATTCATAAACAATAACTACTCGTACAATTGTCAAAGTTGACATTTTGTAATTTATTGTAGTTGCGCCAAGAAAGTCATGAAAATAAAGCAACAATACAATGCAGCAATTGTTAAGCGCCAGTAGCTTCAATACTCCCCTCCGCCTTGCAAGTGTCAGTTTAATAAATTACAGTACCTAACATAAATGTCCGTTGGTTGCAGGCTGGTAAGAAAATTCTTATCGTAAGTAAAACTACCAGCGACCAAATGTCAAAAATATCTTTATAAACATTTTAAAATTGTTTAGACGATGATTTTTTGACTTAACTTTAATAACGGGGTACTATCAGACTATCTTAGCGAAAATTCCATAAAGCTTGTGTTTTGAATTCGAATCTTTGGCAGTTCTTCATCAAAGCACTGGAATAACTACTCACCTTGTAGATTGAAAACTCAATGGCTTTGCCTTTTTGAAAAGATAATTTAAGGGGTTCCGGTGGTCCAGAGGTCGAAAATTTAGGGTATTTTCGGGATTTTTTTACAATAAAAAACGATATTTAAAATTTATAGACTTTTTATTTAACTTCTTTTACATAACAAAATGAAAAAAAAAACATTCGTTTTTTAATTTTAAAAATGGCCCTCCCGGAAAATTGTACCCGGACGGTGTGGTTTATTTTGGCTCTTCTATTTATCTGAAACACAAAAACCAAAAAAAAATTATTAACCACTATTACTGTAGCTATGACGCGTACTAGAATAAAACAAAAATGACAAAATGGCATGAATTTGACACTCTAAAAATCGGGGTTTTTCAGTTTTTTGTTGAATAGTTTTTTTTTCGTTTTTTTTTGACAACACCAGCCCGAAAAAAGTAGAATCGAAAATACTGGCACAGTATTTTCTGAAAGCCTATTCTTTCGAAATGTAAAAAAAACGATTTTTTGAAAAATCTAGTCTATTGGGACTCCTTAAGCGAGACGCAATTTCGCACTCGATTTTTAAGTAACCAGTGAGGGTGGTACCATTGAGAATTTTTCGAAACCATGCAACTGCAAATGTTATTTCAATTAAAGAGAGACCGATCACAATATTATAGTACTATGCAAATTTTAAAAATTTTGTGGGCACATCATTTATTCTTGATACTATATCACGATAATCTTCACAGTTTCGTTCTGCGTGTACGAGTTGCCTAATTGTTCCTTAACCGAGATATTTTATTCCTTCCTATGCCACTTTTGGCCTCAATTTTCCTTCCACAATGAGTTGCAACAATTCGTATTTGAGTCGACGCAAGATATGCCGGAAATATGCGGATTTTTGACGCTTTATTGTTGTTATAAGCTCTCTTTCCTTTACATAAAACTTCAGCGTTGCTAATCTTTTGTGCCCAAGATAGTCTTAGCATTCTTCAATAGAACCACATTTCAAAAGTCTCCAACCCATTTACAGATTCAGCACCATACAGCAAAACGGACCAATCATAGCATTTAGGATACCGCAACCGCAATTTTAAATTTAAGTTCCTGTTACAGAGAACATTCCTGTAGTTGTAAAAGGCTGCTGCTATTCGTCAGCGAATTTTATTATCGCTTTGTTAGCTGTCGTTAAGCCATCATCCTAAGTATTTGAAACATGACACTGTTGATTGTTTTTGGAGACAACCATGTATTTTGTAGGCCATACGAGGGACTTATTTCACTGACAGTTTGTGCTAAAGTTTGAAGATCAACTATGTTATCAGCCGTATAGTGGTATCATCAGCAAATCTTACATTGTTTATGAGTTCTCCATTTACTTTAATGCCGTTATTGTTTGAAGCCTCTTCGAATAAATATTCAAAATATATATTGAAGAGTATTGGTAAAAAGCATCGCTGTCGTACTCCCTTTTTTATTTTAACATCGTCGGTCAGAACGTTTTCCAGTTTTACATTTGCGGTTTTACCCCCATACAAATAAGCAATACATTTTTTTTCATCAAGGTCTATATTCCGTAGAATTTTTATCAATTTTGACAAGGTACAACAAAAGCTTTTTCATAGTCAATGAGCATGTCCCCATTGCTTGTTTGAAGCCAAATATTGAACGCCCCATAACCTGCTCGCACTTTAACAATAAACGACTGTGAATCACTTTTAAAAATACTTTTAGGCCATGACTCAGCAAGCTAATTAATCCGTAGTCATCACATTTGAGCGTAGATGTACAAAGCGTAATTGTAGCCATTCTTCTGGATATCTGCCAGAATCATACATTTTATTAAACAATGTTATGAGTATTCCTATATTTTCATCGTTTGTGAGATTGTGAGAACTCTAAGTAGTTCCAATGGATATTTGTTTTGTCGATTAGACTTCTAGAATTTTGATAGTCGAAGTTTAACTTTAGAAGAAGCAGGTTGTTGCCTGATGGAGCATTAGCTCCCGGGTATGTGGAAACTTTCGACATTGACATTTGAAACCTTTTTTTATAAGGTTGTCACACAGCCCACCAAAGAATCGGAAATCAGCCTCTATTGGCGATGTCAATTGATTGCCTGAGAACTGACTTAGACTCTGTTAGACTTTCTTTTTTATGTGAATTGTCGTTAAAAATCGAAGTGTTGCAGCTTATTCAGAAATAACTGGGATATGCAGCCAAGTTATTGATGAGTCCTGCAGCATCGGTCTTTGAAAATTGCAGAGGCAGCCAAGTTATTGATGGTAATTTTCAAAATCAATCGGAATATTTACTAATTACATGAAAGGCAAAATATAAAAAAAAAATGTTAAACAGTAGATTTACATATTAATTTTAAAAATAAACCAGCCGACCCTTTATAACTGCGTTCGATTATACACCATTTTTTCAATTTTTTTCAGCTTATTTTATGTTCGAGCATATTTTTTATAAAGCCTTTGGAAATACTATATTTCTCTTTTGATGCCAGTCAAATAAGTCCGTATTTTATTCAAAACATTCGCACACTTTGTATTCTCCTGAGTATTGCTTGTCTATAAATCTGAAAAGCTAATCTGTGAGCTAATGGGTTAGTTTATGCTAATTTATTATGATCTTGCCAAATTTCATCTAAATCCATTGCATTATATAAGCAAAGTAGTAGACAGCAATTGCGTAGTAAAGTCCAATCTCGACGAACAAAACTAACATTTTACAATACTCTCATCATGCCCGTCCTAACGTATGGCGCAGAAGCGTGCGCGATGATAACATCCGATGAAGCGACGCTTGGAGTGTTTGAGAGAAAGATTCTGCGCAAGATTTTTGGACGTTTGCACGTTGGCAACGGCGAATATCGCAAGCGATGGAACGATGATCTGTATGAGCTTTACGATAGCATAGATATAACGCAGTGAATAAAGATCCAGTGGCTACGTTGGCTGGGTCATGTCGTCCGAATGGATACAAACGATCCGGCTCTGAAAGTATTCGATGTGGCACCAGCTGCGTTGGAGAGATCAGGTGGAGAATGACTTGGCTTCACTTGGTGTGTCCAACTGGCACACTGACGACGTAAGGCTTTCGATGCTTCCTCCGCATAAAAAAAACAAAAAGCATACTCAGACACGTGATAGTTTTACCAATTTTGACTACTGTTTTATTCCTATTTAGGTTTCATTTATTGTTTTTATAAAAATGTAGATTATTTTACAGTCAATATCACCTAAATCAAACTTTCATACTGGGGTAAAACATACAAAAATGTCCATCAAGCGCTTTAATCAGAATTTAAAAAAAATGAAGGTACACAGTTTAATAACCCATTTCATTATAGGAAATATTTTTTATGAAATAATAGTTAATTCCTCTACAAAGACCATGTAAGTTCTTATTTCAAAATTTACGAAAATTAAAAAAAAAAAAATCAATAAACCCATCAAAATCATCAAAATTCGAAATTATTTAATAAGAATTTTCAGAAAAATTTCGAGTATTTTCTATTAATTTTTGTGATAATTTTTTTCGTAGACTAGAAGAAGCTTAATTTGGTAGGTCCCGATGGATACAGTAATTACTTTCAGGACATGCGAAAGGGAATACCTCCCAAGAATCGGTAACATAATATAAATAGCAAAGAGGGAGATGTAATGTAAAGATTTCCTGTTAGGGCACATGCGATATTTTTCCAGACAACGCTAAGCGGCGTACTATAAATGACCTTCCCGTTCTTTAAACACATTTTCGGCCTTTGCCATGAACATGTCAACACCGAAATGCTTAAATTTTGCACCCCTACCCAAATTGTAAAATCGTATTTACAGAGCTAAAACGTATCGCTAGAGAACTACCAACCATACTCACCAGCTTTAAATATATAGTATCGAAAACGTTTTTCTGTTATTTCGATATTTGAACTTAAATGTACAAAATATATTTTATTACATATTACAAAATAAAGAAATGATTTCTTTTTTTACGTCTACTTAATATATATATACACATTTACGAGTATATACTTATACATTACATGCCCAAATTTATTTTATTAAATTAGAAAATAGAATAAAAATAACAAGAGAAAAGAATTTGTATAAAAATTAAGTGTTAGAATTAAAGCAATAGAAAAAGTCGCGCCCGGCAATTGTTAATTTATTCATGAATGCATAAGTGCGCTTCCGTAATAAATCGCTACCGTCGTAATCTGGTGTGCAGCAGCTTATTACGCTCCGTTTAACATTTTGAATATCCAAGCAAGCAGCTACCAGTCACCAGCCGCCAGTCAACCCAACGCCCAAAGGGCCGCAAAGTGCTTAACGCTCGCGCGCGTTAAAACAAAAGAAGAAAATGTGTTTGCAAAAGAGCAAAAATGCTAAATAAAACTGAAGTATAAAACGCTGCAAACTGTTTTAGTGCCTTTAAATGGCGCATTGGGTACTAAGTGTTTAATGTAGGCTCCCCCATTTAGGCATAGGCTTACACATACACAGGCAAATGCATACCCTAAAATATACCGAAATGATTAAAAAAGCGAGGCGTTACAAGTGTACTAAGTACGTGGCTCAATTGCAATATATGTATGTTTGTATGTATGTATGCCAGAATTAGAAGTTCATGTATAAATGTATGTATGCGTACGCAAGGAGATGTGACAGTAATTTCTAAGTGCAAGTACTTAATTGTTGCCTAAAAAATGCTTGCTTAGTAATGACTCAGCTAAATGAGGAGTATGCGGAAAATTAGGGGGAGTAGTCGCTTAATAGCGAAGATTTTTTATAGCTGTGCATTAACAAATTTTTTTTATCATACAATTAGAAACGCAAAAGAGGCCAGTGATACTGAAATGAGCACAGCGCACTAAAACGATTTTGAAAATTTCAGCACACTATGCGCTAGTAATGTAGGTTAAGACTAACCTGCCTCAATTTACGACTTCCTTTCCATATACCTACACATTTTTTTTCTTATCATACAGCTTTTAATAGGTCATGGGGTTGAAAATATTTTTACATCAGAGCATTGCATGCTATGAAATACTGCATATTATGAAATCTTTGAGAATGACGTTCGTTCTTTGAGTAGCAATTCAAAAAGTCGTCTGTAGTAGCGTGGAATGACGGAATGTTTGACAGAAATACTGTATTTTCCTATTTCAGTTGCCTCTAGTTAGATAGATGAGTCTGGCAAGCCTTTTTTCATATAATTTGTGAAAGATAACATCTCTATTCATGTTGGTTGAAAAATAAGAGAGCTGGTTGGTTGGTTAGAGTGGTGATTCATCCAGAATCCAACTAGCGTTTCCGCACCATTTTGTTGCCACATCCTCGTTACCAACTTGTTCAACAGTTATTAACAGCAAGACTATATCCAGTCTGTGCGGTTTGGGAACCTTATTAGGCTGTTGACGTCTAAGCCAGACAGTTGCTCGAGACTCTCGAACAGCGGCTTCCTATAATAAGAGAGCAAAAATGAAAGAATTTGAATTGTTTACTGAAATTCATCGCTTACTCAACTTCAATACAGGTTATCCGCTTATAAATGCACGTAAGGAATGATTTGCAAACGGTATACGAGCGCTAGAGCAGTATTTAGCACTGTCGCTGTAAATGTTTGAATATAACTCGAAAAGTTAATGGAATGCCATTATGAAACTTTCAGAGTTTACTAAGCTTAATCTCAGCTATCAATAGAATAAATAGGACAAAATTTAAGGGGGTGCTTTTCACAAAATATTATTTTTCTAATAATTTTAAACAAAATACAAAACAAATAAACAAAATAAGCTAAATAAGAAAAAATGAATAAAAACAAATTTTATAAGTATGTTATATACATATGTATGTGATAAATAAGAAAAAAATTAAGGGGAGTTTTTAGGAAATGAAAAAACAAAAATTTCCAAAAATTTTGAACATAAAAATAAACTTATTTTCTAAAAAAAATTTTAAAACTTATATTGTAAGCAAAACAATTTTGGAAAAAATAAACACATTTTTTGCTTATTAATATTTCGTTTTTTAAGTCATTATATCTACAAATGTATAAATGAAATAAATAAAAACCAATTCGTGGAAGGCGTTTTTCATAAAATTTGTTTCATTAATTTTGAACAGGTAGGTAGGTAGATAAAATGGCAAGAATACCGCAGACACACTTCAAGTAGCACTTACGTGCTGTTTTGATACCATAATCTGGACCATTACCTATGCAAAGATGTTTGGGAAGAGAAAACCTTTTACAGGCATCCAGTGTTGTTGATGTAGTGGAGAAGAGAAACGGGATCTAGGCTGGAGAATTTCTTCAAGTCATCCCCAAAGGCCACGCCAAGGAATCTCAAGCGCCTAGCCGCCAGAGCCGGACATTTGCAGAGAAAATGTTCAACAGTTTCTTTCTCTGTAAGATCTCCACAGCTTCTGCAATAGGAGTTGTACGGAATTCCAAGTTTCTCCGCATGAGTACCGATCACACAGTGACCAGTGAACACCGCAATGAGTTGGATGGCGGGGGACTCCCATCACCTTACGCGTTCTGTTTCTATCGTATTGAGCCCATAGTGTTTTCGAAGTAGCACATGATGAGACAGACTTCCATCTGTCTTGCACTTTTTTTAGAAAGAAATTGTGTAGTTTTCCCTTTAAAAACGGACAAAGAGACACCGATGTCTGAGACAGTGGGGACAGCTGAAACCAGTCCCGTCGACCCCTTCCTGGCAAGCTCGTCGACAATTTCATTTTTCTCTATATTTCTGTGCCCAGGAACCTAGATAAGGGAGATGTTTGGTACTCGACCGAGATGTTTGAGTCCCTCCTTACAGTAGTTCACCAGGAGAGAGCTGCAATACGGCGATGACAGGGCCTAGATCGCAGCTTGGCTATCGGAAAAAATATTAATGTCTCCCTCCCAACAGCGATCCCGAAGCATTTTGCATGCCTGCATGATCGCGAAAACCTCTGCTTGAAAAACGCTTCTCGTTTCTGGCAGCTTAAAGGACACCGAAATGCTGGCTGATTTAGAGAAAACCCCCAATCCCACTACAGATTCCATCTTGGATCCATCAGTGAAAACAGAGGTACTCCGCCTTCGCCAAGGGCACACAATCGCCACACATTCATACGTTTTAAATGGTTCCAGCCCTCCTCCAGCCCTCCTCCATGCTGCCAACACTGTCACTCACCATCTTTAACGGTCTGCTACCTACTCGACGACTGCCCACATTTTGAACAAATCAGGAAAAGTATCTCCCGAAACCAAATACCTTCTACACTGTTAAGAACTACTTCCTCTGAAAATATATCAAAAATGTCAAAATTTCTAGTTAAGTCAGGATTGAAAAAATTGATTTGATGTTTGCTCCTCTCACATAGTTACTATATTTTTACCATGTTCTTAATTAATTATGTTTTTTAGTCTCCTTTTACATGCAAGGCCTTTAAGCTAACTATCTGTTACTTTTACATCAGCGAGCCGAAGGTCTTGGCAGCCAGTGCTCCTTTTTTACGTGTAAGAATAATGGTATTATTATTTCACGTCTGTAAATAAATAAATAAATATAAATATTTATTTATTTTTTATCCTAATTACAAAAACCAAATAAATCCAAATCTCAAACTTAAAACTTAGATAAAAATTAGAAATTTTTAATTTTAATCAGAATTAAACAAAAAAGTATTTGGGTACGCAGTTTCACAGCCCAATAAATTCTAATTTAATAAAAGCAAATTTGATGTGACTCAAAGTTCTCCTTGATTTTTGATAATTTTTTTTCTCTAACAGTGCTTGTTTTAGTGCATTTGTAGTTTGGAGAAAATGAAAAAAAGAAAAAAAAGAAAAGAATTATAAAAAGTCAACAATATGCTCTAATAATTTCAATCTTTCACTTTGTTACACTAAAATTAAATGTACATACAAGTTTTTTACTAGATTAGATTTAAGAGTTTGAAATTTTTATGAAAATTTGTTTAATATATTTTTAAATTTTATATTAAATTTGGAAATGGGATGTATGCATTTATTATTACATATATTATATTATTAGGCAATGAGCTAAAATTTGTAAAAAAATATAGAGATCCTTCAAAAAAAATTAAAATAATCAAAATAGGTCCAAATAATGATGCATTAGGCCAAAGAAACAGAACTGAAACGAAGTGTACTGTTTCATGCATCGTAAATTTGAAATTCCCACCGGATTTCCTCATCGATTACGAACCAACCAACACTTTCATGTATTTTAGAAATTTCAAGGACATCCGCAGGAAACATTTAAAAGACATTTACATACACGAACACCAGCTTGTTTTATCAAAACTGTCATGTTTCTCACACAAATACTTTTTGTCCGTATTTGTACATCCTTTCATATGAAAAGCTGTCAGAATGAAAAACTTTCCAGACGGAGAAATTTTTAAGTGACAGACAGATAGACACACCAACCAACCAAGCAACCAACAAGCGGGCGGCAATGGTGTTGAAGGCGGTATTTATCTGCGCGGGTGACGGCCTTGCTGTCACACCTAAAAATGAATAGCTGCCACAGCTGGAAGCAGAGCGTAACGAAAAGCAGCAGGAACGACAATGGCGGCACATTTCACAGTGAAAAAGTGAGATAGAGGGAAGGGGAAATAGAAAGACCGGGAATGAATTGTAGGAGTTGCAAGCAGCAAAAATTGAAGGATGTCAGTGCATTGTTTTATTTTGTTTGCTGCTTGCGTTGCGTTTGAGCGTTGCGGTTATGAATGCTTTTGGCGGTAGAAAGGGCAGGGATGAAAACTGACAGTGGGGACTCGGTTTTTATTGGCATAAAGTGGAAAGTGATACCGAGAACAAAAGGGTTTAGACAGTGAAGCGGGGGCTGCTGCAAATGAGGGTTGTGGCAAAGAATTTTTCTTTTTAATAGTTGTGCGCAAAACATGCAAATTTATAATTAAAAAAAATTACAAGAATTTAAATAGCTGAAAAAAAATTCACTTAACTCTTGTTGCTCTGTTCCTCATTTTATTTCTTTGTTTCTTTCATTTGTTTTTTGAGTTTTTTCTGTTTTTAATATATTTTTTTCTAGTTTCCTTTTTTGCGCACTAAATGCACAATAACTTTCAATCATATTGATTGACACCCTGCTCATATTCCTAGCGATTGAATTGAGTGCATCCCATTATCCAGCAAATGAAGTGTTTGCAGCAGTCAGCATTCCTATTTGAGACAACTGACTACACATACTTTTGTTATTTGTCGCTTTTCCCTTTTGCTTTGTTTTATTTTTTGTTTGTTGCAAACAAACAAAGGAAGTGCAACGCTTTCAAAGTTCACTCGCCTTTGCTGCCGTTACTGTTGTCTACTCTAAAAGGTTGCTGCTCCCGGCGATGGCTACTGTTTGCAAAATTCTTCATCTTCTTAAATGCCAGCAAAGTCTGCGAAGGTGATGCATTAGATGCCAAGTGGGCACAACAGTAGCGCCAGTAGCAGTTGCTTCTCTATTAAATGGCAGCAAATTGAGGTATCACAAAGACTGAAAGGCAAGAGGAGAAGAGCACAAGTATGCAAAGTATGAAACTTCTATAGAATACCAACTCAGACATAGCGAACCTTCAGGGAATGGCGCTTAGCATACTTGTATAAGTATGTGTGCGTATGCGTATCATTTAGTTACGTACACGAAGGAATATTTATTTTCCAATTTCACCAAACTTTTTGTCGCCTGCCAGTCTCACATTTTCACTTTCGCTTTCGCATTTGAGCGAATAACTACAAAAACTTTATGCTTTCGAGGCTAACGTAAATCTCAGCTAATTTACGCGTGCTTGAATACAATTCTATAAACATACACACATACATTCAGCCTTTTTCAGTCAGCTGCATATTTTGTAAGGATACAAGTTAAAATGTAGGTGGTTTAGTGTGAGTGTGCAAGCGTATATACATAACTTCACATACAACCTCACTTGCGCAGTTCCAAAAACAAAGCAAAACAAAAAAAAAAGCATGCGAAAAAGTTTCTTTACGACCTCGCACAGACAAAGCGTCGACAGTTGGGAAATGAGGGCAGCCAGATAGGCGACACTGCGAATGTTATTGTGTCAGGTAAAGTAAAGAAGCAAGAGGAATAAAAGGGGCATAAAAAGTATAAAAATGATGCCATAAATATAAAAAAGTGTTTTATAACAATCAATAGGCTTAAGGATATGAGAAACAAAGGACTTGATATTGATGAGAAGACAAGATAAATAAAATAAAAGAGAACAATTGTTAAAGTACTACTCAAAGAGAAATATTATTATTATTATGAAGTGATTTAGCACTGCGACCTGAAATGCCTTATGGGTTCAATATATTTCTCTGAGCCCAACTTCTTCAGTAAATTTTAGTATATGCCTTATTTTATTAAGTTTTATTTTCTTCTCTGTTGCCAAATGCTTACCCAAATGCTTGTCCTGGTCGAACAGAACTAAGGCGACAGATACCTGTAAAATTTCGATTTTTTTTTTGTTTTTTTTCATAAAACGTTAATATAATCTTTTAAGAATGTGTCAAAAAAATTTTAGAACGTAAATTTAAGTATTTCTTATATTATAGATCGTCAACCGTGACGACTCTATTCTTTGCGTTCGAGCGCTGGGAGAGGTATAGTTATGTTGTATTCAAATTTAAGACGCGTTTTTCTCAAAACTATATTTTTCAAATTGGCGTACACGATAACTCGAAAAGTTATTGACCGATGTCCCTGAAATTTTGCACACATCTTTTTTATGATATTACTTTCTATGTGAATTTACAAGTTTTTAAAAATGTTTTGAAAAAATAATTTTTTCGAAGCAAAAATAGTAGGAAAACTCGCCCTAAAATTATTTTTTTTTTTTTAAGCATTTTATTTCCATGTTTGTTTAATTCATAGTTAAAAATTAAAACATTTGAAAGGCAGTGACTAGTAAATTCGGTAGCTACCATTTAAAAGCGGTGACAAAGAGACTCCCGAATGTTGTTGCCAGATTTTTTTGGTTTAAAAATTCGGAAATCTTTAAAAAAATAAAATAAAAACCTCTAAAATGAACATATATATTAGAAAATGAAGATTATTTTTATTTTTATTAATAATAAAATATTTGCATAAAAAACTAAAAACTATTCGTTTACAATTAAATCACATAAACAGTTTAAGTTTCACTTAACTAAACAAAAATTGTCTTTACAAGCTCTAATACTTCAATGAAATCATATTTTGGTAAAACATTTTTTTTTTATTGACGATTCTTTCAGCATTTTGTAGGAGCGTATTTTGGTTTATTGAAATGCAGTTTCATTATTTTTAGTAAATCACTTTGTTAATTTTTTATCCATTTGATTCGATACCACAAGGATTTTATTACGAAATTATTTGTTTTTAAAATACAGCAGCTGTTTTTTTCGATTTCGACGATTTTCGATTTTCCAAATCGATTTGGGATATTTTAGTGTAACAAAAACAAAAATCCAAAAAAAAACTTTGAGAAATTTTAATTTATTCTTTCAAATCTTAATCCTTAAGCAAATTTTTAAAACATGTATATTAGAATTTTTTTTTTATTCCTATCAACTCTAGCCACAATTTCATACAACAATTTCGAATGCGAAAGATAATCGATTGCATATTTGTTAGAAATTGTGTAACTGTGAAAGCTAACCGCAATCGATGGCTAAAGAAAACAATTTCATCACACTTACAAGCATACGTACAATGAGGCATAACAAATAATCAGCAACAACAACAAAAACAGACAAACTTACACATAAACTTCTAATAACCAGCACAGTAGTCGCTGCTCGAAACATCTTACAAACCAACAACCAAGCAGGCGGACAACAACTCCCGGCGCAGACGTATACGCAGACACTAAACCACTGATTGAGGAAGTGTCTCGATATGTTTTTGCGGTTTTTCGATTTTCTGTCAGCGACTCAAAGTGACTTGCTAACTTACTCACCAGTTGGCAACAAATTTGGCCGACTGTTTGGCGGGCTACTGAACTGTGCACAGCTGATAGACTTAGCTCAGGCTTGAGAAATTTTATTTCTTTGTTAGACAAATTCGTTTGATATGTAATTTAATCATGAGTTTGTGGTTACACATTACTATAAGCAAGCAAGCAGCGATCGATTCGTCCCTGTTGGAAAATAGCGCAAAGGTGACTTTGCCACCAACGAAACCATTCATTTGATTTTAGGAAGTAGCGTGGCACTATAAATGACTTGGCTTTGGCTGCATTAGCTCACTGAAATGGACCAGCATTCTGCTCAAAAACAAAATAATTAAGAAAAATATCGGCTGGCTTCGCTGATGATGGCCTGTCATGCAGTGGGTCATCAACAGCCACCATTCTTCTCGACAAGTTTTAAGCGAGGAACGGAAGTCTGACGTTGAGATTACCAATTTGGTGGGAGGTTTGCGATTTGCGGATACAAAATCCAACCATAATAAATCAAAAAATGGAATAAAACACAGCACTGGTGAACGCGAAACACAAAAACTTTTACGCTAGTCTCTCAAAAATCGTAAAAAATCCCTTCTGTCCTTGCAGCTCCCATGCTGGAAGAAGATTAAAAATTTGTTACTATTCGAACAGCTAGAAAAGGGTTTCTGGAAGCAGGCTTAAAAGAGTTCAAAGCCCGAAAGAAGCCGTGGCCTTCAGAAAAAAATCGGAAAAAGCGCTCAGTGGTCTGATGAATCGAACTTCGAGGGAGGCTTAGTTTACATCATTTTAAAATATAAACAATCATAGCTTCTCACCCTCGTTCAATTTCGAGGAAGTAACACAAATACAAATACAAGTGTAGATACGTATAAATACGAGTATATTATATAAGTTTTGAAAATTGAAAATGGAGATTTTAAATGTTTAATGATTTCTTTTAAATTAAAGGTGTCCCTCTTAGGCAAATAATACTTTTCAGCAGCCTTATTTATGGGATAGAAAGCCAACTTTCTGCAGGCCTGTCAAAATAAATAAAAAAATGGACTCCACCCTAATGTCTATATCTATCTCGATTCCCTTATGTTTTTAAACGCAGCCGTTATCTGAACAAAATTATACCGCCTTCGGAATAAAAATAGACGATTTTTGGAATACTCGGATATTTGGTCATAGGTTTATTTTAGACAGCCAGTAACTCATCTGATTTTACTGCCGCTACCCTAAACTTTAGAACAGAGTTCAAGTTTAAGATCTTCACGTAAAAGGATGGGATTTAAATTCAGAATTCAAAGAAAATACAACTGCACTCTACACTGACGGATTCAAGATAGGCTGTGGCGTCGGCGTCGGCATCGGTATAAGTACGAGTATTGTAGAAATATCTGGAAACTTCGAATAGTATTTTCCAAGCAGAAGTTCTTGGGATAAGAGAAGCTTGCAGGATAATTAGAAATCATCCACAACAACTATCTTAGCTTTAAAGACACCTATAACCAATTCCAAAATCGTCAAACAATGCAAAGACGAACTTAATGCTTTAGCGCATACGACAGGCATCATTCTCATCTTGGTACCTGTCCATAGGAACATAGAAGGAAATGAGGAAGCTCATGAACTGGCAAAACATGGGGCATCCTATAACGAGTTTGAAGTGGTAGAAGTGGCTATCCCCAAGAGAGATATTCTCGCTATTCCAGAAGCAGGTCGTTGACAGATGGACTAACACGGATACCTGCAAAATAACTTAACAAACGAGGCCCAATTTCAATAAATCCAGTACTGGCGAGTTGTTAAGAAACGCACGAGCGGACATATTCAGAATAACCTTAATAATAACGGGCCACTGGCCTTTGGAGACCATGCCAGGAAGATGGCGGCCGTAAAATGATAGATGTAGAAGCTGTATCAAGATGAATCTAAGGAAACAGTCTCGCACTATCTGTGTAAGTATCCAAGTCTAGGTGCTCTGCGACATATAATGCTTGGGGAAATTCTCGATGTTTGGCCTGAAAGAAATTGCAGAAAATAAAATAGACGACATAGGCAGATTTATAGTCAAATCAAGGTGGTTCGACTAATAAGTGGTTCTGCAAGTGCTGTATCAAAATGGTCCCTTTGTGCTAATTGGGTTTGGGCTGTGTCATACACACAACACCTCCACCATCACCACCATAATACCATTGCATACAAGCGAGTATAAAAAGAGGCATGTAAAAACTAAGTATGCATGACGTAATAGATGACAAGTCATATTGAGTGTCGCAAATCTAAAGCCAGGCCCGCTAAAGGCGACAGTTGTTTGAATAAGTCAGCGGGAGATCAACGAAATTTTCCCTGTCATGCATGACGGTAGGTATCGGTTTCCAACTGGGGTTATATTAATGTACGGGCACATCTACGTGTGTGCGTGTTTGTGGTAACATTGCAATGCTTTATCTGCAAATATATTCAACTATGCAATGTGCAGTTTGGTGGAAAAAATTATAAAAAGTCTTGAATTCATTGCTTATATGCAGAAGTACATACGCACATACATATGCACATGCACGCACATATCTATAGAAAAGTCTGCGCATTACTTTTGAAGCTTAAGAAAATCTGAAATGCTGGGAAATCATTCAGTTGAGTAGATTAGCAATGGGCGTTTGGCCTGAAAACCACTGGGTTGTTGTGTCAATCGCAGCCTGATAACTTAAATGCAAATATTCATTAAATTACATATACAAATTTCTGTTTGTTTGGATGCTTGTATAATTATTTGTATGGGCAAAATCATATTACTTGCCAAACAAATGCTTATTAGTGCAAAAATCTTAAGCAAATCTGGTGTTGTACAGTTCATTGATTTGTGAATTTGCTTTAAAAATAAGTTATTGCAAAAGTAACCATAGATGTATATGATGTATGTAGAAAGGTATGTGTGCAGCATATTGAAATAACCAAAACTGTTTGAATACTTTTGAGTATGTAAGTGCATTCACATATTGCTTCAAGTGTCGATTTATGCAATTCTAAGACTGTCGAGGCCTTCCATTTTATGAATATTTATATCGGTCTTTCGTTTTGTTTTTGTTTTTTTTGCTTTACTTTTCTAATAATTATATCCCATATGTTTGTGTTCGGCACACATACAGTAACACCGTCGGGCATATCATGCCGTAGTGACCTGCATTCAGAGTGGAAGGAAATGGAGTAATCTGAAGAGCTTGCAACAAATCAAGCATGTAAGCGCACATTTTTATAGAAACCGCATAGTTAGTTCAAATTTATATGCATACATACATACAACTTTACACTAATATGTATTTTTATGTATATTAGGGCGATCGATTCGAAAATTATGCATTTCGTGCAATAAATGTAAATTACTCGATTGCGAAGGCGAGGCGTAATTTACTAGCGCGATTGGAATTTGGCGAAGTTTACTTACAGCTGCTAGCTGTTTTTTCCTCTCAATCAGCCTCATCTGTGAATTTATAGCAATTTGCGTTTTCATACAATTTGTGAATGTGGTAACACAGAATTCGAATAGCTACGAAAGTAAATTCGGAATTCGTAGATTGGCAGCATTGAATTCACACGAAAGGTAAAAACATATAATTAGTTGATATCTTTTTTTAACTTCCTTAATATGATATTTTGCTTATGCTCAAAGTATATTTCGTAAAAATTGTCTATGAGATGTTTTTGCTGCTGGAAAAAGTTGATAAATCGCAACATCGTGAATAAGAGCTGATGAATTGAAACCAAACCATTGAAACAAAAAAAGTGTTATTACAATATTATCATCGCGCCAGTGCTGTATTCATCGCCGGGGTGAGTTTCAATGTGATTGGTAGCAAATTTCAATGAAATTCATTCGGAAGCGAATTGCAGAGCTTCGCCGATTTTAGCATTGACTACTTGATTTACGTGGTTTATTTGAAAATTGGTTATTCGTTCGGCAATTCGAAAACTGATTTTTGTAAACTGCGGAAACTGATTGATTAGGGCGCGTCATCAAAAATATTTTGATTTACGTGAGATGGACCAATTTGAAGTATTTTCAAAAATCGAATTTTTTGTAAGTAAAAGTAATTATTGCAGTTTTTTTCTCAACACAAACCCCAGTTGATAGAAAAGCTTAAGCTTAAAAGATCTGCGTAAAAATATTGAAAAGTTTGATCAGCAGCAGAATCAAAATAGTGGTAAATGAAGAAAAACACAATTGTGATTGCTTGGTTTTGGGATTTGGACTTGGGTTTATTTTCCCAGAAATTAAAATAGTGACAAAAAATATGTTGCTAGTGTCACCGTAGAAGTGTAAATCCATCAAGATTTGGCTGTTTTTTCTATAATTTTCATATCTTCCAAAGCGAATCTATTAAAGGTGATAGTAAAGCGCATTCATTAAAGCTGGTGACACTAGACAAATAATAACGTTTTGTACATCGGAAGGTCGCGACAAAAGGGAGTAGAAAAAAAGTATTCGTCGATTGTGCGAATAGTCCGGGAGCCAGTGGTCATTTTGACCTCATCATTTCATGCCAACTGATTTTAAGACTGAAGGTAGACGCTATCCAATGGATGACGAAACCAACCGTCAGCTGGTCCAGTAGCGGTGGGTACGTGCGTGAGAAAATTTTTTAAATTCCGCGCGCCGCCGAGATGTATGAACGCAATGATACATTCCTGCTTCGGCTGACGGTCCTCCCACCGCTATAAACGCAGCTGACCATCATTATTATATTTTCATATGTGTCCAAAATTATGTAAAAAAATTTCAATCGACATGAAGTAGTTTTACTTTTTAATTTATTTTACAAGTTCACCTTGCCAGCTGACGTGTTTTCCCCCCTCTACGGCGCAGCTGACTATTTTTTTTTTATTCTACTAAATATCAACAATACACAAAAAAAATTTCAGCCGGTATTAAATGAGTTGTTAAAAATTTTTTTTCGACATCTTCGTAACCTCCCACAATCACACCCACCGCGGGTGCGCCAGCTGACGTTCACTTTCCTTATTCATGAAAGCTAAATCACGAGTATACTCATGAATTTGACGATATAAAAACGCAGTCCAAAATCGACCCCTGGCTCCCAGACTAAAATGGAACGGCTTTCATTTTATGCTTTTATCCTTCTGTACACTTCTTTTCTTCTTCTTCTTCCTCGCCATGATCCCTTAGTTGCGATCGGCCCGCTTCGCAATCTCCAGGTAAACGGCGCTGAGTTGTCCCTGGGTTGACTTCATTCCGCTGCATATCATTTTGAATGGTGCTTGGCCAGGATGGAAAGGGTCTGCCTCGTACCTTTGATGGAATCGGTTGACTTACCAATTTCTTTTTGCATGCTGATCTGGTCCTGTCATGATGGGCCTATGAATGAGTTATTCCAGCCACGTGATAGCTACCTCTGATAGGTTTATTACTTATTTTGTCCAGTTTTGTGACGTCCGAAGCCCAATGCAGCATTCTCATCTTCGCCACATGGATCTTTTGTTCCTGCTTAGCGGACAGCGGACAGCGGTCAGCATTCAGAACCAGACGCCATTACGGGTCGGACCCAAATTTTATAAATTTTGCCTTTTAGTTTCATCGGTATCTTTTTGTCGCACAGAACTCCTGATATTGCGCGCCGACTTTGCCAGCTGGTTTGTATACCATTGGTTCCAAGATATTTAAAGCTTTCAGCTGTGGCTAACTCTTCTGTACCAATATAAAATTTCGGAATTTGGTCACTATCATTAAATGCGAAGGTGACGAGCTCTGTTGTCTGTCTGTTTATTCGAAAGGCATTTAATTCCAACGCACTGAGAAAATTTATTTTGTAAAGCACCCGCATATTCATCTGTACAGGACAAAAGGAAAAGAACAAATCAGCGGTCTAGTAACATCGCCTTGATTGAATTCTCCGTAAAACAAAAAAGTAAAAAATAGCTTCAAAAATCGTATTGTTTTGATACAGGTTTTAAATATTTTTATGCAGAGCTTTATAACTTAAGCTTTTCTATTATCTGGGTTTTTTAAATATATTTAAAAAACCTCGAATTTTTTCAAAATGTTTTTGCGAAAGTCTTTAAAGTTTTATAATCCCATTGGAAAAATCGCAACTTTCTTTGGTGATTCACCCTAATGTACATATGTACATATGCACCTACTCGTGTACAAGCAACAAATGCGTAGTAGTCAAAAACATGCGATAAAAGTGTGAAAGGCGAGCGCTCTTAATTGTGAATATGAGTGCTTCAAATACGATTAAAAGCAGAAGTAAAATCCAAAATAATAATTACAAAACTATGCCAAAGCAGAGTTGGAGGCTACAAGAATATATGAGAGAAATATTTCGCAAGAGTTTCTTGAATGGAATTTGAAACTAACTTGTTGCTTGCAACGTAAAGTGAAAATATAGGATTTCAGTTGTTAATGAATGAATATTAATTATTTTTTTTTTTCAAAACCAAGCAAGGCATGGACAATTTGTAGAACTATATCGTCCTGCAGACAGCACTATTATACACCCAAGCAGCAGGAGTGGCTTTGCTCTCCTGTCTACAGTATTCTTCCTCTGAATGTTTTTCTGTACATTCCCTTATATTTGTTTTATGACACTTTTATTTCAGCCTCATATCCAGATTTCGAAAAATGCATATTATGGAACAAAATTCTTAATAATCGTAAAAGGTTCTAAATTTTGAAAACACAATGAATTTCTGATCTTTCGACTGAAAGTAAAATTTTCCCTACATCACAGCATGTCATCTACGCTAATATAATTAATGCAGGAAGATGTTTCGAATAATAAAGTGTAGGTGTTTCCCTTAACGCTTCGGCATAACCTTCGGCACAATCTTTGCAAGCCCAGACGTTTTTTCAGTTTTTTGTTGGGAGTCGACATTATACTGAGCTGTTCAGAGCAGGAGGCGAAGAGTTGGTGAGGCGCACATGGTAGTTAATATATTTCGACCTAACTGTACCCTGTCCAATCCATGCCCTAGACTGAGTTCAATCTTTTCCTCATTTTCAACAACCTGTTTGCGCCTTTAAACACGGTTTCTGTTTCTCGAGGAGCTTTTGTAATCTAATATTTGAGTGCGAGATACAAGCCGTCAATCTGAATCTCCCTAATATGTAGCAAGAGGGCGCTACGCAGATGATATTAACATCATTGACCTAAAAACCAGACACCTCAATGCGTTTTCTCAAGCTAAGTTAACGAAGTAAAAGAGGTTAGACAAACGGCAAAGGAGGCTTATGCATCTTCGACGTTATAAAGCGCTTTGTTTACATAGAATTTTGTATTAGGGAATTGAAAAGTAGGTATCTCTCTCTCAACGAAAAAAAAAGTAAAAACGTTATAATAAACTGGGCTGGCCTAATAATAACGTGGGCATAGTTAAACAACCAGCAGCCTCCAAAGATGATGGCAGCTCTTGAAATGTATTTTTGTCATGGAAAGTATTTAGTTAAAAACCAGCGGCCGTTCGGAAGAGTCATAAAACTGTAGAGCTGTTTATGGAAGAATGATGGCCACACATCATAAGTCACTTCAAACGGTTAGCTTTTTGTGATAAACTTTGGAAATACCTTAGCAGGCAATAGCACTGTCAAGCAATAGTTTCGTCCAGATGCGACATTAAACTCCATTTACGGCACTTGGCTCTTTTGTGAAATGTATCAATTATGTTGCAAGATTTTTTTTTTAATAAATCGAGAACTGGCAATACTACGTCAAAATAGCGACGGCCTACTTTCAGTTGCAATTAAAATTTTAAGTCAACGTTTAGTTTGCCTTTTGTGCATATATTTCTAAAATAATTTTTCAGGATTTCCTCCGAAGATAGAGATTGGATGATTCGAGTAGTCAACGGACATTAAACCCAGACTTTTAAGTATAACTGTGAGAGCACAAAGAAAGTCAGTAGTAAGTGGAAAGGATGGGAAGCGCGTAACGAAAGCAAGGATGTCCAAGTCGTGACTGATGATATCCAGTTAATCGTTTTTTAGGTATCGGCGGATTCACTTCACGTGAACATATTGCTGCTGTACATCTTGCTAGCGTTCTAGAGCAACTGTGGGCGTGCATTTTTCGTGTACGACCTGAACTTACTCATAATAATTAATAAATTAATAAACGACATTAACTCCCGCGACTTTTTATTTTTGCTAAGAAGAAGTGGTGACATCAAGAAAGTCATAGAAATTCTAGTCGCGGTGCTGAAGAGGTTAACTTCAGAAGATTTAATGAGCCATGCAACGATAAGCTAGATCTGTTCAAGCATCAATGGAAAAATATCTTCATCTCTAAATATCTAACCTCTATTGGTTCAGTGGTAGATGTCAATAGAGCGTAGTGCCTAATGGGAATGCATTGCATGTGAGTTGGCTTCTGCTCAAATATCTTTCATATAACCTGTAGCAGATTATTTCTGCCATTTGAAATTCTCAATGCTTTGCCAAGAAAATGCAGGATAGTAAAGCGAAGTAAGAGGGACTTAACAGAGTACGTGCTCGCTTGGTATCTCAATAGACTAGCTTTCTGTAATAATTATGTGAAATTCCAAGAAATAATAGTTAAATTAATTTCCAATCTTAGACTTTGAATTAGCCCAGAAATGCAATTCTATTAGTAATTATAATTATACCTTTTGCCTCCTTACAGAGTCAATAAGAAACATTTTCTATCACACCAATTTTTTTCGTGTGCTAATTAAGTTTACAAAGTCCTGTTAATAATTCAGTGTAAAGTTATGTGCCATTTCTGCCAAGGTTTCTGATTGCCTCTACCTTTTTACGTTATGGGTCAATGAGTTGTTGTTGTTGTTGTAGCAGCATAAACATTCCCCGTGCATACACGAGGAATGCTGCTGAAGTGACAGTCCTTGGCCGGATATAAATCCGGGTCGTTCCGATTTCGTAGAACCGACTGTCGTGGGATCAATGAGTCTTTTTGATTGCCGCATGCTCGTTTGGGCTCTCCAGTACTCGATTAGGCCTCGTTGTCCCGCTCACGTAGAAAGGCTATTTGAAGCTGTTATTTATCCTGCAGAAAGGTTCAGGACCTATGAAGGACATATTCTCTTCGTGCCCCTCCTGTCCTGATACCCACATCAGAGTACAAAGTTTTGTGATGCTAGAATATCGAGGATTTTAAAACATTCCCAAACCAACCTTGATTGGAATGAGAAGCTATCTCGTGATTTTAGAGTTGCTTGACTGTCACAGAGAATATTGCCATTATCGGGCACATATCTCTAAGGCGTTGGCCTCCGCCTGAAAAATTGGAGTTGCTTTTCCCATTGCGATTGTCTTCTTGAAATCGCACTGCCATCTTCCATTTTGGACCCATCAGTAAACCACACCTGTGCGCGCTATTTTAAAAATATTTCATTATTTTTCCACGCTGTGCGTGTCATAGACCGTCAGACACGGAGAGTTCCGGAGTAAACCTGTAAGATTGCCTTCTTTAAAATGAAATAGATTAGGAAGCCTAAGAGGTGTATTAGCTGCTGACCGTTTTGCTACAAGATGGAGTGGAATGAGCCCAGTGACCATTCCTAAAGCCGTTGTGGGGCAAGTTCGCATTGCTCCCGCTACGCACAGACAGGTTATTCTGCATACCTTGTTAAGTGTTATCTAAGTCTAAATTTGGTCTACTTTTGGCCACCATACCAAAGAGGCGGGATAGTAATTACCCTAATCACTATTAATTCGTACCCTTACGATTTCTCCTCTTTCAACATTTAACCAGAATATTTAGCAGTTATAACGCAATTTATAGCACTTTGAATTTTAGTATAAGAAAGACCAATTCCAGCGGTTACAAAATACCCTTGATTCTTATTATTTTTTTTTTTTTGTTGACGGTGCTAAGTTATTTCTTTGCCTAAAAAAGCCGAGCATGCATTTTGTATGGCGTGAAAAAGGTGTAACACTTCGGCGAAAAAAAATGGTCAAAATCAACGATTTTGTAGTTTATTGAAACTTGCATTTCGTTATACTGAAATTCAATGGGCTATAAAACTGTATACCCGAAAAAATTTTGTTTAAAAAGTTAAAAGCTTTTATGAAATTTAGAAAAATTTTGCACAACGCTTGAAACTTTGTGTTATGTGGTTTTTTTGTTGTTGAAGCATTATATATTTTTATTAAAAATAGTAGAGTGTTTATAATTTTGCAATGTGGTGAATATGAAGGGAAATCGTAGGTGTACGAATTAATGTTGGTTACCGCAAGTGTAATAAGTATAAATATAATTTTTATAATCCAATTACAAAACTCTTTTCATGTTGAATGCTGCAAAGTTTTTTGAACTTCCACGTAAATTTTCAAATCACAACGACAAGTACCTACTTTGGAAAAACTGACACAAACCAATCAAAGCATTCGAGTTGCCCAAATCTACTATTGTTGTTGTTGCATAAACGCATATTAACGAACTTAACCAAAACACTGCACCGGTGGCTGCAACAACGTTTAATGCAATAATCGTGTTAACAAAATTTCATGCATACATACACATACACACATAATATAGCTCAAGTGCCACCTACACCCAAATGCGTGCAACATTCTTACAAAAATGCCAACAAGCATACAATGTTGCATAGCAGCATAAATATGTATGTATGTATGTATGTGGGATAGGACATAGCCACACATTATATATTGGCTTTAACTTATTTATGCGCGCCTTCACTTCATTTCACTTCACCTCTCTGCACTGCGGGCGAACTGAATTTATGTGAATGCATTTATCGCACGAATTTAGCAGTCAGCTACAATAACAGCAACAACAAGCACAAATAACTCAAACTAAGCAAAAATCAATTTACTTAGAGGAAAAAGGTTATTTTGTGTAGAATTCTAGTGCCACGATTGGACGGACGCGCAACTTGTTATTACCATCATCATTGTTGTTCCTATTGTTGTTGTACTGCTTTTTGTTGTACTTTTAGTTTGTCAGCAGCTTACGAGAAACACTTTGCAAGACAACAAACTGAGGCAGCCACAAATTGCTGCTGACTGGTGCTTTGACTTTTGTCTATTGGCTGCTGACTGTTGCCGCCGTTGCTGTTGCTGCTGCTGCTGCTATAACGGGTGCAATGCACGGTTTCAACAGCTGAGATACAAACTTTGCGCCCGCATACATAAATATGTATGTATGTATGCTCGACAGCAGCAGCTGAAGGCGTTGCACGCCACTGTACTGCACTGCAGTGCATTGAAGAGAAGTTAAATCACTTCGAAGCTGACCCCGCGTAAAGAACTTATTTTACACCCACAGAGCAGCGCACTCCCTCACATTCAAATATACATATATATACATATATGTTTGTGTGCATGTGAGCATACGTGCCGCTATTTGCATAAATTGCGCCTTAAGCCATACTCAGAATGAACTACGTTGACTTTTGAAGCGGCAGTGGAAATACATACATACATACACACAGTTGATGCATAAGAAACTCTGATTTAATACTTGCATATATATGTGTATGTATATGTAGTCATGCAAATCTGTTTTTTCTGCATTTGAAATTGCAATGGAAGCAACCACAGCCGCTGAGTTATAAAAAAGAAAAGAGCTTGCAAATCAGCTAAGACTTGCAAGTAAATGCAAAATAAAATAATAAAACAATAAAATAATAAAAATAGAGTTTCCTTACTTTACTACCACACTTTGGTTGGCAATAAAAACAAAATCGCTGCCGTTTCAAATGCTAATCGCTTCAATTGTCCGTCTGTCGCCTGTCTGCCGTTGGGAGCAGCCAAGTAAATAAATATTAAATATCACAGTAAGGTCAAGGACATGCATTTTGCAGACATATAAAATGTCAAGTTAATTAGTGTCTGAGGTGTGGTATAGGTCAGTAACAGACAGCGGCAGACTAAGATTTGTGTGGTGGAAAAAAAGGTGGCGAAAAAGATTTTATTTTCTTGGTTTGATTATTACTCGGCCGTAATCCCAATTATATGATTTTTGTGCAATAAGATTTTTTTCTGAAACAATCTAATTTTTTAGCTCCTAACGCACCCATAATATCAGTTTCCGGCAAGAAGTTGGCTGTTGTAGAAATAAAGGGTGGCACATGTGAACTGCAACTTTTCAGAATGATGTGTGCTTTCTTAATTTGAAATTGAATGATCGGTAAAACAAAAAACAAAAAGAAGTGTGAATTGAATTTTCGTGCTCATTTCGAATTGTTTATACGCACAACCTACGACTCCGCTCTTTACCAAATACCCGATCCCAGCTACACATCAGCATGGCTACCGCAAAGTGCACAGTGTCACTACAGCACTTACCGCGTAGTGGCGCCATTTAAAGCAATTGGCCGGCCGGTTCTGAATTACGCTGGGACCATCTGGTCGCCTGCTACTAGTAATTCGCAGGGGACAAAGTTTCTAGGCTGAGTCACGAGAAATCTCTTCAACTACACTGACGAGCCCCTGGACAGAAGAATTCTACAATTACTGGACCAGACAGTTTATAGATATACATTAAGCGATATCCGGCATCGAGAGTCTTACCATCTTCCTAAAACCATAGCTTTCGAGTGCCGCCTGCTGAGGTCAACTTACCACACTTTGCTGACGACGAGCTTGGCATAATTATGTGCAGGATATTGTATATAGTAGGTTAGCCTTCTACCTATCCAGAATCGACCACGACATACTCAGCACATGCTCGGCATGTGAAGGTATTCCGCACTATACTAAGCACCTAATTACATGCACCCTTAAACCCACTCACTTCTACTTTTGCACCACACCCGTCGAAACAGCATGTTTTCGTTTTCGATTTGATAAGAAAACTCGAGAAAATTAACTTCAATATTCCTCAGCGAAACTTACGAAATCATGATATTTTCTGGCTAGGGATGGTTAGACATGTCTTTAATTTTTCTGAAAATTATTTTAATTTTAGACTTGAGTCTAATAAGAAGTGAACTGAATTTTTTATTTTGTCAAATTTAACAAATTGCAGAATTATTTAATGCTGAAAATATTAGTTGGAGTTTTTTTAAGTCAAATATCTTCTGTTGTTTTTAAAATTTGTATACGTTTTATTTTTATTTTTTTGTAGCATAAAATATTATCAAAAAAACATTAAAACAAAATTTTATTTTCATGGAATTTTTTGTTTCGATTTATATTCAAATACGTACAGCGAATTAGTGAAAAATACCTTGTCTCTGCTTACAAATATACATAGCCACTAGATCGGGTCGATTTAAAAATCGGTCATTGTCAAAATAAGAAACTTTGCGGAAGGAATCATACCTCTAAACAAATTCTGATGTCCCCCAATTTGGATCGAACGAAAAATCCCACTTTGATCCAATCGAGTCCAAATATATGCCCGACCCCCACTAACTTTGGACGGCCGATCCACCCATGCCAGTGGCACAACCCCTGGAACTCCCCTGGGGGCTCCCCATACAATCATTTCAAAATATCACCATTTTTAACCTTTACATGAGAAAAGAAACTAAAAAGTTCGACCCAAATTGGGGGACATCAGAATTCGTTTTAGAGGTATGGTTCCATCGGCAAAGTTTCTTATTTTGATTCCTAGAATATGATTTTCACAGAGCAACGGGCGATTTTTTTGCCTCCCCACAAATCGACCCGGCCTAATAGCCACGCTCCAATAGATTTGCAAACAGACGTAAAAGTTTCCATTGAACCGTATTTTGCAGAGTTCCTAAACTTGGTATCTAATGGTAATATCGATTTTTCTTACTTGATTTTTGGTTCCGTCACCACGGCCCTATGTATCATAATTCGCGCTATTTCACCCTATGCTTATAAAGCCTAACAACTACGGCTGTTCATAAAATTACCTGAAATCAGAACTGCTCAAGCAGGTGAACTTGGAGCCGACTAAGCTTTGAAAAACTCAACTGAATTTCTGAACTTAGGTTCGCGTGCAATATGTCTCAGGTATAATATACGATATGTCATTCTCTCTGACTATGAAAATGGTTTATACCTTAATTCTTCTACAAGGTAGCTTTACCATAGAAAGCTCATAGAAATATCCAAATTCTTAAAAATACGGAAGAGTAGTTCATATATTTACATACGAATTACACATGTGTATGTGTGCAGCTACCTTTCCATTATTTACTCTTTGAACAGCAGCTACAATTAAATGCAATCAAGTCCAAGGTTTATTCAAAGCAATCACTCTACGCATACAAATACCCCATCTAAGTGCACATAAATACTACACCCTGTTGGAAAACTTGTGCGTAATGGGTCAACAATAGGTGCAATGCACCATGGCTGATCAGCAGTGATCATACATAAATCAGGCTTGGGCTCTAGTGTTGGGGAGATAGTATGTATACGAAGCCCTGCTAGACTTGCTTTCCTTCCGATTCTAAGCTTTAGTAGAATACGGATGCTCTGATTCGCAATATTTCTCAATGAAGGGAGGCAGAACCAGAGCAACTTATTGCGACCAGTTAAATGCTGAGCAGTGACAAAACGGGTTTTAAGATTTAGATTTAGATTTATTTCACTCTTTCAGTGAGACTTTTGCTCATCACTGCTAAGCCTATCCTTGATGGTGTGTTCTTCCATAGCAAGTAAGGGATCGGGCCGTATTAATGAGGACATCGCAGCCTCTTTGTCATTACGTCACTCCTTTGTTCCTAGTTATATCCCTTGTTCTTGGACCCAAATTAGCCAGATGCGATTGTGCATTCCCAATAGATTAAGTTTATCGATACACTCAAGGACTAGTGAGGACTTAATCTCACAGGATGACAAATCCGCCTGGCTGTGAATTAAAATATTCAGTTCGCTCATTCCGGAAGTTCCTGTGTAAATTAATCTCTCCACATAGACAGATGGCATACATCTCCGCTTGAAAAATGCTTGGTAAACTACCCATCGGCACAGAACGTTTGGTTCCCGAGGTCATATATTCGAACGTATATGCCTTCTGGTGTCTTCGAACCATTTTTGTACCAATGCAAGCTACACTCCTCGGGTTTCCTCTCCTGGGTGCTAAAGGGTGGTGTGATTCTGATACGCGTAAATACGAGTAAATATACGACACTTTGTTAAGGTCATTTTATACATTTTTTTAAGGACTTTAAAGAGTAAGCCGTCAGAAGAAAGGGAAGCTCTCAAAATCACGTTTCTAATCGTTTATACTTATACAATATCAAAGAGATTTTTATCTGCGTGAATTTTAGAATGAGTTCGATGCGAGTAAATATCGAATACTTCTCTTCGATACTTTTAACGAGTACAGGTATCGAGTACATGACGATATCGGAACAAAACTATCCTAACATTACTTCAATTATAAGCCGGTAATAGTTGCTGAGACTCTATATATAATACATATGCACGTCTGCGCTTGGTCTATGGATTAGATCTGTTGTAGTAGGTAGACTAAAGCGGCCTTACTGTTTCGCAGGTTTGGATATCTAATCCAAAAAGGTGCAATTGAATGACATTCTGGAGCAGCGCGAACGAGAATTATAATGCCCAGCCAGACTTATTCCTCTCGTACATATTTCCTTCATTCAAAGATATGAGTATCGTAATTATGTATTTCTTACCACTTTGGCGGCCGCCGTAGCCGAATGGGTTGGTGCGTGATTACCATTCAGAATTCACAGAGAGGTCGTTGGTTCGAATCTCGGTGAAAACACCAAATTAAGAAAAACATTTTTCTAATGGCGGTCGCCCCTCGGCAGGCAATGGCAAACCTCCGAGTGTATTTCTGCCATGAAAAAGCTCCTCATAAAAATATCTGCCGTTCGGAGTCGGCTTGAAACTGTAGGTCCCTCCATTTGGGGAACAACATCAAGACGCACACCACAAATAGGAGGAGGAGCTCGGCCAAACACCTAACAGAAGTGTACGCGCCAATTATTTATTTTTTTTTTTTTTTTACCACTTTGGATAGTTGCTTGCCTTTGTTTCTTAAAATCTTGCTTTGCGAATACCTTTACCTCTTGCGTATGAGTCTTTATTTATTGAGACTCCAAAACGTATTAACCTAAGACGGTGGTAATCTGAGGGGTTATGAACTCCATGCGAGTAACCAGGCGCAGTCAATATACGCTTTCCAAGTCACCTATTGCATTCTTATGCCTCATACCAATTGGAAATATCAGGTCACCTAATGGCGCGCTAACTACATCCACTTATATACTCAAAAATTGAGCTCAATAGGTATGGAGCTCTAGCTATCTTTGAGTTTTTAATTACCAGAAGGTTGACTTATATGAAAAGCCCGGACTTATGGTGGTAAAATCAAATAAAAGGTTTTCGGGCAGTCGTTGTATAGAGAAATTGCATCAGACCGGCAGCAAAACAAAAAATGCCAAAAATTTAGCCGCTTAAAATTTGCACTTTATTATAGCAAAATTTAGTTAGCTATAAATTTTCTAAAATTCTGATTGAATAGTGTGAAATTTGGTTGAAAACTTGTTAATTTTTTTTTTTTTTAATTAACCCAAAATTCATAATTCAATTCAAAATGCATAAAAAAATCAAATATTGCTTATAATATAGCTAATATAGCTTAGCTTTAGTTTTTTAATTTCCAGTTCGGAATCTGAATAAATGTTTATATGTATTGGGTGTTTCGTTAGCTGCATGAGAGCTGTCGATATCGATAACAATGGTTTGACTGTTGAGCATGGAAAACTGTGTTGACATTTCAGTTCAGTAAGGTGTGGCACGCCATCCTGAATGGTTTAATGCTAGAACAACGCTTCCAAATTGTGGATATTTACTTTGAAAAAAAAAAATCTTTTCGCGAAATTACAATAATAAAGCGAAATGTTGAAGGAAAAGTCAAAATGTCGATTCGTCGTCGTTGCATTTATCCTTCGACTACGTGGAAAAGTTTACGTAAAGATCTTGGCTTACTTGCCTGTAAAATACAGCTAGTACAAGATTTGAAGCTAAATGACCATCGTTTCCATCGCCTGTTACTCGTAGCTTCGGCGGACAATTGTCGGATGTCATATTCAAAAAATAAATACCATGAAATTGTCTGCCAGATTATAATACAAAAAAAAGCATTCCAACAAAACTTCTGTTTTGTATAATCATTTTAAGTTCTATAGCTCTTAAAAAAACATCCGATATTAGTTTGTGTGATTTTTCGAGTTTATTGGTAAATTTTAATTTAACCAATGCTTTCACCTTTTCAACATAAATCTCATGCATAAGCGTACATACACTCATTTTAGACTCATATCCATACATAAATACATTTACTGTGGGGTCTTTTATTGCATACGTGCGTGTGTATTGATTGTCGTCTGCATCTATCAATCTGAGTTTATTGATTGTCGATTGAAAAACGATTGCTTAATTAAAAGAAAACGTACACAATATACAGTGCACGTACAAATACACACAAATACGTACGGCATGCATACATACTTACGCTGTCTTGTATCGTGGGTTTGTATATTTGCTTTTAAACTTAGTTGCATTTATTGAAAGTTGAAGTTTCGATGTTTTGATGGAAGCATTTTTATGATTTCTCAACGGTGCAGATATGGGTTGTGCATCTATAGTAGTGCATTCATACATGTAGTATATACATCTATCGCCAATAAAGTTTTTGTCCAAAAATGTGCACTTGTACGTAGTTGGTAAAAGGTAAATGTTTACTTTAAGACATATTTAGGGAAATTGATTTAGAAAATTAAATAATGGGAAGCTTTTAAAATGGCAATGATCAAAATCTCTCAATCGCATAGTTTATTTATTTTGATTTTAGTCAAAAACCGCATAGCTTTTTACCGACTACTGGCAATTTTCCATCGCGTTCAACAAACAGGCGACTTTTAATCAGGTCTCCGTGATTTGAGTACCAGGACATGAGGGACACGAAGGAAACGAGAGGCAGACTTTTATGCCAAAAACGGGCGGAAGGGCCAATTATTGGACCGATCCCATTTTTCGGCTTTAACAAAAACAACCTAAAGGAAACAAGAAATGGATCAAAATAAAAATCAGAAAATATCATATTGGAATGGCACAAACGGCCATAAACACCCCAAAATGCTTCGAAACTTTAATACCAATCGAGCAAATTCTGCTCTAATGCTATATAAAAAGGCCCTTAGATTACTCTATGGAGCACTTAAAGGATGCAATAAACATTTCAATACAATAGGACTATCTAGCACTAGTTTATGCAGGTTCTGCTGTGATGAAGAGGAAGCCTTAATCAACAATTGTGAAGTATTAGGCCCAGAAGACACAGAATCCTGGGCTCATACCAAGTAGAGAGTGGTAAAATTAAGCACCTAGGGGAGCACAATAGATCAATTCGGCGCATTCAACAAAGAAGAGAATTGATTTTTAGTAAATGTAAAATCTAAAGGTATACAAGATGAAGTCCAAAATAAACGAGACTGAGCTAAAATATAAACGACAGGAGCTTTGTTCTGATAACATCGAGTTTATTTATACAAAATAGTCTGACCTCGATACACTGTTTTGCGCGATCTAAAAGCTTTTCGAAAGAGTGTTTCAGGTCATTGACCGGAATGCCCTTCAGGATGCCGGTATAAGGCCATTTGGATGGCGTCTACGGACACAAAACGAATAGGTGGAAGTGACAGGAAGCCATATCATTCAAATACGGTGAGTGATTGATAGTTAAACTGCGATTTCCAGTCAAAAACTCAATCACAAGAGTGGATCTCAGAGATGGTGCATTGTCATGCAATAAGCGCCAGCTTGCTCCTTTGCGGTATTCAGGGCAACAAACGCTTCAAAATGCCAAGATGGAAAATTGCATTGACGGTTTGGCCCATTGGCACGAACTCCTTGTGGACAATTCACTTTGGACCGTAAAACAAATGAGCATCGACTTGATTCTTGACTTCTCCAAAACCAATTTTTTGTTGGTGGCTCGTCTGGGGCCTCCCATTCGGTTTCAGGTTCATGTTGGAAAGGCCACGTTTCATCACCAGTTACAATGTTGTAAAAGAACTTCCCGTCTTTTCTTGCCTCTTTAATGAGGTATTCCAAATGTTGAATTCTGAGCAATTTTTGGTCCCCATTTAACTTGTGCGGAATGAAACGTGCACAAACCTTTCGTAAGCCCAAATGATCAGTTAAAATGCGGTAAATCATTTTTTGGAGATATATAATTAACTCCAATTCCATGAATTTCAACAATGACTTCAGTTCATTTTTTATAAATTTACGAACAATTTCAATTGAGTTTTCGGAGATTACTGATTTTGGGTGGCCCTTATCTTCATTGTCACTTATGTCCTCACAACCTGAAACGTGTAAACCATTCATGAATTCTGGAACGAGATAGATAATCATCGCCATCATTTTTTTTTTATCAATTCAAATATTTCGGTAAACGTTTTACCGATTTTAAAATAAAATTCTATATTAGCTCTTTGTACGAAACTCATTTTTGTACCGATGACATAAACATATTGACATTTTAGAGGAAATAACTTTGCTTCAGCTAGGGATGTAACTTCCTACTTACTAAGTCATTAAAAAGATGGCGCCATCAAACACAAAAAAAAAAAAGATTTAAAAATCGTTCTGAATCGATTAACGAGGATTAGGCACCGATTCTATCTCTCAGCCAATTGCGCTCGCTGACTATAAAGAATTCTTAAACGAAATGGATACTCAGTATTCCGACCTTCTTCTTCACAATAAAGTGCGATGGCTTTCCAAAGGTAATATAAGAATATGAAATATATACATTCTTAAATAAAAAAGGCATTAGCATTTATCACCCTGAATTAGAGAACGACAAATGGCTGCAAAAATGTTACTTTATGGTGGATATCACAGCGTAATTAAATGAGCTGAATCAAACACTGCAAGTAAAGGGAAACTCAACCTATGTTTGGGTAGAAGAATTGATTTGTTTTGAGAAAAAAAATTATTATATTTCAGAAGACATTCAGAGCGGTAAATTACTTCTTTTAATTTCTTTACCCGCGGTATATCCAATACAACTGTTGACACGAATTACTTCAGCACAGGTATACAAAAAAATTAAAAAGGAATTTGCTGACATATTTGAGCAATACAAAACAAACCAAACCACTCTAGATTCATAGTAAATCCTCTCAACATAAAAAATTGTAAGGAAATGCACATTGAGCCATTTAGAATTGGGTGTTTGGTGTGCGTCTTGATGTTGTTTCACAAATGGTGGGTCCTACAGTTTCAAGCCGAACCCGAACGGCAGTTTATGTATATTTTTTTTTTATGAAAAGTTTTTGCATGGCAGAAATACTCTTGGAGGTTTGCCATTGCCTGGCGAGTCCGACTGCTTTAGAAAAAACTTTTTCTTAATTTTGATCTTTCACCGAGATTCGAACCGACGTTCTCTCTCTCATTCGGCCACGGCGGCCGCCAAATGCAATTAATCGATTTGAAAAGTAAAGATTTGTGGAATGGACCATTTTCAAAGTTAAAAAGTAACTTGGAAGAGTTGGAGGTCTAATAATAGTCTTCCTGATTGCTACAGTGAGGTAGAGAAGTTGGCATTTCGAATGCTGACTATCTTCGAATGGACATATTCGTGCGAGCAAGCGATCCCTTGCATGAATATAATGAAAAGTATAATAAGAAGCCAACTAACTAATGCAAATTTAGAGTCATATTTGAGACTTAAAACATCAAGTCAATGAGTCAAATGTATCCAAACTTTCTAAAACCGTGCAAAACCACGACTCCCATTGAATTTATTTGCTCAATTCTTTGTTATAAAGGGGGGTTAAGTTTTAAGGCCCGGTTTTGGTTTTGAATAAAATACAATTTTTTTAAGAAATTATTGTCATTTCTCTTTATTATGATAATTTTGGTATGGCTTAATTATGTATGGAACAAAATATCGGCCCACTGGCAGCCACGGCCTCGGCGGCACACCTCCATCCGATGGTCCAAATTTTCGATGACGCTGAGGCATAATTAGGGTTCTATGCCGTTAATGTGCCGAATTATCTCATCCTTTAGATCTTGAATTGTTGCTGGCTTATCGACGGACACCTTTTCTTTCAAATAACCTCAAAGAAAGAAGTCCAACGGTGTCGTTGACGTTTAGGTGGGGTTCACATTCAACATCGACCCTTGAAATTCAACCACCCTTTAGAAGCGCAAGTTAGTGTTGTAAGTAAATGTTGCATTATTTTACATTTTCACCTAAATAATAAGCAATTAAATGGATATTTTGTCTTATGAGGAATATATTCTTTTTTTTATCAAAAAACTTTATTTATGCGAGTACTATTTATTGATGGCAAGAAAAAATTCTTTGGATCTTTAAAAACTTTGAAATTTTTAAAATAGGAATTTTTGACTTTTCTGGCTCAAAAGGTTGCCGACATCTGCCCTAGAGTGATCATTTGTGGCTTCTACGACATATTGCTTTCTACATAAAGAAAAATAAAGAATTTTATCGTTGTCTAAAGGTGGCAAGCAAAGTAAAATGTTTGCGGTATCTGTTGCGACTCAAAAATATTAAGAAAAAATGTCAAGATGCAAAGCCCAAGAATTAACAAAAAAAAATATTTTAACTCAATAATTTTTTCCAACAAATTTTTTTTCTCCGGTGTTATATATCTTAAAAAATTGAAAAAAATTAATATGTTAAGAAGCACCGAAAATATTTTTGTAAATTAAATCTTTGTAAATTAAATATAAAATTATTAAATTTTTTGGCAAAATTGTTTCAAGATGGATTTTTAAAAACTTTGAAATTTTGTAAATTGCAATTTTTGACACTTCTGACTCAAAAGGTTGCCGGCCCCTGTCCTAGAGTGATCACTTGTCATATGCTCTCTGCAGAAAAAAATGTAACGAATTTTATTTAAAAAATTGTACCGTTGTCTAAATTTGATTACAAACATTTGTGTTCATGTATTATATATCTTAAAAAAAAATTAATATACAATATTAAAAAAGAACCGAAGATATTTTTGTAGAAACATATTCAACATTGAATAGATCCTAAAGCTATTAAATTTTTTTGTAAAATTTTTTCAGCCTACTTCTTGTTAAACCTCAAACCTACAAATAAGCCAATTTTCAGAATAATCTACGAAAATGTTCAAACTACTTGGATCACTCGACATAAAATCTATCTTAAATTAAATATGCACATATTTTCTTAGCCCATATTTTCCACTAGTTTTTAATAAATTTCAGCTATATTTGTGTGCACGCCACAAATTTTTGAAGAGCCCCACAAGTCATTCGCGTGACCCAGATTTACTTTGCCTATACAAAAACAAATACTTTCTTCTTATTTCCGCTTCAACTCCAGAGAACTTTGCAGGCGCCAGCTCCCCAACTCTCCTACTTACCTACATATCACTAGTTAGAGATAGATAGACTTCTACGTGCTTCTTATGTGTGTACGCCTGTTTTTATGCATCAAAGGTATTAAAAAGTTTTTAAGTATCTCCCTTCTATATGCGCGTTACCCTCCTGAAACTCATAAAATTTTTAATACTTAGTCATGACTTTTGGTACGAGTATGCAATTGAAGCAAACTTTTATTGCTGATTATTGAACGGGCTGGTGAGATTAAGTGCTTAAGTATGAGTGCATATACATATACTAACGCATACATATCGGACATCTATCTGCCAAAATCAAAATTGTATCGTCCCTACAGGAAAATTCCCTAGTGCCGAATGAATATATTTTCGTAACTGATTCGCGTTACTTCTCTTCTCCGTATAAGCTGCCGGTGAGTTTTGCGGGATGATATCTTAGATATGATAAGTTTCCCCGCAGCGTCTATTTTTTGATAATTTTATTTGCAACTGAATTCATTAGATGAAATCTGGTACTGCAACTCTTTCGATAGCTTCAAGGCTAAGGATAGTTTCCAAGGTTAAACGCAATATAATTTCCTGCCTTGTGAACGAAACAAAACTTTCTTATTGTTCCTGTTTACAGCTCCGGCAGCACATTTGAAGCACATTTGTTAGCATAAATAGCATGCAATCGCTTATGCAATTAGATTTATTTCTAATTTTCCGACGGATTTAAGACTCAGAGTTGCTTTTCTGATGACAAATTTTTTGTTTACAAGCAAAAGAAGTCAAATAACACGCAAATAATATTTATTCGATTTGCACAGGAAACCCCGCTAAATTTCAATATTTTAGAAATACATTTTTTTTAACAATGAGCAGCAACGAGTTGCTTCACAAATACGAGTATAGCAACCGAAAAGATTTCACAACAAAATTAATTTATTGTAACCATAAAATATCATCTGAAAACCGTTCCATCACAGTTGTGTTTTTTTCTGTAGTAATTAAAACTCATATTAGTTCTAGGTGGTCTGTAAAAACTATTATTGTGATTTAGACGTGAAATCAGCGAAATGAAAAAAAATGTATCTTTTAGTCTGCAAAGATCCTTTCTTGACCTTGTCAAAATTTTTTCGGGTTAAGCCAAATCTCTTTTTCTTACTCAGCCATTTGTATGAAATACTCTGGGTGCACAGTGTAGTGTCATTGCATCGGAGTCATTAAGAAAAGCCAAACCTTCTCGTTACCATGTATGTTCCTATAGTCAGGTGCTCAGACATATTGAGAGAGGTGTGTTGAGCTGCACATCGACTTGCATTTCCTGACTAACCTGTCAGGCTCTCTTAAAGGTACAAACAACTTGCACTACTTCGTAACTGCTTCGCAGTACCCAAGGTTTTAATATTTCCACTTTAAGTTGCTAACAGTGTTAGGTCCATTTGAAGCCATCGTTAGAAAATCGTCCTCATCTAAAGTCGTCCTACTCTCAATTTTTCCCACTCCCTCTTAGAAGAATACTTCACATGTGGTTTTTTTTCGAAATCTAAAGAAATCTGTCAAGAACGTAACAATAGTTGCATTGCCACGGACTACGATTGAGAAGTTCTTTGCACAGCTTATTTAGAAAAAAAAATTAAATTTTTCTGATCGCCCCTGTAACGTAGGAACAAGCTTTGATTTTGGTCCTGAATTTTATATGAAGACTGGGGGAGCCGAGAAATTAAGGATTGTTCCCTTAGTTTTTGGGTGAACTCGTTTCCGTCCTTGATAACTCATATGGTTTGTGCGCCTCGTGTGTGCTAACCAGCGTGGCGCGGCTAAACTCCTTTTAATAAATTTATTGAGCCTTGGCAAGAGCTTATTGCTGCGTCGCGTTAATGTATTGCATATTTGAGCTTCGAGATGAGCGCTAGTTACATTATATTAACTGACCTTTGTAATGGGTTAGGTTGATACTGCATTATTTGAGCTTCGAGATGAAAATTTGATGAATTTAGTATGCTTTAAGGTTCGGTAGGCTCTTGAAAAAAGTCGCTCTCATTGGGTACAGCGGCATGCCTACAGCAATTATGCAGTGTAGGCTTTCAATTATGCCGAGCTACCGGAACGAGGTGAAAGCGAGAGCGTTAAACACTTCCTCTGCCACTAGTTCATCCTTGCTAGAACGTGACATCGCTGTCTTAATCGCTGAACTATTACTTCTTTGTGTGTCTGAAAGACTTGGAATTGGCAGCAGTTCACAATATTTTAACGTTTGTTGTAGAGATGATGAGAATTAGAGGGCGAGCAGAGGCTGAATTGGTTTCACAATGAACCTTCAGGCCTAAATATACTTCTCTACTCGTTCATGGAGAATGACTGTAAGGAGGTCTGAAGTGAGTGCAGAGCATAAGTTATGTTTTCCTCTGCTAGACACTGTTAAAGTTAATATGCATAAAGTTTGCTCAAGTATTTCACCAATCGTGGGAGGAAAGAAGGCCTAATACGTCAGCGAATAGGCGACTATTTTTACACCACCTATTTTGTAGAATGTCTTTCAGCTTTGACATTATCTTGGCACTCTAAAGGTAGAGGTGCCACTCACAACTTGCGTATGGAAGTGACTCCTCTTACTAGTTCAGGTGTTCCCTACAGGGTTCTTATTTGCTTATGTATGTATGTGTATGCATAAGCAGCTTTTATGTTTACATCTCATACATCTATGAATAGACAATAAATGATTATTTTGGCTCGATAATAAGTGGGCCAAGAAAACGCTCGCTCAGCAAATGCGAATGTGAATGCCAAATTGCCAGAATCAATGAATGAACTGCTGCTTGCTGTTGGTTAAATCAAGTGCTACTGCTGTGGTAAACATAACCAATTATAAGTGGCACAATGTCCTAAAGTTCAAAAGCCTTTGTTCCACTTTTCGTTTGTGTGCATGGGTTAGAGAGTGCGTTAAAAGCGCATAAATACTTACACCAAAGCATTCATTCGTAGCAAAACGTACATCCCCACTTATTTTTTTTTTTTTTTTGGTTTGTAGGCTATAATTTCTGCAGTTAGGCATCTGCTGAATGTGCTCGCAGCCAACGAGAGGACAAAGGCATTGAAATGCGAATTTGTAATAAACAACTCTTTTTCATAAATCACCGAGTGCGAAGTGTCCTTAAACTCAAACACAGGCTAATGAACTTCGAGCTGAAATGGCTTGTAAATGCGGATGCAAGTGACTTATTTTAGGTAGCTATAAGGATAATGAGGAATATTTATTAAACTTATTAAAATAGAAATCATATTTTTTTAAGATTGTGTAGGCTACAAGTCATGATGGAAAAATTTGAGATGTTTTTGGTTTAAAAAACTGGAAAAATTTAAAATTAAGTGGTATATGTATTTTACATATATTTATAATAGGGGCGCATACCTTTCATTAGGTGTTTGGCCGAGTTTATTCTCCAATTTATGGCATGCATCTCGATCTTTTCATAAAAATGGGGCTACTTGCAGTTTACTGCTACCTGTCTTTGGTTTTTATTAAACACTTTTCGTGGCAGAAATACACATAGAAGTTTGCCACTGCTAGCTGAGGAGTGACTGGTATTCCCTAACCTCACTCTTTCTATTACTTAGTATTTCATGTCCACAGCGGGTTTTGAACCCAAGGCAACCTAATGCTAGTTACGCTTAAACTCGTTTGGTTATGGCGGCCATCTTAAGTGAGATCATCTAGTACGCAGAGACTTTTGCATCAGTACAATAGACGAAGGACTCAAAAAGTCCTGGAGACTCTACACCATTCAATTTCCAAATTCGTGGCTATGCTAAACGGTCATTGAACGACCGGCACACACGCGGACAAGCTAGGTTTACCATTTAACTCCCATTACAGAAGCTGTGGGGACCTTTTGGAGAAGAAATGTGTTGAGCACTTTCTCTATAAATGTCCGGCTAGACGATTAAGGTCACTGTGTGCTTTTATCTTCGACAGCCTGGGGCAGTGAGCTAACCGAAATCCCATCAATATTCTCCATTACATCAACAGCTCTGGCTGGCTGTAGATATCTGCCTATTGGAGGTCTCAAAATGGTATCAAAACCGTGCCTTAGTGCTATTTTGGGAGTGCCAGTGTGGTACTTCAGCCATTCCACCTACCTACCGATTTAGTAGGTAATTATGATGACGTTTGTACTAAAGAGAACCAGGGCTCGGTATAGTCATAGGCACTAACTACACTTTTTTCATCAAGAGATGGTCTTGAATGTGCATCAAAGCTCTTGCCCTGCTTCCCACCGCAATGGGCTTTGGCTAGATTCTATTTATCTGTTAAAGTTCCAGGTACGTAGACCAAGAGAAGTGCAGTTTAAATCTACAATACAATAATATTTTCAACATACATAACGCCAGCATATTTACTTATCTGGACTTAAGCGGGAATTCTGCTTTAAAAGATCAAAAAAATCGGTTTTATTTTCTAAAATCTTTACTTTAGGTATCGGAGAGAATATATCCGCAGTTATAGAGACTAAGCCGAAGATATAATTTTAATTGCGTGAGGCGTCAAGCAGGCGTACGAGTACTTGATTGATGTTTGAGCGATTACCGCTTAGTTTCCTTCACGCCTGTAAGTATGCAGCAAGTTGCGTCGCAGTTATTTAATTTGGCGAGCATATCGCTGTATCTCTCAAATTGCTTATGAGGGGGAAGGCGTACACAGCATTAATACTACAGACGCTCCACTTGCGCCAATGCATCATATCAATTAGCTCTTCCTAGTAAGAGGGCTCCTCAAGGCTAAAAAAATTTATAAAAAAGTGTTAGGCTGCATCACATTGGCATGCGCTAATAAACCTTAGGAGCTTGGTAAGTAGGTAGGGTAGCTGTCGCAACGGCACACTACGACCTTTCGTAGGTCCTTTTCAAAACCATCCGGTAGCTTTAATAATCGATTAAAGCTTCGTTAGTTTTAGATGCGCTATGTCCGCTACATCAGTTTAAAATGCCGTACCAAGAGTGCCTAGCCTCCTCATAGGTAAGCTTTCACACTCACATAAAATGCTTCTGACTGTTTCCTCTTATTCTGAATTAAGACAGCTTCTACAGAAATCGAAGTACGGGAGTCCTAACCTTCTAGCGTGGCTGCCTATTAAACAATGACCAGTTAATACCCCTATCATTTTTTCTTACAGCTTCTCTGTTAAATCTTAACAAGCTTTTCGATCGACCGCTGTTCCATTTCGGCCATGTCTGTCTGCTTAGTTCGCATATTGTAAGGTTTTGCCAACTTGTATATACAGGGTTGGCCATATTAAACTGACCCATGTGATTATTAAAAAAATATGGAAAAAGAAACATTTTTTTGTGTTTCATTGTGAAAAACATTTAATTTAGTTCAAGGAGATTCGTTTACATCACTTTTTGAATATGATATCGCGCAAGTGGTCGCCCTTAGCACGTATTTGGATATGTACAGGGTTGGCCATCTTAAACTGACCCATGTGATTATTAAAAAAATATGGAAAAAGAAACATTTTTTTGTGTTTCATTGTGAAAAACATTTAATTTAGTTCAAGGAGATTCGTTTACATCACTTTTTGAATATGATATCGCGCAAGTGGTCGCCCTTAGCACGTATTTGGATATGTACAGGGTTGGCCATCTTAAACTGACCCATGTGATTATTAAAAAAATATGGAAAAAGAAACATTTTTTTGTGTTTCATTGTGAAAAACATTTAATTTAGTTCAAGGAGATTCGTTTACATCACTTTTTGAATATGATATCGCGCAAGTGGTCGCCCTTAGCTCGTATAGCATAATGTGCCCGTTTTTCGGCGTTTTCCATAGTTTTGGCCAGCGTCTCGGCCGATATGGCGGCTATTTCCCGTCGGATATTGGCCTTAAGTGCGCCTAGTGTCTTTGGCTTGTTGACGTAAACCTTAGATTTCAAATTACAGTAAAAAGTTATAGGGTTACTCAATGGGTCAGTTTAATATGGCCAACCCTGTATTTACCTTCTTAATGGTTTCGCTATCTATAAGTCATTTACAAGTGGCTATAGGCTAGGGTGGTCCAAAAATGCATGGGAAAAAATTTATAATAAAATTTTTATACTGCCGCCCCCCATAATGGTAAATAATGAAAAATAAAAAGACCCGTATTTTTTTTTTTTTAATCAGACTATATTTAATGGTGCCGCCGGGGCTTTGAAATATCCCATGTATTTTGCATGGGAAAAAAATACTTTTTCGTAGATTTCATGTAAAAACCTGGAAAATGAATATATTTTAACCGGATACCTCAGTTTCTCTTCATAATTGGTCAGGGAATAACAACCAATTATGAAATAATTAATTTTTTTGTATTAACTATTTTTTATAGAACCCCAAAAAGCCCCCATAAAACGAAAATCTAAGAAAAAATCGAAAAACAATATTTTATATTACTTTTATGAAAATAGTTAATACAAAAAAAATTAATTATTTCATAATTGGTTGTTTTTCCCTGACCAATTATGAAGAGAAACTGAGTTATCCGGTTAAAATATATTCATTTTCCAGGTTTTTACATGAAATCTACGAAAAAGTATTTTTTTCCCATGCAAAATACATGGGATATTTCAAAGCCCCGGCGGCACCATTAAATATGGTCTGATTAAAAAAAAAAAAATACGGGTCTTTTTATTTTTCATTCTTTACTATTTTGGGGGGCGGCAGCATACAAATTTTTTTTGGACCACCCTACTATAGGCATATTTAACCTTAGGAGCTATCAGGCTCAAGTAAATAAAATCGTAAGCGAGTCCACCTGGAACTTCAAATACTAGTTTCCACTATTCTTTTTCCCCTAAGCTAAACAATGGGATTTTAAGACCGGTTTCTCCACTAATGATTCTTACAATATTTATAAACAGGCAGGCTTAGAAGGCAACTAGGCAAGCAATTTGAGCCAGTTCAAACGTATTTTTGTTATTACTTTAAGTAAACACATTAAGAAATAATATATCTGTAAACAAACTTGAATTTTTCCGAAAAACAATTTTCTTTTCGTTAAAATAGGTATTTCAAAGATTTCAGTTTAACAATTTCTCCAAGCTTCTCTAAGTTCATATTGAAGAAAAATCTTTGAAATTTAAAATTTTTGTTAGAATTTAGGGTTCAGATAAGAATTATTATTATATTCAGTTTGCTCACTACATTCATAATGATTTTTTTTTTATTTGTTTTATTTAGTTCGGGGAATAAAAATCATAAAAGACTAGAGCAAGTTTTCAAAAACCGCTCTTTTTAGGTTTCCTAAAAGAGAATCCCTCTCTAATGATTTATTATAAAGGGGTTCCACGGTAGGTCTAAGAAGAAGAATGCAGAAGGAAAGTTTTTGACGTACCTTTTCTTTATTGGTAAGCCCATCCTTCACTACTCAAATGTCCCTAACCCAGATGCTTAATTACAATAGCCACTATTCAAACGTGCGATATCTAAAAGTAATTATTATTAATGGCAATCTTCTAAACATACTCGAATATATTTTACCCAGAGCATTTGAGTAAGAAATAATTCACTAAAATTATCCGCGAAGAAATGTTGTCTAATGTCTGTGTTATGTCCATATTCGATTTTTTTGCGAATAAAAGCATCATTGTAATACTCTTAGACTATATAGCTACATGAAAGTGCCCGCATCAGGTACATGGCTAATTTATATTGAAAATAATAGTATTAGTGTAGACGAATATAAAAATGAATGTCTGCCATGGCAAAACTGGGGCGCAAAGGGGGGATACGCAGTGAAAGGGGTGAATTTTGGGTGGGAAAAAATTCATAAGGTACAGGGATTCTATGTACGGGAAAAGTTTGATTATATATTTGAGAAAGTGTAAAAAAAATTGGCAGACATTTTGCGAGGGGCTAACTCGCCGGCAGACAGCGCTGAAGATTGCAAAAATTAATTTAAAAAAATTCATAAGGTACATGAATTCCAATTATTGTATTTTAAAGTTTAAACATTCCAAAAGCCATTTACAAAATGGCAGACAAAAAAGTGAGGGCTAAGGCCGCGGCAGACGACGTTAAAAAGTGCGCTACACATCAACATTTTTAGTCACATTCACAATCGGAATCTGATTCGGACGTGACATCTCCTTCGCTATCGCTATATTCATCTTCATTTGATTCGCTTTCTGCATTAACGTCTTCATCGCCTGTAACAAAGCACAAAGCAAAATTATTTTTAGACATTTAATAGAATGGAATAGTTATATGTTCTGTGGATAAATATATTACCTTCGTTTGTTCCAGGATCAATAATATCTTGTATTGTACTAGGCAGCTGTGGTCCGTCGAACCATTTAAATGTATACTTTCCCTCTACTAATATCCATCCGCAAGTTTCTGGTCGTAAATATGATGGAATTTTCTTATGAGCATTTTTCCATATTGTAGCAATATATTTGGTCCTCAATAAATGCTGCGTTAATTCAGCCTGGCTAGGAGGCAAAGTGGATGAGTCAAAATTCCAAATCGTTGGCAGGTTTTTAAAAATAAGGCGAATCGTGCATCATTTACGGAGCTCAACAGCGGAAAGTTGTACAAATTACAGATAAACTTTTCAAGAATCGGGAAAACAGCGGTTTCATCCAGTCTTCATGTCCAATTTGACCGAATGCTTTTTGTAAGTCTTCATTTTTCTTTAAAATCTGTAAAGGACGTTGCTTTCCCTTGCGAAATAATGCGGGATTAAAATCGCATCCAGTTAAAGCATGAAATCCTGACAGAGATTGACACATTATCTCACCTAACTTTTCATGAAACGTCGATACAACAATTATTCGTTGCTTATTCCAAACCCCTGTTTGAATATAAACTTTGCTATGGTGTTGTACGTGAATCATATTAGCCAACATAATAATTAAAATATCCGTATCTGAGCATTTTATTAGAATGAATGAGAATTCGCTGTTGACTCGATATTGCACGCATGATATACTATTTTTGAATCCGCCTCTTCATGCAAATCGAGAGTAAACTTATCATTTTTTGAAAATAATATGCTTTCATTCACAGCTTCATATTGATAACAGTTATCAAAATTGAGTAGCACTTTTTTATTTTGAAAGAATGGAATTAATTACTGATTTTGCCAGTTGACGATTAAAAATTTTACGAGTGCCTCTTTGAAAAGCTATTTCGGAGTTCTTTATTAAAGTCTGATGGTCTTGATTGTTCAGGTCCAGAAATCACGTACATACGATTACTAGAGGAACCGCTTCGCTGAGATCTTTCGTAATCTTTGATAGATGGTGTCCAATATCTATCAAAATTTACATGAATTTCACGGGTTGCATTGTTAGTCACCATTTGAAGTATTTTTTTGGAGATACTTCCGAATGTTTTTGGTAAATCCTTGATACAATGTATGAGAAAGAATCCGTCTATTAAACAAATGTCAGTGTAGCTTGGGGCTGTACTTTGAACATCTTTTTCCAACGACTTCAACAAAACAGATTTATCTGTTTTATAAATCGATCCATCCAAGTGACACATACACATTGGAACGGGTGTTAGAGGATAAGTCAATATTTTTTCAACATTAGCATTGTCATTCATTGAAAAAGCTAACATTCGGTCGAACAAGTCACGCTGTAGTCGTACTTCTTGAACTTTATTATTTATCGAGACTAATCGTTTCTGGGTTGATGTAGCGAAATTCAGTATTTTATTTTGTTTAATAGTTAATTCGAAACGATCATCAGACGCAGCACATTCAGAAATAAACTTTTCTCTTAAACCACGGCCAGTTCTTTCCACATTTAATAAAAAGTCGCTCACTTCTTTCGATGCTGCTCGTCCAGTTGCAATATTAAACAATTCATTGCTCCGAGTATCTTCGCTGCTCTGAGTATCTTCGGTGTTGAAAGGATTCATATTTTGTTTTAATATAGTTATAAAATTCTGCAACTGAGTAGTATCTTTTTTAATTTGGTGTTTTTCTAAGTCTCCGGTGATATCTTGACTTCTTTTGAAGCCTGTTACATCGAATGTATGTGATACAATAGTTGATCGGATGCCATGGCTTTTAGCCCATCTTTGCCGCGCTGAGATAGAGTTTGTAAAGTGGCTACTTTCCCTTTCAATATTAACGTTGAAAAAAAAACAAATTGTTTATAAATTAATTTAATTTAATTTTTTTAAATTAATTTTTGCAATCTTCAGCGCTGTCTGCCGGCGAGTTAGCCCCTCGCAAAATGTCTGCCAATTTTTTTTACACTTTCTCAAATATATAATCAAACTTTTCCCGTACATAGAATCCCTGTACCTTATGAATTTTTTCCCACCCAAAATTCACCCCTTTCACTGCGTATCCCCCCTTTGCGCCCCAGTTTTGCCATGGCAGACATTCATTTTTATATTCGTCTACACTAATACTATTATTTTCAATATAAATTAGCCATGTACCTGATGCGGGCACTATCTATGTAGCCAGCTCTCCGTCTAATAATTATTATTTTTTTCCAGCTTAAATCTGTTTATGAAAAATTCTTTATACATTTCATCAAGTTGAGGATTTATCTTTTTTTAAGATTTCGGATTCCACATTATTTGCATAATTTTCTGTGCCTATTTCTAGGCGTATAAGCTACAAAAGCTGTCAATTCTTTCGTGAATATAGTCTCTGACCTAAAACTATGACCGATGATTTATTTTCCTGCTTGAGCATTCAATTATTTCAACTAAATGCACTTTTTAAAGCCAAAACGGTTAAAGACTGGTTGAGTGGTATTTGCTCAGTAATTAAAACTGGCGAAAAAACGTTTGTTAGCTGAGGAGTGGTGCCGAAAAACGAATTTCTGCTGGCAGTGGGTGTCATTAGGAACTCTATAACTCTCTCGCGAGTCCGTAAATTAAAAATAAAATTGTATACTTTGCATGAATTGGATACGGATAAACATCATAGCTCTGTAAACTGGTACCAAAATTTCTTCTTTGCTTCGTTGGGAATAAATTCAAAAATTAACCTTTTATCCAACTATTTGCACCTGTATTCGAATTTTTATCCTCCTCATAAAAACCACTTGCCATTCGGTCCCTCCATTAAGACGCACACCACAAATAGGAGGAGAATCTCGATCAAACACCTAACAGAAGTGTACGCGCTTGTTATTTATTTATTTTTATTTTTATTTGAATTTGTATTTAGATCGGTGTGCGAGTATATATTTTTTCTGTAGCTGTTATTTCATTTTAATTTATTTAACACATTTATAGTCTAGAAAATTTAAATTTCTTAGTATCTAAAACAATCCTTCAGTATCTGCATCTGCACCTGCAGCTTTATGCATGTATGCATCTCCAATCTACCTTCAACTCTTCTTTAAACCAGCAGCTTTTGTTATTGTTTTGTAACTACCTCCACATTTTTTTGACCTTTCGCTTTTTTATAGATTTTCTATATTTAAATACATAGTTTAATGTACTGAAATTACTATTAACATTTAGTATTCGTTTTATTGTTCTTATATTATATTTTTTTTTACACATTTCTAAGCCATCCTACAGCCCCACAGCTGATTGCTGCCTTGCATTAACAATTGCATTTTTGTATTTCATTCCACCTTCTCTTTCACAACATTCGTTAACTCTTATACCAGAGAACGTACGGTCTTTGCCTATATGACCCCAACGAATAGTGCATTCTCCCTCCACCCCAATTCTATTGTTTAATTTCTCTAGATTCTCTCAACGTTTCACTACCACCCGGTTCTTGTTTCACCTACTACGCGCCGTCTCTCTAGTACCAGAGAACGTTGATTTCCATGATTATCATAATCAACGTTCTCTGCTAGTACTCTTTATTCTACGCTCCCTCATTGCAGTTCATTCCGCTCATAATTTCAAACACTACACCGGAAGACGTTCTCTACCAATCATTCACTCATATTGAACCGTTGTTTGTTTGCCTGTTTAACTGGAGTCGCAAGTCGCAAGTCGCACTAGCAGGGCATTTGGCCAGCACCAGCGAGTTCAGTATTCGTCGTCTGTTCGTTTAGTTTGGATGTTGTGTGAAATAACTTCGCTTCTCGTTGCTCGGTTTTATAATTTTTAATTTTCTATCACTCAAATATAATTTGATTTTATAATTTGGAACGATGTTTATCTGTACGCTTGTATGTGTTGTCTTTTTGAAACTCCTTAACTATCCGTGTATTTAATTTAAAATACTAAATAAAGGAAATGCTGAAGCAAATGTAAAGAAAATTAGCACCAAATGTGCTAGCAATAATCCCAAGTGTGTTGCACAGTCAAATATTGACAGCTGTCACCTGTCGCAAAGTCTGCGAAATTGTCGGTGTCGCAGCTGCCATCAGCGTCGTCGCCAAACATCACCAATAATCTCACCTCCTTTGGCTCAGGCAACAATTCGCAGTTGTTGCATGTTTTGCCGGCAACGCTAGTAATCACTCAAACGTTCGTCATCGTCAGCGACCAGTGAGACCCCCTCGACGTACAGTGGCCAGCCAGCTGGGAAACAGTGCCGCACTTTCAATGTGTCCCTCTTGCCTCCCTCTTTCCGTTGTAACATTGCCTGCTTAAGTGTCGGTTCGTTGTCGTGTCTCGCTGTACACAATTCGTTGTGCTTCATTTTGCGTTGCAGTTGCAGTTGTTGAATTTATTCCACAACATATAAATTACATAAAAACTTAAAACGAATTAACAAAAAAAAAACAACTTACAACGACTACGCGAATAAATTCATTATAATTCGTCAACATCATCAAGTGAACAACAAAAAAGTTAATTACTGTGTTCGCAAACTTCGCATTGCGTACATCCAGCCCTTTATCGTTGTCGGTTAGTTTGTTGTTACTGCTGCACTCGACGAGGCGCCGAGCCACAGTCAGAGGCCACAATTGGTTAGTTGGTTGGTTGCTTTTAGGCTCTTATCAGCAAAACGAAGGTCGCAATGAAGTGAATATCAAATTCAAATGGAAATTAGCAACCAAAAGTGATATTGTGTGAATAATTAATGCAGAAAGGTACGCTAAATTGTGAAAGTGTTGAGTGGTGAACGATAAGAAGGAATTTTGTTTAAAGAAAATTGGTCACAAGTGTGAATAAATACATTCTGATAAATATACGCGATAAATACAAGTATTCATTTTGTATATCGGAATATAGAATTAAAATTTAAATTAAATTTAAAGTACGTGTTAATAAATGAGAAATAGTTACTTTGAAAATTGTGGCTGATGCAGTAAAGCAATAATTCATGCCAATTTGATGGATATGTGCACGTACTTCGGATAAGAGCGTCGAAAATCTAAAGGTGAATATAAATAATTGATTTTTAATTAAACTTTAGTGATAAATTACAAGTTAGCATTGCAAAAAAAGGTTTGATTATGATAAATTTGTTATGTATGGAAAGTTTTTCTTGGTATTTCCTTTGAGCCAATTTTTTTTTTGGAACAATTAGTAGAGTAAAATAACTACAATGAAGTTTTTTTTAGCTATAACGAATTGCAGTCCTATGCTGAAGAGGTTTAATACGAACTTATTTTTATTTACTTCTAAATTGGATTCAAATTTCATTCTGAGTAGAATTTAAAAAAAAAAATAGCAAAATATTTTCATTATGCAATTTTTTTTTTATTTGGAGATACTGTGCAATACAGTCAAGGAAAAAAATCATAAAAAATCAAAGTGATTTTTTAGCAACTTCAAACTTGTACTTTATTATAATATACTAAAATTTAATATATAAAATTTAATATATTGTAAAACTGCATACAGAAAATTGAGAAATTGAGTTTAGATTTTCTTAGACAATTTGCAATATTTTTATATAAAAATAATAAGCATGCAAAAAAAAGGAAAAAGAGTGAAAACTGGCCAAAATGGTATTGCTGTGCTTTCGTTTTGTCGCGCAGTGTATGATTAATTAAGTTTTTTCCACAACTCATTTTCGTTGTTCTGTTTCTATGGCATCCTCTTTTACTTTCTAGATAATATGAAATTAAGAGACGAAATGTTTTTTTCTATTTGTGAAAGCTACACATTTTTTCCACAACAAATTTACTATAGAAAGTTGCAATTAAAGATGTGGTTCATTCACCTCGCTTCAAAACTCAAGTGTGAAGACTCTAATAAGTAAAAATTATGTATCCTGATATTATATAGACAGTAGACAGGAAGATTAATTTATTTTATTACCTAACTTATTTCTATGTATAATGAAAAAATTGATAAAATTTACTATATGATTTATTTCATTTTAATAAAAATTAAAAAAAAACAAGAAGAAAACCACAATCAACTTTTCAAAATTTTATAATACATAAAATGTATTCTAACGCGTTTAAATCTATTTTCTATTCAGAAAACAGAAACCTCAGCCAATTTTTAAAACCATTAAGGTATTCAACTGAGTTTACGATATCAATTGTTGAAAATAATTATTAATATGAACTAATTCCGCATTCGTATTTGACTTAATATTATATATTATAAATTGGCTACTTGTGTGCGTCTTGATGTTATTCCACAAATGGAGGAACCTACAGTTTAAAACCGGCTCCGAACGGCAATATTTTTTATGAATAGCTTTTTCGTGACAGAAATACACTCACAGGCTTGCCATTGCCTGCCAAGGAGCGACCGCTATTAGAAAAACCTTTTCTTCATTTTTGGTCTTTCACCGAGATTCGACCCTGAATTCCAAATAGTAGTCACGCACCAACCCATTCGGCTACGGCGGCCGCTGTCTTAATATTAACCTTACTATTATTCGACCCCTTTCTCTAGAACGATTTCAAATCCTTTGTACGAGTATTCGATTAAAACTGAAACAATTGAAAAAATTAAACTTGATAAAATGTTTTTGATATTCTTATCCGCAGGGTGAAAAATTGTCTAAATGGTTTTGCCTGGCCTTAAAATTCCAGACAAGTAATTTTTTTCTTTCACAAGCACCCTGACGTCGATAAAAAATCAAAGAGATATCAAATTTTTCACAGCTTGCTCTCAAACAAGGCAATGCAATCTCTGAAACTGCTGACAAATGCCACACCAATTAATTTCAGAGCTAAGGCTGGTGATGTAGGTATCTCAATCTGTTATACTATTTCTGCGCCATTTCAAAGCTTAGCTATTTTATCGCTCCCTCGTCTAAGGTATACGCGCCTATAAGGTGTAAAAGTCTTTGTATATTCCTGAAAATCTTCTCATTCCCAGGGCCGCCTCATCCAAGCTTATACGCCATATAATGAGTAAGGCGGTAGAAAACGTTTTTCGTTCGCGGATAAAGGGCTTTTTCTTCACACTTCACACTTCACCTAGACTAATTTAACATTTATTTGGCAATTTCCAATCTAGACTGTTTCACCAGTTTATTCAATGTTCAATAGTTTGCCAGTCTATTCAATGCACCGAAAGGGCATACCCGAGAGACTCTGTAATTTTGCTAAAATTACAGTATTCCAACTTCAAATGTAAAGTAATGCATGAAGCAGACCCAATCAAAGTAGTTGCAGGCGTCCGACAAGAATGCATCCTTTCTTCTTTAAACTTTTTGATGGTAATTGACGAAATTTCACACAATGCAATTGACAAAAATCCCCGAAGAGGTATTGTATGGAATCCCCCAACCGTTGAGCATCTAAGCGATTTGGATAATGTGGACTTTCTTTTCGTTCTTTTCTCAAGTAAACAGTCTTATCTGCAGTCCAAACTGAAAGATTTGTGCGACTAATCTTTAAGGCACGGCCTCAAAATAAATAATAAGAAAACGAAATCAATTAATATAAATACTACCCGGTCGAATACTATTACCATTGCTGGTCAACAGATTGAAGAAGTTGAAGAGTTTACGTATTTTGGTAGCCAAATTAGTGCAAGCGGTGGCGCTTTCGCTGATATAACAGCAAGATCAAAGAAAGCAAAAGCAGCCTTTGCTATGCCCAAAATAGTGTGGTACTCCATTGACGTCGAAATCCGTAAGAGAAAGTGGGCATGGATTGGACACACCCTCAGAAAACCATCCCAAGAAATACCAGCGATGGCTTTGAAGTACAATCCACAGGGATGCAGACCCAGGGGTAAACCAAGAGGATCCTGACGACACAGCTCGCATGACGAAATAACTCGCAAGAATCTCACCTGGACTCAATTGAGGCAAAACGAAAACGATAGAAATAAGTGGAAATCATTAACCTTGGCACTATGCGCCACACTGTTTATTTCGAAGCCAAATATTTCAAACGGAGGCCAAAAATATATTGCTTTCTTGAAAGCACTTAAAGATGTTTGTCTTTTTTTTTGTATTTCTGTGAGAATCTTTGTAATTTAAAGAATATCTCCATGTATGTATTTTGACGCCCTTAAACCCAAAGTATCACCAGAGATACCTCCAGCTGATTTTTTATTTCCATGCCATCAATCAGTAAACTGAAAAAGATCGCCGCTTAACAGTTCACATAGACTTTGTTTTGTACGTTCATTCATCGCTCATTTGTTATGTGTCAAAATCAAATCGTTTGCGGGTCAGTGGGAGTGAAGGGAGACAATTTTCTCCTTGTATTTTAGTAATAAGGCCTATCTACCTTTAAAAAGTAGCAACTATGTATACATGCAGGCTAAATACTTTAGTCTTCAGTCACAGGTATTAAGGGGTCCCGGTGGTCTAGAATATTCAAAAAATCGACTTTTTTTGATATTTCGAAAGTATAGGCTTTTAAGAATATATTTTTAATTTTTTGGAAGGATATTCCCAGTACGATTCTATAGCCGTTTTAGCAGGTAGAGTCAGATTCGTCACGCGGTAGTCGCATTTAAACGCATCTCAAAACTACTTTTTTCGGCCTGGCTTTGTCAAAAAAGAAACTATTCGACCGAATCGTCTGAAATTGTAATATGTTATTCACAACATCAATGGCTACCGCCCGTACCTAGAATCATATTATGATTTCAATTATTTCGCTTTCTTTTATTAAAAACTGAAAATAATCCGATTTTTGGAATGTTAAATTCAAAACCGCGCCATTTTTACATTTTTTTTTTTTGATATTTCGATGAAGTTAAATAAAAAGCCTAAAAAATTTAAATATCGCTTACATTTTTTTATTGTAAGAAAAAATTCCTGAAAATACCCTAAATTTTCGAGCTTTACACCACCGGGACCCTTTAACTAATCGCATAAGAATAGCCATAAGACAAATGTTATTACCCAAAATCAGGCTTTTCCGAAGAGAGTAGCTAAACATTCAATAAACAGAAATTTATATAATTTTAAAATGAAATAGTTAGAAGGAAATAAGGTCAGGTTATTATAAATTAGGTATTAAGATATTATCATGAAAGTGAAGAGTGTTAAAGATAAGTTGTTCTTCATTTCATAACAAAGAAAAGCCACTCATTCTAATTAGATAGAAAAAAATATTGGATTTGAATTCAATAAAATCACAAAAATGTATAAATAAGGAAATGGCTGCGCTAATTTCTGCACACTTTTCACAAAACCCTAATTTTTTCAGCAAACGCGCGATATGTAGCGAAAACCCATTCAACTCTTTTTAACCGATAAAAATCTAGTCGCCACAAACTAATTAAAATTTAGCAAAACCTCTCTGGTTTCTAAGCTTGCCGCACTAATGCAGGTTTCCCCTGAAGTGTAACCTGAAGTATCATAAAAGAAGTAATTCATATCCTTCATTGCCAAATCCTGTTACTGAAAGTGCAAATATAATGGCTAAACTATGCATACCTGTCAGACAGAAGACAGTTGTTCATTAAGCCGGAGCCTTCTTTATAATTAGCAAATATTAGCAAACCAACAAGAAGAAGTCACAAAATTAATTAGTTGAAGACGTCAGTCGTCAGTCGCCCCTTGTCGATGGTGACTAACTTGATAATGAATTTTTGTTGTCGATTACTTTTAAATTGACTTTGAAACATCTCATTCTTCCTATGTACGTTGGCATTAAAGAACTATTGGCGTCTCAGCATCATTAACTTGCAATTTTCTTTATATATATGTAGCGGGGCGTGCGTGGAAGTAATGTGTTCATTGTTGCTTGACAACAAAGAAGTAGATGCGAGTATACTCGTGCTCGTGCATACTGGCGTTAAATTGGTGGTTATACTCGAATTACTTCGGGGCATAATACCTTGTTTTTGGCATAAAATGTTTACTATGCAAAATAAAAATAAGAAACAAACATTTAGCTGCAAAATTTCCATTTTAATTAATTTTATTTGCATTTTTTGTAGTAAAGAAGTTTATTAAAACAAAAAATGCTTATATTACTACAAATTTTTAGTTATCAAATATTCTTAATTAAAATGTTTTGCATATTTTCTTTTTATTTTTCTCGCACGCTATTTCAAACTATATTTGCCACTTTTGCCTCACCAATAGTTTCGTAGCATACATATGGACATATGCATGTGTAGTTATGTGCATATGCATATAAAATAATTTTTAGTTTTCCTTGTTCCCACGAACTCCAGTTGCCAGCTGCTTTCTTTTCTCATAATACCCAAAGCGCAACAGCATCTGTTTCCTTTTAAAGTGTTGACGCTGGTACTCGTACTTTCCACCTTTTCATATTGCAGGTAACGCCCTTCTAATTCCCAACAGCGCATGACACTCGCTACCCTCATTTTTTAAGCCCGTGAGTAATTTTTTTTTTACCTTTTCTATTAAATTTAGTCGGTCTTCACGATTTGTGCAATTGCGCTTATCGATAGTAGACATGCACTGCGTGGGATTTATTGAGAAGTTTTAACAATTTATTTGTTTCTTATTTAATTTTCATAATTTTTTTAGGAAAATATAGTCCACTTTACTATAAAAGCCATATAAATTCAAGTTGCAAACTAAAAAAAAAATACGAAATTTCACACTTCTTAATCAGATTTATTGTAAATTTAGGTATGAAGTTTTATAGCACATTCAATTTTGGCATAACAAAGTGCAAATTTCAAGTAGCTGAAAAATTGCGTTGATTTTTGACAATTTTTTGTACTGACGGTGTTGTCTGCTTTCTTCCACATAAAAACAAATATAACTTTGAACTATCGCTTTGAACTGTATATAAAATATATGTAATGTAATCACTCAATATGCGCGTACTGTTCGCGTATTTTAGGAGTCGCTCAAGCTCCCGTTCAGGGATACATTTTAGTCTTTCAAAACTGAAAGCACCCAGGTAGTATAGCCTAGTTTTCTAGAGAGCTGGACAGCAGCATAGGGGATGCTCCAGATGCTAAATTTAGCTTGTAAGCATGCCCTGAAACTAAGCGGGGTTAGAACACCAACTGAAGTTCTACAATTCTTATACTATACTTCACAGGGTGATTTATATGAGTTAAATAAAGAGAAGATTAAAACACCTAAACAAAATAAAAAAAAGAACTTTCACGCCTATAGTTTCATAAATAACTGTATTTGTTTTTATTTCGTATAAAATTCTCTCAACTCATTATTCTTCATTTATAAAAATTGAGAAAGACTTCAAATTAGTCACATACATTTGTATATTTTTCTACTACATTTTCAAAATGTTGTGGAAATCACGAGCTTCAATTTTCGGTATCAAAAAGTCGTTTATCATGGCGCGAAAGCGCTCGCGATTCGCTTTTATATTGACGTCAGCCTCGTCTTCGAAGAAATATGGACCGATGATTCCCAAAGTCCATAGGCCGCAATAAACGATTGTTTTCAATTGATGTAATGGTTGTTCTTGAATGACTTCGGGTTGTTCTTCAGCTCAAATACGGCAATTTTGTTTATTGATATAGCCATTAAGCCAAAAATGGGCCTCATAGCTGAAACTTTTCGCAGAACGTCGATTTTCGGAATACAATTGCACGATTTGTTGAATTTTGAATTGAATCTTGCGATAATGTAATGTTAATGAATACTGAAAACAGTGATGTACTTAGTTTGAAAGTAGTCAAGCGTAATCTGGCAATAAAACCCTATTGGAAATATGATCTGATCACCTTTTGGTATGGGCTTATAAAAGGAAACAAAAAACACGTTCAATATTTCAAAACAATTTGTAATGAAAAACGAAAAAACAAAATAGGTTTTAACGAGAGCAAATATATCACAATGGAACAAATAAAGATAAGACTAAATGCCCAAACGAAGCTCCACCTGGTGTGCGCGCATGGTTCCAATAATGGTTCAACAAACTTGTAAATACACCTCAATATATAATTTTTAATAAAAATATAGAATATTTACATTATAAATGAGTTCCATGCCAGACTAATTCCGTTTCTATTTTCTCCACCATTTTCATTTTCTGAGTTTTATCAGTTTTAGTTTTTCTAACCAGGAAACAGTTGATTTTAGTTTGACACCATAGTTTAAATATATTACATGACCTCACTTTTTTGGTAGGTCTATACTGGTCTTACTATTTAAGATGTTAAAAAGAAGATCAATTAAAGAACCTTTCGTACTACTTTTTTGTACTATTTTTTATTCAAGTTAAATAAAAATATCTAAACTGCAGCAATTTCTTAGAATATGTTGATATATATTTTATTTATTATCGTGCTTTAAAAGTAAAATTTGCAATATAATTCGAGGGAGTAAGAATGGTTTTTATAAAGTCCTAACATCTTCCACTACATTGTAAAGAATTTCTTTAGCAAAATTAATTCCTTCAGTCATGAGCTCCATGAGCTCCATGAGCTAGTTCACACAGTCGAGAAATCACTTCACTACAAAGAATTTACCCTCGCTGTCGTTCTAGACATCGAGGGTGCTTTCAATAACATATATCCGGAAGCAATTACCACTTCGCTAACGGAAATGGGAGTAAGCAATGCAATAGTCTCGTTTATAGAACGAATGCTAACTGGGCGAACGATAAGCGCAAATTTGGATGACACATTTGTTAAAAAATTTCCTATCAGGGGTACACCCCAAGGTGGGGTAATTTCTCCACTTCTGTGGAACCTAACTGTCAATAATCTTCTACAAGAACTAAAAAAAAATTGGAGGTAAAATAATATCATATGCCGATGATATTATAATAGCAATCTGGGGGAAACACCTTCCAACATTATGTGACCTCCAACAAAGATCTCTCAACAGACTATCACTTTGGTGTAAAAGTCGAGGACTAGAGGTAAATCCGGAAAAAACGGATCTGATACTTTTTAGTAGGAAACACAAAACACCTATTCTTCAACAAATATTCCTAGGAGGGAAACCACTTAGAGTAATAGAAAGGGCAAAATATCTAGGACTTATACTAGATAGGAAGCTAAATTGGGGGCTCACAGTCGCAGACAGAGCACGAAAAGCTATGACCCTCAAGGAAAGAGTGGGAACGGGACGACGTGAGACAGGGCGAGTCCATCCATGTTTACACAGATGGCTCAAAGCTCGAGGGCAGGGTGGGCGGAGGTGTATATTCCGAACATCTGGGGATCTCCTTCAGTTTTCGGCTCCCCGACTACTGTAGTGCCTTTCAGGCTGAACTGATGGCAATAATAAAAGCCGGGACACTGATACAGTGTGATGCGATATCCGGAAATGATATCTACATTTTCACTGATAGCCAAGCGGCGATAAAATCCCTCACAAAACAGTCGACAACCTCCAAGGTAGCCATGAAATGCCGCACATCTCTTAACGAGATGGCTGAGTCATTTCACCTAAAGGTAACATGGGTTCCTGGCCATCGCGACATTGAGGGTAACTGTAGAGCCGATGACCTAGCAAGACTCGGCACTAAATTGTCTGACGAGCACATAGATAATGACATAGGGATACCCTTACAAACATGTAAGCTACACATCCTTGAAGAAATTGTAAAGAAAGCAAACGAAAGATGGCGAAATGAAGCAACCTTCAAAATCACCCGTCAACTTTGGCCGACTCTAAATGCTAAACGCACAGAATCTCTGTTAAGCCAAAATAAACACAGTCTTAGTACATTGATCTCAGTCATAACGGGGCACTGCCTAATAGGCAGACACGCCCAAAGGATGGGTTGCAAACACATAACTTCTATAGAAGTTGTCTAGATGAGGACGAAGAAGAGACAATCTCGCACCTACTGTGCCACTGCCCTGCTCTATCCAGACGCAGGTTTACTATTCTGGGTAGATTTTTTAATGAGCTAGAAGACCTCAGTACTATAGAAATTGGAGATATTTTAAAATTTTTGAAAAACACACACTAGTTTTAGGAGAGATAGGGACAAGCTCCCCACGCGGCATCACAATGGGCTATGAGCGTGAGTGTGTCCCATAGGACAACCGCTTCAACCTAACCTAACCTAACATTTTTTAAATTAAAACTAGAAAGAGGTTGGCGATGTTCAAATAAAAAGTATTTAAAAAGAGACAAATAAGTCAAGTTCCAAAATAAGCTTGTCAAACTTGTCAAAATCACAACAAACACCACTTTGTTACATGGGGAAACCATTTTGAAGGTGGGGCCAAGATCAGATCGTTACCGGCTCTCAGCGAATTTTAAAGGATTAGCTGACGTCACTTGGGATGTGTTTACGAAAAAACTGTGCTTAAGTTGGTGTTATTCGAAAAAAATTAACCAATGACATATCGTTCTCATCTGAACAATGACTGATTGGTACGACAAAAATTCAACGCTGTTTTCGCTTATGTTGCTTCGTTGCTATCTGAACAGCGACTGATTGGACGATCGTGCAGAATTCGGCTGCGAAGCTCTCAAGTGACGTGTCAGCCGAAGATCCCCTCAGAATTTTCTTTTTCCCCACAATTAAAAAGTAAACTTTGTTAGTCTCTCATCCTTGACTTTGTCACTACTATGGTATACTATGGTATTCATTTTTACCGCTAAATACAGCTCGGCCTCTTTTAGTCAAGAAAAATAAGACACTTATCAAATACCTACCAATTTTCGCTCTTTACTATACATTTTTTGAGTAAGGATATGATTTCTTTTCCGGTATAAGGTTTCCTAAAAAAAATGACTTCTTTCGAATAGGATTGCCAGTACTTACAATCATTTAGCTTTCAAATTACACAATTAAATTTTAATTATCTTTTTGTAGTACTCTGCTACAAACATATTTTTTTATTAATTTAAAATTCAGAATGCTGATGTAAGAAGCGTTCGAGACATTTTTTCATCTAAATTATCTCACAAAGTAAATCTGTTTATCGCTCGTTGTCGTTGTTTTGAAACACTTTGTTGCGATAAAATTGTAGACGTGATCAGAAAATATTTATTTAATAACTGAAATTAACATAAATTGTATTTTTAGGCACACCTAAAATATTTCATAGTATTATGGACATAAATAAACATAAATTTGAATTAAAGCCAGTTTCTTATTTTAAGCGAATTTCGTAATTTACTTCTAATGCCATAATCTCAATAGCAAGCAATTCAAAATCGAGAATTTGTTTTTTGGACTAATGAATATTAAAACGCGAAAATTAGCGGTTTAAGAAGTAAATCGAAAATTGTTTGTCATTATGAAAATGGTAGAACGACTATTTATAGCTATGAGCTTAGATTGAAAATTTAAAAATATATAAAATCGCCCTTTACGAAGCGAACTTATGATGTTTTTTCCAGTTTTAGGCATTCTATAGTTATATAGAATAATAATAGATATACATACTACACAGGATTGCCAAAAACTTATGTTAACCACCTTCACAAATCTCCAAAAAATAAAACCCTTTGCTTCGTTAAATATAAATAAATAAGTAAACTATCATTTATAGGGAAAACCTCGAAGAAATTTAAAACTGATTTAAAAATTGAAAAAAAATATACATATGTATATATAAATATAAATATATATGTATATAATATAAATATATATATTTTTTTAATATTAATCTTTTTTTATATAATTTTATCTAAACATTTCATACCAAATTCAAGGAAAAGTGCAATTTTTCAACGAAAATATTAGTTTGGGGAAAAAGAATTCCATTAATCAAAATAATCATACCCTTTGCTTGGGTTTAAAAAAAAAAAAAATTGTATAGGGAAAGCCTCGAAAAAATCTAAAATGATTTTAAAACTTACAAAATATGTATCCCTTTTTTGTTATTTTCTTATATATTTTTTTTGGGCATTTTTGAAGGGAAATTAAAAGAGAAAGTTAAATAATATTTTCTACAAGTATTTTATGCCAAATTTAAAGAAAAGTGTATACGCTCATCGGAAATATTAAATAAAAAAATAAATACTTATTTCCTTATTATTTTTTGTTTTTTTGGTTCATCCTCATTTACCATACACATTTGTATGCATGTGCGTAAGTATATTCTATTTATATGTAAATATATGTATATTTAATCTATGATCAGCTTTGTAGCTTTAAAGTACAATGACACACTCCACATTTGAATGATTACATGCATACATTTGAAGTGGATGTCGTCACAAACTCATCCTCAACTCTCCGCTCGCCCACGGACTCATTTTTTTCTTCACTCATCTTGTCAATAATTGCTTGTTACAACAGAAACATATTCATATTCTTAGTGCTTGTTATAAAAATAAAAAAATTTTAATTCATACAACGTACACATTTCCTCTCCCACCTCCCCTGAGAGAGTGTTCGTATGAAGCGACATACGAGAAGTAAATTGTATGGTAATTGTGAACTTGTCAATTGCCTTAATGATTGCCTCATTCAACACACAACTTTGTTGTAATTGTTGTGAATATAATTGTTGTTCTTCTTGCCTGATTTTACAACAACATTACACTTTTCATTGTCACTGTAGTATGATAGTTAATAATTTCACATTTTGTAGTTGTCATCAGCACTTGAAATTTTATGCGCTGCTTCTCACTCACACAGAGTCCACGGCGTGCTTGTTGTTGCGGTTGGAAATTTTGGATAAGTGTAATTCAAGTAGATATCGTTGACTGTCGATAGAGTTCTTGTCGAAATTTACAGTGCACATGAGTGCATACTTAGTAAATGTGGAGAGATGCTTCTGCCTCTCACTACTTGAACCGGTTAGTAACCTACGTAGGCATACGAACTGCTTGCAGTTTTGTCTCAAACACTTTGTATAAATTTTTAAATTGATAAGCGCTCAATTACAAATATGTAGTTCTCACCTATCGTTCACAACTACCCGCTTGAATAGTCTATCAAACAAAGTTTCCTCGCCTTCATTCATAAACTCCTCGTGCATCATATCGCTGTTGTTAACTCTCACCTGGGTGTTTGCGCCGTCTTGTGTACCTTAATCAGTGCCGTGGCGTTTGTTTATATTCTAAAAGGCATGGCCTATCTACCTGCTTTTGTTTGCTAATTTCTATGACGTATTATTTGTCATAATTTTATTGTATTCTAATGCTTTTGTTAATGCCAATTGACAGTTGCTTTTTAATAAATTTCACTGGCATATATATACTTACATGTTACATATGAAGAAAAAATAGAATAAAAATTTGTGGTAATTCAACTGAAATCAATTATTTGTGATAAGCTTTGAGGCGCCGCCTTTTAATTTTTTCCTTTCGATGGAATTTCAATTGAATCACTTTGACAATGAATAATGTTTATGGCTAATGGAAATGGGACTTGCCCAAAGGCACTGAGCAAATATTTGTTAACCAAGATAAGGAAAACTTTTCAAGTTTGCAAAAATTAAATTTGCTAAAATTAACTATGTGCATATAAGGTAATGAGCTGTAAGTCAGGAAGAAGTTTATTTAACATTTTTCAAATTATTTATACATAATGGGTGCTTGCAAGGAGGAATAAATTTTTTTTAATGCATGATCTTGGAAGATTTATATTTCTTTCATCTTGAAATTAAGTTAGGTTAGGTAGTAAAAAGATCTCGCTTAGACCTCTAGGGTTCATTGTGTTGCCAGTACTATGAATTTGGAGTCGAAGTTATTATTTTATGTAATTTTTAAAACACGTCTTCGCGAGTTTTAACAAGCCGTTCAGCCTTTTGTTAATCCTAGGCACATTTGCTGAGCCCTACAGAGAGCAGGGCAGTGACATCTTGAAGTTAGGGCAGTGACATCTTAAAGTAAACAACCAATGTTTGGAAAAGTTAACTTTGAAATTCTTATTCGGTGAATGCAACTTTGCTGTATTGTAGTGAAGAAATTCGAGTTAACATTTGTAATCACTATTGAACACTCCTGTGCAATGACACAACGCACCAGTCGAAGTACCGAATACGTATCGCAACTGTAAGTGCTTCAATTCAAATTAAGCCAAATCAGTAGATTTTACCCCATTCACTGTAATCGGGAAACTCACAGAGCACAATATGGCGAATTTTAGATGAAGAATTCTCGTAATTCTCCGATTGGGCTTTGCAAAAATTAATTTATAAACCTATTAAAAATTCCTATATAAATTTCAGAAAAATAAATGGCAAATAACCAAACCTACTTCCGGTGTTAGACTGTTTTCATATCTTATCACGAATAGGCAAGGCAACTGCCGTCGAATGCAGAATATGGACCAGATTCTTCATTTAAATTTATTTATTTCGAGAAGTCAAGAAAACATAATTTCAAACTGGCTACTTTTTCGCTGTGTCTGCAAAGATGAAATATAGAGCTCTTGATTCCATCATCGATTAATAAATTTTTCCCCCTTATCTACTAAGCCAACTAACAGTTTACTCTTAACTACAAATGTTTAATTGTTTACATTTAAATGCTGAAATTCACGTGGCATTGTTATTGTACCCAATCTCCCAAACTCCTTTCAGTTAACTCAGCTTGAAATTAAGTGTTATGTTAACAGTACTTCTTATTATCGCTCATATTAACTTTGATTTGTTTATTGGAATAATAATTATTCGAAACATCATCTTTTTTATGCTGTGATCATTAAGTAGTAACGAGTCGTTTTCTTCGCGATACACCTTTTAGTATATAGACGCTGCAAAACATCTTTCCTCGCCTCGGTAAGTATAAAAAAAAAATAATTAAATAATTGGCGCGTAGATTTCTGTTAAGTGTTTGGCCGAGCTCCTCCTTCTATTTGTTCTTTTCTATTATGAAATAAACTCTAAATTTTTACTTGTCCATCCCAAAACATACCCACCGACCTTCTTATCAGTATTTTGCGTGAAGATATTCCCAGAAACAGCAGCTTATTTGTGGCGAGACAACGCGAGACTTATTGTGGGCATGAAACACCAAATGATAAAAAGGCTTTTCTCTAATTAAGGTCGCCCTTCTCTTTAGCAGAAACACATGTCACATCCGTGGCATTCGTTGTCAAAGCGCAGCCCATTGTGATACCGTGGTCAGATTTACGGAGCTCCGTTTTCTTACAAATATAAGTAGTTAGTTGATTTACTAAAAAAATTCATAAAACAGATTCGTTGAAGGTCCGAAAGATATTCCGAGAAGAGCTACTGAAAGAAAAATCCTCACAATCTTGCTGAGCCAGGGTAGTATAAAAATAGTTTTCGAAGTTTTCATTTTCCTTCTCGTCACTGCAACTACAGCAAAAATTGCTCAAGCCGGCATGCCAACTGTACTATCGTCTTATTCCTTCAAATATTGACCACTAATCATCCTGATCAAGTAATACAAAAAGGAGCGTACAAAGCAAATGTTTATCAAAGCAAAGATGTGTCACGATACCCTTAGATGTAGACACATGCGTAACAGCTACATAAATAGGTAACTAGGGCCGCAAATATATAAGAAAAAGGCAAAGCCTACTTAGCCTTTCAAGAGAAAATATAGCGAAGGTCGTGGCTTGTATAACCAGTCATTGGCTATTTGGCAGATATTTCTATCATAAATATTAAAAAAATGAGGAAGAAGAAGAGCAGTTGGGAACTTCCTCTGCAATTGTTCAGCCTTAGCTAAAATCAAAACAGGTTTTCTAGGTAAATTCTCTTACGAAACGGTCTGACGTGGGGATGGAACCAATCCTGCTCTATATAAGAGCCACAAAATCGTTCTACGAAAGAAAATAAATGAGTTTCTCGTGTCGCTCAGTGGTATCACAACGGACGTGTGAGGTCTAAGTGAGTTGGTCATACAGACCGACTACAATTATAACCATGATCTTCCTGTTAATTTGCACGGCATATTAATATGGAGAACACATTTTCGAACACGCAAATCGGATTTGAATAGCTAATATTTCAAACTATCATCAGAAGTGTAGTCCAGAAGCTTAGAGTTAAGTCATCGAATGCTCCTCCGTATGGTACTACTTTAACTAAACCTAGGGCAACAATAACGCATGTGAGGCGGGTATTTGTTGCAATTTTACGAATCCGAAATGCTTATAAATATTTTTATATCCCTATAAGCAAATACAGATATGTTTCCAAACGTAGGCATGCATGAAATTTACGATAATGATCAATTACATTTCTAAACGTACTGGGTGAATATGGGTGATTCTGAGAAAGAGTGTAGAACATTGACATAGTGCCTCCGGCAAATTTGAGTGCTGTTCAACGTGCTGTGCACCGATGTGCTCGTTTTGCAGCTCATTTACCGAAATGTTTATTTTTGCATACTTTCATTTCAACATAAATTTTTCTCCTATTTGCTTGCCGCAAAAATATCATTGTACTGTGCCTAAAGGGCAAAGGAAATACTTATATTTATGATATGCATATCTGTAACTAACAACGAAAGCTGTATAGAATTATGAGAATGTGGCACACAACATCAGAAAGCAGAAGAGAATAGCTACAAAACTAAGCCAACACATATACCCAACAAACATTTACAGTAATTTTAGCATGATTTGGAATCAAAAGTCATTCTCAAATGACAAGCCTTTGGTGAGTTTAATTAATTGTTATTTAAAATAATTGGGATTCAAAGACGGAATAAAAACTTTGTTATTTAAGAGGGTCGCGCTCATAAAAAGACATATTCCACAAATTTTACAAAAATGTTAGTCAAAATGAGCGAACGCTAATAATTTTGAAATAGATTATTTCCAGGATCAACTTCGCCAAAGACAGAACTAGTCCGGTGTGTCGGATTTTTTTCACGAGCGGTAAAATTTTAGAATTTCAGACGAAAATCTGAATAGTTATTTAAAATATTATTTATAAAACAACTTTCAATATAATTTCTCTCCTTAGACTTTTATAGTAAAATTTGACAAGGAAGTTTTTTATAGTCGATTTGAACACTATACCTCCTAGCTAAATGAGTATTTTTATCCCTTTCGCAAAGCAGGTAAAATCAAATTTCATTAAAAACACAGTTAGAGGGGTTGGATTATTTGATTCAAATGTTGAGCAGATAATTTAACTATAGGCGTGCCAAGACGAATAACTCGTACGGGCTAAGCTGAGTGCTTCAACTACGAACTTTAGGGAGTATCAATATCTTTTTTCTTTTTGTTTTTTTGGGAAGGGTAGGATAAAAATGTCAGCAATATTTTGATTGATACCGTTGCACCAATGGTATGTGGGGTATGCTCCAATTAAAACAAGGGGAAGTTTGTTTCGGCTGATTTTCACACTGAGACAGCATTTTCACTACATCGAGGGTGGAGCCCTGCATGTGTCTATCAACCATAAAAGAAAAATCTGTCCAGGCTCTCTACCTATGACGTATGGAGGTTATACGTCGTTGATAGTCTCCATTGCTTTTACTATGAAGCAGATGGAGTTTCGAAAGGGTGCGATTGCCGTCTTGTCTGCGTATGATATGGTCCTCAGTCGTTAACTCAAGCGTCTGTAGTTGTCTTCGGTACGTCTTAGTCGACCTCCTCTGGAACACTGTTTCATATTCAATTCAGTTTTTGTCGGGATGTTCGATGTAATCAGACGTGGCCCAAGTCGTTGATATAATTTAGCTCTAGCTGCCTATCTACATATATATGTATGTAGGGAACGCAATTTTTGACACAATGTATTGCACAGGTTGAAATAAAAACGAAGAAAAAGAGCGTCGAAATAGCGAGGATTCGTACAAAAAATAAAAGTTCGGTTAAATTAATGCAAAAAAGAAAGAAAAACAAGCAAACACTTTCAACTGAGCTCTACAATTACGACAGCAGGCACACGAAGCCTACTGTATTCTCTCACTCCAGAAAAAGTTCCGATAAATGGAACTCGCTCTGAACTCAGACGTACTTTGCGCTCTTCTCAACAGTACTTGTCGCTCCTCTTAAAAAACTATATTAAAAACTCTTTTTCAATTTGAGAATCATTGCAGGGAGAACATTTGATAGAAACATGGGAAAATCTAAATTGTATAAATCCCTCATCAATTCTGTTCACTGGGTAGCACATTCGTAGAGTCCCACTGAAATGAGCGTGTGTGTGTAAAAATATAATCGCAGCCCTTGCGAAAAAAAACTGCCGACGTACGCTATTCTTCTGCCTCACATAACTTCAAATTTATGAGCTTCGCGCATTTGCTTTTGATATGTGTGCGTGAATGATAATGATAATCGCAAAATAGCTGCAACTACAATACAAAAACAACCGCAATCACACCAGACAAAAGTCGCTATACCATTCACGCCACTCCGTTCATATGGGCGAGTAGAAAGTATTGCGTAGGGAGCTCCCGCAAGGAGTTGTAGCTGGCATCGGTTTTGGAGCTCGGCGCTGTTGAGTATTATTTATTTGACTTTGGCACGAGAGTTGTTCTTATATACATTGTTTTTTATCTCTTGTTTTTTGGGTATACGTTGCTGTGCCGGTCCGCACGACCAAGTCATTTTTTGAAGCATTGATGAAAAGCTGTCGACCAACTGACTGCCAGCGAACGACAATGCTGCCAGCGACATTGTTGTGCCTGTAAGTAGTAGCGGCACATGTAAATTCACTCACACATATTTACATACGCATAGCAGCACTAAGCTGCGCCGATCTTTTGCTGTGTTAAGTGTGTTGAGTGTGATAAGCCCCAAATGTGAATAAATATGGTAGTCATATCACAATCATAGATGGGCTATATGTACATATGTATGTGTGCGTATGTGATTCCACCGAAATTGGGGCAATGTGCATATGCATACAAAGAACATTCATGCCACACAATCGTAGATACAATGAATCTCGTTTTTTGTTTTCGTTTTTTGTTTTTTTTTTTGCTGTCTTTTCCTGCTGCAGCAGTACTGCCGCTGCTTTAGTGGAAGACACTTTTCGCTTCACTATCTGTTTTTGGCGTTTTTATGACAACACAAGCCCCCGCTGACACATTTCTAGGTACAAACGCACATGCAATGAATTTCATGCCTATTACAAAGATTTCTCAGCTCTGCTTTGATAAGATTCTGACACGAATCTGCTTTGCTTTTAAACTGTGGGGAGCTCTGCCACCTTCGGTGATGCTATATTTTGTTTAACCAAAAACGGGCATAGAAACCCTGCAGGAAAATCTGTTGGTTGCAAGCTAGCACTTAAGATGCGATGCTACGACTACTAACATGCCGGTCAAATTCAATTATTTGTTACTTTATCGACGCTCTCGTTATTATCAACATTTTCTTTAACATCAAAAATACCTGAACTTGAATTGACGAGACCAGAATTGCACGTATTGCATTTTCGCCTTTATCACAGAAAAACTTTAAAATGTACCGAATTTTCTCTTTGTTGGCTTCTATTGATAACTGCCTTTTCTGTAACTCACAACTGATGGAACAAACAAAAATCAGCAAAGGAACTTTTGCTGTGAAATACCACCTTGACAACAAGCATAAACCCCAAATTACTTGATCGAGTTATCGATCACTACAGCCGTCTGCCGAGAAAATAATGTGTTTATTTTTCCCCCAAAATTAATTGTCTTAGGCGTTTTTTGTATCAAGAAACTAAAAAATTAACTTTCAATATATGCTTCTTCTCCTCCAACATTAAAATTTATATTATAATTTTCACAACTACAGCTCACGAGAAAATTGTAGCACCTCAACTTTTTAGGAAATGTTTATTATTTCTTCATTTATTTTTTAATTTCGATAATTTTTTATAAAAATATTAACAATTCTATAACAAAGTGTAAGTACAAAATTTACAAAAAAGATATAATCGAAATTTTTTATTTTCTATCAGTATAAAAAATAGGGTATGCAGTTTCATAGCCTGCTAAATTTTCTTCTTCTTCTTGATTGGACGAGTTTAAAAAGCGAGTCAGTCGTTTCTTTCTCATAATAACCGGCACCAGTACGACACACCAAATGAAGCCAAGTCCTTCTCCACCTGATCTTTCCAACACAAAGGTGGACTTCGTCTTCTTCTACCACCATTAGCTGGCACCGCAAAGAATGCTTTCAGATCCGGAGCGTTTTTTATCCATTCGGACGACATGACCCAGCCAACGAAGCCACTGGATCTTTATTTGCTGCGCTATGTCTATGTTGTCGTAAAGCTCATACAGCTCATTGTTTTATCGCCTACGATACTCGCCGTCGCCAACGTGCAAAGTATCCAAGCGACGCTTCATCGGATGTTGTCATCGTCCACGCTTCTGTGCCATATATGAGGATGGGCATGATGAGAGCCTTGCTGAGGGTTAGTTTCGTTCGCCGAGAGAGGCCTTTACTACTCAATTGACTACTTAGTCCAAACTAGCACTTGTTGGCAAGAACGATTTTTTTTAATTTGGTAAAATAGGCTCAAAATTTCTGTTTATTTTTGATAATTTTTTTCCTGACGGTGTTGAGCATTTTCTGTTCATAGCAAACTTAAATTTTTTTATGTAGATAAACTTCGCAATATTTCAAACTTGCGCTTTATTGCACTAAAATTTATTAAGCTGTCGAATTACATACCAATATTTTTTTGGAAATTCTGATTAATTAGGTGTTTCGCCGTGCTCCTCCTCCTATTTGTGGTATGCGTCTTAAGGGGTTATATACCTTGTGGTCCGGTGAAATTAGCGAAAGTTGGGTTTTTTTAAAGATATGTAGCAATAATTTTATTGTATAAAAGTTTTTATTATTGGATATTACAATGTTTAAAGAAAAAAAAAGGCTTTGTGTGTAAAAATATTTAAAAATGGCGGAGTTATGGCGTTTTCCCCCAAGACCCTTTTTTTGGAAGAGGCTTGCGGTGGACGCGATTCAAGTCCACCAAGTCAACTGAAATCAAAAAATCGAAAAGATTTCATTAGTATAGAGTTATATCTTCTTAGTGAACGATCAATATATTAAATATTTTGATTTTTGTGAAAATAGGAACATGTTTTTAAAAAACTCCACTTCTACAGTCCTAAAATTGGCATTAAAACATTCATATCTGCAAAATAAAAATTTATACATAAAAAGTTGATCGTTCACTAAGAGACGACATCAATTACGAACAATTTAAAAAAAAAATTATAAAAATCGGTTGAATACTTTTTTTGCAATCGCGTCCACCGCAAAAGCATTTTTGGAAAAACACGTTTTTGAGATAATCGCGTTTAAAGTTTCAAGTTTAGTTACGTTACGTTGTGACGACGCACAATTTAAAACGCTGTAACTTTCGATCTATTGCTCAGATCTCTATGAAATTTTTGGAAAATGTTCACAAGGGATTGTACTTTACGATAAAGAAATAAAATTTATTTTGATTTTTTTGAAAAACACAAGGTATATAACCCCTTAACGTTGCTCCATAAATGGAGGGAACTATACTTTTAATCCGAGTCCCAACGGCAAATGTTTTTTATATATCATTTAGTGTTCCATACACGGAAAAAAATTAAATTAAAAAACAAAAATTGAACATAAAAGAAAAAGCAAACCTGAGCAAAATGTTGTGGTGCTACCGATTTGTCGCGGGGTGTATATTCTAAAAAGAACGCGGTGGTCCTTGCAGTTCCCTTCGATAGAAAATATTTGCAACTAACCTCATCTTGCTCTATTTACACCCTGTCAGTCTCTATATACCATAATTGATAAAATATCACTGAGTGTTGTTGCTTATTAATTTGTATCATTATTTCAGAATTTCACTACAGGCATCTGACTATTTTTGTCACACTTATCCACAACATACTAACCCACACCAATACATATGTACATATGCATGTGCTTATGTAGGTGTCAACATTCAGAGTCAACAATCTTACAAAACGGTCAAGCAAATAGTACTGCGATACTTTTTTTTTACTCTCTGTTACTTCATTCGAAGTTGCGCTTAGATTATCTATGAAAGAGGCGTTGAGATATGCGTGCTATTGCATACTTGCAACACACCAACAAACACCAAGTAATAATATGAGCATTAAGTGCTATCTGGCTTGTTGGTTTACAATGTTTAGAAGTGTTGCAGTGCTGATATTGCGAGTATTGCATGTTTGTATGTAAGTATATGAGCGCATGTGAAGTTACTAATGAGATTTCATGTCAATTTTCTTGGGTTGTTGCTTCACCCTTGTTTGATTAGAAATGTTCTAAATTTGAAATAAGAAAAAAATAATTACTATTCTTAGAAGAATAATTGGAATATTTCTTTTTTGAGTCTTCTTACACAAATACAATAATTTCAGTGCTGGTCGAAGTGTTTCGTTTGAGTGACAATCGTATGTTCTTATCTAGTATATGGAAGATGCCTACAAAAAACTGAAAGTAAGGTATGCAAAGATCAAGAAAACGAAACCAGTGTGCTTTTAAAATAGTTACTTATGATAGCCATAGAATTATATTTACGAGGTGTGTTAAAAAGATAAGGCGAATTTTCAAATTTTGCGGGCCACGCACATTAGACTTTCGATTATTATTTCTTTTATGTTAGTACACTCGTATCGAATATATCTTCACGGTTTTAGCAAAATAGCATTTTTAGTTTGCTTGCGAGAGGTATAAGTAAGACATGTGTTTTGCGTGTTCGGCGATTTTCTGCGATCGGCTCTTGGCTCCCTGGACTCTTCCATTGGGACGATTGGGCTTTGGTTTCTATGTCGCAACCATATACCTATGATTCGTCACGAGTTATGACCCTTTTAAGCAAATCTGAATCATCGTTGACGTCATTCAACAATTCCTGAACGATGCTCATGCGACGTTATTGTTGGTAAAAATTCAGCAATTTTTGAACTAACTTCGCTGACACACGCTCCATACCCAAAATTTCCGAAAACATTGCATGGCATGAGCCAACCTATGTGCTGACTTCCTCAGCATCTTCTCTTATTGTGATTGACGATTCTCCATAACAATTTCACTTTCTCAATTTCTTCACTTTATATCGATTGTAGATGTGATGGGGCGTCCAGAGCGAGCATCGTCATTCACATCTTCTCGACTTTCTGTGAAAAGCTGGTACCACTTGTAAAAATTTTTTTGACTCAGACTACTCCCACCGTAAGCCACTGTCAACATTTTAAGCGTTTTTGATGCAATTTCTTTGATCCATTTTTTTCAATAGCAGAAAATCGCCAAACACGCAAAACACTTGTCTTATTAATGCCTCTCACAAACAAACTAAATATCTATATTGCTAAAACCGTGAACATATCTTCCAGACGAGTGTACCAACATAAAAAATAATAATAATAAAAAAGTCGAATGAAAGTAGCCGCGAAATTTGATAGTTCCCCTTATTTTTTGAACATACCTCGTAAGTATATCGATGTTGAACGAGTGCGGCAGAAATGATTCAAATCATTACGGCAATTATCGTTCGCGTCATACGTGAGATGTAATCAGAAATCGCCAAACAAGTATTGGTCATGAAAATAGCCCACTTCGCGTTTTATGAAGATCTTAATGAAATTCATAAGCGATCCATATGAAAATATGCGAAGTTCTGAAGCTCAAGATGACATGAAATTTTGAGAACTTTTCTAGGTTATTCTTTACGGAGGCTAGTAATTCCGTGTTTCAAACCTAATTCGAAGCTTTGGATTACTGAGGATTTGATGTTTGGATTACTTGAGGATGGGAAAACTAGGACTGGTATCTTGGGCGCCAAACCCATAAAAATAGGAATGAGAGGAATCCATCCCACAATTTGGAGGCCGAAATTCATGAAACTAGAATTTATAATAAGGAGGCCCTTCAAAGAAGAGTATCACCTGCATTTATCAACATTATGTCAACCTGCAAGTTCTAATCCCACCCTTCGAATATAGTTGATGGGTGCTATTTTGTTCTTAACTTTTAGAAAGGCAGAAACAATATGTACTGAGCGCCAGAGTCAAAAATATAGGGTACCGATAGAAGCTTACGACAATTTCGGAGCAGGATAGATCAACTATTAACTGAGTAACAACTACTAAGTTCCAGGACATAAGGAAAGTGAAGCAAACGAGAAAGTGAACATACTAGCCAAAACAGGCGCAAATTTTCCTGTAGCTAGCACGGCCTGTAACCACATCTCTGTACACAATGACTGGATATAGATGCAGCAATGATTCAAAAAGCGAAAACATATTAAAGACGAAATATAAAGTTCTTACACTCCACTTACAAACACTTGGTATCACTATGCATCAATTTCTGGTCTACGTGCGATCTGCAGGATCACAGCTAACCAAACCTAGAAGCTAGAAAACTAAAAAAATTGTCAAGAACAGTCACCGGGTACTACATGGGGCACTGCTGCCTCTGCTAGCATCTGCACACAGTAGCTTCGAATGGATGTAATGGCTCTTCGCGCATCACATGCAGATTTTCAGTGTACTGAAGATTTTGCTTATTGACGTAACCGCTTATGTGGAAATGCGCTCGGTCGCTCATGATGATTTTCGAAACAAAATCGTCCTCTTCGTTGTTGAGATTGAGGATCGCTTGAGAGTAATTTACACTCTACTGATAGTCGGCAGGCATTAACTGATTCACTGATTGCACTTTGTAGGGGAGCAAAGTCTTTCACTAAAATTCGCACAAACAAATTAGGAGCGAAGTGTAAACTCAGAATTAATTTTTTTTTTTAATTACATCAGAAATTCTCCAAGTTGCTTGAAACAATTTAAGTTGTTGCTGTCTTGCAATTTTACTGTGCATCACAAAGCTTTCGCGTTGTATTGGCAACATTTTGTCTACAATTCTATATTAGCAAATTACTTAACTCTTTTTTTATCTGCTAAAAAAATAGCGAAATAACACAGAACTTTGGATATGTTAATTTGCATGCGCACCTGTCACGTTTTTGTTTTATTTTCTTTTTAATTTTATTTTATTTTCTATTTTTTTATTTTAAGCAGATTATTTTTAGCAACAGTCGATTGCGTACCTCAAACAAAACTTTCAATTCAAAAAAAGGTTTCTAGACACACACGAACTTAGAACAACTCTACGGGTGTTTCTTATATTAGAAGGTGTGTAATTGTGAATGCTTAAAATTTATGTTTACCACATCATAAATTAGCTTCTAAACCTTTTAGCCACAAAAAAAAAATAACTCGCTGCTGTTGCTCATGGTGGGATTATGTCATTCGTAGCTTTATTGTTTTACTATAAGCGATCTAACTTTACTTTTGAGTGTCCATATACTCCTATTAATGTAAATATATTTCTCTAATAAACATACGCACATATATTACCTTCATTCGCTTGTCAGACTCACTACTTTGTCACCACAATAGTTTGTCCAGTTTTTCTTGTCTTTGTTTTCATTTGTTTATGACTTCGGTCACACGCAATTTCCGCATCTTGTTTTCATTTCAAACGCACCACAAACGCGTTCTGTTGACGCATTAAACATCGATTGACGCCAGCGCATGGAGAATTTATACATTTTATAAATATTACAGTTTATTTTGTGTATTTTTGGTGTTTTCATACAACCGTGAATTGTATGTATTTATTTTAGTTGACTGCTTCACAGTTGCCTCCAGTTGCTTTAATGCCGATGACTTGTTAATCAGCCCAAAGCGCATTTTAATATCTTAATTAAAAGTTGGCCTCTTTTCGTGTTTTTTCTTTTCATCCATTTTATTTATTTTTTGGCTTACTCTAATGCTGGAACCTTGAATGGGATTTTAATCGTAGTAAATTGAAAGGTTGATTGGACGAATCGTTGGCAACTGGCTTTGATTGTCAATGAGACAGCGAGTGGTCTGTGCTCGCATTGTGTGAAAATCAAATGGATTGTGCAACACTGTCAACGGGTGTAATGTATTCCAAAATAGTCTAAGCCTCACAATGATCAATCATAATTCGGTTTAAGTGCATTATACCAAATAATAAGTAATGATAATATTTACTTTTTTCTATGCATTGGCGTTTTTAACGAAATGTACCTTGAAATTAATTGTTATTGTATTTGTATCTAAAAAAAGAAACTTCTTAGCCGGAAATTGGAGTGCACGTATTTCAGACGTATCATTGCTTAATTTTCTAAGTTCTTCAAAAGTGTTACATTGCTTGGTCGTGCCATAAATTCTATTACCACTTCAAATTAATGTAAAATTTAAAGACGAATTTTTATATTTCACTGTAATTTTGAATTTGGGACTGAGACTGTACAAATTATGTATTTCATATACAGGGTTACCGAGAGAGTCCTCCTAGATACTTAAGGACATTATTGTTTAGGTAATTTTTGATTAATTTAGTTATATGACATGATATCCACAACTTAACCGTTTTCAAGATATTTGATTTCAAAGTTTATTTAAAAAAAAAATTGTTTTGTTTTGTACTTCAATGTTGGTTCAGTGGTCCGATTTTTTCCATTCTTAGTTGAAGAAAAAATATCAATTCATAAAAATCATCAATAACTTTGGCCCACGCGTTGATAGATGAAAATGGATGCTTGAAGAAATTTTGAATTTATGATATTTCGCTAGTTGTGCCCTACTTCACATGATTAAAAAAACAAACATTCGTATGGAAACTATTCTAGAAATTATTTGAAAAATTAGTATGGATTTCTACCCTCAGAAATTGTGCAAAAAACAAAGTCTTACAATGTCTAGGCGGCCACCGTAGCCGAATGGGTTGGTGCTTGACTACCATTTGGAAGTGCGCAGGTTCAAAACCTCGGAAGCAATACAACAATTTATGGAAAACGTTTTTTTCTGATAGCCGTCTCCCCCTGGCAAGCATCGGCAAACTTTCGAGTCTATTCCTGTCATGAAAAAAATCCTCATAAAAACCATTTGCCGTTCGGAGTCGGCTTAAAACTATAGAGGGACCATTTGTGGAACAACATCAAGACGCACACTACAAATAGGAGAACGAGCTCTGCCAAACACCCAAGAGGACGACTTCCCCGGTTACCCTTGCATATATTATTCACCTTCATTATTCACCTATTGTCACACCTTCATTATAAACCTCCTTTACTTTCATTACAAAGCTCTAACATACTCCTTACATATCTACCAAATGTTCGGAACCGTATTGAAAGTCCTCCTTGGTGAACTGATTTTAATACCTTAGAAAACCAAAGTAAGTCGCATGATGCACGATCCGGTGAAAAAGGCGGACGAACTGCCACTGGTATGTCACACTTGGTTAGAAGTACCTTGGTAGACAACGCGAAATTAGCCTTTGAGTTCACGAAAACACCAACTATCGAACCCGGACTGACGACCCATCAACGACTTGGTATGCAACAGTAGGTAGCCCCAGCCCAATCAATGATATTCTCAATTCAACCGGTAGACGCATTTAATAGTTTCATTCATAGGCAGTGGGCCATCGCCAACGCAGCATTACCACGCAGATAGCAAAATGCATGCAGGGGATACTCGCCACTTCTGCATTACACTTCGTCCGCCGTAGCAGGGGAGCAGTAACTATTAACAATTAAGAATGCAAAATAAATATGCCTTTGGCTGGGCCATTAAAAAACGTATTTATTTGCATTTTTTGATAATTTTACAGCTAAAACTTCTGTTCTTGGAAGGTTTTTGAAAATACACTGTATATGAAAAAGCGTGTATTTATTTTTTTTATTTGCTATACTCGCTTTTCATCTCCCCGCATTTTCGGCTCACAAAAGAAAATTCCATAAATGGAATCCCCGTTGTCAGAGAAATTTTAATGTCACTGCTTTACCGATCAAAAAAGAACTGAAAAATATGCAAATAAAAATGTGCGATGCCATAGGAAAAATAAAGGGATTTTTTTCGTTTTTAGTTCTTCTTTGGCTACAACTTCAAGGACTTTTCATAATAAAGTTTTGCAAAAAAAAATATATTTCTTGACTGTAGTATTATTTGAAAAAAAACCTGTTAAAAGTTAATAAGAACAGTTAAAATGTAAAATTGCCGAATCAAATCAAAACTAGTTTTTGTGTCGCTTGTAGAGCCGAAAAGACGCAAAAACATTTTAACCGATATTATTTAACTTACAAAGTAAAAACCAACCTTTAACAACTTACTTTGTACATTTTCAATATAAAGTTAAAAAAACAAAAGGCTTGCTGAATTCTTATAAAGGAGGTTCTCGGGTCTTCAAGAACAATCAAATCGTGGTTGCCGCGCATTTCTTTTCACTATTTGTAAAATTTTTTTCTTGACCTTCCATTCGTCAGCTGTATTACGTACCCTAAGACATAAAAGTGAATTGTCAGCTAAGACACGATATGAGCAAAGAAGGTGATGGACCCTTATCACATATCACGCACATACCAGAGGTATGTTCCATCTTTAATCTATTGGCGGTATTGCTGTATCAACTGATTGGTGTTTGATTATCAAGTTGAGAGTATTCGCATTTTCTTTCTTCTTCTTTCTTCAGGAAGACCAGTAGAACAATTTAACAATAGCCCACCAAATTGTTGTGTTGGAAGAACCGATATCATCTTGGGTTGACTAATAGATAGTAATAGGTTGTGACTCTCAAGAACCTAGTAAAGGTACACAATCCCATGAATAACGAAAAAAAATTACCTTTGCTTTGAATTTTGTTATGCTCAGGTTTGTAACAGTGGACGATTTTTTATGGGAGGCTATTTCATGTGAAAAGTGAACGCGGAGATTTTTCATTGCCTCCCGAGCGTGTATCGCTATTAGAAAAAGGCGTTTGATTTCTTTGTATTTTGACCAACTTCGGCGATGAAAATTATAACTTAATGCCGATTTGCCCAAAAATATGTAAAAAAATATTAGTTGAAGCAACCGCAGTGACCAATCAATAAAATGTGTGCCAGTGTTGAGCTGAATGCTACCTAAGATACAAATTTTATTACTTTTAAATTTCTGTTTGAAAATCTCTACTTCTTCAGCACACAAATACCTTTGCCTTTTAATGTATAAGAAATATATAAATAACATTTTTCTATGACAGTATCAATCAAGGATCCGATTATGCGAATATTTTTCACTGCCTTTCTAATACCAAAAGCATGCCAAATACACTCATGGTCAAAATAATAAGCACGCGATATTTGCGATAGCTTTGACTACTTTAATTTTTTTATTTAAAATATCGCTCATTCGAGACTAAATTTCACATAAATTAAACTCTGAAAATTTGTGCAAAATTTATAAAAAGTAGGAAAATTTGTTATCAAAATTAAAAAAAAAAAATTAAATTATATTTTTCAAAAAAAATTGAGGTACACAGTTTTATAACGCATTGAATTTCAGTATAATAAAGTGCAAATCTGAAGTGGCTCAACATTTTTTCGCTTTTTGATAATTTTTTTCACATTTCTCGAATTTTTTCTTATATTACGAAAATTCGTCGAAGAATTATTAAAAATCAACCATGTATGAAATTTTTTTGCCGAATGAGTTACATATATTTTTTTAGAAAAATTAATGATAATTTATAAAAAAGTAGTCGAAACTGGTGAAAATATCGTGTATTTATTATTTTATCCATGAGTGTAAATGAATTATTTTTTAATTAACTGAAAAATTATAACGCACTTAAAATGCTTCGTGCAGCAATGAAAAAAAAAACTCATAAGTATTTTTTTCAAATCGCATCACACAGCCTCCTGTCAATCAATATTTATCACACATTCACTTGAATCGAAATCGAACTTTCACATCGTCATTAAATACAGTTAACGCGTTATGCCTTTTAATCAAAGGATCATTGATTTTCATGATCAATCAGTGAAATCGCATCTGATAACTACACAGCGCAACATGTTGAACACGACCGTTATTCATTCATTCGTGCACTCGGTGCATGCAGCTATTCAAGCATTTGATGCACCGGCTGGGCGGCAGGCACACGTCACCTACTTTTGACGCCAAAACATGCGCCACATATGAAACACCGGACCTGCACCACTTCGAATGGCACATGTTATCCGTCATAACATCGACAACAAAATAGCAAAAAATTATACATAACAACAACAACAACAAGAATAACAATAATGCAGCGCTACGGGTATTAACAACAACACCATCGATTGATTCAATTACCCACAGCGAATAATCGATTTTCCAGTTGAGGTGCGTTGCTTTTGCTGGTTAGTGAATTTATTTGTGTGTGTGTGTGTGTGTGCATGATTGAATATATTTATATGGAGATGGATGCACTGAGAGCGGGGCACCTACATATGCATTTACCGCCAACGGTTTTACCAAACCTGCCTCAACATCACGGATGGAATGCCGCCGCGTACATTGGCACACATTTCGATCACACGCACACATGCATACTCGTATTTACCTACTCACGTGTATGTGCATACTCTCGTGTCTTCTGTTTACTGTCTACTGTCTACTCATACAAACACCTGTCGCCTTGATAATGCTGTGCGCATAAATTTTGAATTAATTTTACAAACTGCCACCTCTGGAATACTGATACCAGCACTCGAATGTCTTGCACTCGGTATCGCTCCTTCAACACAGACCGCCTCAGGTATTGTTTAACACCATAAATTGCGCTTTTCTTTTCTCTCAGCTCTTTTGACGCTTTCATGCGGCTGCTTATTGGACTCCTTTCTGCGCTGCCACTTCATCTTCATTGCTTCGCATCTTGCCAAACTTGCAATCTAATGACGGTACGCGTGTGTTGTTTGTAAGCTGTCAGCTGTGCAAAGTGTCAGCGAGTAGCTGGAAGTGATGACTTTCTTACAAAGTTGTAATTTGTGAAATTTAAATATTTATTTGGTGTTTGATTTTATAGAGGAAAAGTGAAAAGGAAAAAATTGAAAAAACGTAAAAAATGGCATAGACTCAAATATGTTGAAAATAATTTATTTAAATTGCTTGCAGTGCAGTGAAAATGTGCACGATTTGCGCTGCGACTTGATTTCGTGAAAAATTGTTTGCCAACTTAAGACTGAATCTAAGAAAAGTCAAGGTAGTAGTACAAAATGCAGCAAATTGTGGTTTCCTAAAAAGTAATTCATCAATTGTAAAAAAAAAATTGAGAAAAGTTTCACCTTTTGCTTTCCTTTCTTTGAAGGTGGGTCAATAAGTCGATGAAAATGTAAATAGCATAAATAGTTTGGCATAAAAAATGCTTAATTTTGTAAAATATTTTAATTTTTTTCTTCCATTTTATTTTTAATTTTTAGATGTCCTCCAAATAATTTCTCAAACCCCGCCAAATATTGAATTGTTTCGTCACCCTTTTATTCGACTCGAATTTCTTACCGCATAACTGTTTCTTCATATTTCAAGATAGAATTTACTCACTAAGCTACCAAACTCTTAACTTACATAGTTCATCAATTTTACTATTGGAACTGCAGAATTATGCGCCGCTGCGTTGTGGTTGTGGAAAATCGGTAGATTTTGCTTCAACCAGGCGGCGAAACGATCCACGCAGCTCTCCATGGCATGTGGCAGAGATCGTTTAAACATTTCAAGATAATCGACTGGAATAACGATCTGCCCCAAAAAGCTGTCGCACGGAGTTTGTAAACCGAGTGACCTACCTTGGAATTCTTCGGCTTCGATTTACTATAGGAAGTGCTCAATTTCGATCGTTTTTCTCTGGTCTCTGTTGCATTGTAATGAATCTATATTTCTTCGACGACTACGAATTGTGATTGAATATGGCCAAATATTCCCTCGAAGTTGTCAAAGTATGATCTAACAAGTCACTAATCTTGAGGATAGTCTTTTCATATCCAAATACATACAAATAGGCTCAATCGTTCAATATCGTCCAATAGCATAAATACCATGCCTTATATCGACTATATCTGGTTTGGTAACCACAATTAATTGACTAGAATGCTCGCACATTAATTAAGTAAACCAGTGATGGATGATTCCAATTAATGGTGGTGAGTCGTCATAATATATTTCAAACTTTTTTAAGCTTTATAAGCAAAATACAGTTCTGTTGAAGCGCTGGCACACTTACTCCTGTATTACCTCCGTTCGCAAATGGATCGAAGCAACACTACGCGCATTTTTCTTTGACTCGCTGTACGTATATGAATATCACTATGAAACTTTCAGGGATTGCTGAGCGCTGTTTCAGCTATTAAGGAAAACAAAGAAAAAATATAGTAGGGTGTTTTTCAAAAATGAGAAAAAAAATTACCGAAAAATTTTGAACAAAAAAATTTATATTTTTCCAAAAAAAAATTGTTTTTATTAAATTTATAATCATTAAATAGATATTATTAATTAATAAATTATTTAAAAATTTTCCAAAAAATTAATTTTTTCCTAAAAAAAAAAACTTAATTCAAATGTTAAAAGTAACCGAAATATTTTACTTTAAATAACGCTACACCAAAATTTTCAAAATTGCTCAATGTTTTTCAAAACTATTCCAGTTTACATCTTAATATACAAATAAACCAATTTTAAGAAAAAGTGAAGACCATGTCCAAAATACTTGGATGACTTGACATGGAATCGTTCATCTTATTGCAACTCCGTCACATAGTACAAATGTTAAACCACCCGAACACGTGTAAAGGGAAAAGGTTCAGCTCATCATACTAATGATACAATTAAACCAGGCTTTATTCAAGAATTTTTTTTTAATTTATTCTAATTGCATCGAAAATGACTTTAAGCTGCTATAAAGAAAAAAAGCTACCCAACAAACTACTAAGTCCCTAATTTCGTTTTCTTTTGCTTGGTTTAGTTCCCAACTAATAATGTACGAAGAGTTTTGTGAAGTAATTTTTTCTAATAAATATAAATTTTTTGCGAACTGGCCATTCCTTCCTATCGCCTTATGTTGGAGATGTTTTGAAAAAATTGTTCTAGTTATCAAAAGTGCCTCCCAGATTATGTAAATTATTTCCTAGTTGAGCTCACAGTAAAATTTTCTATACGAAGAGTTTTGTGGAATACCATATAAAGTGCGCCGATTAATTTCTGTTGGAGGAAAGACGCAGCGAATCAAGTCAGTATTTATAATGTAGGTATTTATTTTTGACAAGGTTATGGCAAGTAGTTTAATGTGCGTGGAGAACTAAGCATGGTTGAAGACGCACTGAATGTGTATAGTACAATACAATAGAATGTGTTGATGCTAAAGCATTGCCAGACCTGTTACATTTTAAGCTTACTACTATAATTTTAACAATTTCGAATCATTCTGTCAGATTGATCCATTTTTCGAGCGATTTCTCAGCTTCTTTGTACAGACCAACACCGAAATTTTATCAGCGTTTTTCCAGTTTTAGAGGAACGAGTGGCTTCTTAATGTTTTTTGTTTTATTTGATAGGTCTTTTGGACATAGCATAAGAACATTTTCATTGGCTCGCTGAACGTATTGTCACATATGTACATACATATATACATCTATAGGATTGCTTCAAAGCATGTAAGGATTACTGAACGCAGTCTAAGATAATAAAAATAAAAAAAATAAGAGCAAAATATTTGGAGATGTGTTTTTGAGAACTTTTTGTTTTTAATTTTGAACAGAAAAGTATTTTTTTTTCCAATTAATTTGTTTTAAGCTTATTTTATCCCGCAGGATTAGCTAAAATGTCATAAATATGTTCAAAAAAGTCAAAAATATTTGTCTTTAAGAAGTTCCATACCTAAATTTTCAAATTAAAAAAAAAACTGAAAATTATTAAATTTATTTTAAGATTTTTCAGTTTACTGAGCTAAAAGTAAGAAAAAAGAGGAAGCGTGTTTTTTAAAAACAATTTTATTTTTGATATACAGATATATTTTTTTAATTATTTTTTATTTTTACGTATATTTCATCTCAAAAAAGTTATAAATATGTCGATATTCGAATACATTTCACTCCAAAAATCTGTGTACCAAAATTTTAAATATTAAATAAATCTGAAAATTATTAAATTTCTTTTAAAAATTTTCACTTTACTAAGCTAAATGCAAGAAAACAATAGGAAGCGTATTCTTCTAAAATTAAAAGTTGTTTTCTAAAACTGTTTAACAAATAAGTAGGATGTATCCCAAAATGTTTCCAAAATTATTATTTATATAAAAAAGTTATAAATATGTTGAGAGTCGAATATGTTTCGTATTTTCTTTACCATATTTTTAACATTAAATAAAAAATAAAAATTATTATTGTAAATTTCTTTTAAATTTTTTTTTAGTTTTCGAGTTTTTCAAAAAGTATCAAGTTTTTTTCCACAAAATTTTCCATAAAAACGTATATTTTATTTATAAAGGCAGGTTAAATGTCAAGGGCCGATGTTGAATGTAAACCACACCTAAACATCAAGTTTTGTTTTTGCATTTCATTTGACATTTTTCAATTTGAGACTACTTCAATTTGAACCATGGAAAGGTACACAATCGAGCAACGCGTTAAAGTTATTCAAGCTTATTATGAAAACGGGCAACAGTGAATGACCAATTTTCGAAGAAAATCATCTTCAGTGATGAGGCACATTTTCACCTCAGTGGATTCGTCAATAAGCAGAATTGCCGCATTTGGGCAACTGATAATCCAAGAGTGATTGCCGAAAAACCAATGCACCTACAGCGAATGACTGTTTGGTGCGGTTTATGGGCCGGCGGCATCATTGGGCCGTATTTTTTCCAAAATGAGGCCGGTCAGGCAGTTACTGTGAATAGTGTTCGCTATCGAGAGATGATAACGAACTTTTTATGGCCCGAATTGGAAGATATGGATATGGACGAACTGGCCATTGAGGTTTCAACAGGACGGTGCCACTTGTCACACAGCTACCGAAACAATGGCTCTTTTGCGCGAAAAATTTGATGGCCGAATAATCTCACGTCGCGGCGATGTCAATCGGCCGCCAAGACCATGTGATTTGACACCGTTTGATTTCTTTCTTTGGGGTTATTTGAAAGAAAAGGTGTACGTTGATAAGCCATCAACAATTCAAGAGCTAATGAATGAGATAATTCGGCACATTAACGGCATAGAACCTCAATTATGCCTTAGCGTCCTCGAAAATTTGGACCATCGGATGGAGGTGTGCCGCCGAGGCCGCGGCGGTCATTTGGCCGATATCTGTTCCACGTGTAATTGAGCCATACCAATATTTTCATAATAAAGACAAATTACAATAATTTCATAAAACATTGTATTTTATTTAAAATCAACACCGGCTCTTGAAACTTAACCTCTCTTTATATAGCTTTTCTCAAAGGTATATTTTATCCAAAAAGACTGAAAAAGATTATAAATATGGTAAAAAGAACCGAAGGTACTTCACTTCAATAAACTCTATACCATAATTGCCAAAATTAGATAAATTGCTCCCCTATCTCTAATTCACATTACCACCTCCGATCTGCAAGCGGCCAGAAGAGTAACGCAGTTGCATGTTATCTTCTATGAGGCTATAGCCTTGATTACTGTCCATCCGCCTCGTCTATCCTATTATAAATTTTTATCTCCTTAAAACGCATTACACAATTGAGCGCTCAATCTATTGCTTCCTGCAACTAAAAAATGCACTCTGAAGCCTACCTCTTTCACTCTGATATTGAATGATTTTTGACGATTAAAATGTTATGAAAACATTTTGCCAAATTTTCATGCTCGAAAACAAATAACCGCGCATAAATAAATGGCTCATTTTCCATTGATTTGAGATGATAATAAATTCAACTCATAAAGTCAGTACCCACAAATTCTTTTAAATAAACTTCGTAATTTCATTCGAATGCTTCATACAACTAAACCATCCTGAAATGTTACAATAACAAAACCACGTACGTAAATAATCAAATCTTATTAAAGTCTTAAATAACAAAAACAAAAAATATTTTTATGTGCAAACCCACAATAAGAAAACGTAGCCAAAAAGGAGAAAGTTAAAAAAAAAACACGTATGTAGGTACTTCATCCTCACACAGGCGACGAGAGCCAAGAGAGTTGCTGCATTTGTGTACTTCAATAGCAGGAATTTTTAATTATAAATGAAGCAATGACTTCAACGCTAATATTGCAGTTATTCTTGGAGATATTGCGCTCGCTGCGGACAATTTAATAAAAATTGAAATTTGTAATTGCAAAATATACAAACACCGAAGTATGCGATTGGGTGCAGAGGCTACATGTGCATCTATATTTGATTGGTCACATGTATACAAGTATACTCGTATATGCATATGTACATTAGGATGGCCCAGCAAAATTTTTTTTTTGATGGTACCGCTTTCACAAATGTCCAGAAAGCTTTGTTACAACAAAAAAAAATATATCTAACCATTTTTTTTTAGTTATACTGAAACTCCCTAGAATTTTAAAAAGTCTTAAAATTAAAAAAAAAAATTTAATAAATTTTTGAACGAGAAGAGTGCATTTTATCGTTTGCAATTTCAATTATTTTGTAAAGCGCTGATAGTACGGCGAATTATTTAATAAAAAAGAATACGGTACATGTAGGTGACTTAATTTTTATTCATCATAGAACAAATTTGGAAAGTCAAGAAACAAAAAAAATTTTTGGGCTATCTTAATGTATCAGCCGGAGCTGAGTGAGGGGAAAGTTCTTTGACAGTTCAGCGTCATTCGCGACTGTGCTATGAACAATTCTGAACATGAAACTATTATATTTAAAAAATCATAACAAATTCTTCAAAGAAATTCTTAACGTTTTCCTTCAGAGGAGGAGGAAGTTTCTCTCCTGTAATAGCAAAAATATTCAAAATTCCAGCATCATTTTTTCTGAATGCACAAATGCAGTGTGGTGTTAGTTTTTGCTTTGGTCCATACAAACGCGGTGAAAGTAAAAATTGTATATTATTTACGGCTGCATGTCCATCTCATGAGTAACTTTAGATCGTAGCCACCAAGGCGAATATATTAAAGGTTGTATTAGTAGACCAACTGATTTCATGATGAAACGATTTTTAGAGGTGTGCTCTGTGACGTGACTTAGGATGTGTATACAAAAAGCGGGGATTGTGTTGATTATAATGAAAACATCAACCAATGAAACTTCGTTGCCTTTTGAACAACGATTGATTGGACGAGTGTATGAATACGTGTGAAATGAGTGGAAGAGAAAATTCTGCCGCCGAGTCCCCGATGATGTGGCAGCCGAAGTTACTCTGAGAACTTTGGTTTTTGCCATAGACGATGGCCGAACATGCTAAATCTATCGTCCTTGATCTGATTCGAGTGTTTGTTTTTTTTTTTTGTTCTTTCGCCGTGTACATTCGGAGGTCAGTACAAAATGAAATGTCACAAAGCCGTTCCATTCGTACTATCGTCGTATGCTTCTGCCTTTAAATACATGCCGGCTATTCAACGTAGTTCGTCCTTTTCTTTTTCTTTTGTATTTTCTTTTCCCGCGACATGCCAATTATGAATGCATCTTAGTAGCGACCAAGTATTGCCAAGTGTTCCTAAAGAGTGAGTTAAGCATTCTGTTTTTCTTTTCAATATCTTCTTGCGGAGTTCCAAATTTGTAGAAGTGCTTTTATTTATTTTGAATTATTCGCTCTATGGTATGGAAATCTTACAGTTCTTACAGATTAGAAATATACAATATTAGGTACTTAAAACTAATGTATACGAACATATTAAATCCCATAAAAGGACAATAGAAAGTAACGCTACAGAGCGTCAATGGCAGATTTAAAAACAGATTTAGAAAGTAAGAGGTCAATATATAATTTTTGTGAGATTTTATCAAGCTCCAAAAGCGATCTTAACATATATGCATATGTCAGTGTATAAAAAGTATAATTAGATTTTATTTATGTCACCGAAAGTTCAAGGAAGCCAAATATTAATAAGTCAATCGGAACGACCGGTACTTATATTCGGCCAAGTACTCTCACCAGCTGGACTCTCACCAAACATTTAAGGGGCATATTTATGCTGCTACAACACATACGCACTATTAAACCAAAAAAAAATGTTATAGGCAATAAAAAAAGTCTAAAATCCCTCTTTAAAAAGATTTCCACACACGCCACTGTGTGTTCTGATTTGAATGAGTGAGATGCTAATATGAACAGAAGGAATTAAAGGTATAAAATGAGGCTGTGGGAGTATAAATTATAGCAATGCAGGTGTAAGTGAGCATGGCTCGGTAGGAAAATAATGAAATAGTGAATTAAATTTTTGGCATCACGCTGCTCATGCTGCGAGTACCGACATCTGTCTTCAACTCTCTTCTCGCATGTTGCGATCGTGGCGTCGGCTTCGATGCTGTAAGAGTTTGATAAAATGTACCGAAATTTTTCTTTGTTAACTTCCATTATGGACACCCTGTACCTCACAACTGAATGGAACAAACAAAGAACAGCAAACGATTTTTTTTAGTGTCGGTATTTTACCGTTCGATCGATACTTTACGAGATACCGATCACTATTGCCATCTACAGAGAAGATGAAATGTATTTCTTTTACCCCACACTAATATTATGACAATAAGGTGATTTTAAAAAAAAGGACTGAATTCGATTAAAATTCTTTATTAGGAAAGTTTGCGAGTCATTGATTTTGAAGACATTTCTACATGTCAGAAAGTATTGAATAAGAAAAATTCTTTTTTAAACTTAATCGTTTATTGAATAAATTTTACAAAATTAAATAACATTTTTAAGGAAACAAATATAATGACAACTTGGCTGTCCAAAGAATCGAACTTATAATCTCCTGAATGGTATTTTAATGCATTACACTGTAGACTTGACAGATCACAGCAAAAATGCAAGTATTCTTATAAATACACAAGGTAGATCAAAATTAATCATAATTTTTTTTTAATAGCTTGTTTACTTAATAAAAAACCTGATTTTAAGTGATGAAAATCTTTATTTAGATCTTTAGGCTCTAAATTCTTTGCTTGTTTCTATATTGCAGTTGTGTAATTTACACTTATCAAATATGATTGATCGCCCATATGCGTTCCAGGAACACCTCGAAAAACTTTGCTAGTAATAGGATCAGTAAAAGTTCAGCCATTCCTCACCTTAGGGCAACATATAATCCAGAAAGAGGTTAAATACGAGCTTAGGTTTTGGGATATAAGCTGATACCAATCAGTGGGGCTACACTAGGCTAAGTCCGACATCTCATAAGCCTCCCGAAGGTTAAACTGAGAATGCCCTAGTGGGCGTTCTCACAGGCCTCTGCCGATTACGTAACCATCTGCATTGGCTCGGGATCCCTGCCTTTTTGCGATCAAACTCCTGAAACTTCAGCACACCTTCTTCTCGAATACGATACCATAGCGAGAAGAACGGAATGGACATCTAGTACGGCTAGAAAAAAGGTACATACACTCAGCCCAACACAGTTCTATTTTTTTTTTTTGTGGAGGAGGTGAAGCATCAAAAGCCTATGGCCGAAGCCTACGGTACGTCCTCCTGGAACTTCACCGTTAAGTAGTACGTCAGGAGGCCGTTGTGAGTATATTATTACTCAATCTTCTGTAATTGTCTTTCTGTTCTGTACATTGTGTTAAGGAACTCTTTCTAGGGACCTACGTGCATATTCCACGTATTGAAGGTTCTTCATGATATTTGCGGCCACTACACATGTAATTTTCCAGTTTTCTTCGTTTTCGCAAATATGTAGGATAAGATTTGTCTCACTTATGTTTTCACCAAACACCCCCTCAAGCATATTTCGCTCATTAATGAACCGCGAACATTGGAACAAGATATGCCTTACCGTTTTTTGTGTTTCGCGGCACTGCGGGCAGTACGGGTCGTTCTCAAGGTGGAACCTGTGTAGGTATGTTTTGAAGCAACCGTGTCCAGTAAGCGACAGTGTGATATAAAAATCAATTTCACAGTGTTTTTGCTAAATCTACCTTGCAATGTTTGGAATCAGTTCAAAGGTCCACCTACCTTTCTCGGATTGCTCCCATCGTATCTGCCATTCTTCAATTGTTCGCAGCCTTTCTTCTTTTTTAGCCACGCTCGACGGTTTCTGCCCAATGGTGTTATGTAACCTATACATCTCAACCGCGAGAATACAGCTCTATCTTAGGTTTGCTTGTTTAGTTGGATTTATGTAAGGTATTGAGGTGAGTAGAGGGCCCCAAATAGCAAACCTCCAATTATTCTATTTTATTTCATTCTACATACAAATTTGAGACTTTGTTTCATAAGATGTAAAGAGTAGCGCTGCAAAGTGGGCAACACACTCATTAGTCTGCCCTCGTGTAAGAGTCAATGACATTCTTTCATCATATTTCTTTCTTCCACATAAAAAATATCACGAATTCCATATATGGAGAAAGTGCGCAACAGCTCAATGAGAAAAAATGTTAAGCTACTTGCAACTTGCACTTTGTTATACTAAAATTCAATGGGTCCTGAAACGAGCTTAAAAAGTTTCCTCTGATTAAAGAGTTTGAAGTTTGTATGCAAATTTTTATAAATTTAAAAAAACTTGAAACTTTGCATTATCTGACTTTTGTTGTAGTATAAACTATATTTTTATCGAAAAATAAATTAATAGTAAAAATTTCTCATTATCTCATCTTTATTTCGAAGCTTACAGTAGATGTATACATACAAATCTGCATTTATAGGAAACCGTCAGATTTCCTACAGGGTATGCGTGCAGTTTACGCCCTCGGTAAGCAATAATTTCCGAAACATAAGCAAAATTTTTACGTGCAATGCACTTTTTGTCGCACGGTTGTCCAGTTTTGAGGCTACGAGAAACTACCAAATTTCGCAAATTCATAGGCGCTGCTGCAGTTAGTTTTTAATTTACTCTGTTTATTATTTCATAATTCATATATCAGCAAAACTTTTGCAAAATGCCCAGAAACCGCTAATGTCGCATAAAAATAAATACGCACTACACACCTACAAACACATGCCAATGCAAAAATAAACAAAGTCAGAAACAAAAACAAAAATAAATAAATGCTAATTTGGCTCCGTCGATTTTCTTTCGCATTGCATGGCTACGGTCGTTGGCATATTTAGTGAAAATAAACAAGTCATAAATTGATGCAGCATAAAGCGACTGATTTACGTGACCACCCAGTGTCGTTTTGTCAATGTCTCTAACAGATTCCACTGATTTACTGCCATTGCCTGCGCACTCTCCCCCCTCCTACTGTCGCCTGTAGGGCACTGAATTGAGCGCGCTTGGCGCACGCGGCTGTGTTTGATATACGCCAAGTGGCACAAAACGTGCGTTGTCATCACGATGTGGCGACACATCGCCACCGCAGCCACAGTCAGAGCCACATCACAATCACACGCACGACATCAATTCGACTTGAAGTATTTTGTCAAAAACCATTGCAATTCATATTTGCAGAAAATTGCATATTTTCCCTCAAAGTCGCACGTCACTAATTAGAAAGTAAAAATGGGCATTGGCAAAATGTAAATATAAATATTCGTGGTTTCTTATGAGGTGCCTGAGTTTCTTTCGTCGGCAAATGAAATGAATGAAGAGTAAACAGATACGTATGTACATATGTATGTGAAGTTATTTTTAGAAATGCGTACGAAATAGTGATGATTGCTGCAATTTCTTTTCAAATGCACGAAAACATAGCACGACGTGATTTGCATCCAATTGCTTGGTAAGAGAGGTGCACATGGAGTAGTAAAGTCACATTAATTTTCCGAAAATATTTGAAGAAATGCGGTAATAGAGCAGAGCTGAATATGAAGAAAGTACAATGTAACTTTTAACTTCGGGTTTACCCTTGAAGTGTTCTTGGATAAGTTTGAAATTAATAGATAGCATTAATGTTAAATAATAAGTGAGTTCACTTGATCATGACATTTCAGCTTCTTAAATTCCAAACATCAAAATACTAGAACAAGTTTTTCATATCCCAATCCCCATTAAAAAGCTTCACAAAAAATCAGAGAACATTTTTTTATTTTTGCACCGATATTTAAATTCACAACTTAATAAAAATTTGAAAATAGTCAAGATTTTACTCAAGTTGAAGGCTTTTTGACATCCCGTGTGAAATTTTATAAAATTAATCATTTAATTACTTTAGACGTAAACGTTACTTAAGAAACTTAAGAGCTATTTGTCAAAGGAGCAGTGCGTATATATAAATTATTACTTCAGCCTTAAGAAAGGGCTCTGTTAGCAAAGGATTGGACTTTTTTTATCATAAAAACTTAGAGGTTGCCACTCAGCACATCATATTTTTCATTGTTCATGTTTACAATGTTAACGATCCCTGACTGATCGAACGATCACTGACTGAATACGTGTGAAATCAGCATGCAGAATTCTGCCACCGAATCCCCGATGACGTGGCAGCCGAAGTTACTCTCACAATTTCGCTTCGGATGGCCAAACCTTGTAATCTACCATACTTGGAAATCTTAAACCTGATATAAGTTAAGTTTAGGCTAGCCAGAAACATAGGTTAGTCTAAGTAATGTAAAGTATGTAAGTATGTCTAGGTCTTGCCTAAAAGAGCTCAAACTTAGAGAGATGTGAATTTTGGATTTTAAAATCACCATGAGAAAATGTATATGTGAAAGTAATGTTTTGCATAAATTTATTTAATGTGGCATCATTAAAAACTATATATACTGTACGTTGCGAAGTTATTTTTTGTTTATCGTAAAAGTATTTTTAGCTGAGAGGCAGCAAGATACGAGGTTTAGATCGAGGATCAAGTTATAGGAGGTAAAAGTCTACTTTTTGTTACGAGTATTTATCGAACTCAATGAAAATTACAAAGAAAAACTCATGGAAAATGGCGTGCTCATATTTATTTGGAATAATACTGTACACATAAGCTGATTTCTCAGTTTGAGTAAACATTTTTAAGTTCTTACGTAACTTAAGTTAGGTTTACATCTAGAGTAATTACACTACAAATCTTTAATGCACTAAGCTTTTTCATTAACACTGTGCAACAATGTGCAGCTCATTTTCTGTGGGGGAAATGATTTCAGCTCTTAATTAAAGACATAGAGCCATGTAGTAACCTTGGTTTTTTTTTGCATATTTCAAGGGGATATATTATATGTTTTTTTTTTCAGTACATTTACAAATTCTTTGCACAAAGATTTTGCTTAAGGAAATCCCTAATCAAATTTTATGGCAAATATTGTAATTTTCTAGAACGTCTTAACCCTCTAGCGACCTTCGAAATGCCATTTTATTCGGACTTTCTGAAAAAGTAGCCAAAGCGACTCGTTCATGAGAGAAGTAACACGTTAAAATATTCAACAAAATGATTCCTCGAAAGAGTTTACTTTACTTGCTCCTTAACAACACATTTATCTCTTTTAACTCTTTTTTTTCATTTATTCTAAAAACATTTAGCCGAACATTGCAAATTTCAAATGGTCTGAGCAAAGAAGTGTGGCTGAACAATGCAAACTGATTTTGAGGTTCTATTATTATAAAAATACCTATTCTGCCATCGTAAGATGTAGGAGCAATTAGAGGGGTTTACCATTTTCACACGGTTATTCCATTACAAATTCATTCCGGTTCGTAAAACCGACTATCGTGAGAATGCACAAATACCGCCGCAATCATAGAAAATGCTTTACTTTTATTAAAGTAGGTGCTGATTTTTTTGTTTCTATTAAAATTAGTTGAAAGCAGTAGCCTATTTAATAAAAAAATATAATTTTTAAGTTAGTCTTTATAAATTCAGCAGGACTGTATTTTAAGGAAAAATTATATCTGAAAGGATCACTGTACTCAGGATACAAATACAAAGTATACAAACTACCAGTCTAAAATGTCTAATATTTCGTTGATCCTCGCTTTGCTATAATCACAGCGTCAGTAAGCATAGATTCAACCGAATTTTGCAAAATCTCGCCAGGTGCTCCACTGTACCAAACAGATTCCACTCATTGGCTACGCTCAGTCGATGATTTTGGATGTATTCTAAATGGTTTCTGAATATGAAATCTCTGGAGATATCCTATCGGTTTCATATCAGATCTATTCTCCGCCCAACGTGGTGTTGGATTACTATGGTGACATAAAAATACTTTAACCCGAAGAACAGAAATGCGCAAAATTAAAAAAAAAAATCTTAGTAATATATGTTCAAATAATGGAAAGCACAAATTGCCAATAAAGCAATTTCTTGATTTTTTCTGAAATACTTAAATTTTAATAATTTAATTTAAGTTGTTATTTATTTTTTTTTGTTAATTTGCTCCATTTATTTCATGTTTTATTGTCAAAATTTCAAACTTGTTAACCAGAATATTTAAAATCATTTCGAGAAGGCAATTTTATACCCCAACATATTAAGGTAACGCCTAAAGTTGCTCAGAAATCACGTCATTTTTTGAAAATTTTTTTCCCTAATGATGTTGAGTGTTTTCTTCTACATAAAAAATATCGAGCCTCACATATGGAAAAAATTCACAAGACCGCCAGTAAAAAAAGAAAGTATCAAAACACAACGGGATTTTTGCGCTACGTACTTCAAACATGAAATTTATTGCATCATCGAAATTTTCTCAAAATTCAGATCAAAATTTATATGAAAATTTGATAAATTGTTCAAATTTAATGTTCAAAATCTTAATTCACTCATTTATGCTCACCCGTATCAAAAAGAAAAGGAAAAGAGTAACCACTCAAAAATTTGTTATTTTAGCGCAACTACTAAACAAATAAGAATGAAACAACCGTTATATTGTTTTTAATGATATTTTCGTGCAATTGCATATTTTTCCCCTTGTAATACCTATATTATTAATATTTACGGAAACAGTTTTTCGTCTCTACTGAAAATGTTCAGATTTTGAGTTGTTACGCTTTAACGTAACAAGTGCGATATATTAAAGTTGGCCTCTCTTGGTATTATGTCAGCCTAGTTGATTAGAAAAAATGATGCAAATGTGCAAGACAATTCAAAGCTCTCTGAGAGTACAATAAAATTCTCACTTCGGCGTCGGCTATCGGAATGCATTGTTGTTCTTAGCAGCAACTCCATGGAGGTTCTAAAACAGTGCTGTCCATCCCATACATCAATTGATGACACGTATTCTTACTCTCCATCGTTCAGTCGTTAGCAAACCAGCAACGAATAAACACCACGTTTGTCCGCGACGCTTAATGTATGCAATAAAATGCCCTGTGAGAACTTTTTTATGCTAGAAAATGCCTTTGGCGACTTGCAATGCCTTTTATGTTACAAGTCGTTCAAAGGAAGCTATAGATGTAATATCAAAAGGCATTTCGATTCCTCCCACAAAAATTTTCTACTCCAATCCAATATTTACTTATTTATTTTGGTTTAAATTTCCCACTGGGCTGCTCCCATTCTCTCGTTCTCACTTATACACTCACATTTTTCATTTTGGACAGCACTGTTCTAAAACTTATACTGTATTTGTAAAGTTTCACTTCAACTTCTTATGATAGCATAAATTATCAACAAAGTTTTTGCTCTCTTGCTCTCACCAATATGTGAGAAATCGCACATCAACCAACGCTAATGCGTTTCTTTAACAAAACTGCTACGAAGTATTTGTATGTATGTGTATGTACGTAAGTACTTTCGAACTCCATTAACTTTCTTTTAAATCCGAGGATTACCGCAAATATTGAAACAAAAATATTTGACTTCAACCAATTTATTTTATGTTTTGTTTGTATTTTTTGTGATTACAAAATCGAGAACACACTTTGAGTATTTCATTACAAAAGTTTCTTTCGCTAGAAAACTTATTGGAATTTCGAGATTTACTCGAAGGCGAAGAAATTGATACAGATGTTAGTTTTTGTTTGGTCGACCATTATTGTTTTCTTTTTGGTTTTTTGTTTTTGTAGAAATTGATACCTACTGGATCAAATTGTTTGTTTTATCAGCTGCTACCATTTTGTTATTCTGCTACACTCTGGCTTTTTGCAGTGCAACCAGATATTTTGCACTTTGAAAAGTGTTTTATTTTCTCTTCTTTCCGCAGTGTTTGCTCAACTCCTCCCACCCGTCTTTTGTCTGCATACACTTCATAGTTCAACTTCATTTTTCGCAGCTATGTAGTCCATGCACGCTCGCTTATACCATAGAATGCATACTTGTAATATGTTTGTATGTAAATATAAATAAGAGTAAATGATACATAGTTGAGTTTAAGGCCGTTTATTTTTGTTACCAACCGTAGGTTGCAAAAAAGTTGCAATTGTTGGCAACTCAATAAAGAAAAGAAAGTACGGCGACGTTGAGGAGTAAGTAGTCACTTCAAAATAGAGGCATTAAACAATAGGGCTCGTAATGTTAGTTACCTATACTCTTACAAAAATGTGTATATGTGTGTGTATGCGCGTTTAATTGTATGGTCGTAGTGCTCTTCTCTACTTCGCACTGCACTTTTGCGAAAAATGCTTGATTGCTTTCTATTGTTTTTTATTCAAATATTGAGAAAGAACACACTTTGCCTTCTTCACTGAAATTTGTGCTTTTGAAACTATAGCGGTTTTGTTTCCTTTTGCACAATGACGGAAATGAATATACGTACATACAAGCATACACACGTAATTGTTTGCTTGTACGTGTATTTGTGTAGTTTAACTAAAGTCCCGACTTGTAGTTACAATAGTCACAGTACATTTGGCAGTCAGCAGCAAATTCAAATTACTCATTGTTTGGCTATTCCAATAGTGTTTTCACATATTGCATATATTCTTTGAAAGCGACACAACTCAAAACAACATTTTTTGCCAGAAATGTAAAAAACAAATCAACACAGTGTCGTGTAGGATAGCATACCTATTTCGGCAGAACAGTAAAAATGTGAAGGCTAAATTTTCAAAATTTTTGAGTTGTGACACTTTTGAGAAGTACGTGCCATATGGACATACAATATAAATGTACACTCATACATGCATAGTATATAAAAGCTGGCTGCAATACTGTATGCAATAAAATGTTTCTCTCATTTATGTGCATATGTATGTATGTAAAAATGCAGAATTTTACATTTATTAGCTCTACCAGAATAATGGCATTTGGAGCAATACAATTGTGCCCGTTTTTTACATTTTTCTGCACAAATGTTATTTAAACTTCAGCATTTCATACATTATTTTGTCACATACAATGCACATATACATAAATATATACATAGGTACATACATGTTACATGGAAGGATATATGTATGTGGCTAAGTGCACATTTATAGAAATATCTTTCTTTCTTACTACTGTAAAATGTGTAGAAGGGTCTAAGTATGAGCACAGCCGAATTTTATATGGTATACTTGTAGTATAGCTTAATACGCGAAATCGACCGAGAAAAATGAAAAGGGATTTTGTACTACTGCATTGAATTGAGTTACTTAATATTTAGAATTTGCTTAAAAGGGGGTTTCCCCAAAATAAATCTTGAAATGTGGGGTGTTTTGCTTAATTCCACTGGACTCGTTTCGTTCTTATTGAACTACACCCATTGATTTGCTGCTGTGTTAGTTTCTCATCGAAATTAGATGCCTGAAGCACTTCAACAAGCTTTGATCATGCGATGATGATGTATGCAGGTGTTTAATTAGGATATTAAGGGGTTAGGGGTGGTCAGAATTTTCAAAAAATTGAATTTTCGTTTTTGCATTTTCTTAAAGTATAATATCTTAAAAATATTGTGTGAAAATTTGAAGTGAATCCGACAAATACTCTTCGAGTTATTCAACAATTAACAAATGGCGCTCGGGCGCTTCGGTTCGATAGATAAAATTTAAATGCGTTTTTCTCAAAACTAAATTTTTTTGAACTGGTGATCACTGTAACTTAAAAACCGCTTGGTAGATTTCAAGAAAATGTATACTGCTTTTGAAAAAAAAAACCGTGCCTGATCGAAGGATTTTTTTTTTTAAATTTCGATTTTTTTAAGTAATTAATTCTCGGTGCTTTCTCGAAAGTGAGGTCGAAATATGATGTATTAAAGTTATGTTTTTATTTTTGTAAAATAAAGCAATTGACTAGCACAAAAAATTGCGGAAAATCATCATTTTTTCGGGCCTCTGACTACCTCTAACCCCTTAGAAATCAAATGGTATTCAAAGAAACTTATGGCTTTCCCTCAAGATCGTCTTCCATTCGTCTCCTACAACACCCATTACCGATTGGCTGAAAAATCCGAACAAAGTCGAACAAAGAAAACACGTTTTTTTGCTCAAAATTAGCTTTACTAATCAACGTAATTTCCATCAAGAACAACGTTATCATTCCACCGCCATTCTAACACTGGATACCACTTTTGTAGAAAGATTCATGCTTTGTTCGAAATAGGCCTCAGTTTTAGCGATACCCTTTTGATTCGATCGAAATTTGTCTTGATGAAACGTTGTGTTGAGTGTTGTCTTGATGAAACAAAACAGTGAGCAAACGTAGCACCCACTTTGAATAGAGTTTTCTCATAGTCAAATGCTCATGCAATATAAAGCCATCACGTTCTTTTGATATATTTATGATGCCAGCTAACTCACGCAACTTCACTTGTCGATCATTCAAAACGATTTTGTGGATTTTTTTATGCTTTCTGGTATTACCGCCTCATTTGGACGTCCACTACGTTGTCCATCATCGGTTATTGTAGTTTCTGATGGAGCGGAGTGTCCATAACACTTTTCAAGCCATTGCTTCGCTTTCCTTCAAGAAGATGGGGGCTGTAAATTAAATTTCTAGAAATATCGCCATACTAGCGCCACCTATCGAAATTTTTATGAATCTGTATCTAATCATGTAACTAACATAAATGCTTAATATAAACTAAAGTGACAAATAAATACGAATTTTCACAATATATCAACACCAGCGTTCCGAGCTGGATAAAATTTAAATATGTACATGTAAATATGTATGTATCTACATTGAAAACCGCAACTTTTATAAATTTTTATCTTTCGACCAAAAAAATAGGTGAACCAAAGCGCCTCGTTTAACTGCGTCGTCCATTCATCTGCGATTCTCATCTGGTTTATGGGATTTATTGCATACATATACATATAGAGCATTTCAGAGAGTAATTTCCAAAGAGTTCTTTAGAGTTTTGCATTCTGCGAAAACCGGTCTGGAGCAACAGACGATAAAATACTTATAATCTTGTAAATTTTGCTAATTTTGCTCTTATCGACTTGAGATTTTAACACGTCATTCTTGAGAAACATTTACACATTTTACCACAAATTAAAATAACTCAACGCTCCCCCTCACCAACTGGATTATGAGGTAATTTAAAACTTTTTACTGTGGAGTCGCCATCTCTAATGGTAGTGATTCGTTTTTCCTACCACAATCTTGAACGCATTCTAACAACTGATCCATCCCTTCGGCGTAATAGTTTTTCTTTACCAAAAACATTTTGAACAATATTTTCCCTGAAAGGTGTCACAGTGTTTTGACTTTTATGAAGCTGATTCAAGTTCATTTTGACACTTTTTTTTATATTCCAAATACAGAAATTTACCCTCAAATATTACAAAAGTGTAAAAAATGTATGTACATACATACATACATACAAACGTATATTATGTTTATTTTCGAGCAACTGTTCAGCCTTTTTTATGCGCCTCTTCATTTGTTTTATTGCACTCCATTCTAACTATATTCATCAGCCTGTATGTAGTTGAACAAATAGTGATAATAGCGAGTGCAGAAAGCGCAACAACTGCAACTGCAACTGCGAATGGTGAAAGAGTTTTGTGCGCTGCTCATTCACTCACCAACCAGAGAGCAAACAAACCAACAAACTGGCACTGCAAGGCAGTTAACAGACACCGTTTGCCGGCTCATATATCTGCACACTACACACATACATACAAAAGTCGGAGTGTTATTGTAACATAGCTACATGTGTATTTGTACATATGTATGCACATATGAACTCGTGCATTTATTTGTGTAGCTACAGTACATCTGTAAATAGTCGCTTATTGTGTTTTCCCTTGACGCTGGATAATTGCATGCGCGGTGGGGCATATCGAATGTTGTTGCATGTTTCCGTTAAATGAATGGCAGAAACAACAGCCCAAAGTAGCATTTAAAACCAAATGCGGAACAACGTCGACTAGAGAACGGAGAATGAAGAATGAAGAAGGGGGAAGGGAGAATATGGTAACAGACGACAGAGGATAGACGATAGCGTTGGCAATATGGATAGCGAAACTAGCATCGGCAAAAAGCAGGAGCTGGAGGCGAAGCTGAAGCCGAAACAAAATGCCAACAAACAATAGTCAAACAAACAAATAAATAGACAGACAAACATACAGGCATGCATACATATAAACATATACACACATGTAACTGTCGGAAAAGTGCACCCAGCAACCTCTTCTCTTTGGCCAACCCGCTTTGATTGCTAGAGCCTCTGCAACATTTCTGCTTGATTCTGCTTTTATGTTGCTGCTCACGGCTCAGAATTGGCGGTACTGTGTGACGCAACGTAGGAAATTATGCTTTTGCGCCAAGTGCATTGCAAACATACATACATACATACATGCACACATACACATACATATGCACTTGTTCACGAAAATACAAAAAAATTAGGTACCTACATCCCCGCACACACATTCGCCAATTCTGGCAATAGCTTTAGTGGCGACACAAATGCTTTATTTCAACTCATTTACTCACACCAGCAGCAATCATCCGACCATGGAACGGAACGTAAGCGGTGTTTTGTGCTCGTGTTGTTACGTTTGTTATCTCCATTCTGTGGCTACATAAATTACTATTCTTCTGCAGCAACTCTTCCGCGGCGTATTTATGAAATTATAGCTACCGAGATTGAAATGCTGAGGTGTCCATTAAAATCTGGTTTACTCAGCTGGGAGCGCTGGGCAGTCGCGGCGAATCTAAGTGTCTAAAGCGAGTGGGTGGTGGTGGTTGTGATGGTTTGTTACTTTTCGGTCAGATCTATGAAACAAGAATAGCAAAAACAAGGGAGAAAAAATGCTTGTCAGGAAATGTTGCACTTTGCGTTTGAGATATGCTTAGAATTAATGGCCGTTGCTCTTGTTTCTTCTTTTTTGCTTTGGTCTTTTCAATTATGGCATTTTTGTTTCACCAAAGTAGTCATTAGTCGTAGGAAGTTTTGCGCCATCTAAATTTGTTGGTCACGCGAAAGGCAAGAGAAAAAAACAAAATTTAAAGTCCTCAAGCAGTGTTCAAAAATATTCGTTGTGAAAGCTTGAACTGGGCGACTGACCTGATGCTTTTTTGTATATTTTGTATGAATTAAGTGCTGAATTATTTTATTTAAGCCAGTAAGCTTTTTCTTACAAATTAGTTTTATTATTGTATGTTGAAGTTAATAAATAAATAAAAATAAATAAACTTGAAAAGTACTGAAAACTCCCAAAACCTAGAAAAACTCGGAAAGATCGAAAAAATTTAATGATATATTATATGTATGCTTATACACTCATGGACAATTAAATAGGTGTGCCACATTTAAAAAAGTTGTCGCCATATTACAGGGTGTCCGAGGGCCGAATTAGATTCTAAATTTAAAGTTTCTCTCTAACCGCGGAGCGTATTAGCGTTAGCTTCGTTAGCCCCCTTTTTGGGTATTTGGCTCAGCTCCTCTTCCTACTTGTGGTGTGCGTCCTGAAATTGTTCCACAAGTAGAGGGATCTACAAATAGGGAGCAACCCATTCGGCTATGGCAGGCGCCGTTCTTGCTTCATTAGCATGACCCCTGCGCTTCGTTATTGGTGCATGTTATTTAGACACGATGTCGCAGTGGACGGGCAAACAACGTGCATTCACAATCGAAGCGTATTTCAGGTCTTGAATGATTCGTATGCAACTGCTCACAGTAGATTTTGTTCACTTTACAATATTCGACATTTACATGATGCCACAAATAAAGATTTGATTCGTTCACGGATGCGAAAGTTCCGGGCAACAAGTTCGGTGACAAACATACCACGGTCGTGTGCAAGCTGGACATCGAGAGCAAATGAAAATATTGAACTCGTCGTTACAAGTTTGCACCACAGTCCGCGTCTGTCCGTGCGTAGGAGAGCGGCTGCCCTGGAACCTGCAAAAACTATTGTGCAGGAAATATTGAGTAAAGATCTCAGACTTCTTCAAAATTTAAATCGTGCTTTACCAAGCAGTGGAATGAGCGAACCGTATTTTTTTTTTTTAAATCGTCAACAGCAATGAATTTCTGAGACCATGGCGATTCTGCGTGATTTCTTCCCTAACAAACACAGTAGTAACAGTCAAGCTGCACTGAAAGCCTCTGCTAACCCTCGCTGCTCTTCGAAGTTAGTCGGTGAATGTAAGACAAAACTGAACAGAGTTGCAAAACACAACAAAGGGTACGATTTAGCTGATAAATTGGCTAATGAAGGCTCTGCAAGTATGCCACGAGACCCTGAACCCTTTCTAGGTGTCAATTCTGCATAGATTCAACTATGGATTGACGACTTCATAAGGTCTACCCATAGAGGACGTTGGTCTGGGTTGAACTCGTACAGAATAGCCAAGTGCTTTGTGAAAGAACCAAACAGGAAAATAGCGACCTTTCTCCTAAAACTCAGCAGAAAGGACCTGAGAGTATTGGTGGGTGTAATCACAGGGCACAACGTCTGTGGTCAGCATATGGCTACCATGAGAGTCGTAGACAGGCCGATATGCCTATCCTGTCTTGAAGCAGACTTAGGATATTGGGTTGCGATATACTGAGTATGGATAAAGTTCACACTCATCCTTTTCCGGATCTCTTAAAATTCATCAATGAATCCAAGAGATTTATGGAAGAGTGACCTCAAACTAATTTAACCGTCTTACCACCCACTTTTTATCTTTCATATCTCTATTCTTTCTACTGAAAATTTTCCGGGTGTAGTACAATGGTCTACTGACTGAGTGCTTGGACTTGTCCAACCCCCCACAAATCTAATCTAATCTCTAACAAACAAAATATGCCGTTTCGGTAACATTCCTGGCCACTCAGGCCGCCCGATCGGTCGCCCCTATGTACTGTTTTCTCTGGTGGTACCTCATAGAATTGAAGTAGGTAACGCTAATTGAGAAAGAAAATATGTATGTATGTGAAAAAAACGGGGGCACATAATAATGTAATTTGCACAGTTTTCAGAGATTCTGAAATAGTTTATTTTTTATTTTTTATTTATTTTTATTTTCATTTTACTGTTACAGCACGCGACAAACGATAGCGCACATCAAAATTCTCACCAGTCTTGAATATTTTTCTCATCGTTTTGTTTTTTTGAGTGCTCATTATGTTTTATAAAAGTTTACTCAAATCCATATCCAGCCAAGTTCCAAATTTTATACAAAAATTTAAAAAATTCCACAAAATTTTCCATCACATTTCCACAGATTTTAATTAGAATTTCTAGAAAAAAGTATGCAGATGTGTAGCTTATGGAATTTTACCATAACAAAGTGCAAGTTTTTAGTTGCTATAGTTAAATAAATAAATTTATTTTTTATAATTTTTTCCCTGATTGTGTTGCGCACTTTCTCTATGTTAAAACAAATATCGTGAGCAAAAAGTTTGTGGAATTTCTTTAACTTTTATATAAAGTTTGAAATTTTAATTTTTATGGGTTTTGTTAGTCAATGAGTTAACTTTTATAAAAAAAATAATTTAAATCAAAAACAAAAAACGAAAATAGTAAAAATTGGTCAAAATGCTGAGATGCAATGACTTTCTGTGGTCGCAGTAATAGCAGCGAAGTTTCGACTATTTTTTCATTTTGTACTTAAATTTTGTATTGTATTATTTTATAAAAATACAATTCAGAGTAGAATAATAGCCATATAACTCAAAGCTTCAAAATTTATACAAAATTTAAAACAATCCACGAATTTTCATCAAAATATAAATTTTTTTAGACAGAATCCTAAGAAAAAATTCTGGGTACGCAGTTTTGACTCCATTCAATCTTGACCACCGCCGTCCCACCTCCCACCTCCTTATTCTGCTCTTCCTAGTCTTCATACCTCCTTTACAAGGGTATCACAAAGGCCATATTTTTTCTTTTCGTCCGAGTATGCCATCTCTTTGGGCAACCATTTCAACTTAACATAAAGTAAATCAAATTTCGCGTTGAGTTTTAAATTTTTTGTTTTTGTTGTTACAATATTATGCATAACTCTTTCATATAACGAATGTTCGAAATTTTTATGTATGAAGAAAATGCACAAGTCCGCCAGCAAAGAAAAATATCGAAAATTAACGAGATTTTTGAGATCCTTCAAACTTGAGCTACCGAAATTGAATCGGTTATAAAATTGCATACTCAAAATATTTCTAATGTATTTACAATTTTTATGAACATTTATCGAACTCCGACTCTCCGAAACAATTACCCAAAATAATGAATGAAATTTTATGACGCTGTCGCCCTAACTGCAAACGCACACTACCACAAGTAATACAATATTCCAGAAAAAAATCATTTGTGGAATGTAATGCAGCATTCAGATATACTACGTCAGGGACAAAGACAAGCAGGAGTTTAAACTAAAAATAATTGAAATGCTGAAAGTTCTGAATTATGCGAAGTCATTGTTGGTATGAAGCAAAGAAAAGTTGTGAAGAAAAAAGGAATGAAAAAATTCATCATAATTAATTTGAATGCACGAGAAATTCGCACATAATCATTTCGGTGTTTATGTTGGCATAAACACTTCATTTACATTTCTCGTAGTTATATAAAATCTCCCTGGATGAAAGTGCATGTGTGTGTGTGTCTATGTGCATGCTTTGTGAGAAATATCGAATTTCCCACAATAAATCACAAAGCACATTTGCGCAACCAACCAGAAGGCAGCGGAGAAGTACTTGCGAGGCCAATGCATTGCAGCCTTACCATATTTCTGCTTTCCTCCTTTCTTTTCTCTTTTTGCAGCATCAGTTTCGGTTACTGAAAAGAAAAATAATGTGTGAATTCTTTGGTTTCTCTTATGCTATTTACAGAGTCTATCCCCAAACGAGTGTTGGGCCACTGCACTCGCCGCCAACAGCAAGCAGCAAGCAGCGAGCAGCAACAGCAACAACAGCAGGAGACATGTTGTCCGCTGAAACTCCACAAAGGCGCAAGTGTTTTTTCGGGCTTCAAAGCATAGCGAGCAAGAAATTCGAGCAGCCAGCCGCAAAGTGAAGGGAACGGAGCGCGTGCACAAATAAAGTCGCAGTCAAAATAAAAATTCTCGTAGCAAAAAGAAAGAAGAAATAATCATAAGCAAATAAATCGAATGGATCGCCTGCAGTTGGAGTTAGTGTAAACAAAACGCAAACTTCAACTTCACAGCTGGTTATTGCTGAATTTGATATTGTGATATTGGGAGCAGCAGCGCATTTCGTGCGTGCGTGAGTGCGCGTGTACTCGGAAATTTGCTTACTCCCTTGCAGGCAGTCACCGGCGGCGTGTGGGCTGTGTGGCCGCCATCGTGAGCTACACACAGACGAACCACATAAGAATTTTGACTGCGCCGGCAAAGACGGCGTTAATGATGCAAAAGCATATAAAATTCAACCATAGTAATTTGTACTTGAAAATCGCGCGAGTGAAATCCGTGAAATTGAATTCGTGCCTATCAGGCAAAAGATGCTGAGCAGAGAACGCGCGAAGATCGAAATCGTCTACTAGTTCTCTGTTGCAAACGTATACATACATGTGCGTGTGTATTGTGTATGAAAGTAGGTGCTTGGTAAAATCTAACTTATTACACTGGCAGTTTTTGAAGCGCATTGAAATTGTTTCGTGATTCGCTTTGTGATTATGTGCAGCGGGAAGAGCAGCAGCACCAATAACAACAACAACAACAAAAGCAATACTACTAGTAATTACATAGAACAGCTGCCCTGCGTGCTGTTGCCCATTAGCCGTGGCGGGGTTTTAGAAGAAAACTAATTTTTTCACTAATCGATCTCGCGCTCGTAGTCACAAAAAACGAAATTAGCTAAATTGAGAGAATTGAATTGGTAGCAGCGCATAATTGGCTAAAACGGCCGACCGACCGGAAAATCATCAAGAAGTCATCGAGTTAATAACAGCGAAAGCAGCAATGTTGGCCGGCATAAGGAAGCGTTTGGCGCGCAAGTAAGTACTAAAGCTATATTCACGTGCACATGCACTCATACATACATGCATATATATATATGTACATATGTGCAACTAATCAGACTTTATTTTTGGAGTTCATAATCGCTTCTGGTACTGTGATAAATCAGGAAAATTAGCAAAAATTAACCCTTGAGTTACGTATTAGGGATGCTAATTTTTAAGATCCCGAAATTTTTGGGAGTAGTCGCAATGATAAATCAGGTAAATTAGCAAAAATTAGCCCTTATGTGAATATGTTCGTATCAGAGATGTAAATTTTTATGATCCCGAAATTTTCGGGACTAGCCCTAGGATTTAGATATTGATTATTTTGTAAAGTAAATAAATTTTAAATGCACTTTTTAATTTAAAGTGAAAATTATTTCATTAATACCAAAATAAAAGACCTAAACAAATATCATAAAGTAACTTAAGGAAAACTTGACGCCGACGATGAAATATGGCGATGGCGGCAACATGGCCTGTAGGTCGACTGCTGATACCGAGAGGCTAACGTTTATAATAAATAGACAAATTTAATTACCTACAGGCTCCAAAAGATAACTTGTTGCAGAGTGGCGAGAATCGTGTCATAAAGTGGAATTTCCGATTCCCATCAGGATAACGATCCAAAGCACAAAAAACAATATTCGTTCACCCTGGCTAATATACTATACCATTGTCCACATTCGACGACGTTGTCGACACAATCACCCGTGAAGTCTATTCTGGAATGTAATACACGAAAATACTGAAATTTTGAAATTGAAATTTGAAAAGGTCGAGCCAAGGAGCACCAGGAGATTTGGTGGCTTCTAAAACACTCAGGCTAAAAAGCCCATTTTATTTAGAGCTCTGGAAAGGGGGGAGATTGTCAAGGAGGGAAGGAGAAAAGTATCAGAGAAAGAGATAGGAAAGAATAGAGACAGAGATAGAGATAGTTAGTCCTGTGACAATTTTCCAGATTCTTTGACAAATCTGTAAATATCCTCCAGTTTTAGAGAACGAATATTACTCATTCTCACAACATCGGCACCCAAGAGTCGTAGCCGTGCTCTAGCAAAGGCAGGACACTCACAAAAAAAGTGTTCAGTGCTATCCGCCTCCTGCAAGCACGGCAGGCACATTGGGTCCTCAAAGATTCCAATGGTGCTCATATGCTGACCCCATAGATTGTGTCCTGTAATAATACCGACCATCAACCGAACGTCTTTCCTTCCAAGTTTTAGTACAAAGTTTGACAGTTTTCTGTGTGGACTTGTCACAAAACACTTTGCAGTTCTGCAGCGTTTTAGACCGGACCATCGCTCTTTATGTGGATTGCATACATAATCGCTGATCCAATTCATCATTCCTGCGGAATTGATTCCCATTATTGGCTCTGGCCTTTGTGGGGGAACCGCTGATCCACGGTTGGCCAATTCCTCGGCAATTTCGTTTCCTTGAACATCGGAGTGTCCTGGAACCCATATAAGTAGAAGTCTGTTTTGTCTTGCGACGGAATTAAGCTTCTTACATTCTTGAACAATCCTTGAGGTTGGTTTCGCGTTCTCCAGGGCCAAGACTCCAATCTGTTTCCCGCTCCATCTCTTCTCGATTATCCATTCGGCTTTTTTTCAGGATGGCAAAAACTTCCGTTTGGAAAACAGTTGCCATTTCCCCCATAGCTGGGACAGATATCTCTTTAATATCTGCTTAGTTTTATAGTTAAGAAGCTTTCGAATTGCTTGAAATAAGCGGTGAGCCTCTGTATGTCGAAAAAAGATCGACAGGAAAGAAAAAAAATGGAAAAGTAATCACTTTTGTAGCTGAAGGAAGTTCATACATTTTTTAATACCGTACAATTTAAATGAAGGAAGTAGAAATGATGCATATTTTTTATATTAAAATAAAATGTAAGTCAGTGTGACTTCTTACAACATTTTTTCTGCATTAAAAAGACAAAACTAAAGCGTTCAAACACATACATATTTCCTAAAAAGTCAAAGTTAATGTATTTTTTTTGTTATAAAAAAAATGTTACTTTATCCATTCCATATGCTTCAAATCCCGAAAATGCTGGGATTGCTGACAAATAATACCAAAATTTTTAGGACTTCAAAATTATTGAAATCCCGCCATGCCGGGACTCACATCCTTAATACTATAAATAAATAACCACAGTGCAGGTTAGGCTGTAAAATTTCCGTATATATGTAGATATGTGTGTACAATTGAAGAGTCTAGACCACCGAACGTATGCGAATTCCCATAAAGAAATGCGCTCGTAAAATTATAATAAATTAGTTTTCATTTCCGCTCCTCGTAGTCTGTAAAAAGCAATTTAATTATGTAAAATATTTCCATTCTCGATGGGAAGATTTTTTGTTAGCTTTTCCCCCAAGTGATTTAATAATTGAATACTATACATATTTATGTGTAAGTATACTCGTTAGAGGTGGACGCCTAGCGGAATTCGTTTGTACGTGGCTACCATTCGGTAGGCATGGATTCAAACTCATTACAGGCATACAACTCTAATTGATACAAACGATTTTTCTCTAATAGCGATCTCCCCTCGGCAGGCAATGGCAAATCTCTGCCATGAAAAGACTTCTCACTCTGGTATGCATTTTTAATGTTTATGAAATTTCAATATAATAAATTACGAATTCGAAGTTGCTGAAAACTCCCCTAGATTTTTGCTAATTTTTTCCTTAACAGTTTTGCGCATTTTTTCCATATGCAGTCTGTTACATAAGAGCGTGGTCGTTGTTACACGTAGATAAAAAATCAGAGCGTCCTGTTTCTTTTTCAATGCCATAGAGGGCACCTCAGTCCTTCATGCTTGTTGTAGGTAAAAAGACAGCTGTCTGTCAAATTTAGTCTTCAATTGGGTGGTTTTTCGAAATGAGTGCTGTTTACGCCTCTCGCTTTGAGGCAATTTTTCTATGTTTGCATGAAAAGGGACCCAAATTAACGCAAACTGCTGCTGCGAAATATATGAGAAAGTCGAAGCAGTTCATTAGCAAGTGGATAAATCGCTATAAAAAGGTCGGTAACGTTGATGATTTTCCTGATCGCGGAAGTGCAAGCAAAGTCTTAAAAAAAGACGAAAAAAAGATTCTCGCATTGTTCTCGAAAGATCCAACTTTGACCTTACGTGGAGCTGCTGTGAAATTGAAAGCGAAAGGTGTTGACATATCTTACGGAATGATTCGCTGGCACTTGCTTGCCAATAAACTGAAATATCGCAGTACTTTGGAAAATCCAATGTTGAGTGCAAAAACACGTTGAAAACGAGTGGAGCGCAAAACGGAGTTGTCACTTTAGATTGGCCATCTCAGTACCCGGATGCATAGAAAATGTGTGGGCTCTGATGAAAATGCAGCTTCGCAGACGCAGGCCATGTAATTTAGATCAACTTTCTCGACAAATTCGGAAAATTTCGAGGTCTTTTCCGGTAGAATATGCAGGAAAAGTAGTGGAAAGTATGCCTCGACGGTGCCATCCCATAATTGACAATGCAGGAGATTGTTGAAAAGAGTTTTTCAATAACCTCAACTTTACATTTTATTATATTAAAATTTAATAAAGTATAAAACTGCTTACCAAAAATCGTTCTAAAAATTTTAATTAAAATCCGCGAAATTGGGATGAAAGGTTCTGAATTCAAAATTTAAACCATTCATCAGGGGCCAATATTTCACAAATTCTTCTTCTGCACCTATCTTTTTACAGTCGTCTATTTTCGTTTCAGACTCAAAAATAATTATCATTCACTTCTGTCAACCGTTGGACACAAAATTTCCACGACGATACAATTCGCAATACAAAAATGTGCGCAAAGTGTAATTTTTAGAATTATAAAAACCAAATAATCAAAATGCTTGTGAAGAAAAAATTTGCTCTTTGCTCCAATTCTTCAATGTGCTTCAAACAAATTGTTAGCACGTCTCTTTGACATTAGTCTTCGACTATGCGTCAAAACAAAGTTTCTACTAAAAGAGGTTGGCATCTGCATAGCCCTCAGCTTAGAGAAATTAGAATTATTTGATGGCATATCAAAAATACTACGTCTATATAGAAAACTGGTTGTGCCATATCTTGGCTAATATATCATATATATAAGGTTGGCAAAAAAGTCTTGCGGTATTTTTATTGAACTTTCAATTGTTCATAAAATTGGTTATAATAATGCGATTTAAGTCAAATATACCCGTTTTGTTCGATGACGAGTTCCCAACGAGATGCCAACTTCATAATGTCCCTCTTATAGAAGCTCGCTTCCCTATTGTCAAAAAACTCGGAGAGCCAATTTTCACAGGACTCTCTTGTGGACAACTTCCGACTACCAAGCTCGTTCGCCATGGACAGAAATATGTGGTAATCACTTGGTGCCAGATCCGGACTATACGGTGGATGCAAAAGAACCTCCCATCCGAGCTCCCGGAGCTTCTGGCGCGTCACCAAAGATGTGTGTGGCCTGGCGTTGTCCTGATGGAAGACAATTCGGCCTCTGTTGATCAAAGATGACCTCTTCTGCATGAGTGCTGCATTCAAGCGGTCCAGTTGTTGGCAGTACAGGTCCGAATTGAGCGTTTGGCCATAGAGGAGCAGCTCATAGTGGATGATTCCCTGCCAATCCCTCCAAACACGCAGAAGAACCTTCCTGGCCGTCAATCCAGGCTTGGCCACCGTCTGGGCAGCTTCACCGCTTTTCGACCACGACCGTTTGCGCTTCACGTTATCGTAAGTGACCCACTTTTCATCGCCAGTCACCATCCGCTTCAAAAACGGGTCGATTTTGTTGCGATTCAGAAGCGATTCGCATGCATCCATACAGGCAAAAATGTTTTTTTGCGTCAAGACGTGTGGCACCCATACATCGAGCTTCTTTTTGAATCCAAGCTTCTTCAAATGGTTTATAACGGTTTGATGACTCATGCCCAGCTCTTGGCCGATGCTACGGCTGCTACTATGCCGGTCTCTTTCGATCAATTCAGCGATTTTATGAAAAGAGCTTTCCAAAAAGCTCTAGCGTGAACCGATGCGATGAATACAACTAGAACTACGCGCTTGCAAAGACAAGCTTGCGGAAATACCGCAAGACTTTTTTGCCAACCTTTATATACCATATATATAATTTGAGCTTACGTCCTTTGTTGGATATTTGGCCGAGCTGCTCCAATCATTTGCGGTATACGTCTTGGATGTTTTTCCACAAAAGGAGGATCCTACCGTCCTTGACTAAAAGGCTTCAAAAAAATTAAAAAAATAGTTGTTATCTGCAACACCACTTTTTTTTTGTTATAATCTGTCAAATGATATGCTTTCAATGCTCTAAGCATCCATAAGCCTTCGTCTTTGTATTGGAGATGATGATGAGGCGCTTGGGTATTTTGTTTCTCAAGAATTCATTAAGAAGCTTGAAGATCTCTTGGTTACTATTTCTCAAAAATTGACATTGGGAATGAGACAGAGTGTAGACTCTGTCTTGGAAGATGATGGAGCCATAGAGCATATCTTGTGCAATTGTATTGCCTTGGTAAAGACAAGGAGTCGATCATAGATATCAAATGAATGCGAATGAAATCAAGAATTGTTGCAGATATCCTGAAATTTTTCCGCCAGGTGGAAAATTTACTGAAAGAATTTGGCTCCAACCAATTCGCAATCTAAGGCAAGGAACATCTAAGTAAACTAGAACCTGATGTAAAATATTTAAGGTAGGTCAATTAGTCATAAAGTCAATTAATAGGACTAATATTAACTTTGTACGTCTTAAACATGTAGTAGGACAAAAAGATCTTTTAGGTCGAAGTGTCGGCCATTAGTCACACTATAGATACAAATTTATTATTAACACTACGTACTTGACGGTATTTTTTCATATGATATGATTTCAAGGCTCCAGGCATCCATTGGCCTTCGTATAACTTACCGACTTTGTCTTGTTGATAATGAGGCTTTGGAGTATTCTGAATATCAATAATTCGTGTACAAAGTACCTTATAGCATTCAATAAAAAGTGTGAGGTGTGTCTTGGACAGCCGTGGTTAATATGTCTTCGAAGGGAACATAATGCAACTGTGAGTAGCCGGAAAAGCATTCAGAAACTACTTCCCGTTGTTTTTAAGGCCAAGATAGGTGATTTAAAGAATTGCCAATGACAGGTAGGTGACGATTCATTGCTTCTATGCAAACTTTCCGTTTTCTTTTTTATGGACCTGTGCGCAGTTTGTTTGAGTACATTCCACCCAAACATTTACAGCCCACCTAGCGACAAAGAAAATGCTCTATACTACTCGTATCCTCATCTTCCAAATAAGATGTACGCAGTGTATCGTTGATGCTGCGCATGGTGACCATATGCCCCCCATGGATTGTACCCTCCCTGTAATTAGTGTCCTACCTGCTCGTGAACTCGTAGCTCACTCCTCCTCTATCTGAGACGGAATTTTGCTACTACCCTGTCAAGTTGGTCCATTCACACTTGGTTGTTTTGCTGGTGTGAGTACTTCATCAACGATTCGCATGAGCATTCATGTATTAAATAAGTAATGCTCCTGTGTCACAACATACTTTAGTTTCCTGTTATACAAGGTTTGTCTATCTATTTATCTCATTCGCCTAGTTATAGCGTGAATCGATTATAAGAAACAATTCTTTGAATCAGTCCAAAGCAGGGACAAGGAAATGTTAACCTCTTTTTGTGCGATAAACTTTCCTCTTGCTTTGTGATGAGAGATTATAGCAATAATTTGTAATCAAAATTTAAGTAGCTTAAATACCTGTATTAAACGAGTTGAGAATTGTAGTTGACTTAACAAAGATTTTGGGGTCTTTTAAGTCATACAAAAATTGCGCACAATGGAATACTTCTTCGAGGTTGCTTAAATTCATAATGCACACTTGTCAAAAGATAACCAAACACCGCCTAATAGAGCTCATTAAAATTTGTATAGAATAAATTACCAAAAAAACGGCGGGAAAAAAAGCTATTTAAATACAGTCATAGCTGATAGTCGCTTTGCACGCACGACAATACGCTTAATTAACGAAAACTAGTTTCCGAATAGGCCCCAAACAACCACATGAAAGTGTGTGTGTGTACGTGTAGACTACATTAAATATGTTCACAAGTAATTTATTGGCAGCTGTGTCGAAGCCAGGTCAAATTGCACCGGCCAACTCCTTCAAGAGTCGAATTGCGTGCGGAATTTTATAGTTTATTTTTTACTTTTATTTTAATAGCAAAACGTGGCTATTAACAAAATACAATTCATGTACATATGTATGTATGTATGTATGTATGAGTATACCTATTGATAGATGCATACGAATAATTACTTATTGTGACTTAAACACATTCACGAGAAAGAAAAAGAAAAACAAGAAGAAGTGAAAATAAATAAATGTTGCCGCAGCTGATAAAATTAAAAATAAAAGTGGGTTTAAATGTCAAAAAATTTAGAATGTGGCGAGGTGTGGTCTTAGTTTTCTGTGTTTATTTATTTTTATGTTTTGCATTTTTCACATTTTTCGCAGAAAATTGAAAGTTTTCAGACAAGACATCTCCTCAAGTTTGCGTGTATGTATGGATGTGTGTACAGCACATAAGTAAAAGGTAGTAAAATCCGAAATTAGCCAGGTTGTAATTGGTGGCAATGTGTGTACGAACAGATTTATTTTACACACATATAATTACATACATACATATTTGCACATGCATACATACGTACACATATCACTTTAATTACAAAATTCTCGAAAAAGCTCATTTGCTGTCTTATTTGGATGCATTGATGGTGCAAAAAATTAACTTAACATATGTACAATTATGAAGGGTGATCCAAGTGCAAGTTTACTTTTAAAAATAAAATAAAAAAATATGTTATATATTTTTTTCGTGCTCTCAATAATTACACTATTTAACACAATTCTTTTTCTGCCAAAAGCACAATATACATATGCATACAAGGTGGCGCAAAATTAATCATTTGTAAACATTTATAATTTTTTGTGGTACATCAATCATATTTGACACTTGTGAACTAGGCAGCCGCTGTTTATAGTACAAATAGACTCAAAATGAAGCGCGGTCAAAATAAAGATTTCCATCACTCAAAACCTTTATGTTTTATTTATTAAAATATTATTCAAAAACATTATTGGATGATTCATCCAATTTCCATCACTCAAAACCATTTTTTTTTTTTATTAAAATATTACTCAAAAACATTATTGGATGGTTCATTTTGGGCGAATTTTTCGACTAAAAAATATAGCACGCCACAGCCGGTGCGACGCTTATTACAACCAATGTAAACGTTTTAAAATTGCGACAATCGACTCAGATTTTCGATGGTAATTCTTAATGATTTCCAAATGTTGCTATGTATGTTGTAAACTATATATGAATGACGTTTTGTCATAAAATAAAAAAAAGTTTTAGAGTGTGGTTGTATATATATACAAAATTCTTAAACTCTTTAAACCCCCATTTCTTACTGACTATCGATATTCCGAGCGAAAAAGAGCATTCAGCGTCAAAACAATAGGCGCCTTCGATTCGCCACTCCCCTGCTCGCTATATCTTCGCGCTGCACTTGACGAAAAATTTGTATATGAAAGCAAAAACAAAGTTATCGAACAAGATTCGCCACAAGCGCGTATGGTTATACCTCATTAGACTGGTATATTTCACTATTTTCAAAAACAAATGTAATCTTTGGCAGCACTTTTCCAGCGCTACGAAGTTAAGTTTATTTATACCAGCTGCTTTATCTATTCGCCACTTGCTAACATTTGGCGCAACAAAGAGGTCTAATCTTTGATTCCATACAAAATTTGCATTTGGACCACCCTGTATACACATAATTACACATGTAATTAAGAATATGTGTGTTGCTGTGTTCAGCTGTCCATCATCATGTCGGCGCAGTGTGTATGGGGGGCAGTCTGTCTGTCACCAATTTCGCCAATTTACGAGCCAATGAAGCCATACGATTTCCCTTTTCAGTTTGCAATTAATTCGTAATTGAAATAGTTAAAGCGCTATCAGCTAACACCACGAATATGTTCATGCTTACATATAGACTATCAGCCATTCACAAAAGTACGTACATGCATGCAAACAAATATGCAGCACTCATTTAAGTGTACAAATCTCCATGTGCGCTCACTTTATTAGGCAACAAACTAATTAAAGTTGCTGCTGATGAATTGCCGACTGCTCGCTCCGTACTGGCTCCTCTGACGCTTGCGCTCTCGTACGTAATACGTTTGTATTTTTGTTTGCAAAAAAGATATGCAGATATTGCAAAAAACATAAACACAAAAACCACAACAATAATATAAAAATTAATATAAAATTAATTAATTTGCATTCACATTCACCATCAACTGCTCGTCAATTCATTGCAGATTATAAACCCTGAATGCAATTTTTTGTTGTTATGTTATTATGTTTTTTGCAATATTGTTAAAGCTATTTATTTTTCACCATTTTTAATTACTTTTTTAGTGTTTAATTTTAGTTTGTGGTTGCTGAATTGTATTCATAATTAAATATCAAAAAATACATATGTGATATGTGCAATGAAAAAAAAGATGGAAAATGTGATTAGTTTGTACAAAAAAGCCTAAACAATTACTTTATACTGTGAACGCTCACTTTTGTGATAGTACTCATATATGCAATATTTTAGTCCATAAACAAAATCTGTCACAAAAGAGCATAATCACTAATTAATGCTTGAAAAGTCCTTGGTAGCAGAATTTCTAACGCTTAGACTTTTGTCTATGTACACGAAACTTTAGCACATCAATCAGACCAGTTTTGACTAGTATTTTATTTTTGTTAATGTTAATAATTTTCGGATATATAGACTATACTATTGTCTATCAAACCCACATAAGTCCAATTTTAAAATTTTATATATTACAAATATTAGAAAAATTTCCTCCAAATTTTCACCCCAGTTCTATGGTTTTTAATAAGTTGGTTTCTAGATAATTTTTGGTAAGCAGTTTCATAGCTTCTTAAATTTTAATATAAAAGCATATTCGAAGCCAAATAAAAGCATATCAGTCTAGAACCACCATTTGCCGCAACAAAGATAAATACTTAATAGCAGCGAGAGATGTAAAAATTGATAGATGGCGCGAGCTTTAAATACGGAGTGCACACCGGATAATATCAAAATGATATAATTGGAATGTACAGCACGACCCAAAACTTTATAGAACTCGCTAATGACGCAGAAATCATAGGAAGTATCAAAAAACTAAAGAACAGTCGAAGTAGTGGTGAGGAACAAATAAGTGCAGAACCCCTAGAATACGGAGGTGACGCCTTAACTCGCTGTATAACGAAATTAATAAAACCGATGGGGATACGGAATGCATACCCACTGAATGGAACACCAGTCTAATTATACCACTACACAAAAAAGGCGACAAAACGAGTTGCAATAACTACAGGGGCATCTCTTTGTTGAATACGGGGTTCAAAGTGCTCTCAAACGCTTTGGATAAGAGAAAATCTTAGGCAGCTACCAATACGGATTTCGACGAAACAGATCTACAACTAATTAGTGTTTACCTGTACCGCAAAACACATACTGAGTTTAAAGTAGAGCTGCACTATATACAAAAAACTAAAAAACCAAGCACTAGATGCAGTTCCCCACATAAACGTAGAGAGAACTAAGTGTATGCAGCTTGCAAAGAATCCTATGCCGAGAAATACCTAACAATCGTGAATGAATGCATCGAGAGAGTGGATCAATTCAAATACCTAGACATAATCATCAACGTCAATGCCGATACATCTGTGGCTATAAGTGATCGAATATGCTCTGCGAACTGACAACGAGAGTGCAGAAACTTGGCATGTATAAGTCGCTAATCAGGCCAGTCCATACGTACAGTTGCGAGGTACGAACCCTCAAAGCAAACAAATATTAACTTTCGAAAGGAAAATACTCATACATACTCTGCATGGCAGATGGCGCGTATCAAGTAAGATATAACGAAGCGCTCGATATACTTATACTCGTAGCAAGAGAAAATGCAGTAAGATATATATGAAGAGTCAACTAATAAGATGATTGATTCATATTAACAGAATGCCGAGCTACTATAGCGTATCACAGAACATTGGTGGGAAAAAGAAGCAGAGCAAGACCGCGGAAATGGTGGCTGCATTCTGGCATAAATGATCTAAGGACAATGAGTGGTGCCAATTGGAAGGACCTGATTAATGATCGAGTTAAATGGAGGAATGTAGCTACGGAAGCCATGATCTGCCAAAGATAGTGTAGCCAATGAGGATGAAAATACCAGTTTTAAGTTGCTAAAAAATCGCGTTGATTTTTTATAAGTTCTTCACCTGATGATGTTCCGCATTTTCTCCATGTGAAAACCAATGTCTTGGAAGCAAAGATTGCGTAATTTTTCTATTTATTGTATAAAGTTTGTGAATTGGTTAAATGGGGTTTGTTATACAAGGAGCTTTACTTTTAAAAAAGCAAAAGAAATGAAAAAATTGGGCGAAATATTAATGTACTATAAGCTGTATATACATATGAGTTGAAAATTTTCAAACCAATTTTCCTAGTAGACAGACCTAACCAATACTTGTGCATGAGAAAAACTAAGTAGTTTTGACCGACGCGTAAGCAAAATAACCTCAACACTACCTAACTATAGTACTTCATGCCGTCGTCCTACTGAAGATATCTACTTTCCTTCAATACTCATGCCGCTCTAAGTTTAATGGTTACCTATCCCATAAGGACATTTTCAGCAATGCTCTGGTTAAATTCGAACCGTCAGTAACCAGGCAGCCAATACAGCAACTGCCAGGAATACATTCTTAACGTTCCCAAGACAGTCGGTTCCACGTAACCGGAAAGACCCAGATTTATATCCGACCAAGGAGTGTCACTTTAGCAGCACTCCCCGTATATGCATGAGGAATGCTTATGCTGCTACAACAACAACAATATATTCCTTAACAAGCTTATACATACGAGTGAAGAAGCCATCAGTCTATCTGAAAATTGAACTGCAAAAGAACTTTCAAGCACTTATCGCGCTTTATAAAGACAGGTCGAGATTGAGCGCACCACATCCTGAAACAATAGCCTCTTGCAAGGAATAGCTTGTCTAAATACATAGCACTCTGTAAAACTCTGGAGTATCTTGGGAACAAGTAAGTCGTTACCCTTCTACAAGGAGCAATGGAGAAATCCAGGCACTCTCTTGAGGAGCTCGATAAGAATTTTCCTCAACTACGGTTTCAAGACTGGAAATGGTATTGTAGCGGCAGAGCACTTCGACAATAACTTCAGATGCTGTATGATCTTAGAGATGATGGCAGTGGTCTTTCAATCGGAAGTCATTGCATTACTTAAAGTAGTAAACCGGATAAGTGGAGCGAGAACTTAAAAGCAAGGTATACTGTTCTAAGGGCTAAAGAAACCACACACATCTTTTCAAAAATATTTCAGGAAAGTAAGTTGAGGCAAAATTTCGTTGCCAGATCGAATGCTACTAAGCTTGAGTGGGTGACGGGACGCTGTGGTGCACAAGCCAACGAGCTGACTGATAAATTGACGAACTGCAGTTCTTTGAAGCAGCCAATTGGGCCGGATCCAGTTTTAGGGCCAAGTAAAGCGGGACTATCGGATACATCAAGGTTCTCATCAATAACACATGCAAAACAACTAAGTGCTACCTAAAAAGGCGTAACAGGGTGCCAGCAATTCTTTCTCAAACAGAGGAGCGGTGAGCCTCGACCCTTGGTAGGAAGTACAATCCTTCGCGACGACTTAAGGTCACCATAGCTAGCATCAATGATCCACTGTGCGGTAGATAGTACCGAGCATTCGCTTTCACCAGACGTGTACCAAGAACGGACGTAGCTATATTGGTTTTCCCTCAACAAAGTGGTAAGGTTTTTAAAAGAATGTGGGGAGTTTGCAAAGAAGCAATGAATCCGCTCCTCATCTGACAGTGCCTGTCCTTAAGATGCTCTCTGTTGGCTTTAAGTGTAATGGCCACGGAAAATTTCTGAGTGCTTGAAAGATTTCCGACCATCTACAATTCCATTCTATCCATTCCACCTACTCAAAAAAAAATATAGCATTTTTTGTTGTCGTTTTATCTCGACCAAAATCTCTTTTCAAAATTTGGAAGTAAATTTTCGATATTTCCTTATTGTTCAAGTGGAAGGCGCTGTATTTTAAACTCGAACTGGTTGTCAGAGTCAAAATAAGATTTTATTAAAAAATTAAAAAGAGCGTAGCTGATGGGCAACCGCACAAATGCCCAGTTTATCGTTCTTTCAAAAGAAATTTATGCATTTTTTTCGACCCGTAAATGAAATATTTTAAGCTGAAAAAACAACATCGTAAATAATGACAGAATTTTGCAGAAAGCTCATTGTGTGCTTATCTGATAGATAATTAAATATGGGGCTTCTCTTAGCCGCTATGGCTTTAATCACAATTACAGTTATAGTTTAAGAGCTTACAAGTCCGCTAACTAATGGTTCTTCAACGCATTTTAATTGTGCGTAATTATTAAAATTGCATAAGCGAGCACGTAAAAATGTTCAGACTAATGAGCTTTTATGGCCGCATACTTAGAAATACATACATACACATGTATGTACATAGCCATAGAGAATCATATCAAAACCAAAACAAAGAGTACATAGACCAAAAACAATAGTCAGATTAAATGGCCATTAACCATTAAAATACACAACTAACATCGAGAATAATAGAAAAAATTGAAGAAAGCATTCACTTGGGCATTCTTCAAAAAACAGGAAGAGAAAAAACGTAAAGAACGGGTCACGCTAAAACTGCAATTAGTAAGCAAGTGAACTCCGTGTCAAACATACAAAATAAGTCGGAGAAATGTAAAAAGCACGAAAAGTGAAAGACAAATAGTATAAATGTTAGTTATTGGACGGTGAAAATGCCATTAAATGTAACAAAAGTTTGAGACAAACATCTTTATTGCTAAACAAAAAACAACAAAAACTGATTATTTTGAGAAGTTGCAATGCAAACTTGGACGCCTTTCGCCTCACTAATGACTCACAGCTTGAATTTTTCTCACAAAACCGAATTTGTGAGAAAGTAATAAACGTCGGTTGGTATCATCCATTGGACTGTGGAAAGAGAAGCCGATCGTACAAGAAAAAATATGCACCTACACACAAAGTATGGTACTTAATGAAAACTGTTTAAAAAGTACTCAAATGGCAGCAAAAAATCAATTTTCCCAATTCTTCCAAATTTTTCCAAATTTTTCCAATTTTTTTTGGCACTAGCTTTACATTTATTTACACCGCTTTAATTTATCAAAAAAATATAAATGAACTGTGTAGGAAAATTAAGCAAAAAATAGGTGTGTGCCAAACGCGAGTACGAGTAAATAGGCGTCAACGCTGCGCAATGGAAATGTCAGTTGAACAGAAACAAAAAACAATACAAAAAAAAGGAAGAATAAGAAATAAAAAATTTCGAAAACAAATGTTTGCAGTTCAACACTGGAAGTGCCGCTAAGGGATTGTACCTATGAATTTTGTGTGTGTTGTTTTCACGATTTGACTTTTTTGCTATTTACCAGCACTTTTGTTCTCACATACACACGCACATATCGTTACAGGCATACATACACAAGTATTTCCAAATGTACATAGTAGGGCTGTATTTTTTTTTTAATTTATACGTTTCCTTGATTTTCGGGATTTCTTTATTACAATCTCGGATTTTCGGGAATAGTGCAGAGATTTAGATATTCGTTATTTTGCAATAACTTATTTCGAAAAAATATTGTTTGAACAGGTATTATAAATGTATTTTTTATTTAAAGTCAAAATTACTTCATTAGTAAAAAACAAAAGACAAAAGTTAAATTTATAGGCTCGCAATTTTTAAGATATGCGAATCTGATAACCTAACCTACCGTATGCCAAAAATGATCGATGCAAAAATACTTAAAAAGTAAACAAATGAATATTGTGCTTGAAAGAAGTTCATTTACAGGGTCCGGCACTCGACTGCAACGTCACGAGAAATGGTCCAAAAAGTGAAGAAGCCACTTGAGCGAATTCCCCGACGAAGTTCCAATCACATGGCGAAAGAACTGAAGACATCTGACCGTAGCATCCGCCGCATACTGAAAAACTATCTCAAAATCAAGATCCACAAGGCGCATAATCTCATACCAAAGCAGCAACAAATCAGACTTGAGAGAGCGAAGGATTTGCTTCGCTTGGCCGAAAATTGTAAATTTCCAAACGTTGTGTTTTCTGACCAGAAAATTTTTCATATTGAGCAATTTGTAAACTCCCAAAACGATAGAGTTTATTTGACCGACCATTCATAGGAGAATTTGAGTTATCGATTGGCCACAAGTTAATGGTTTGGACCGTTGTAACCGCAGATGTGCGCTCTCCAATCGTTTTCATCGAGTCTGGCGTCAAGGTAAATGTGAAATATTATCGGGAAAGTATTCTGGAAGTTGCTTTGAAGCCGTGGGCAGACAAACATTTCGGTGGCAGACCATGCACGTTTCAACAGGACTCGGCACCGTCTCACAAAGCTCGAGTGAATCACAAAGTACTAAAAAAACGTTCTGAACTTCATGACGTCCAAAAAATGGCTCTCAAATTCACCAGACACGAATCCGATGGATTATTCTCTTTGTGCCATTTTAGAGAACAAAATCCGAACTAAAAGATTCACCAGTCTCGAGGCGTTGAAAAAAGCCATTGTCCGCGAGTGGGCCAAAATACTTGCAAGTCACAATTAAGCGGAACGTACAATTTAAGCGGAAAGTAATATAGTTGTGGGCTTTGATATACAAGCATGTATTGTTGCTGTGGTTGAATATTTCTGATCCTAATTAGGACTAGCGCCATTTTGCCACCACTGATCTGGTGTGATGCCTTGTTTTTTTTTTGTTTGAGTCAGATCCATTACATGAGATCCACGTATAGCAGCAAACTTTTTATATCTATGTCTGAGATTTCATTAACAGAAGAAATGCTCACCGAAAGAGCGAAGTCTTGCTCTAGTTAGAACTGGACATTTGCATAAGTAGTAAAAACGACTTTTTTTGACCCCCTCCGCCTGACAGCTTCTGCAGATGAGATTGAATTTGATTGATTAAGTCTGCGTGATCCTCTACCTTCCAATGACCTGTAAGGGTTGCAGTGATAAGTGAGATGCTTGAGCGAGAGTATCCTTACAGGTAATTCGTCCTCTGGATGTTGTATGACAGCCATGTTTTGCTTTTTGTGGTGCATGTATGTCTCGATAGCTGCTTCACTGTCTGAAAAGATAGTTAATTTCTTCCACCTTCTTTTGGCAAAAAGCATAGTAGTGTGAAGCAATGGATGTTTTTATTGTGTTGAACTGCCATCGCGTCTGTTATGCCTAGTGCCGAACCTTTTCTTGCTAGCTCATCCGCTATCACATTACCCTCTATATTCCTACAACCAGGAACCCATATGACAGTAGTTTGAAGCGAAAAGTCCAGCAATTCTAGTTCCTCTCTACATTGTAAAACTATTTTAAATGAAATGAAACTGGTATCTAAGGCCTCGATAGCTGCTTCACTATCTGAAAAGATAGCTACTCTTGCACCAATCTATTTGTAGTGTTTTAGTGATTTGCATGCTTCTCTGATTGCTAATAGTTCTGCCTGGAGCACGCTGGGTAGCCAGGAAATGTAGATTTCAATGTCGAATCAACCAATCACCTTCCCTTTCTTCCATTCGGCTCGCGGTGGAAAACCTACCGTAAAATCTTTCTTAAACTTAAGGTCGGGGATTGTGAAGTCTGATTTGTTTTTGAGCAGTGAAGGTAACTGGTAGGAGGATCTTACTGTATCCATACGATCTTGTTGTCCAGCTTTCTATGTCTCCGAGTCTCACTACGTTGAATGTTGCGATTGTTTTTATGTGTAAATCTAATGATAATGGATGTGTTAGCACGTTAAGCGCTTCAGTAGAACAGGTGCTAACCGCTCCAGTGGTTGGGATACTTGCTGATCTTTGTATTTTGTCCAGCTTGGTTTGATTGTATTTATTTGCCGTAGCTGGCCACCAGACTAGTGCTGCATATATTAGTATCGATCTTACCATGGCTGTGTAGGACCAATTGGATAGCTTTAGTTGAATACCCCAGTTATTTACCCAATATTCTCGTGTAAAGAGCTACATTAGCTTTCTTCACCCTGTATTCTATGTTGGATCTCCAGCTGAGTTTGAAATCTAGGATAACACCTAAGTATTTTACTTGTTGGGAGATTAAAGTTTAGTATCTCGGTTTTCTTAGTGAATAGCGTCAGTTCAGTTTTACTCGGGCTTACACTTAAACCACAGTCTTTGGCCCAATTGGTGTGTAATCCCAGAGCTCCTTCCATGATCTCACTGATTATTGCTGGAAACATTCCTGAAACTATGATCACTATGTCATCCGCATACGCCACTGCTTTCGATCGAAAGATATAATTGACAACTAATAATCATAGCCGAAGGGATAAAACTCCCCCCTGTGAAGTTCCCCTGTTGACAGAGCTGTTGACTGTTAAAAGACCAAGTAAGTCAGTGTCACTTTTTACAACAGAGGCATAGGTATATCCATATATATATATATATTGGAAAGAAAACAAAAACAAGAACGTTCAAACGAATCCCTGAATTTAACTCAGTGTACTTCTACAAAAGGAGATATTTCTGTTTGCACTTCATACGCTTCGCAAGAAATTACATATTCCGAAATCCCGAATATCTTAACTCCCATAATCTCGGGATCCGGACTCTCACATCCCTAATACATGTGTGTGCATGTCCCTCTGATAACGTTGCCGACATGTGTGCGTCCCAGTTGTAGTTACTGTTTTTATTGTTTTTATACACGTACGTGATCCAGGTGAAATGTGTAATTCAACTCACTGAAGTAATAAATTTCTACTTCAACTCATAATTTGTGACCCTAACCTACCCAAAACGAGTAATGAAAACAAAATCTAATAAAATACCAAATAAGCAGTAAATGAGGGAAATATTCACATACATATGGCATGGCACATGTATTTGTACATACATACATATGTACGTGTTTATGCTCCTGTTCAAGCTGTTTCTCACATTCGACCGCCTGCCTGTTTTTCGCATCACCGAACCTCTCACTCTATTACCTTTTGTCATGCAAATCTAATAAACATTTTTATTATTGGCGCATATTTGTAGGCCGGAAAATGTATTGTATATGTAAATAATATAATAATTACAAAAATTTTTAGGGAATATGAAACATATATGATAGGTATTCCCGCTGTGATAAGCTCATGCCGAACTATACGCATTCACCTTAAGCCCTTGCAGAGAAATTAACTCATTCCGAGCTGTTGAATTTCTGAATAAGTAGCAAGCGAAACCATCTCTAACGAAGGTATGAAGGCTGCAATCCATATGTATTCTTCTAACAAAAGAAAGAGAAGAGAACTAGTGGTTTCAAAATTATTCAAGTCGGCCACTTGTTTGTGTTTCAAAATATTGGAAGTGTAAAAATTTGAAGTTATTTTAAAGGAAACTGCGCCTATCATCTTTTCAATGGGCTCTTAGATTTTCGACTTAGTTTTTCGGGAAAGTTATTGATATTACAGCTTCTTTATCGTATGCGTTATTTGCTTTGCTCCAGTCAATTCCTGTCCCTAACCACTAATATTTCGTACACTATCATGTTTCCCCGTATAAAGGTTAGTACTCACTTCACAGCCGCGAAATGTTGCTGGCAACATTGATTGTCAAATATAGGTATATATATGTACATATATGTTTTTTTATTTGTTTCTTATTATTTAAAGTTTTATTTTATTTTTTTTTTCATAAAAGTTTACATAACAATACAATTATTGTATGCATTTAAAAGTTAACGCTGTACTAGCATCAACTTTCAACCAAGCGTCAACTTTATGAGCATCCTCCTTGAGCAATTGGCAAATTTTGGTAAGAAAAGTGTTTTTAAACAAAAAAATATAAAGAAGATTTCTTTACACTCTTTGAGAAGACGTTTTGCATCAAAATGACATATCTTCGGAGTGCTTGAACTCAGGCACTTCACTCTGAAACGAACTGTCAGTTTTCGCTCAATTTTAAATTATCATAAATGCGCTAAATATTGCTTTCATATTTCACGTATTTTCACGGCAATGCGATTTGGATTTTGTCAGCAATTTCACCTGAAGTGCTAACTTAATCCTATGCTTTGACCTCGTTGTAAAATTATAAACACACAATTTTTTTATAAAAACATAGTATTGTGATACAACAAAAACTATATAAAGTACTCAAACTTTGCTCAAAATTTCATCAAAACATTCAACTTTTCAACGAGAATTTTTAGAATTTTTCTGGGTATGCTGTTTTAAAGCCCATTTTCTCCATAAAACAAATCTACGAATTTTGTTATATGGATAAAATACGCAACATCGTCAGGTGAAAAAATTGCCAAAAATCAATGACAATTTGCAATCACTTGAAACTTCCAGTTTGTTATAATAAAATGCATAGGGCTATACAACTGCATACCCAGAAAAATTCTAAAAATTCTGATGAAAAAATTGGGAGTATTGATTATATTTTGAAATATTTTCAAACATTTTGTTCAAAGTTTGAAACTGTACGTTATTTGGTTTTTGTTGTAAAAAATTAATGGTATGTTTATAATTTCGCGAGAGGGTGTATATAAGAAGAAATCGTAGCGGTATGAATTAATGGTGCAAATATTACATAGATTAATATTCTATCCTTCTTTGCTTACCTTCAAACTGGTGAAGATCACTGTCAAATGTATCTCAATAGAACTGATTTCTCTACGGGTATTAACCACGCACACTTATTACACACCTATGCATGCTCACATATACATACGCACATATTGTAAGCCCATTAGTGAGTGCGAGAACTACACATTTATTATGTGGAATTTTAACGCAATGTTTGCGAATATATACACATACATTTAAACAATGTAGATGCATGTGTTTACCTTCACCGTATGAATTACAGCGAGGACGCGTGCCAACTATGCCCTTAAATGTTCTGTACTTTTTTGCGGTTTTTGTTATTTGTAGACACAACTGCGGCATGTAATCGTATATCTAACAAGAATAGTAAATTTTTGGCGAATTTGTGCTATTTTAGATATACTTTAATTACCTTAATTTGGATTTAAATTGTTTGCCGCAAAAATAGCTTAGAGCCGAAATAGTACTTTGCATATTAATGATAATATTAAGCAGATGTTGCCTGTTTTTAGGCGCAAATTCATTTACTTCATTTCAAAGTTTTGATATTGAAAATAATGATATTCATGATATTTGTAATTCCGTTTTTAAGCTAGCTTTTTATTATACTCATTTTGAGTACGAGATGAAATTGCCTTTTAAACATGGATTTATGTGGTTTTTGCATACAGAATGGCTTATATTTTTAATGAAAATTAGTTAAAATTAAATTGAGAAAACTTAAATGTTCACATTTACAATCACAAAGGGTGCGGTGATTTTCTCGAAGGGCGTATGTACATAAATAACTATTCCAGAAACAAAACAGTCAAACTATGAGTAAATAGAACACATATTTACTTACCTCCGTATTGTCGTAATTATGGTATTGTTATACATACATACATAGTCAAATATGTAAATACTTGTATACTGAAACATTTTCATTCATTAAATGCTGCCACGGAAATTTAAATATGCGTGTGCATAATGCAAAACCACATGACAACACTTTTTCAGATTTTTTGTTTTTTGTATTTTTTAGTACTACTCTGTATGCATTAATATTACGTTTTAGCCCTGCCTTTTGTTTGCGCCTCAATGCGTTGTAATGTTTTGTGGGCAAAATGTCAACTGACTGCCAACAACTATTTAGCAAACTGCACCTGAAGGGCTTCCTGTCGACTTCAAAGGAAAGCAAGTAAAAAAACTAACAAAAACCTGGTTACTGTAAAAAAATGCAAAAGTTAAAAAAAAACAGCTACTTACAATGCAGACTTTTGTACAGCAAATACCAAAAACAACAACCTGTCGCTACGTGGCAACACGGACAATGACAGACACGGAGACGCGCAACAATCACTCTAACACTTTAAGCAAAAACTTCAGTTTCTTGCAACTTTAATATGAAGTGTTAACATGACTTCCGTCCGTCAGTCGACAAGCGGCGGTGTCTTATGACCAAATGGCTGAGATTCTTAGAAGGCTGGCGGCGAAGGTTACTAAAAAACAAATGAAGCGTATGAGCTGCTTGTACTATGGAAAATCTTTCCCTGCCGTGTGGGGATTAAGAATTATGTAAAACCACAAAAATTATGTTTACATGCATAGCTATATTAACATGTAAAGGGATTTACGTCTTTAAAACTATTTAAATGCGCCTATTTGAGGCTTTAACTAGGTTCAACCAGCTAAATTAAGTTTTTGAATTTTAAATTTCGTGCGCACATATTTAAAAATATGTGAGAGGTAACGCGCTTTTTTCACAATTTATTACTCGGCGTTGTTGAGATTAATGCCTTACAAAATAGATCTTACATAGCAGAGTATGTTATGTAAATTGATGGAAAGTTATGGTACAAGAACAGCGCTTGTTAATGTTGTAAACTAGAAGCAGCATGTAATTACAGTGAAGCATTAACATAACGAACTTGAAGGAAATGGACTCATATGTCGTTAGTTGTACTTATAATTTTATTATAAAAATACCTTATCTCGATCAAATGTCAACAGATATATTAATAAATAATTGATTACTGAGGACGCTTGTGAATACGAACTGACTGATTGCCGTGCATTCTGAAGAAGAAAACGCGCGGCAGCTAAATGGAAGAAACTCCGCGAATTAGCCATGATGAAGGATGAAATGCGCTTGTATTAGCTGCTAAAGCAACGGACCTCTTATTCTATATATCTATCACACGAAAGCGAGATAACGGATCTAAAAAGCGAATGAGCAGGTTAAATAAATAAATAAAAAGCAGAACTCTAGAACGGATTTCCTTAAGAGATTCAAACAGATTTTGAAAAATAAGCATAATTTAGGAAGTTTTTTCAGCTGGATAAATTTAAATTTTAAAATTTAAAATTGGGGAAACGATTTTTTTGTTTTCAATCAAAGCTTTATAAACAATCTAATATTTTTTTTTTTTTTCAAAGTTATATAAAAGCAAATGGCAGCTGCACCGCTTTTGTTCACCCAAGCCTATCTTTTCTTTAGAGGCGTATTTTAATTCCTCGATTATATACTTTAAAAGTTATGGAAGTATGAATGATTTTTTTTCATGTATCGAGTTTGCAAAAGCCGTGTCCTAAACAAAAACGTTAAAAAAAAAATTAGAAAAAAATTATTATTTTTTTAATGCTCTTGAATTTGCTGTTAAAGCAACTGAATTTGGAAAAATAAACCGTTTTATTTTTTCAAATTTCTATATGTGGAATGTGGGTTTTGACAAATCGTCTTTTCTTTCTGTAAAGACGCACCGCTTAATAAACCGGTATTTGTTTTTTAATTTTTTGATCATATTATTTAAGAAGCTACAAATTTTTTTATATATCGAGTTTTGCAAAAACGGTGGTTTAAAAAAGTTTAATACAACAGCAAGCAGCAAGTTTCCAGATTAAAGATTAAAAAGATTAAATGTATGTTTTCAGAAATAAAATAAATTAATTTATAAAAGGCTTTCAGAATTAAAAAAATAAAAAAAATATGCCTGATTATAAAATGTTTGGAAAAATTATTAAAAAAAATTAAAAAAAAAATATTAGTTTAATAATTTCTGAAAATTTGTTATGACTAAATGCATTTGAATTGTTTTTTCTTCTGAAAACTGTTTAGAACTCAACACTGTCAAGCTCTCGATAAAAATGCATCCCTGCTTTCGAGAAAAACGAAATTATAAAAATATAATAAATAAAAATTATAGACAACTTTCAGAAATTAAAAACAAATAAAAAAAAATTTAGAAAATTATATAAAGTTTTCAAAAGTTATTATAAGATTAAAAAAACTATAAACTATATTTAATTAAATTTTTATAAAAACATTAAAATAATAATAAAATATAAAATTTTATTTTTAATTTTTAAGTAATTTCTCAAAACTTTTTGTAAAACAAATTAAAAACGTTTATAAGATTATATAAAGTTTTCAAAAATTGTCAAAAAATTAAAAAAAATATAAACAATATATTTAATTAAATTTGTATAAAAAACTAAAAAAAAAATTTTTAAAAGCTATGGAAGTATGAATGATTTTTTTCATGTATCGAGTTTGTAAAAGCCGTGTCCTAAACAAAAACGTTAAAAAAAATTAGAAAAAAATTATTATTTTTTTAATGCTCTTGAATTTGCTGTTAAAGCAACTGAATTTGGAAAAATAAACCGTTTTATTTTTTCAAATTTCTATATGTGGAATGTGGGTTTTGACAAATCGTCTTTTCTTTCTGTAAAGACGCACCGCTTAATAAACCGGTATTTGTTTTTTAATTTTTTGATCATATTATTTAAGAAGCTACAAATTTTTTTATATATCGAGTTTTGCAAAAACGGTGGTTTAAAAAAGTTTAATACAACAGCAAGCAGCAAGTTTCCAGATTAAAGATTAAAAAGATTAAATGTATGTTTTCAGAAATAAAATAAATTAATTTATAAAAGGCTTGCAGAATTAAAAAAATAAAAAAAATATGCCTGATTATAAAATGTTTGGAAAAATTATTAAAAAAAATTAAAAAAAAAATATTAGTTTAATAATTTCTGAAAATTTGTTATGACTAAATGCATTTGAATTGTTTTTTCTTCTGAAAACTGTTTAGAACTCAACACTGTCAAGCTCTCGATAAAAATGCATCCCTGCTTTCGAGAAAAACGAAATTATAAAAATATAATAAATAAAAATTATAGACAACTTTCAGAAATTAAAAACAAATAAAAAAAAATTTAGAAAATTATATAAAGTTTTCAAAAGTTATTATAAGATTAAAAAAAATATAAACTATATTTAATTAATTTTTTATAAAAACATTAAAATAATAATAAAATATAAAATTTTATTTTTAATTTTTAAGTAATTTCTCAAAACTTTTTGTAAAACAAATTAAAAACGTTTATAAGATTATATAAAGTTTTCAAAAATTGTCAAAAAATTAAAAAAAATATAAACAATATATTTAATTAAATTTGTATAAAAAACTAAAAAAAAATTTTTAAAAGCTATGGAAGTATGAATGATTTTTTTCATGTATCGAGTTTGCAAAAGCCGTGTCCTAAACAAAAACGTTAAAAAAAAAATTAGAAAAAAATTATTATTTTTTTAATGCTCTTGAATTTGCTGTTAAAGCAACTGAATTTGGAAAAATAAACCGTTTTATTTTATTTTTTCAAATTTCTATATGTGAAATGTGGGTTTTGACAAATCGTCTTTTCTTTCTGTAAAGACGCACCGCTTAATAAACCGTTATTTGTTTTTTAATTTTTTGATTATATTATTTAAGAAGCTACATATTGTTTTACATATCGAGTTTTGCAAAAACTCTGGTTTAAAAAAAGTTTAATATAGCAGGAATGGATTTTTTGCAGAAATTATATTAACAAAAAAAAACCAAATTGAAAACCAAAATTTTGATGGATTTTTTCGAGAGTTTGAGATTATTTTGAGATTTATAAAAAGTTTCCAGATTAAAGATTAAAAAGATTAAATGTATGTTTTCAGAAATAAAATAAATTAATTTATAAAAGGCTTTCAGAATTAAAAAAATAAAAAATATATGCATGATTATAAAATGTTTGGAAAAATTATTAAAAAATTAAAAAAAAAAATATTTGTTTAATAATTTCTGAAAATTTGTTCTGACTAAATACATTTGAATTGTTTTTTCTTCTGAAAACTGTTAAAAACTCAACACTGTCAAGCTCTCGATAAAAATGCATCCCTGCCTTCGAGAAAAACGAAATTATAAAAATATAATAAATAAAAATTATAGACAACTTTCAGAAATTAAAAATAAATAAACGAAAAAATTTAGAAGATTATATAAAGTTTTCAAAAATGATTAAAATATTAAAAAAACTATAAAATAGATTTAATTAAATTTTTATAAAAACATTAAAAATTTAAAATTTTATTTTTAATAATAATAATGAAAAATAATAATAAAAAATAATAATAAAATATAAAATTTTGTTTTAAATTTTTTAGTAATTTCTCAAAACTTTTTATAAAACAAATTAAAAAATGTTTATAAGATTATATAAAGTTTTCCAAAATTATCAAAAAATTAAAAAAAAAACTAGGACTATGAATAAGTTCGTGCGGTTTTTTTCGAAATTTGAAACTTTATTGACGTAAAATGGTTACAAATTTAATATTCAAAGTATTGTCCATCGCTTACTACTACTTTTCCCCATCTTTCTGGCAATTCACGGATTCCCTTTGTGAAAAATTCGGTCGGTTTTGCCGCAATCCACGAATCGATCCATTTTTTGACTTCATCGTAATTACGGAAGTGCTGGTCAGCCAGGCCATGTTGCATCGATCGGAAGAGATAGTAATCGGATGGCGCAAGGTCTGGACTATACGGCGGGTGGGGTAGGACATCCCATTTGAGCGTTTCTAAGTATGTTTTGACCACTTGTGCAACATGTGGCCGAGCATTGTCATGTTGCAAAATAACTTTGTCGTGTCTATCGGCGTATTGCGGCCGTTTTTCTCGCAGTGCTCGGCTCAAACGCATCAATTGTCGTCGGTAGACATCCCCCGTAATCGTTTCATTCGGTTTCAGTAGCTCATAATACACAACACCCAGCTGGTCCCACCAGATACACAGCATAACCTTCAGGCCATGAATATTCTGCGCCGTCGTCGATGTTGAAGCATGGCCAGGGTATCCATACGTTGCCCGACGTTTTGGATTGTCGTAATGGACCCACTTTTCATCGCCAGTCACAATTCGATGCAAAAAACCCTTTCTTTTGTGCCGTTGAAGCAGTTGTTCGCATGCCATTAAACGGCGTTCAACGTCTCTTGGCTTCAATTCATACGGCACCCAATGGCCTACCTTTCGGATCATTCCCATGGCTTGTAAACGTTTGGAAATGGTTGATTGATCAACTCCCAAAGTTTTTGCAACCTCTTCTTGCGTTTGAGCCGGATCTTGATCGAGCAATTCCTCCAATTCGGTATCCATGAACTTTGGCGGCGCACCCTCGCGTTCTTCGTCTTCCAAGCCAAAATCACCACTTTTAAAGCGTGCAAACCACTTCTGGCACGTTCGCTCAGCTAGAGCATGCTCACCATAAACTTCCACCAAGATACGATGACTTTCGGCTGCTTTTTTCTTCATATTAAAAAATTCCCCGCAAAAACACATTATTTGGCACGAAATTCGACATTTTCAAGTGTGGTAAAAATATTGTTGTTTACGCTTCAAATAAAAAACTTATACTGACGTTTGTGCCTTACGACAGTAGCTCTCCAATGAATGTTTGGAAATGTGGATCGATGGAATAATAATCAAGTTACGCCATCTGTTGTAAAACCGCACGAACTTATTCATAGTCCTATTATAAACAATATATTTAATTAAATTTGTATAAAAAACTACAAATAAAATTTTAGAAATTTTTATAAATTTTATATTTTTAATTTTTTTACATTTTTTATTTTCTTCTTTGTGGAAACTGTTTAAAAATCAACAGTGTCAAACTCTCGATAAAAATCCATTTCTGCTTCCGAGAAAAACGAAATTAAAAAAAAAATGTATAAAAAGCTTTCAAAAGTTACAAAAAAAATTAAAAAAAATGTATATGATTATAAAAAGTTTCCAGAAATTATTAAAAAATTAAACAAGAAAAAAATGATAAAACTGTTATTAAATAAATTTTTATAGTTTTTAATATTTTTTTAAATTTTTCAATGATTTCTGAAAACTTTTTATAATCATAGTAATTTTTTTATAATTTTTTTTCCACATTCTGAAAACAATTTTCTGGCGCTCCTGTGCATTTTTGCCATGTAACGACTTCTTGACATTTTTTTACATTTAAGGAAACATCCGAAACCATCAACAGTGAATTTTAAACAATAATCCCTCAGCTTATTCCTGATTGTACAAAATATTTATATCCTCTTAATGGTAGTATCTAAAATTTCATCGAAAAGCAAGCGTCTCATTCTGAAATAATTCTAAAAGCAAAACGCTACAAACCATCCATTAACTTATTTCACAGTAAAGTGAAATATGATATTTATTTAAATAAGACCTACGCTAAGTAAAAATGTTGGCGCCGCGTCATTAAAGTAGGTGTGCAAAGGGCGGCTATGCTGATAAAAATCAGAATTTATTTGATAGTAAAGAAATATTGTCACTGCTAGTTAGGAGATTTTACTTAGAGTGAAAAATATTGTCCAGCAGTGAGGGTAAATAACTAATAGAGAAAAGGGTTCATATAGATTAACGGAAATAAATGAATCAGCTTTTCTAAGTGGTATAATATTTCTAGTGATTTTGTGATGAAACCCACATATTATAGTATCGTGATGCATAACACATCGCCAGACCTTTTGAAAGGCGTGTATATAACTTCTTGCTCCAATTGAATACTCCACCTTACAAGTAACCGAACAAGACAATCTGATTGCATTAAATTATTGCCGCAGTTAGTTATGTGATATGCATGCGATAAACCAGTGAACTGCTACACAAACACATGCGCACATACGTGCATGTGGGTATGAGTTACACCTGCGAGAGTATGCTACAATTTAAGCACGTTTCTGTATGTGTTCGATTTTATGTATGAATATAAATATTTTTTGTATATTTTTCTTCATTGCGGCTTGCAGTTAAAGATATTCGTCAAATTAGAAAGGCTGCAATTTTTACGTCGAGTGAAAGTACGCGTTCGACTCGATTGATTTTATTCATTCATTCGCCGACTGCATGGTTCAATACATTTCGATAGTTTCGAGTAACAGTAACTACATGCACTAAAAAATTTACGCATACACACACACATACGCGTAGGTACATGCAATTGTACAACTAAGTAATTAACTGCAAGTTATGTAGGAGAATGTGGCTTAATTTGGATTCATCGTCATACTCCAATTAAGTTTGTCGCAAATTCTTTGATGTACTTCCATATGTATGTACATACATACATAAACCTAAAATGCAATTTAAGTGCTTGTTTGTGAATGTATGGCACTAATTAATGATAGCTGATATTAGTAGTAGTAGTTGTTGTTGTCGTAGTAGTATTAGTTGTAGAATTTGTTGTAGAAATTGTAGTAGTAGTCGTATTAGTAGTAGCGGTAGTTTAGGTTAGGTATATTTGGCTGATCTGAATAGATCTCACATAGCTTACAAGCATCCGTAGTGTTACCAGCGTTGTTGGACCTGTGTTAAATAAACTTCATGTTGCATGTCTTGGCAAGTTTTAATAAACAGTTTAAACTTTTATCAGCAATATCCTTCAGGGATGAAAAGTATACCGATCCCAGGCAATTGTAACAAGTTCTGCTTAGAGTAGGGTAGTGCCAATGTTCCCCTTTCCTTTTTGCATAAGTTAACCGCGTCGTTCTGAGCAAATTTGATGATATGAAGTGAGGCAAGTCAGTATTTTACTTTTCTTCCTTGGGAATGATAAAATAAAGTTGGTTGTTTTTGTTTTGCAAGTTCATTGCATTATTTTGACAATCCAGTAGAAGATCGAGGCTTCCATATAGACTGTGCTTACAGAGTTAGCTCCTCGTCTAGCTCCGTCTTCAAAACTGAGAGTGATGAATATATGTTTGACGTATTCATCATAGACAAGCAGGCGCCTGCCTTAGCAAGCTCGCCAACTCTCTCATTTCCCTTGTGCATTGGTACTCAGTAGATAGTGACCAGTCTGTTCTCGCAGAGCTCGTCCATTTTGGATCTGCAGTGCTGCACGCATTCTGAGCTAGTCTTTACAGTCATTATTGCTTTAAAGCAGGTTGACTATCAATGAAGATGTTTGTGCGAGTGTTGAGGGGAGCAGTTCCAAGGCTAATTCAGTTGCTTTGGTTACAGCATATATCTCAACTTGAAATATGCTACAGTGATTAGGAAACCTGAAGTAATTTTGGAGATCAAACTGCGGGCAGAAGACAGCCACTCTTACTCCTACCGCCATTTTGGTTCCATCTGTAAAGAAATTGTATGCGTGACCATGGGATTCTAAGCCCTTCTGCCATCCATTCTGATATATTACAAAAGCAGACCTCTTGCCAACGTTTACTTGTGGAATAAAGTAGTGGGACCTTCTGTGTATGACCTGTATGTTACTGTGACCAAAAAGCCTTTGTGAGAATTGTCCAGTCATCCTCAGTCTTAGTGCAGTTCTTTTGTCTGAGTTTCTTACTAGTAATTTGATCGGATGCCAGCCGAGAAGTCTTTCTCTTGCAGCTATTGGAGTTGTACTCATAGCGCCGGTTACATATTTTTGCACGCTTTTCAATCTTTTAATGTACGTCATTTTATCATACGCCGTCCACCATGCTAGCGAACCCTAGCGAAACCATTGCGAGGCCTGTGCGTGATCGCAATGTGCATTCAACTCAAAATATAGATGCTATAAATAGAAGTGAAGAGGCAGACTCAAATTGTCGATTTCAAATCATGCACAAGTTTTGGTTTTATCGCGCGACTCTCTGTGGGGAATTTTTTGTTTAGACCCGCACCTAACCCATAAGAAGTTCAATTGGTTCAGAAACTCGAGCGTGCCGGCCATGCAATGCGTCGATCATACGATGCGTGGGTGCTTAAACGTTCCTTTTTTTGGGGTCGACAATAACTCTAAAATAAACTCTTGAGAACTTGCGAAGTTATAGCTGCGATATCCTGAATAAAAAAACATAAATAAATAAAATCAGCCATTCCTGAGCAATTAAATAAGTGCTCACATGCCGATTCGACTACACGATTTCCATGACTTCATCGACATTTTTGATCGTTGGCCTATCTGAGAGCGTCCCATCTTCTCTGTCCATATTATTATCAGAATGCAATCCACTTTATTGGATCCATAAACAACAGAAATGTTTTTAGTCTCAGAAAATGTAGAGCATTCACCTTGGCCGTAGTGGTACTGAAACATGTATCGAATTTGCTTTTGTTTTGTTTTTACCTCACTTTTTAGAACGCAGTAAATCTCTTTAAAAAACACAAAACTGTTGAATAACTTTTCTGAAACGTAATATCTCCTTTAAATAGCTGTATAGTATGACCTATTACAATAAATTTATTTATTTATTTATGATGAAAAAATTTGCAATCTCTGAGTTAATGAAATATATTTTTAGCTAATAAATTAATTAAAGTGTCTTTTAAGGAATGAGATTACAACAGATTGCAGATTGCACCTCTTCAAGTACGTTCACATATGCAGTGATTAGCAATAAATCCACAAAATTAATCTACCCATTCACATATGGCAGATTAGCTGCAAAATTGACAATCAGCTTGTCAAGTAATGCTAACTTAGAGTCTGTTGTGGCCATTTCAACTCCTATGCTTTTATATACAAATATGGGAATTCCTTTTGCAGCCTAATAGTTGAGATAGCTTCTCCTACCACAAGCCCAGACGAGTTCGACTGCTTCTTTGTGACATTGCGATCGTTTTTTATTGTATTACAATTATATTAATAAGCCTCTTTTCTTTGCCAGCGTCCACTTTATTTAGTTTTTACTTTGACGTTTCTCCTTACATTCGTAATAATAATTATCGATAACACAAAAAACATAGGGTTGTACGGAAAAAAGTCGCGTTATAATCTCAGATTGTTTAATAATCTCGGACTTTGGGAGAGGAATTTTGTAAGTACGGATTGTGATTTACCTGGAAAAAGTAAATAATCTATTTATATCTGAGCCTATTATTACAAGCGTAACATAGTAAAATTTGCGATGACTTCATTTGGTTCAAGTTCTTGAGAGCATAATGAGATTTTTCATGTGTTGTATAGAAAAAATCGACATGCCTTCGAAGGTACCATAAAATAAAATTTTTCTAAGGGGATGGGGCCTGGGATCCATCTATATACTCGTTTGAAACAAACAAGCAGGAAAGAAGAGCTATTCTACTACATCGCGTTAAATAATTATAGCACAGGAACTAATTGACAAGTTTGGCAATTTATTTGCTTCCTATTTAGTTTGAATCATTTCAGTCTCCTGCAAAAAGTATATAAATTTTATTGGAATTCCTACAAAAAAAAATCGACTACACAGTTCTATAGCCCATTGAATTTTGAAATCATAAAGTGCAAGGTTCAAGTTGCTAAAAAATCGCGTTGATTTTTGACATTTTTTTTGCTTTGCTCAGCGATTTTTGAGCCACTTGAAGGCCGTATCCAAGAGAGCCGCTCTTGAATATTACAAAAGAATTTGAGAAACTCCGCAGATATTCTACTTATCATTTGTAAAAAATAAGGAAAATAATTTTAAATCGACATATATTACACAACAATCCAACCGATCATACCGAGGTGAGTGCAAATTATTAACACTTGATTACTTATCGCCAACATGACTCGCTCCATTTACCATTAACCATATTTAACGAGTATTCGCAACCAATTTATTGCTATCAATTAACGCAATTAGTATCGCCCCAAATGGCTTACACACGATTTGTTAAATATACATAAGTACATCCATTTTCTATTCAGCTTTTTTGGCTACACCAAAGCTTGTTTTTTGCGCATACATAAATGTGCTAATGGCTATTTGAAGGGGATGCCGGTAACCAGCACGGAATAATGTGACGTTGAAACTAATTGTGGCACTTATTGTTTTATTTATTTTTTTTTTTTGTTTTTTTTTGTCTTTTTATAAGTAGTTTATTTATTTTATTTTATTTATGTTTTGCTTGTTTGCTTTATAAATTGGTTGGGTAGGGTTTAGACAGTTTAGTATCACTATTCAATCAGTTGTAGAGGAGCGAATTGGCTAAAAAAACCAAAAGCAAAAAACACAAATACGACGCGTCGGCCCTTTTCAGTGGCGCCCACTCATTTGCCCGGCTAATTGAAAGTGTTAAACGGTGCGTGATTGCCGTAGTAGTGGCTACCGCTGTGCTGAGATACCAACATAGGATTTTGCATGAAAATGAATAAATTAAATGCATTTACAATTGTACTTATGCCATTATACTGTAGTATTTTTATAGATTTACAACATATGTTTTTTTGTACTTTTTTAATTATTTCTTCTTTTCACTTTACGCTCGAGTGGCGTGTCCATTGCGCAACAATCGGTCATTTCGTTCAATGAACTGCTAATGGCGGCGGAAGTTGAAGTTTACCTTTTTCGCTATATCTTTTTGATGATTTGTGGGTGTAAAGTCTATAAATCATTACGCATAGAGTAGAAGTATATTATTTATTTATTTTGTGCTATGTTTCTTTTTTTGGAGTCTGCGTTGAAGTGATTTAATGCTTAAATGGATTTAAAAGCTTTGTCTGTCGATAGTTTTTTATTTAATTCTTACTTCTTTTTTTGTGTTCTTTTTTTCTTTTGGTTATTTTGGTTTTACTTTGCAAAATGAGGTTACTCAGACGCCAATGACAAAAAACAGCCGTATCGACAAAAACTTATATTTTGCCCAGAAAGCGGAAATGAGACAAGTGGGTGTAGCATGAATTTTAGCTTTGCAACGGACTGGCCTAATAAAGACATTAGCCATTTTAAGTGTGGGGGAGCAATTTCAAGTACTGCTTCTGCCTTGAAGTTGCATTGTCTCAATTGGCGATTTTAAAAGTGAGGGGATCCATGTCAAGTAATTCATGTGTTTTGGACATGGTCTTAAATTTTTCTAAAAATGGAGCCTACAATTGAGTAAAATAAGAAGTAAACTGAAAAATAAATTTTCAACACAAAATTTGATTACTTTCAAATTTATTCAATGTTCAAAATTTTTGAATCATCCATTGAATCGCACATTTTTATAATTCTTTTTTTTTTTTAATTTGTTCGCACAAAATACACTTAACAAATTTATTTGGAACAAGTTTTATTTTTTTTTCGGCCAAAATTTTTATGGAATTTTTTTTTGTAATTTTTGACATTTGTGAAAAATATCGCCTAAGATTTTTTCTTATCACTAATAGCTGATACTATATACAGTAATCAGTAATCCATTAACTTTAAGTTTTTTTTAATTCGTGCGCAATTTTTTTTTTTTTTTTAAGTTAATGATTTAAAAAAAACATTTTGCATTTTGATTGAAGTAGCTGATACCATTCTCAATAATACCTGGAAGTTCCATGGTTGGCTTCCATTACCTTTTCGAAATTTTTTTAACTCGTACAAAAAATTGCATGCTTTCAAAGTTCTTAATCTAAAAAAAAATTAACATTTTATTTAAACTTTTATTAAAATGAATTCATTAAAAGATGTGACTCATGGTTGGAATTTGGCATTGGGGCTAAGAAATTTAATACCCAATAAAAGGAAATGTAAGAGATATCATCACTTGAAAATAAATACAAAGTAATTTATGAAATATTTCTCTTATGTTGTATTACGTTATTTTATGTTGTACCATGTTTTATTATGTTATGTTGTATTATGGTGATATAAGTTATATTATGCTACGTTACTCTATTTTATTATGTTATGTTTTGTTATGTTGTCTTATGTTATATTGAGTTATGTTATGCCAGGTTATATATTATAATGTTTTGTTTTGTTTTTATGTTATATTACACTGAGTTCTGTTGTTTTATGTTTCATTATGTTATCTTCTGCTATGTTGCCTTGTGTTATATAGCGTTATGTTATATTATTTTATGTTAATTTATTAAATTTTGTAAAATGCCTATTAAATACAAACATTACTAAAAATATAAGACATAATCCTATGATAAAAGCTCTACTACATACACAAACATATATGTATGTATGTATTTCATTCTTTACGGCAACTGATTCATCTAACATTCATCATCAGATGCAACAAATTCCTCAACGTTTTCATTGTCATTTAATTACATATATCTTTTATCGCATGTTGCACGCCGTCAACTCTAATTTTCACTCGCTAGCGCTGCCAATCATTAGTCGCCGCTTTGCCTGTTGCATGCCGCCGCAGTTCAAGCACACAGGTCCCAACGCTTGACATCCAATGCAAATCTAATGCGCCGATTATCGCCACTTCATCGGCACCATGACTCACAAATAAATGTCTAACAAATAGTAAATACCGAACAATGCCTCACTACTTAGCACCTAAGCAAACGCGATAGGCCTCTTCTTGCTCCTTGCCCTACTTGCTATGCCAATCGTGCCAGTGCAGCCAACAATCATTAGTGGCAATTGAATTGCAAAGTGCAAAGGAGCAGCGACATTGGCGGCCTTCTTTTCTATAGTATAGTGAGTGGCGCACTGTTTCGCTATGCTATGCTATGCATTGCTATTTCTGCTCGCCTTTTGTCGCGTGTAGACGAGTTCAACTATGCGTAATTTCTGCTTTTTGCTTTCCATTGGCGCTCAAATGCTTTCTTAATATTACCGCCAATAGTGTGAATTATTGTTGTTATTGTTGTACTTTATTCATGTATGCCGCGATTTTTATGCTAATTTGTGGTGTGCGCAATAAACTAAGTAAATAAGTCGGCAAACTGAATTAAGTTTGCGCAAAAAATAAATTGATTACTAAGCCGACCACAGTTTGTGTTAGTGTGCGCGCTTGTGCGGGGCAAAGTTCATTGATTTCTCGACTTTAACTAAGTATTTTAATTTGCAATCAGTGTGGCTATTTGCTTTATGCAAATTGTTGATTACTCATTGGTGGCACGTTTAATCAAATTACTTACGTTTTTAGTGTTGCGATTACATTTTTAGTGTTGTCTGATCGCGACTAGAAGTTGCGCTAACAAAATTATCATAATAATGGGAAATTAATTAAATGATTAAGTGCGCGAAGCGCTCATAAATTTTTATTGTATGATATTCGAACAAAAATTTGCATAATTTTTTCAACTCGACTTTCGCGTAGCACCATAAATGATCTGAGTGCAATTTTATTCTCCTTTTTTATTATTAAAGCTTAATTGAAGAAAATATTCTTAGCACCGCTGATACTAACTTACTACATATCGGGCTTCTGGATACTACAACTTTTCTAATACCACTTTGCAAACCGTTAAATGTAAAAGGAGAATACATGAGATGTCATAAAAAATACTTTAGAATAGTTAGTTGTATTTCTGAAAGTAATAAAAGTACGATAAATCCGAGAAATTATAGAAAGAAGCTGAAATTAGTTAGGCATTACATGGATTTACATTGTAAACAATGCTTTCTGCTATTATGGCAAGAACAAAAATTTCATAACATTAAAAGCTGATAGATAATGGCCTAAATCGAGGTAGCAGTCCCAGCAACGCTATATGACCGCTCGCTGTCTTACCGGAATATTTGAAAACCATAACTAATGTTTACTGATCAAACATACCATAAACTAATTGCGCCAATCGTTTCTTTGTCGTGTTAACCTGCACCAATTGGAAACACTAAGTGAATCCAAGCCTTTCTCCACCTGATCTCTTTAACACAGAGGAGACCTTTCTCGTTTTCTGCTACAACCAGCTGGTATCGCATCGAATACTTTCAGAGCCGGATCGTTTGTATCCATTCGAACGACGTGACCCAGCCAACGTAGCCGCCGTCACCAACGTGCACAAGTTCAAAAATCTTCCGGAGAATCCTTCTCTCACACTCTTCAAGGAACGCCTCATCGGATGTTGTCATCATCCAAGCTTCTGCGCCATAGGATTGGGAGAGGACTTTACCACGCAATTGCCTACTTAGTCTAAACTAGCACTTGTTGGGAAGAGATTCTTCGTTGGATTTCAAGGCTGATCACTACCAGAGGGAATTTCGTTGATCTTATGTACTAACCATTGATGGTCCAGTTATCGCATTTACTCGTATGACTTCTGTTCAAAAATAATCGGCTACTCCTCCGAACTTCCGAGCATCTTCGCGGCAAAGAGCCTTACATAAATCCATAGCAAACTTATTTACCACATTGACAAACTTTCATTTACTAAGTGGGCTAAGGGAACTAAACTGCTAGATATACTTTAAGAAGTGGCGTATGCTAAGCGCAGAAAATGCAAGTTTATCATTTGCACCGACAGTAACTCATGCACTGATGCAGGGATTCAATAGCTCAATGATCAGAATTAAATAAATATCATTCGCATACACTAATAACCTTTACCTGAAAAATCAAATTGATATGGGATCCTGGGCACGTGGGAATCAAAGTCAACAAAAATGCAGACTGCCAAAGGCGCTGCGATGGCTCCATCTGTAATGTTCAATTACACAACAAAAAAATAAATATCTTCGCCACAATTTCAAAGTATTGGAAAACGTACATTCATAACTATTCTGATATTAATTCATCCAGAAAAAACTAAATCTTCCCACCGACATCGCTATTCCAAGGACAAAGCCTTTCATCCGCCAACTACAAATGCTCAGTTGGAGAAAAATTCTTGGCCGCGTACAGGGCACGGCCCGCGATAGGCAATCCGCCTATTCATAATAGACTATGGAACATCAGTTGTGCAGCCCAGTAGATGAAACGGATAAAGCCATAAACCAATCTAGCATAGCCAACTCACTTAGGCCATGTAGGCACATTCTAGTAGCACTATGAAATGTTCTCTCATGAGTGGTTGAGCAATTCTCCTGATCTTTTCTTATCTATTTGCGGCCAAATTAATCTGATTGTGACACATAATTTTCTTCTCTCCATGACCTATTGGCCTCTTGGAGAATATTATTTTTATCCTTAATATGCAAGTTGCCATAGGAATTCCAATATTGCTTCTTTCTGGCTAGCTCATTGGCCTTGCAATTTTCTTTCATGACCTTGAATGCGGTGCTAATATTATTTAGAGCTTCCAGGCATTCCCTAGCAACCTTTAATCTCAGTATAACTGCCACCATTGATTTGATGGCCGCCAGTGAACTGTGCTTCCAGTTAAGGGATATAATTCCTTTCTCTGAAAGCAATTTGTGCAGTCCACAGGGGGAATTTTAGCACGTAGAATTTAAGCAAATCAGAAGGTAGGCTTATCGAGACAAGTTTTCCATGCGGCGTCACAATGGACCATGAGCCTGAGTATGTCTCATAGGGGACAAACCTAAAGTAGGCATTTCAGAACCTCAAACTTACTGACGGTATTAAAAATATGGGACATTGCGCACAAAAAAAAAACATCAACTCATAGAAGAATTATTTTCCAATCACAGTGAAAAAGTTATTCCTAGCAAAGACATTTATCGTTAGGAAGCGACATAGAACTGTGAATCCGTCCATTTACAGAACAACATTAAAACTTACACCACAAATTGGATTAGAAACTCGGTCAAATATCACACAAAGAAACTACGCACCAATTTCATGCATTGACACAAAATTAGGGGCACACTTTTAACGACATTCTCCGGTAGAGAATAGATACCCTCGCTAATTCTAAATACCGCAGCTTATCTGGAAGCCAGTTACCTTTGGTCAAGTCGAAAAGGCAAGTTTTCTAGGTATACAGGCCGACAATAACAAACCGATCTAGGCGGTGCCTGGTAAGCTGCTACAACATTGATAACGCGTCGCTTGCCATTAAATAAGCAGAAAAAATATGTCATTTTGAGTGGCTCAATTAAATTTTTAACAGTTCATTAGAAAATACCTAAGTCACATTAAAGTGTCCGAGTCAATCAATTCCCTTGACAGCTTCCAAGCATAATTTTGAAACTGGCTCACATCTCAATAACCAAAATATATATTAGATAGCCTCAATGAACTACTAGCCTCAGAGCAAACAAAACCTTATCGTATGAACGAAAAAAAGAATTAAAACAAAAACAACAAAACATGCATGTAAGTGCAACAAGATAAACAATGCAAGCGTTAAGCCGCTAATGCCACCATATCCAGTTGTACCTCTGTAGCCTTATTGCCTGGCAGCTCGCTAAAGAGCCGACACTCGGTAACTATTTATTATGAGCGTAAACATGTTCGTACTCGTATATTGACTGAAATATAACCACTAAACCAACAATCACCAGCAGCTGCAAGTCTCAAAGCGGCTGAAGGTTCAACAGAAAGTTACAAAAAATTAAAATAAAAACAGAAAAATTCACATTAATGCAAAGTAAATAGTAAACTGTTATTTTTTTAATATTTTCCTATTTTTTTCATACCTAAATGCCCACTTACTGTCAACTTGTTCGCGGAGCGCGCGCTCCCAACATACAAAAGTCAAATAGCAGCGGTTGGTGCATTTGGAAACACTCGCATAAATGTCGTGGCATGTAGCAAGTAGCCGATTTAGGTGCATTAAAAATATATTTACATACAATAAAACACACTCGGGTGTGTGTGTGCGTGTGTGAGTGCATGCGACATATATCCCCAAATACTTGCATTGTATAGTGATTATTTGAGTGTTTGGACAATTGCTGGCTTTTGATTTGCAGTTTCCATCGCACAAAAATGCAAAGCAAGCAAAAATCAATAAACAGGACTTTGCCGTACAGCAGCAGTTAGTTAAGACAATCAATATTGCTGTTGTTGCGCGGCAAAATCGCAGTCAAAGTGGCGGACGCGCATGCATGCATATGAGCCTAGAGTATGCTTGTAGACTTCCAGATTGGCCCACTCACGTGACTACCCGTCGTTCGAGACTTATACGAGTAAAAGAAAAGTAATTGTTAAAAAAGGAAAATTGTTATAGCTTGTGGCAGCCTGCCTTGCATGTGCTATTTAAGCCTTCATTGCTCTTAGCTGTTGCTTATAAGTAATGGTTGTTTTGCCGAATACATATACCGGACATGGAATGCATACCAATGGCACTAACTGTATGTGTCGCGTTTGCCGCTGGGATCGTTGCTGTGCAGTTAACTTGTAAATTCAATTACCAATTACCAAACTTCACCTCGAATGTGATTTAATTAACTCGTTATTTTATAGAGCCGCTATTGTTGTTGTTGCTGATTCTTAGACTCTGGAGCTTTTGCACATGCCTTATAGGGGGTTTCATGTTGTGTCATACACAGTCTTAGGGTACCTTTTATAATTTGCATTTAACCTAAAAGCCGTGGAGCAGTAAAATATGTGGGCAATTGAAGGATGCAAATGGAAGACTTTTCGAGCTAATTTAGTTACAATTAGGCGACTCCCTTAAATGCCAAAAGTGGAAAGCTCGAAGCAGTTCTTTTCGGGAGTGCACGTTTTTACAACATCGTGCACAATTGCGAAACACAACATACAAAAAATTGTTGTTTTTGTTGTAGCAGCATAAACATTCTCCATAAATTAACGGAGAATGCTGCTGGAGTGACAGTTCTTGGCCGGGTATAAATCCGGGCCGTTACGCTAACCTAAAACAGACGGTCGGGGAGGGTTGCAAGTTCAGTCATATAGCAAGATTCATACAAATTCTGTACACATAAATGTTATTTTATCATTGAGAATAAAAGTCCGATGGTGAAAATTTATCTTTCGAACTTAAAGCTATTTAATGTGTGTTTTAAGTAGAAATAATAAAAACAATAATTTTCTTTATTATGCAAAAAAATCCGTTATATCCAGATAACAACAGGCGTTGACTAACTTCTGGCCTTGCTAACTTCTGCAGTAAATTTATCCGACTTATATAAAATAAATTGGATTTTTTACATTATCAGCACTTCAATTTTCATTTCACAATTGTGCTGGACTATTCGATGGCCCGAAGCTGCGAGCAATTAACTCGATGGGTATAATTCTTTCGGTACTACATCGGCATTGTATTTTTGGTGCCACCACATAGATGCTTTTGAGTAGTGGATATTGGCTAAATCCGGCGAAAAACTTACCGATTAACGGCAGCAGCTTTTTTTCAGACGCTCATTGACATAAATGGCTCACGTCATTGTTGAAGATGTCACGAACGCCACACTTTTAAGATAGCTGTGCAACTTTTGAATAATATTTCAGTATTTTTTCAATTTCTCAATTTCAATATTTTTGAAATTCTTGATACCGACAACAAGAAATTTTCTAAAAAATTTGTTATGAGCAAATGTCTATTAGCGCACTCGATCGGAGATCATTGAGATATGAACACTTCGTTTCAAAACAAAAAATCTGTCAAATCCGTTTGGTGGTCGATGTGTTAAAAAAACAAAAAAAGAGGAAAAAGTGGGAAAATTAAATTATAAAATAAATTAAAAAATAAATAAAGTGTTGCCCACTACAATTTTCTAATGCTGTTTTCTGTTTTTTTAAGTCGGCTTTTTCTGTGTCGCACGGAGAACGCTGAATTGAGAAACTTTTCATGGCCAATTTCTCTCAACAGTTTCGCGGTTTCGAGAACTTGTTAATGCATCTAATTTTGTCAGTTAATTTTCGAGGCTAGTAAAATGTAGAAGTTTTGGAGATTTTCGATGCTTTTACAAGCATCTGTCTAGCAATTTAACATTTCTTTTTTGAAGCTGGGAAAGTTTCAAAGTTTCCGAAGCTTCTTTTTGAGGCTATTTTCGCGACCAATTTGTCTGGAAAGCTTCAAGGTTTAATGGTTTCTGAGACTTATTCAAGCATTTTTCATTAAAGTTTTGACAGCTATTTTTCGAAGCTGGAAAATTTTCAAAGTTTTGACGGTTTTCGTTTTTGAAGCCTTTTCAAGTGTCCGCCGTATAATTTTGTCAGTTTGTTTCTTAAAAATATTAAAGTAAAACCAGGAAAAAGTGATAAATGTCGTCTAAATATCCACTACAATAAATTAACAAGTCAATTAATATAATTATTAAAACTAAAATTGCAATTAATGAAAATTGATCTATTTTTAGGCTTCTGTATAATAAGGAGGGAACTGAAAAAATTTTCAAACAAATTTAATATTTTGAGATTTCTTCAATGTTCAAAATTTTAGTATACAATTTTCGTTTTTTTAACATTTTTAAATTTTTAGAAACAAATAATTTTGTTTCGGAAAAAAATTGTACTTTTTTTCGTAAAAAAGGTTAATTTTATTTTGGAAAAAAAAAAATTTTAATATAATATACTTTTAACATACAGTTTTTCAGAGTAAAATATTTTGGCTTCTTAACATTTTTATATTTTTAGAAACAAATAATTTTGTTTTGGAAAAAAATTTACAGGTTAATTTTGTTTAGGAAAAAAATTATTTTAATTTTTGCATACAATTTTTTCAAAGTGAAATATTTCGGTTTTTTTTTAATTTTTAACTTTTTTGAAAAAAGATTAATTTTCATTTGGAAAAAAAAATTGATACCTTTTGGGAAAAAAATTATTTTATTTGGAAAAATGCATTATTATTATTTCTTCTTCTTAATTGGCGCTAGAACCGCTTACGCGATTTTGGCCGAGTTTAACAAAGCACGCCAGTCGTTTCTTTCTCGTGCTAACCGGCGCCAGTTGGACACACCAAGTGAAGCCAAGTCCTTCTCCACCTGATCTTTCCAACGCAGAGGAGGCCTTCCTCTTCCTCTGCTACCACCAGCTGGTACCGCATCGAATACTTTCAAAGCCGGAGCGTTTGTATCCATTCGGACGACATGACCCAGCCAACGTAGCCGCTGGATCTTTATTCGCTGCGCTATGTCTATGTCGTCGTAAAGCTCATACAGCTCATCGTTCCATCGTCTGCGATATTCGCCGTTGCCAACGTGCAAAGGTCCAAAAATCTTACGCAGAATCTTTCTCTCGAACACTCCAAGCGTCGCTTCATCGGATGTTGTCATCGTCCAAGCTTCTGCGCCATACGTTAGGACGGGCATGATGAGAGCCTTGTAGAGTGTTAGTTTTGTTCGTCGAGAGAGGACTTTACTACTCAATTGCCTACTTAGTCCAAAGTAGCACTTGTTGGCAAGAGAGATTCTACGTTGGATTTCAAGGCTGACATTGTTATCGGTGTTAATGCTGGTTCCTAAATAGACGAAGTCTTTTACAACCTCGAAATTATAACTGTCTACAGTGACGTGGGTTCCGATACGCGAGTGCGCCGACTGTTTGTTTGAAGACAGGAGGTACTTCGTTTTGTCCTCGTTCACCACCAGACCCATTCGCTTTGCCTCTTTATCCAGTTTGGAGAAGGCAGAACTAACAGCGCGGTTGTTAAGGCCAATGATGTCAATATCATCGGCATACGCCAACAATTGTACGCTCTTATAAAATATTGTGCCTGAGCGATTAAGTTCTGCGGCTCGTACGATGCTCTCCAACATCAGGTTAAAGAAGTCACACGACAGCGAGTCACCCTGTCTGAAACCTCGTTTGGTATCAAACGGCTCGGAGAGGTCCTTCCCAATTCTGACGGCGCTGCTGGTGTTGAGCAACGTCATCTTACATAGCCGTATTAGTTTTGCGGGGATACCAAATTCAGACATCGCGGCATACAGGTAACTTCTTTCCGTACTGTCGAATGCAGCTTTGAAGTCGACGAAAAGATGATGTGTGTCGATTCTCCTTTCATGGGTCTTTTCCAAGATTTGGCGTATTGAGAATATTTGGTCGATGGTGGACTTTCCAGGTCTGAAGCCACACTGATAAGGTCCAATCAGTTGGTTGATGGTGGGCTTCAGCCTTTCACACAATACGCTCGCTAGAACCTTATAGGCGATATTTAGAAGACTTATCCCGCGGTAATTGGCACAAATTGCAGGATCACCCTTCTTATGGATTGGGCAGAGCACACTTAAATTCCAATCGGCAGGCATGCTTTCATCCGACCATATTATGCATAGGAGCTGATGCATGCACCTTACCAGCTCCTCGCCGCCATGTTTGAATAGCTCAGCCGGCAGTCCGTCGGCGCCCGCGGCTTTGTTGTTCTTTAGCCGCGTTATCGCTATTCTCACCTCGTCATGATCGGGTAGCGGAACGACAATTCCGTCGTCAACGATTGGGGTATCGGGATCTTCACTTTCTCTGTGACATGCGCAGCTGTCACCGTTTAACAGGTTCGAGAAGTGTTCCCTCCATAATTTAAGATTGCTCTGTACGTCAGTCACCAGTTCGCCGTCTTTGTTCTTACAGGAAAACGCCCCGGTCTTGAAACCTTCTGTAAGCCGCCGAACTTTCTGGTAGAATTTTCGGGCGTTGTTCCTGTTGGCCAGCATCTCAAGCTCTTCGCACTCACGTATTTCGGCCTCTCGTTTCTTCTTTCGGATAATACGTCTCTCTTCCTTTTTCAGCTCTCTGTAGCGATCCCACATGGCTCGCGTTGCGCCCGATCGCAGCGTAGCTCTATAAGCGGCATCTTTTCTTTCTGCGGCAGCATGACATTCCTCGTCGTACCAATTGTTTTTTCGGGCTCGCCGGAATCCGATTTCTTCTTCGGCGGCGGTACGTAGGGAACGAGAAATGTGGCTCCATTGCTCGCGCATGCCGATTTGTTGGGCAGTGCTTTCGGAGAGCAGGAGTGAGAGTCGAGTGGCGAATCTTCTGGCTGTCTGTTGTGATTGCAGCTTTTCAATGTCGAACATTCTTTGCGTAGGTAGATGTACGTTTTTTGCTGCACAGAGGCGGGTGCGCAGCTTGGCTGCAACAAGGTAATGATCCGAGTCGATGTTGGGTCCTCGGATCGTGCGTACATCTAATACACTAGAAGCGTGTCTTCCATCTATCACAACATGATCGATCTGGTTTCGCGTTTTTCGATCAGGAGACAGCCAGGTAGCTTGGTGTATCTTTTTATGCTGGAATCTGGTGCTGCAGACTACCATGTTTCGGGCCCCGGCGAAGTCGATCAGCCTCTGTCCGTTACCGGATGTTTCGTTGTGCAGGCTGAATTTTCCGACTGTGGGACCAAAAATTCCCTCCTTGCCCACCCTGGCGTTGAAGTCGCCAAGCACGACTTTTATGTCGTGGCGGGGGCAGCGCTCATAGGAACGTTCCAGGCGCTCATAGAAGGAATCTTTGGTCGCATCGTCCTTCTCTTCCGTCGGGGCGTGGGCGCAAATTAGCGATATGTTGAAAAAACGGGCTTTGATGCGGATTGTTGCGAGACGCTCGTCCACCGGAGTGAACGACAGTACTTGGCGACGAAGTCTCTCTCCCACAACAAATCCGACACCGAATTTGCGCTCCTTTACATGGCAGCTGTAGTAGACGTCGCAAGGTCCTATGGTTTTCTTACCTTGCCCCGTCCATCGCATCTCTTGGATGGCAGTGATGTCAGCCTTTACTCTCTCGAGGACATCAACCAGCCGGGCAGAGGCACCTTCCCCATTAAGGGACCGGACATTCCAGGTGCATGCCCTCAAATCATAATCCTTAGATCGTTTGCAGGGGTCGTCATCAGTATAGGGAGGTCTCATCCGAGGCTTTTTTACACTTTTTTACCAAACGGATGTTCGGAAGCTACCCAGAGGATACGTGGGCTAATCCCGGCCGTTGTGAGCTGCTTGAACCATATGCAGAAGAATCGTCCTGGCCATTCCCAAGTGAATGGCGATCAGTAACTTTCCCCACTTGCGTGGACTTCTACACATGGAACCATCCACCATTTATTATTATTTATGGTGAAAAAAATTAATTTATGTTGTTGAGGAAAAAAATAAATTTTTGTTTTTGAAAAATTTAGTTTATTTGTTTTGGGAAAATTTTTTTTTTTAATTTTTGTAGAAAAAAATTAATAACTTTTTGAAAAACATTTTGTTCTTTTTTCTTGGAAAATTTAAATTTTAGATAAAAAATTAGTACCTTTGTCTTATTTTTTCTATCAAGAGATGGTTTTATATATTATATCGGTCTATTCAAATGCGTACTGCGAGCCAGTGAACAAAATAATAAAATGTTTCCCAAAAAAATTTGTTTAAAGTATATTTTATTCTAAAAATAAAAAAAATGTGTTTAATGTTAAAAAGAACCGAAAAGTATTTGTTATAAAATCGCTTCCATATGCTGATATACTTATATATATATATTTGTAGAATATATTCTGCTTGTATTGGTCTCCAATCCCTTCATTAGTTTTAGAGTGATGAACTTTAATTTTATTGCACTTTCATTTATTATTTCTAACTTTCCTCGTCATTAAAATGCTATTTCGTTAGTATTTGGGTTTATAAACAATATTTATCCATTATATGGTATTGTAAAATTTCTTTTATATTTTTCTCAAAATGCAGGTTTTCTTAATGTGCCATTTTTTCTCAAAACTAAATTTTTTTTAAACAACATTTTTTTTAAATATATTATTTTTTCTGCTTTCCTACTATTGTAATTTTCATATTTTATAACTATACTAAGGTGTGGGAGGCGGCTTGGTTAGTCAGTTGAGGAAAACAATAAGAAAGCTGGCAAAGAGAAAGGCTAAAATATTTATTAAACAAAAGTTGACATTTTCAGTTATTTAATGCCATGGTTTAATTGCGCCATCTTTGTGTTTACCTGCAATTATGAAATAATTTGAAAATAAATATTCACACGCTGTATTTTCGCTTTCACTTCAGGCAATGCAAGCATCCATAAATTTAATGTAAATCTATTTGCATAGTTGCACTGAAATACTGGGAAGACTAGAAATAGAAAATGTATGTGCAGTATAACCCTGCAGTTTATCAAGTTACTTGAAAGCTAGTATCGGAACTAAGCCATTTTGATACGATACTGATCCGGTTTCTATGTCGCTATACTTTGCATTCATTTTACAATAACTTGGGTGCTGATGCCGCTTGACAACAGTAAAATTAGTTTTTTCTAAATCTTGGAAAAAAAATGTTTACATATTTTTATTTTAAGCAACGGTGATTCAAAATTCAAGGCGCAACTAACTGACGCACTACTTTAAGATCAATTGCAAAAATATATTATATTTCATTCTTTACTCAAGCTTTCCCCTGAGATTATGAATATAATTAAATCATTTCTTCAATTAAAAAAACAACAAAAATATACAAAATAAAAAATTGAATAGTTTATTCTTGTAACTTTCATTTTTCACTACACAGACTAAATGCGCGCACACACGTACAATCATACATATGAACAAACACATCTGTATATGCGCATACAAAATAATGACTGCCAAAAACGAAGGGCCCTACTTTTCATTCATTAAAATTTTCTTATTTGTTGCTGCTTTCCAGCTGGTTTAAACAAATATTTTTTAGTTTTTCAATTTGTTTTTTTTTCTGTTTTGTTATCTTGCCATTTGCGTTGCCACGATTGCGTTGGCGATCCAGTCGTCGTAAATTCAAAGCCGTTGCAGCTTTGAGAAAATCGAAAAATTAAAAAGCAAACAAGAGAAAACGCCAAATAACCAGTAGTATAAAAATAACACATTCACAAATACAAATAAAATATTTATAACGTGTTTTGATTTTTTTGTTTGTACTTTTTTTCACCAAACGCAAACAAACCAAGTTACAATACAAATAGACACTAAAGCTGTGTGACAAATAGACAGGCTGAAAAATATACGAAATATACGAATGGGGACGGACAGACTCACATGTGCATTGCAATGACTTTTTGCCAACCGACTATTTGGCTGTCTCGCTACATGCAACTGCTTGCCTCACTAGTATTCGTCAATTCATTTAGCTGACATATGCACATACTGAGAAGTTGCAACATTGTACGTATTTACATATATAGTACATGTATGTATGTGCCAGAAGTGCTATGCCAGAACAGCCATCATCATTCATCCGCTACGTAGCCGAGCCAGACTTAATGGCTGCCTGTCTGACTGCAACGTGGCTGCTGCTTAGCACACATGCATGAAACTTACAGATGGATGTATGTATGTTTGTAGGCGTGTTTTTTCAGATTACTTGCAAATAAAATTATACCTAAATGCATTTACACTGGTGGCGAAAATTATTGAAAGCGAGAGTTTTTCTTGTATGTATGTAAAATACAAGTGGAGTTCCGAAATACGTCACTGGCTTTATTATTTACTAGCAAACCCGGCCCCCTTCGCTGGGCACACTTCATATTATTTATTTCTTTATTCTTTATTCAAGCGCTTTGGCATAAACAATATTTTTTGTTTTTCTATTTGTTTTTGAGTAAATATAAAATATAAATTGAAAATCAGGAAAAAAGAAGATTGTTTTTAAATTTCAAATCAACGCATATGAATAAACAATTGTCTTTTTTACTGATCATCCATGAATTTTTCGTTTCAATTTATATGTTTTATTAAACATTGGAGCTTTTTTAACCATTATCCATTTATATTTTTCAAAACAAAACACGAAAAAAAAATTTTTTTCCACGAACACATAATTTCATTCGGATTTCACATTAAATTCTCAAATTTCGTAAGAAATTATTCACTGTTCCAAAATCCACTCCAAAAAAATTCACAAACAATTTTTACATGTTGCACTTACGTTTTTTCCTTATGGCAACCAAATCAGAAAGAAATATTGACACATTGTAACTCACACTGTCAATTTGACAGTTCAGTTCCGCCCCAAGCGTTAAAAAAGTAAGCGACATTATGGCTGGTTCAAAAGAACGCTGTACCCGTTGCCAGTGCTCCGAATTACAACCAACCATTACGAAACCCATTTTCAATACTTACTTAACAATGTGCGTAAGTTTGGTTTAATTCGGTGCAAAGACACGGCGGGTCCACGTTTTGGCATATATTTCGAGACCCTAGTCATCAATAGGTATGAAAATTACCCCGAATTAAAGCACTTATCAACAGCTTTCATTTGATACCCATATTGCACATACACAACCAAAGGTTACCCGGGTCCACGTTTTGACCTATATCTCGAGACCCCAGTCACGGAGCGGCATGAAAAATACTCTGTAATAAAGCATTCACCAACAGCTTTCATTTGATACCCATATTGTACATACACATCCGAAGGTTACCCGGGTCCACGTTTTGACCTATATCTCGAGCCCTATTTCCAAAATAAAATATGATCCATGTTACTCGTGAATGATGTAGCTTTCGAATGGTGAAAGAATTTTTAAAATCGGTCCAGTAGTTTTGGAGCCTATTCATTACAAACAAACAAAGTTTTCCTCTTTATAATATTAGTATAGATGATTTGTTTGCCGAAAGAAATGAAGTCAATCTCTAACTTTCTGTGGGATCTAAAAGGTTATAGAATATTCTGTTCCACAAGTCCAAAAACAAAGATTGACAGTTTATTTTAAAATATCTTTTCAGAAGCCTTTATAGGCGGTTTATTTCCTGTAAAATATAAATGTTCATATGCACGTGAAACTATAGCTGTAATGTAGTAATGCTGCATACTCAGTTGTTTATTTTCTCATCAATTTAATTATTTAAATCCATTTCAAAATTAATTCATCCATTTTAAATTTAATTATGAAAAAAACAAATAATTGAACTTTCTTTCAATGTATACTATAAAAAATTAATATTTGTCATCGCGAACAGCACAAAAAATTATTTTGACCCTCTTTCGTTCGAATTCTATATTAAACCCAAGTACTTGATACGATTCTTTGAAAATCAACTCTTTCAATTCAATTCAAAGTTCTTTAAAAAACTCTTACTATCTCTCGTTGTTATAGGCTGTGTAGACTTTTTTAACAAATTTTTTATCTTTGAAGTCTCGGAAGGTAATTTGAAGAATCCAGCTTATCGGAAGGTTACGTAGTTTAAAAGCGATTGCAAAATTATAGCCAAACAGACAAGAACGAAAGGCACTACTTTTTCCTATATTTCGATATATTTTATTTTTAGAAAATTCAATCATATTATATTTAAAAAAAAATGTTTATCTTCAATTATTATATGTTTTTTTTTTAACGGATACCCACGAGCCAAAAAATTATTGTTTATTTAAAAAAATAAATAAATTACAAATTTAAAATTAATTTCTAGCACTAGCAGCTGCAGGCTATCCAAAAAATTATAAAACATGTTACCATAGTTTTGACCACCACTGTATTTTCACACACATGGGTCTTAGTATATGAATACTTCTATTATTTGCCCGACGACTTGTCTAAGTAAACGAAAAGCAACAGATAGTTGCAGTCGCAATCGTAATAGTCATTCAGGCAGTTGTTGTTTTGTTTTTTATTTTTTTTATTTTTATTTTTGCCGCCGTCATCTTTCAGCATGCAAGTCAACACTTCACGAAAATGCTTATGAATGAAATTTTTCACTTCGCACAAAATCAAACGTCGAAGAGCAGGAAAAACAAGTTCCTACTGTGGTAAAAATAAAAAAAAATTAATTTTTTTTACAAACTTAAAAAAAGTTAATATCGTACGAGTACTAACCAAAATGAGGCAACGCTCACGAATGCATGTAGGGCCTGTAGGCGTTGAACCCTGTTGTTAAAATTAAAAAATATATATAAATAAATGAGCTCTTCAAACACATACGAATGCATGTTCGCCTGTATGTTTGTTTGCATGTTTGTGTGTATGTGCACTACCATTTCTTTAATCAAGTATCGGCGTAATAAGCTTGGTACTATTAGGAGCTTGTTTTCATTCTCAACCAATCGCTGTACAAGCCAATAACAAGCACTAAAACAATAAAAATCGTTTTCGCAAATTATTATTTTTTTATAACGCAAGCAAATATTTGGCACACCCAACTGTTTTGCATACTCAATTTTATTATGTACATATTTGGAAATTGTTGCATACCGAATTTTCCATTTCATCAGTCGATAGACTATTAAGGCTTCTTGCTCAGAATTTGCAATTTTTGTTTTTTTTTTCTCTCTCCTTTTTTTCTAATCCAAGGACGGCTTCATCAGATGTGCTATTGTTTTACGATTTATCTATTGGCTACTGTTGCTGTGAAAAATTGTGCAATCTTAAAAATAATCAAAATGTGTGCCGTTTTTAAAACTTGCAATATACCCCATGATCAAAAAGTACCGAGAAGGTGAAGTTGGCTGTTTTCTTCGATTGCCAAGGCGTAGTGCACCGTGAGTACCTTCCATCGGGCCAGACAGTCAATAAGGAATATTATTTATCCGTTTTGAAGCGTTTGAGAGATGTTGTACGTCGCAAATGGCCGGAAATGTGGGCAAACAATTCTCGGACTTTGCATGATGATAACGCGCTTTCGCACCGAGCCCAAATTGTGCTGGAATATTTGACCAAACACCAAGTAAATATTATCGTGTAAGCACCGTATTCACCTGATATGGCCTCGTGCGATTTTTTTTTTTTTTTGTTTCCCAAGCTGAAGTTACCACTTCGTAGAAGGAGATTTCAGTCGATAGAGGAGATCAAAGAGGATTCGAAGGAGGAGCTGAATGCCACCTCTTCGTCGGCCTACCGGGGGGGCATGGAGGACTGGGTTAAACGTTGGTACATGTGTGTTGCTTCAGACGGGTCATATTTTGAAGGAGATAAAATAAATTTGCCTGAAATTTAACTCTGTTTTGTTTTATTTAATCATTCCCGGTACTTTCTGATCATAGGGTATACACCTGTGTTCACAATAAAAGCAGCGCGGTATATTGTAAAGTTTTGAGTATATATTCCTTCCCATTCTTCTCTAACATCGCAAAGAAAGCAAGGTCTGTCAGACTCCATTTAACGCCGATAAGATCAAATAAATGAAAACGCCACGCGATGTGCAAAGTTTGAAGCCTGAACATGTAACTACAGTGGCTCAATAAAGAACTCGGACACCCAAGTGATATGATTTTAAATCAAAAAAATATATATTAAAATGCAAATCAATTGCGTTTATGTATCACATTTATTTTCGTTCTTCAAGCGTATTGCTCAAAACTACAAAAAAGATAAGTAAAATTCCACTCATTCGTACATAGAAAATACAAGCATAAAAACTTACCCAAATACGTGACAAAAAAGAACTCGGACATTTATGTAAAGCAGAGTTAGGCAAATAATATTTAACCAACAACAATATAATTAATTTTAGTCAGTAAGCATTTATTTTTTCTAACAGCATACAGTCTTCTTGGCATGGATTCGACCAGTTTCTTTTATGTTAAAGGATCCATTTTCCCCCACGCTTCTTTAATCTTCTAGGTCTTTTCCGTTTCTAATAACATGCTTTTTTAGTTGGTTTTCCAAATTAGCTCAGAGTTTTTAAATTTCATTGATGTCTGATTTTGTGGAGGTGTTTCAAGTTCTGTAGAGCAGTTGTACATAAGCCATAGACGGGATCGTTGTCAGGAAAGTACTGGAAATTGTTCATATTGTTCATAATTCCCATCTTTTCAGCACTTTTTTTTCATAATTGTTAGTTGTTGTTTGTGGTCCATATTGCCGTTAATGAGGCACAAATTTCCAGTACCATCAGCGGACATAAAATCCCATACCATTACCGACCCACCAACATGGCTTACTGTCGGACGTAATTTTTTTTTCAGCAACTCTTCATTAGGTCTTCTCCACATGTATGATTGTGCATCTGACCAAAATATGTTAAACTTGCTTTCATCTGCAAACAAAACAAGCTTCCAGAACTCGAAATCCTTATCCCCATGATGCTTTGCGAATTTCATTCTCTTGTGTCCGTTAATCTCGTTGATGAAAGGTTTTTTTTAGTGCAAGTCTTCCATTACAATTATTCTTTCGCAACACTATACATATAGTTGCAGTTAATATTAAGGTATTGGGCGACTTCTGTTGCCATCTTAGGAGCGCTCGAATTTTTATTTTTCTCAGTTTGTTGCACTACCTGCAACCGAAAGCAGTTTCGGTCGTCCCGATTTCTTCTTATTTTCCACGGATGTTGTTTCTTTGAAACGCTTTATCAAGACGTATACAGTGGACGGGGTCTATCAACTACTTCTGCGATTTCCCGAACGGTTTTACTCTTTTCATAATGCCTAATAATTATATTTCTGGCTTCAACTGAGCTTTGTCCGCGCTGTCTAGCCATGTTTATAATTTGGACTTTTATTCAATAAAACGCGACCGAAATTTTATTTTAATTTAAAAACAATTGCAATAATGCCAGATGTCCGAGTTCTTTTTTCACACCAATTTTGCGAATGCCGTATGATCTATTTTTTACAAGAAGGAGGTAAGAGATTTGTGAATTATTGTTACTATTTTTAAAATCCTATTTGAACACCCAATAGAAAAATATAAAAATAAAAATATTTAACGTGCCTTTCTTACAAAAATTTTGAATTGGAAGCTGCATGTTCGAGTTCTTTATTGACCCACTGTATATATGGGACAGTACGTTTTTGAAGGAGTAGAGAGTTTCAATTACCGGTCAGGTACTAAGAAATTAAGACACTAATTCTGTTGAAGTAAATAGTGAATATATCCGTGCAAATCACAACTACCTCACATGAATAACCGCACACCCTGTCGGCCGCCGTAGCCGATTTGGTTGGTACGTGACATTTGGAAGTACACAACTTCGAATCTCCGGGCATGTAATATCAAATGGTAGACAAAGTTTTTTCTAATAGCGGTCGCCCTCGAAATGCAATGGCAAACCTCCGAGTGTATTTCTGCCATGAAAAAGTGTCCTTTTAAAAAATGTTCTGTTTTTAAGAGTCGGCCTAAACTTGTAGGTCCCTATAAGGAACTACATCAAGGCGCATACCACAAATAAGAGGACGAGGAAGACCAAACGCCCAATAAAGAATATAAAGAATATAAGAAAATATATATATGTATGCAGCTTATTTAGACATGATCCTTATTGTGGTCCAATAGTAACCACAAATATTTCTAGTTGAAGAAATCTTACTTGTATGAAAATGATTGGGAAGTTGGAGCAAAATTAATTTTGTTTTGAATAAATTTTTTGCGTAATAAAAAAATGATTTTGGGTTATTGAAATCTTTATTTTGACCTTTACACGCTCTATTGCTTGTCTGTTTGTATACTGCGGTTAGGCATAGAATTTACACAGTTTAGAAAGTACAGAGAAACGTCGATATAACGGAACTTGCTAAAATCAAAAGATCAATATGACAAAATATTTGCTAAGTTCTTTGGGAAAAATCTCGTTGTTTCCAAATGATCTATACAAAAAAGGCTCATAGATATAAAAAAAAAATCATTATAAAAAATAAACCAGCACAAGCTCAAAAAAGTCAACACACTTTAACAACTAGAAAAAGAAAACTATACGACGTCTGAAGAGGACCCGACCAATTGACCTTTTGACCAATAAATATAAAAAATAAAAAATTCACCTGTTAAACTAAATATAATTAAATAACTGTTCCGTGTAAAATCTTATCACTGTATATCTTAAACTGTATCCGACTTGGCCATGATGAAATATGTTTAAAATTTTTCTAACTAATTGTTAAAAAATATACTTTTTGTCTGTATGATAGGTTTTTGATTAATATGAAAAATAAAGAAAAAAATATAGATATATCGAAGAAATTTTTACCATATAAACCTTCTGAGTATGCATTGTAGTGTGGACTATTATTACCAAATCCTAATCTAATACATAATTGGGTTCCATATTCTAAACTTTCGAGGGCGAAAAGTATTATGTTTTACAATAGAAACGAAATGTATAGACAGCTGACGTTGCCACACTTATCTTGCTGTATAATCACTTACATACTTGACTACACCAATTAACCCATTTACCTTTTTCCAACAACAAGAAATAATCGATAATTTGTTAATCCCACAGCCTTCTCTGTTCAAGAACAGCTGCTAATGTTCTCAATGCACTTTAGAAGCGAGCTTATCGGCTTATGTGCAACCAATTGTTTATGTGTGTGTATTTTAAGAAGTATGTAAATACTGGTTGTATCGAATTTAGAAAAAATAAAGAGTGCTTAGTAAACATTTATTTGCTTAGATAATCGCTGTGCGATTAATACCACAGAAATAAAGCAAACAAGCTGTGGCTTTACGATCGAAAACTTGAAATCTATTATGTACTTAAACACCTATGTACATATGTACATATGTAAACAAGAGCTTAGACTAATTTATGACTGCAAATACGCTGGTAAAGACTGCGAACGCGATGCTATTGTTTAAACAAGAATGTAAAGCATTGAGAAGTCATCATAAAAACTTAGCTGGTAGGAGTAAAGGAGAGTTATTATGTACTCAGAGCTCCACAAACTCGTTCAATATTTAGTTGGAAAAGGTTTTCAATACATACGAAAGTGTAGCAAGAAAGAAAAAAATTATATATTATATATATATATATATATACATATATATATATATATATATATACATATATATATATATATATATACATATATATACATATATATATAACTTGTTTTATTTATAGGAACGTATATTTTTGTCACACCCTTTGGAAAATTAATATTTTCAAAATGTTAATCTCAAGGCCAGAATTTAAATAAAACACACAGTTCTACTATACTGTTTGATTTATTTGGGCTATCGATATTTCAACTTCTGTATGAAGTCATGGGCTAAAAACGAAATAAACAACTTCAGGAAATTATTTATTCAAAACATCTTTGCAAATTTTAAAACAACTTATTGGGCACCTTAATGTTAACACTGATTTATGGATGTATGTATAAAATTACATGATATTTTCATCCTTTTTTCCAGAACGCTAGATATTAAAGAAGAAGATGACGACAAGGACGACATACAGGCGTTTTCGCCACCAACGAATTATATTACAATATCTCAAGGGAAAATCCAGCTAGTACACCAACAACACTCACAGGAAAGTGATGTTTCCGATGCGCAAAGTCGAAAAGATCGGGTAAGTCAAACAAAAAAAAGTGTATTATTCTACAAAAATTTGGGTAGGTAAAAACTAACAAATTAAAAAAGGCGCATTGATAAGACATAAAGAAGAAATTAAACAAAAATTACCATTAACTAACATTTTTGAGCAAAACTTTCGTCATACCGCTTTCTTGTTGTTTTGTTTTTTTTTTTTTTTTGTTTGTTATAAAGCAAGTGAAATTATTGAGTTTTTTTATATACCTATGAATAAATATGAATTCTAAAAATACTGTGTCAGCCGATTTTTCAATTATTGTATACCTTTTTGGAAACAAGAAAATATGTTAAATAGTTTAACCCATTAGATCCTTTAAGATAGGAAAAAATACATTTCTATAGGATTAAAATGTTCTAGAAAATTATAGTTCAGAAAAATTTACTAGAGCTCTTCTCAGGCAAAATCTTCATAAAAATAACGTAAAAGTCAACAAAAACTAAAATAGCAAATAGTTCTCTAGTTCCCCTTAAGCTGTGCAACAGTTCTTACACTTTCTTTCACAGGCATTTGCGGTGGGAATACGAGGGGTGCTTTTTATATTTCGGGATTAGAGAACAAAAACAAATTTTAATCATCGAAAATGACTTTATTGTTTTTCAAAATATTCTCCATGAAGATCTATACTCTTTTGCATGCGTTTGAACCAATTGTCGAAGCACTTTTGCCACTCTGAATGAGGTACCTCCAAAACATGCATTCTGAATGCCGCAACCGCTTCTTCAGGTGTCGAAAAACGTTGACCTCTCAGTTTGTTTTTTACGTACGGGAATAAAAAGAAGTCATTCGGTGTCAAGTCAGGACTGTACGGCGGATGACCCATTAATTCGATGTTTTGGGTGCTCAAAAATGCAATTGTTTGAGCCGATGTGTGAGAGCTCGCATTGTCCTGGTGAAGAGTGATCCGTCTTTGGCGATTGGTTTTCCTAATTTCTTGGAAGACAACTGGCAAACAAATGGTTGTGTACAACTCAGAATTTACTGTTCTGCGTTGTTCTAGTGGTACGGTTGCGACATGTCCAGTTTTTCCGAAAAAAACAGGCGACCATTTGCTTGGAAGTGCTTCGTGCGCGAAAAACTTTTGTTGGATTTGGCTCATCTTGAAACACCCATACAGTTGACTGCTGTTTACTTTCGGGCTCATACGCGTAAATCCATCTCCTGTCACGATGTCATAGACGTGTTTCGAAGCACCGCGATCGTATTTTTTGAGCATTTCCTTCGACCAATCGACACGAGCCTTTTTTTGAGCGATTGACAAATTGTGTGGGATCCAACGCGAACAAATTTTTTTGACAGTCAAATGTTTATGCAATATTGAATGTATGCTGGTCCCACTAATGCCTAAGATTGTCTCAATCTCACGATAAGTCACATGACGATCTTTCAATATCAGTTCGCGCTCAGCATCATTGGTTTTCGGAACAACAACTGATTTTGGACGACCTTCACGAAATTTGTCTTGGAGTGAACTACGACCACGACTGAATTCACCATACCATCGATAAACACTGGTTCTTGATGGGGCTTCATGGCCAAAAAATGAATTAAGTTCATCCATGCAATGTTACTGAGTTAATCCACGTCGAAAGTTGTAAAAAATAATCGCACAAAAATGTTCACGATTTAATTCCATTTTTGGACCGAGATGATTCTTTTAAGTTACTGTAAACAACACAAATAGCGCTGGTATTTCAAAACGTGCTGAGTATGTAAAAGCCAAAAAATGTCAAACTTTGCGATACAACTGTCAGTTGCCTGATTGCAATACCAGGGTTGCCAAATCCCGAAATATAAAAGGCACCCCTCGTACACAAAGCCGCTAACTGCGTCGTTAAAAGCATTTTAGTGCCTTAGGAGAGAGTTTGCTTGTTCATGAAATAACGAAAGCTATTTTAACAAAATGTAAACTTTTTTAGAACTACAACTTCACACAAGTATTTTTTTTTAAACACAAATGTATACTTCTGCATAATTTTTTATTAGTTATGGTATTTATGCAAATTCGGACACAAAGTTTTCAAGAATTAATTTTCCAATTACAATTTTTTTAAACATGATGCTTAAAACTAATCAATGCGCCTTTTGTGGTATTTATTAAAGACGAAGTACGCATAAAAGGGTATTAGCGATCTAGTAGTTTTCATTTGGGTTCTGTATGGAATAATTGGTAACGAATGTAATAACAATTTAATATGGTAATTAAAGCTAATAACATAGATGAAATGGTTTCTCATACTCATATTTCTTTGTATATAATTTTTTATCTATGCTTATACTTCTACATTCATATGATAACTTCAGCTTTGGCTTTTCGTATTTCGTATTTCCAAGTGTAAATATATAGCAATGCTATTTTAGTACTTATTTCCGTATTAGTAAAATAACCTTTTTCTCAAACGCAAACCACGCATTATAATGTATCTGGTTGCATTATAAAAGTAAAACATAATAGTCTCATAGCAAAATCGATCGAGTGAGAAGTTTACTGGAGTATTGAAGAATAATGTGGTAAGTTACAGTTTAAGCCTTATAGAGCCCTATAGACCCTTGAATATTTTTGGTATAAAAAAACTTACATGTAGCATACTACTTTCAAACAACTAATACGCTTTAATTGTTCAAAACTCTACGTGCAGTGTGGACTTACACTAGACCTAACACTATTAAACACGTACGTCCAGTCATATTTTTTTTTTTTTCTATTTTTGTAATTAATTTTTTTTAATTAATAAAGTTTCCATTCTATAGTGTCTTCCGCCAAAAATTCAGAAAAGCAGTCTTAGTAAAATTTTATTATGTGCGTGAATATTGAAGAAATAATGATTTTTAGTTGTACTGAATTTAAAAGTTGCACCACAAACTTTTTACAAGTGAAATTTTTGTTTTCACAAATAAGCGAACAGAACGGTTCAATCGACATAGTTTCAAAAGTAAAACTTGAATGACCCTCAGCATAGCAATTATCAATACTGAGGTAGGTAAGTTGGTAGAAATGGCCTTCGATCTCTAAATCATCTCACTAAAACTATTGCCGATTCATGGTGACACTACATAGCAGTTTATCTGCTACTCCTCTTTAAACCATTTTGTTTTAGGTGTAAACTCATTGATCTGGCTGACACCTATATCCATACGGTCGTCAGTGTCATTCAAAAACAATAAGCCAAAGTATCTAAACCTCGTGGCTTGGTATGCAGGGTAGTAATTGAGAAGGTGTCTGACAGACTATTCGTCCTCATCATTTTTGCAGCTTCTGTAATGGTCAAATTGAGGTACGTTCAATTTTTGAGTATTTCAACCTAGGATACAATCGCCTGTGAGCAAAGCAACTAGCATAGAAAAGTTTTCCGTGACCGATTAAGTAGCGAATTGGTGACAACCCCACCAAGAGATTTAATCGCCGCTTGGCTATCGGAATAAATATAGACTTTTATAGAAAGGTAGACACATTTTTGCCTAACCAGACAGTTACCTCACTAAGAAGTGCAAAACTTTATTAGACATCCTGGACTAGGTTGGATATATACCATATAAATAAATAAATAAGATTAGTAAATAAAAGATATGAAATACCGTTAGAAATTGTGAAGAGACGGCTTTCACCATGTTTCATATCCAATTTTCAGCTAGAATTAGGTAAACTCTTAAGGGGGAGGTAGGGTTTAGCGCTAAAAAAAAAACACTTTTTTTGTGAATTTTTTACAGAAATATGGCTTAAGATACTTTAATAAAATCAGTTGCATTGTATTGTACATATTTTCAATAAGCTTTTAAAAAAAAATTAATAATAAAATATTGACAAATAAGCCCATGACAGAGTTTTTTTGGAGATATGTTTTTCGAGAGGTGCTCTGCGGTGCCAATCGGCATTCGTCGTAGAATCATCTGAAACTAAAAAAGTCGAATTTTTCAGTTATAGTATGACGTAATGCTCCCCCCTACATTAATAAAAACTTTTTTTTTCATTTTTGTAGTTTTGGTGGCAAAAAAACGTAAAACGAGCATTTTTGGCGAAAAATTTCGCCATATTTGTAAGTGAAAAACAACCTTAAAAAACAAAAAATAAAAAAAAAACAGTGTAGGGGGGAGGTATTTTTGATTTAGAAAACGTGTGCCAAATTTGAAAAGAATCGGTTGAATAGTTTCGGAGTTGTGATTGGCACCGACTTTTAAGAAGTCGTTTCGGGAAAAACGCGTTTGAAAAAATGACTCTGAGAAATTATCGATGCTCCGCATTCGAGGTAGAGTGCCTACAAAGGCTATAACTTTGAGAGTTCTGCTCCGATCCACTTAAAATTTTGACACAACATTCTTGAAATGATTTACTATAAGATGAGTGAAGAAAAAAAATTTCGATTTTGTGACCCTACCCCCCCCCCCCCTTAACCCCGAAAAAATTGCAGGATCCCGGCATCGCCATTTAGAAGCCTCAAAACGTCCTAAGTAAATAAATAAATTAAATAAGTAAATAAAATATGTAAAATACCGTCATAAGTAATGCATGCAATGCTTTCACCATTATTTATATCCAAGTTTCAGCTAGAATTAGGTGACTTCTAAATCTCGAAAAGTCCCGAAAAAATTTCGAAATTCCGGTATCGTCATTTGAAAACCTCAAAGTCCCGCTATTTACTCAGTGGTTCGGGATTAAATGTCATATCTGTGCGTACTTACATACTTGAAAGCTTTTTACTATCTCCTTTTCGCCCCAACAAAGCGAGTGTCACGTACAAATATGCTTCAGCTATTAACCTTCAACAATTTCAAGATTACGTATTCAAAACTGGGTTAATTATATACTTGAAATAATGAGTGACTTGCTTTATTTCGTAAACTAACTAATTTTCCTTCTTAAGAGTTGCATACTACAAACGACATACATACATACATACTTACATGCTAATACATTTCTCCAACAACCCTTCTTTCTGTTGTAGTCATCTAACGGTAAAAATATCTGTTAGAACACACATAATATGATGCATCATTTGATGAAGCAATTTCATGCACTAAAAAAGCAAAGTATAGTCCACATTCATATATATGTTTCTAAGTACGTGTATGTGTGTGTGTAGAGCAAAGGGGGCATGTGGAGCATGTAAAGCTAAAAACATGAAATAGAGAGAAAAAACATGAAACCACAAAGGAAAAGCATAATCTCAATTGCAACCGACATTTGAAGCAGCAACAGTCGGCCAACAACAACAACAATAACAGCAGCTAGCACAATTACCAACAACTGTAATTAGAACGAGGCGAAATTCTATGTTTCGTGGGCATGACATGCAACTCGAGGCAACACCTGTGTTTCATTTTGAGAACGCTCCCAAGTAAAAATGCACACGCATATCAGATGTGCATACATACATATACATATGTATGTATATATGTAAGAGTATGTGCACCTAAGTGCAGGCCTATGCATAGTACAGACTTATGTACGCGCCTGAAAGCATATGCATTTTCTTAAATATTATTTGACTTTTGGTGCGCACGAGTATTAATGTGGACCTCTCGCAGCGCTCGCATGCTGTTTGATGTCAGTTTGCCGATAATAACCAGAATGTCTGTCTAATACATCATAGTCATAATCGCTTACATCGCAAATTTTGGGCTTGGTTGGTTACTGGCTTTACGTGCGTTACATTGGTTTTATTTTTCCATTCAAGTGAGGTCTTAAAATAATATTCTTCAGAATTGTTATTACATTCAGAGTTGAACTTTTGAACTTGAGTAGCGCTGCATGAGATTCAGAAATAATATATTGTTTTTTGAAATTAATTGCCCAGCTATTCAGTGATTTTCTGTCTCAACTTCAACCTCCGTCAAACTGCTGAGAAGTTGCAAGCATTTTTTTAAGCAAATTTTATAATAAGAGCTTTAAAGTCTTTTCAGCTTAAAATCTAAACACAAATATTGCATGCTATGCATTTTAGTATAATACTTTATACAGTTATATCGGAAACAAGTGTTTGTAAAGTTAAAGACGAAGTATCTGACTTCACGCGGCTTTAAGCTTAAATATAAAGTTCCGAAATTACTATTGATCGAGTTTAACAAACGAAACCGCTTTTGTTCCAAAACACTTATACATACGTGGCTTATGAAATGATTTTGAATTGCAGTATATCTAATAGGCCAAATGCTTAATCAGAGGATTATTAAAGCCTCGTTAGGCCGAGCTGAACTTAGTGTAACAACAGTAAAGGGATGTCCGCAAGAAGGAGTTATTTCTCCACTGCTATGGTCCCTACTAGTTGATGACTTGGTGCAGCACCTAAACAATAAGGGATTTATAACCCTTGGTTATGCAGATGACATATCTGTTATACAATAATAAAAGGCAACCATGAAAGGACACTAACAGAATTAATGCAAAATGCCTTGAACGCTACATGGGAATGCTGTAAAAAGGAGGGGCTGTCGATCAACCCTAACAAAACCACAATTATCCCCTTCACAAGAAAAAGAAAGTTGGAGTTTCCTATATTAAAAATAAATGAAAGAACTAAAGGAAGAGGTCAAGTATCTAGGTTTAACCTTAGATAAAAAACTCACTTGGGAGTCACGTATAAATAATATAACAAAAAAAGCCACGAAATCTTTGTGGACAACCAAACAATTACTGGGGAGATCCGGGGGCCTCAGCCCTAGTATGGCCCTCTGGATATGCACCCAAATAGTTAGACCAATCATACTGTATGGGGCACTAGTAGGGTGGAGCAAATCTATCCAACAAACAGCGATAACCAAACTGGGAAAAGTACAAAGGCTTGATTGCCTACGCATTACAGGGGCTATGAGAACTACCCCAACAGCTGGCATGGAAGCACTCCTTAATCACCCACCACTTCATATAGCAATCCAAGAGGAAGCAGCTACGCAAGCACTCATGCTACACATGAAAGAAAATTTCAAATTAGGCAATCTCACCGGTCACCTAACTATCCTAAATAAGTTTCAAGTTTCAGACCACATTGACCCAACCCCCTGTTTCACAAAAGGATACACAGTTACCTTTCCTGAGAGGAACGAGTGGAAAACAAACCCAAAATGGATGAATGATGATTCACAAAAATGGTACACTGATGGATCAAAAACACCTTATGGTGTAGGAGCAGGAGTAGTGGGGCCCAGAATCCACAAATCATTCACTCTCACCAGGGACACCACCATCTTCCGCATTAATGGAAGCAGCAAACATCATGCAACGTAGAAACTACAAGAGATCAAAGATTAGAATACTCTCGGACAGCCAATCAGTTCTAAAAGCTTTAGATAGCTATACCTACAACTCAAAAACTCTCTTAGAATGCCACAAGGCACTCAATAACCTGGCATCCAAAAACAATGTCTCATTAATTTGGGTACTTGGCCATTAAGGATATGACGGCAACGAAAAGGCAGTCGTTCAAGCCAAAAAATGGGCAGATGAAAATTTCATCTTACCTAGTCCCATGTTTGGATTTAACAAAAACAGCCTAAAACAAAAACTAAAGTACTGCGCCAAAACGCTAATAAATCAACATTGGAACAACGAGGGAGTCTTAGACACTCCAAAAAGTTCCTAAGTTTCAACGCTAAAAGAGCTAACATGGCCCTCACGTTAAACAAAAAGAGCATTCGCACTCTCACAGGCGCCCTCACGGGTCACTTCACCTGCAACAAACACTTACATAAATTAGGCATAACCAACACCAGCACCTGCAGATTTTGCTGCGAAGATGAGGAGTCTATAGAACATCTCATCATCGAATGTCCGGGGTTGACGCATAGAAAGAAAAAGTTTTTAAACAAGTTCATGCTTATAGATGAAGACCTACAATCACTCCCTCAGAAGGAGCTGGTACAATTCATATGCATACTTAACAGTCAACAGACAGCATAGGGTGCACAATAGATCAATATGGTCGCTATGCTAAAGGCCTATACCTTAACCCTTTACTACCATTAACCATGTCTAATAGAGGCGTGACCGCCATAAGTTGGAAACTATTTGGCCAATTTGCTTATAATATTTATTAGACGCAATATAGTCAATAAAAGGCATAGTTGGTAAGGTATAATGGCATCACATCTTCGAATAATACTTTGTGTTAATTTCTACGCAAGTTGTGGAGATGATCGTTTCCAAATCAATCGATTTTCCCTTGATTACTTTTTGACCGTCCCTACTTGTGTTCCTTTGAGTTTTTGCTTAACTATTCTCCAAACGTATTCAATAAGATTGGCATCAAGTGACTGTGAAAGCCAACCCAGGATTTAATTCCAATCCCATTTCGCTATTTCCACTCTACAAACCTTCGGCTTCGATGCTTGGTATCGTTGCCTGCTTGTAAAATCCAAGGTTTACCTATTCTTCAAATCCTTTTCGGAGAAGCAACCCCAACCATGACCTTAACTGCATTACTTACCAGTTCGTAGAACTTCTCGATTATTAGCAGTACTTCAGAACCGACGTGTGCAACTATTCACCCAAAAAGAAGATTGAACCATGAATATTACGTTTGCTCAATTCCATTCTGAATTTGGCTTAACCTGTCCAAGTCTTTTTTTTTTCAATGTGTGACAATGATAGCAGCGGATTTTTCAATGCGCTCCGGAATTTGAAGTCTTCTGTACGTAAATGTCCTCGAATGGTATCTTTGGATACATTAACACCACTTTTTCTTACAGCTGCTTCGGTTTCACGCAACAATAAGTTCGGCTTTATCATGAATAAATGAATGAACTTCTAATCTTGCTTTGGACAGGTATATTTTTTTAACCTCATCCGACGAAGTCGTCGTTCGTGACTTCTATTCGGACTTAGTAGGTTCGATTCTCCGTGCATGAAACACCAAAATGAAGAAAATGGCTTTTCTAATAGCGGTTGCCCTCGGCAGGCAATGGCAAACCTCCGAGTGTATTTTTGCCATGAAAAAGCTCCTCATAAAAATATCTGCCGTTCGGAGTCGACTCAAAACTGTAGGTCCCTCCATTTGAGGAACAACATTAGACGCACAGCACAAATAGGAGGAAGGACTCGGCCCAAAACCCCAAAAAGAGTGAAGGTATAGAAAAAATCGACTATGCAGTTTTTTATTCCATTAAATTTAGGCAAGTGCAAGCTTCAAGTGACTCAAAAATCACGTTAATTTTTGATAACTATTTTTGCTATTTTTTCTTCCATATAAAAAATTCGAGCATTCATTAAATGGAGAAAATGTACACGATCGCCAGCAAAAAAACAAAAATGTCAAACATCAATGCAATTTTTGAGCCACTAGAAACTTGTATTTTACTATGCCAACATTTAACGGGCTTTAAAACGGCATACCCAAAATTATTCTAAAATGTCTGATGAAATTATGAAAGTTTCATGAAAATTAAAAAAAAAAGTTTTTAATTTTCACATAGTTTCAAACTTGGATTTGTATGATTTTTGTAGGATAATGAACTATTAGGTTAGGTTGGGATTAATGGCTACCCTTGCCAGGAGAAGGAAAAGTACCAGACAGTTGGAAAAAGGAAGAAGGAGTTTTTGGATTAGAGGATGGCGACCAAAAGTGGCTTTTTACGTTCATATTAAAGATTCACAAGTTGTGTGATATTTAAATCCACAATATCCGCAGGTGAAAGTGAAAGCTCAAATATTTATGTCTTTGCTCGATAAGAGCAGAACAGCTGAGAAGAAGGTGCTGAGATGATTCCACCTCCTCCTCCAGACAGCTTCTGCAGAAAGGACTTGAAGCAATCCCAAGTCTCACCGCATGGACATCTAACGGACAATGTCCGGTAAGAATACCCACCAAATTCGAGAGCTGCGGCTTTGTTGGTCTTAAAACATCCTTTGAGCGCCCCGGATCTACCCATAGCCAGAACTATCTTGCGACGTGGCATCTTTACAGGAGTAGACCACAGGTTCTCAAGCGAACGCCAATGCTCTCATTTTGTGATGAAACCGTTTCCAGGGTCAACAGCGCACCAGTTTCGTTCTATACCGCTGTGATTGAGAGCCCAAATGAGTCTAATATCGAAGTATACGGATGCAATCGAGAGAGAAGTCAGGCATTCCCCGACTAATTTTACAATACAGTAATTACAGAAGTTAGCAACCAATTCACTGCTTCTTTAATTGCGGCTACCTGGGCTTGGAAAACACTGAAGTAGAACGGAAGCCTAAATTTGAGCTTGATGGAGAGCTCCTCGCAGAATACTTCCCCACCCACTCTTTCGTCCAACTTCGAGCCATCCATAAACATGTTTGCAATGCCTAATGAAATTTATAAAAAAAAACTACTAAAATTCAATAAGATACATATATATAGTCAATATATATAAATAGTCCCCCTACCATAAATATTTAACGATGTATAGGTGTAAACTTCAAGAAACATCAATAAAAGTGGATGGGGCAAAAGCTCCTTAGTTTTAGTTTGAGTTCAAAATTTCAAGTCATACACTCGTACGTTCGAGTTATGGAAGTTTAACTGCACTGTACGTTAATTGTTGCGCGCCAAATTCCGTAGCTCAGATATTTGAACAAAAATGTGAAAATAAATGTATTCATTTCCAAATAACTGAAATAGTTAAGTACATATTTTATATATTTTTTTTTTGTTAGCGTCTTTTCATATTGAATACTCTGATTAGCAACTGTGTAAGTGATGCAGCAGAATGCAATTACAACACAACTCACCTGAAACGCGTTAACTACTCGTATTTAGCAATCAAAGGCAAACAACTAACGATCGTAGTTGCAAACAACCATCCAAAGAAGCGAGTGCATGTGCACGTAACGACTTAACAAGACCACTGACAATGAGCTGATTGTGGCAGACACGCAATTCCTTTGTATATTTAATGCTTATTGATACAGCAGCAATACTCGTAGCAGCAAAAGCTAGAGTAACAGCAGCAATGACTGGCGAAGAAATCGCAATGACGGTCGCCGCAACCACAAGCCATGCTCGATACTCAGGCATCAGGCATCAGGCATCCACATAGGTAGTTATGTTATACTCGCAGTATGCAATCATAGTAGACTACCAATGAGGCGACACATGGAAGGAAAATGCAGTCGGCAATGCGGTTATACTCGCCCGAACGTCAGTCCGCATTAGGCTAAGTCTAAGTGAAGCCGGCATGTTGCGCGTGTATGTGTGCGTGCGTGCAGTGGGGTGTTTGCGCATGCTCAAAAGCGCAGATTTGCTGCAATCGGCAGCGCCGAAGTATACAATTAAGTATTGAGGCAGTGCTTTGCTGCTGTCTACCGTACAATTACAATGCGGCATTAGTTACAGCTGCCGCAAATGGCAGGCTTAAGTGCTTACGTACAAAGCTTACTTTAGCATGTGAGTGTATGTGCGTGTGTGTTTGTGTGCATTTGCAATGTATGCATGCCTTTGTAAGTGTTTTGAATATTTGCCTTAAGGCTGTGCTCTCTTCCTTTGTTGACTCTTTGATCCCTGTAATTTCACTAATAGCGCGCTGGCGCGCATTTATCAGTCGCACTAACAAGTAGCCTACTGCAGTTGCTACTTTTTCATAAAAAAAAAAATAAAAAAATATATACAAAAAGAATAAAAACAAATTACTACAGCAAAATATCACGCAAAAACCGCGACAATGAAAATTGCCCAACTCGCCGTTGGTTTATGCAACCAAATGCATGGTCACGTTCTCGGCGCGCCAAACGAGAAGGAGCCAACCACTAGTTGCTACTGCTACTATTTCGATTCCCACTGCTGCCCACTGGCTTTTCTGTTCTTGCTTTATACGAAATACATGCCCATATATGCATACACACATACATATAGCAACATGTGGCAAGTGAACTTGAATGGACTTGGCTAGTAGCACAACTTTATTGCCTCACTATGACGCACTTTACGCTTTGATTGCGTGGAAGTTCATTGCACTGCAAACGCACAATACTCAAGTGCAGTAATGCGTGACGCGCACCGCGGTGATTGTTATTATTTGTAGCCAGCCTGTTCATGTGAACGATCGAGCACTTCTGCGCATGTGCAATACGATTTCTGGACATGCAATTGTGCTGAGAGGTAGCGCAGAATTTTCTATAAATGCTTATAAAAGTAAGCTTATAAATATGTATGATGCGTGTAAATACATCTTAATACTTCCTATAACCATTTTAAGAATGCTTACAAAATTATGGTTAACTTGTTTTTACTTGGAAAACTGAATGAAAGTTACTACAATATATTTGAAGAAAGGAAACAAATAGAAAAATAAATACAAAAAACTAGGAAAAACACATATAAAATATTTTTTATTAATACAAATGTACGTACTTATAGAGTTGCGTAGTCAGAGCGGCTGATGTTTTTCCACAATTGGAGGTAGTATTATGCCACCTCCGAGGGGCCGGCGACGGTTTTTTGAAGTGAAACTTCTTAGGCGTCGATGGACGAGCGGGAATGGAGAGTAAAATTTCAAGACCATGCAACGTTTTGGGCATTTTCGTTCCGCGAGAGAGAAAAAAGATATAACGTAGAGGAAAAGGAGAGATAGAGCTATACCTGATACATATAATATCTTAGATACACTTCGTAGAGGAAAACGAGAGAGAGAGCTATACCTTATGTATACCTTAGATACACTTTAGGCTATTTTTCCTGAGTTTTTCCTTGTGGTGGCTAATTTCTAGAGAGAAATAACACTGCCTACTTTTTGGCGCTTGTTTGTTGGTGCAAACTTGTAGGAAATATATTTTTGATGCCTACTTTTTGGCATTATATTTCCTTGGTGCCTACTGTTTGGGGGGTTTTTTGGACCCAATTTTTTTGGCGTTTTTTGTTTTTTTTGCGCCTACTTTTTGGCGCTTATTTCCGTTTCCTGGCTAGTGCTTGTGCGTACTATAAAGTGCACTTGATACATTTGTAAATCAATCAGCCTTTCTAATGTAAAAACGAGTTGACACGAATTGGTCTGAAATTTTTCGCAGTATTATGGCCCGGTTTCTTGCTTTGGGAATAAAGAACACCCTCACAGTTCAATACAATATATAAGTATTCATCGTTTCTATTGATTGCTGCAACATCACTGGCATAATTCCATCTGGTGCTCCTGATTTGCAGGGTTGCAAGGAGTTTACTGCCCAGATTGCCTTAGTCTCACAGATAATATTCCTTGTGAGTTCTGAATTCCAGAAGGGCTAGAACTTTGCACATTATTCGTTCATTCTTGGCGTCCGGGGGAATGTATTTACTTGAGATATCCAAGTATTTCCTGCCCTGATTCTATGAAGCTTCCCTCCGGTCTTTCCAAAAACTTTGGTCGGCTGGATTCTTCGGAGAGGCATTTCCTAAATGTGGAGAACTCAGATGTGTGCTCAAATTCTTCAATAAATAAAGCAATAAATTACTTTCTTTATTTCCCTCTTAAAGGTATTAGAACTATTTCGATAGCAGTCCCAATCCTCTCATTGACGCCTTTGCTGCAATGTGAAGCCTTCTTGTTTCTCTTCTTAGTAGTTTCAACACCCGGGTTCACCATGAGTTTGTTCGGTTTTTTTGGGCCTGCTTACTGAACAAGATTTACGAAAAGCTTGATTCATTACAGATATCAATAAATTTACGTTATTTTCCAAGCTGGAGACGTTAGTTGTTTCTTCCTTCTCAGGGGGATCTAACTTAGCCTAAAGCTTAGAGAACTTTTTCCAATTTTCCTTTCTTGCATTGCTATAAGGAAGTCGTTTAGATGGTTCTATGTTGACGCTTCTCAAGTTATCAACCTATAATGAGCCTAAATTTAACCCTAGGGTTTTATCAATAACCTCCTCCCTAATTCTATTATAGTATGTGGTATGAATACCCCGTATACGTGTCTGAAGATTGGTAGGCCCAGATGTCATCCGAAATTTTAACATAAACATCGACTTTTGGAAAATATTTTTTATTAAGCCGATGTTAGCCTTAGTTGCTCGGACGTTGAAATATTTATTGTAAATTTATTTGTAATAATTAAATATTAATAACAATAATTTTTTCATTTATCATTAATTCATTTACTCATTTATTAATTATAGACTCTCACACTTGAAGACCCTGTGTAGTAAACAGTTGTGAAATTTAGCACAATCCATCTACAGTCTGTGTCAGAAAAAAGGAGCCGCAATTATTCACGAAAGATATATATTTAAAATTTCTTTTACATGAAAGTATGCACAAAACTACGAGTCGCAATTACTCTATAAGCCGTGTAGTCTTCTTCGTTGACGAGTATAGCCTGGCGTCTTCTTCATGCTTTGAGCCAGCTCGTCGACTGGACTAGGTTTTGCGAACTTGACGCACGAGTTGCATTAAATCATGGACTGTCCTTCCAGCAATATGCATTTTCATTGTTCCCCACACATTTTCAATGGGGTTGGCGCCTGGGGACTGGGAAGACCAGTCCAATACTTACTTGTTTTTTTGTTTCTCAATATGTTTTTCTGAGAGCAGTGGTTTTGATGATGTGAGACGGTAAGATATGTTCGCCTCCTTCAGTCGACGTTCGTTGGTGTTGATACTCACATCCATTTCCTTTTTAGCAAGAACTGATCGTGCTTGGCTAGCCACAAAGTAGGGTCACGTTTAAAAAGTTGGACGATCACTTTATCCTGCTTTTTTGTCGTCACTCGCTTCAAGCCAGCCACGCTCGGAAAACTCATCAACATTTTTTTACACCTTATACCGCTGATTCCACATCACAACAAAATTGTTTGATTTTTTAATTACTTTTGCAGCCGCGGCGTAAGATAATTTCGGCACTTTCGAATGCGTGCATAAAAATACCGCCTCGAAACGCGTCGCGTACATCTCACTCATTTTTGTTTGGTTACGTTACGATACTAACCTGAGTTAGCAATGGCGTCGTGGCCCTTGAGTGGGACTATTATGCAGCAAAAAGCAGAACGAAATATATCTTGAAGTTACAAGAAAAAAAAACCGGTTCTTTTCTTCTGACACATACTGATTGTATAACTCATAAGCTCTTCTTAAAATATTCTCCCTTTGTCTAGTAACATTTTAATATTTTCCGCCTAAATACACACTACGTAGTTAAATATAATACGAGTGCATAAATCTCGCCATAGAAGTATTAGTAATTTTTGCTCTGTAGTGCCCATAGAGTAGAGTCATACTTGCGGCAACTGTACGAATGTAAATATAAGGAACCCATACTATGCTAGATATTAGTGTACTTATGTGGATTTCATCCTTCGCTCATCTGTCTGTTCTATCTGTGTACTGGTGTTTGTACTTGTACTCATCACGAATACCATCTTATTATTATTTACACACCAACACTAAATCACACCATTTACTTCATAATTTACACAGCACAAAACGGTAATTATTTCATTTACATACGTTTAACGCGGTGTCACTTACAAAACCCATTTGGTGTATTACAGAAACAAAACATATTCGGCTTTTTTAACAATAAAAACCACCACTATCGCATTATAAGTAAATATTTATGTTAACTAAAAACAAACCAAAAATTATAATTTGAGTAACAAAATTTTTTTAACTCATCGATTATTGTTTTGCTATCTTTCGCACTCTCTTTCTCTCTTTTTACTCTCTCCGCAGGAGGTACTGGAAAATCGGATTATCGAGCTCGAAGAAGCGCTTTCCCGTTTGCAGGAAAGGGTTAATAATGTGAGTACCGTAGCATTTGTTGGTAATAGCGCTAAATCGAAAAAGAAGGGAAATCGAAACCAAAAAAAAAAAAAAAACAAAAACAAAAACTATATTAAAAAATATAAAAACAAAAATAATAACGAAATTAATAGTAAAAGCTAAGCGGCCAACTGCCAAGCGAAATTTCGTATTAGAGCCCATGCAACTGCTAAGTATGCGCTTAGTGGCGCCGCCAACGTCAAAGTGTCGTTATAGCTGACAAGGGCGATAAACGATGGAAGACAGAAGAAAAAGGACAGATTACGAACGACAAACTCTCGACTGTCAGTGAAACTCGTTTATAACGCGCCGGAGTTTGAATCGAATTAAAATGAAAATAAAAGCACACACACAGTTTTCTATTAAAATTTCTTATACACACACATACAGTGCATACACTGCTTTAGACGAACATATTTATGTGGCCAGCACAGATAAAGTAGGTACTTAGAGCCTAACCATGCAACACATTATAGCCAATGGTCACCAGACATTCAGTCAGTCAGGCGAGCAGTCAATTTCGTCAATGTATTAGATGTAACTGTTATGTGGCAGAAAGCGCGCAAAGCTGATGTGGCAACTTAATTTCCTGAAACGGACATTACTCTCCAGCCACATTCCAACACAAACGCACATACAAGCACATTTGGTGGCTAACTGGCCAGTGAAGGTTTGGTTCTTTAGTTACAGATACCATTTGCAGAGACAATTCAGTTGTCCATCTCTGCACGCAATTGAAATAAACAACCACTCAACAGCGGCAGCGCCCAACGGAATGTGAACGATACTGTGTAGAGATGTTTAGTGAATTGCGGCCTTTGGCGTTTGCTAGCCAATATTTCGCCCAGCCCAGTTTATAGATCCTCTCATTCATAGCCCCCACTCATTTGGCTGGCGTTTGGGTTGAAGCAGGAAATGTAGGCAATACGCCTGGAAAAACTCAACAAATACTCTTTATTAACCCATTCCACACCATTGCCATCGCATACACATGTTGGCTTCCACACATAAATATTATGGAATGGTTTGATGGTGGATTGTCGGTTCACTCTTCTGCTCGAGCGTCACCCAACGCTACTCTGCTCGCTCCATGAATCGTTTTTGGTGTTTGGTTACTAAACCAACTTCCTCTTCATCTTCTTCTTCTTCGCTATTCATGCTATTTGTTTTTGCAGTCAATTCGAGTATTTACTGTTTATTTTGCTAGAGTCACATATGTACGTATGTTTGTATATTAGGGTGCCTCACCAAACAAGTTGGGATTTTTCCACAGGAGTTATACAATTTATGATATGCCAAAGGAAGGTAGGTAGGTTAGATGCCAAGAGTACCAAGGTATCCTACAAGTAGCTCTAGAGTGCCGGGTGGAGGAGGGAAAAGAGATCTAGGCGAGAGAACTGTCTCAGGCTACCCCCAAAAAGGCACACGAAAGAGCCTCAATCGGCTAGCCGTCAGACCCGGACATTTGCAAAGAAAGTGTTCAACAGTCTCTTTCTGCTGCAATTGGGGTTGTACGGAAGTCCATGCTTCACCGCATGAGTTCCGAACACTCAGTGACCGGTAAACACCGCTATGAGTTTGGAAATTGAATGGAGGAAGATCCCCTACGCTTTAAGCGTGCTGCTTCTGTCGTACTGAGGTGAAAGTGTATTTGAGATAGAACTCCGCGATAAGATAGAACTACATCTGTATGGAGCTTTTTGAAGAAAGAAATAGTGCAATTTCCCTTTAACAACAGATAAGAGGATACCGATGTCTATCACTAACTGAAACCGTTTCTGTCGGCTCCTTCCTGGCAAGCTCATCGGCAACTTCATTTCCCTCTATGTTACTATGTTGTTGAACACAGATAAAAAAATGTTTCCTGCACGTTCCAGATGTTTGATCTTCTCCTTACAGGAGTTGACCAAAAGGAGAAATCTGGCTCAAAATGTTACCATGTCCTACAGAAGATTCTTCCCAAAAGCCAACCTCGTTCAACCTGATAGCGCTCTGAGCAGCAATAGGTTGAACTTGAAGAAGTGCAGATTGACGTTAACTCGCACTAATTTAGTGGTGTTATAGCCCTTCCGAAGAGCTATCCACCAAACTAGGCAGCCATATGACAAAAACTAAAACTATGCTTAAACTTTCAAGAAAACAATTCCCAAAAATATTAAGATTTAAGTGAGATGGACCGATTTCAAAATGTCTCCAAAAACTCCAAACTGGTTTTTAATAATATTTTTCTTCAAACAAAAAACTCAGATAATAGAATTTTTCTTTTATCAACGGAATCAAACTATTGAGATATTTTGGGAGGTACTTTCAAATCGGCCTAGCTTACGAAATTTTTTTGTTTAGTATGTGCAGTGATGCACCCTAATGTATATATGTATGCTGGTAGTTGCTGAAACGCCTAGTTGTTGTCATCTTTCAGCCGTTCCATGCCATTTGTCAATTGTTTATACGCATGTTTTGTTGCAAATTAACGTCTCAAATGAGGAATTAAATGTCTGACCACTGTCCGAGTGGAAAAGTATTACGAAAAGCCATCACTAACGCTCGTTAAAGTATGTAATCTAACATAGATTCCAGAAACATTCAATTCCGGGTTTTATGGTCTGCTTGAATGGAGATAACACGAATGTACTTTCACATATGTATACGTACTTTCATAAGTACTTTCGCATAAGCATAAGTGCATTTACACACACATACGCAGTGCTTAAGTGCCATGATTTGATGTTTATGAAAAGCCACTTAACAAAGTTTTTGTGATGTAACAAGTATGAGAATCTTAAGTTGTTGTGTATATTGAATAACTTTGCAACTGTTTACTGGGAACTTTTACTCTTCCTAACAGTGGAACTCCATTGCTTAATTCCTAATAAAAAAATTAATTTTCATGAAAGGTGGCTACGAGTATTTCCTAACGCATGGCGATCATTCTACGATAAGTTAGAGCCTTTAGAATGTGCGCTACAATGGCTTGATCAAAGAACCGTAAATTTTGTGTATATTGTACCGTTTGATGGACACATAAATATTTTCTCAGATAGACAGGCAGCCGTATTTGCACTACCGTCTCAATAGCCTAGAAGCAAAGAATTCGCAAAAACTCTCCCTACAATAGGTGGCTCACAATTAGAAAGGAGACGACTCATATCAACTGTGGTAGACTCTATCGTGCCAAACACGACGCCGATAAGGCCTGAGGTCATGCAAAGCCATATGCGTGAGGTGGGCCGTACCCATAGACGTATGCGGTGCAGCTATATCACCTATATGGAGTGCAAGCAGTGAAACCAACGGGAGCAGAAAAAGCGCGATCGATGGCCGAATTGCAAAAAAGATGGGAAGAGTAAACCAAAGGTTGGTAGACGTACAAGCTTATGCCAAATCTCGGATAGTGGATGAACAGAAAGTATGATGATACCCAGATACCCACCAGACGCGGCTGCTTCTCGGGATACCTACACCATTTCCAGCTGTCTGACAGCCCTTCTCGTTGTTCCACAGTTACTCCAATACAGTTAAGAGCACCGGTCACATTGCCTTTCACTGTAAACGTTTTAGTAAAGAACGAGCAGTGCTAGAGAAGGAATTGGGGTAGGCGCCAACTCACACAAGATTTGTTTTAGATTTGTGCTTGTCCATCGCTAAATGGGACGCCATAAAATCGTTCACGGCTAAAGTCGTGGGGAGGCTCAACCACATTGATTTAGAGAGGAAAGCCCAGAAAAAACAGCAGCAGTTGGAACTTCAGCAGCAACAAGAACGCCAGCAGCAGTAGAAGCAGTTTGGCAGTGGAATTGAAGTATTTTAGGCAGATACGGAAGACAAGGCAATCGTGTATAAGCATCAGAATATTGCACATTTTCTGACCTATCATTTTCTCCACAATCGCTTATAAACGTAGTATAAGGAGTAGATACTATCGATGACGTGAAGTCTACATACGCCCACAGAAATGTAACCTGGAAGCAAAAGCCTGTTGTGTCAATAAACATAAACGCGACTCCACCTTGAGGAAATGCTAACGCGGTTTCAGGGTGAAAATCAGTCGAAGAGGAGGAATGTTATACTTATAGTATTGGTGGGAGTCTGGTTTGATAATGTTTTTAACATTTTGATTTCAAAAGTTTGGGAACAAAAAATACCATTTTTTGGGCGGGGTGCTAGGACATGCAGTTTATGACGGCAACAAACCCGAGCACTACCTACCGAAATTAATGCTACTTCAAAATTTCATGGACCAGAACCCCTTTGTGGGTTTATAAAATTCCACATAAAGGATGTTACCAAAGAATGGGAAAATAGGGAATTCATACAACACCGGATGGAGAGGCTAGGACTGGGGCAGGCTACACAGTTTATCCTCCAGACGAACACAAAGAGATAGAGGGGACTTACGAACTCTAATTTGCAGAAAAAAAGCTTGAAAAGAGAATCAAATTCATCAAAAGCCTTAAATTATTGGTTTGCGGTCAAGCACAAATAACCACATTAATAATAATAGAGCGAGTACATGTCAATTGATTCAAGTATTTTGAAGCAGTGCAAAATTCTGCCTAGCTCAGCGCTAGCATACGGTCTTGTACTATATATTACGCTCGTTTTCAAACCGGTCGAAGCGTCTCTACGGACATTAGTAAACAGATACATGGTATTTCTGTCTGGTTCGGGCGACGTGCTTTAATATAACTCGGAAAGTTTACGATAGTCCTAATATGAAATTTTCAAGAAGCACTAAGCACTTAGCTATTAATGAAAAACTTAAGAAAAGAACTGACAAAAATCTACCAAAAATTTTGAAGGAAAAAATTGTTCAAATCAATTTTTTTCCAAATATAAAAAGTATATAAATTACTACAAAAAATGTTTTCAGGTGATTCCGTATTTTGACGAAGCCGTTGGCATCGCTCGATAGACCACTGAAATACCACATGCAAATAGGAGAACCTGAAGGGAGCGTTTCTTTTGTGGTCAATAGCAACCTTAAAGTGAACCATAGAGTGTTAAAATGTTTTGAAAAAAAATATTCTTCTTCACAAATCATTCAAAACCATTCCGTTTGACATGTGGTGAATATATGGTTCACGATATATACGGTCAATATCACCTCGATTATTAAATAAGCATTGTGTCTTCATATTCTGTGTTATCATCGTTACTTTGGCAATTTCACAGAGTGCAGAGTGCACAACTTTGCTCTGCTCCCATCAGATCAACTTCTTGCACTTCCTTCATCCTTACATAGTTTTAGTGCGATCTGCTCTGTTGGATTCCAGTCGTCCAACCAACAAATACAAATTTTCTCTCTTTTAACTTTCTGGCTTTTTCACTCGTAAATAAGGGCTCACTTGAACCCTGTCGCTATTACGTCATTCTTAATAAACGTAAAAAATGTATAGCTTAGGCATCTTGAGAAGAGTATAAATATGACGAAAGTAATCCACTGGAATAAGGGTTCATGTCTTTAAAAACGAACTCAATACAGCTTTTTTCATCAGATCACAATAAAAATACATTCTTTACCGGGGCATATCTCACTTGCAGCAAGATCTCTTTCCTTCGGACTCTGGCCACTATTGCCTTAAACTTTATATGATGGAGTGAAATTGTCAAAAAATGCCTATATCGACTCTTTTCAGAAGAAGTTATTTTGATTGAGCTTACTATGTTCGTAGCAGCCTGACTATCAGGGAAGATAACCAACTTGGCTCCAGTTTGCATGTTGTCATAGATGCTATTCCAAACTTCTCCAATTGCTACCAACTTTTCTTGGAATACGCTGGCATTATCTGGATGGCGCTTTGATTTAAATAGTTGGAAGTAAAATTTACCAATAAAAATTGTTGGTTTGTCTTCGATTGTCAATCACTAATACGCGCTTCCGCTTTAATAAATAAATTCTGCCTATTTTAATCATATTTCTCGTGATATACCAAATGCCGCAATTACCTAATTTGTTAACTAAATTCTATTAGCACCGTTAACGGATATGCTTCAAAACACCTTGAAGCAACAGAGTGCACTAAGCCAGCGTAAAGGCATAGGAAAGCACAACAAAATACCTAAATACATGCTAAGCATTGAAAGACAAATAACTGTCAAATTTGCCAAGCACCAGTACCACAGCCTCCAACGAAAATCTCATCGATGTTATGGTATAGTATTTTCAACTCAGTAATTGAATTGAATTGAATAAAAAAGTAGCGCAGTGGTAGTTCAAAGCCTCGCCAACCAACCGAAATCAACCAAAGCGAAACGAAAATCAACTAACTGGCTCTTGTATAGAAATATGTCGTATTTACCCACCCACAATTACCGAAATTGGCCGCGCATTTTACGCGCAAATGCCATTATACCCAAAGTTTATGATGTGAAAAAGCACAACAGACAAACAGTCAACTCAGTTAGAATGTAGTCAGATATGAAGCCACGTATATGCACATAAGTATGTCCGTATATAAAGGGTGGACCATTAGCTGGTTTGCACTGGAATCAATTGTTATTTTGACACTGGCTGATATTTCACACTCAAAAAAGTAGCAAAAACTCAGAATCCTATCTCCGCGCTAGGAAATGCATCCTTTTACGATTGATTTTTTTTTTTAATATTTAAAACTGGCTTTCAAAATGAGTGCTTCGCACGTAATATTTAAGAAACCTATACATTCGCAAAGATTGATAGTTTGAGACTAGTATGGTATAGTATAGTATGGAATTTTTGGTCGTTGGCACACAGCCCATCAAACAGTCGATACTTGTGGCACTAAGTTCGAGATTGAGGAAAGCGCGTTTTCGGCTGATAAGATCAGATTGAGAAGGACTTGACTGCACTCGGCGTGTATAACTTTGTTAAACTCTGCCAAAATCATTTCAGTGATAAGGCTCCAATCAAAATGAAGAAAAACTTCGATCATCGTGTTAGCAGCACTTTTAGCGCTGTCACTTGGAAGCCTCGGAGCTACAACCCGACTCCGTTCGCCTTTTTTTCGTGGGTCGCGATTATATATGAATGGCGCCTACACCCTTTGTGAGTGTGCTTAGATATTGTTTCACAAATGGAGGATCTACAATTTTATGCAGCCTCCGAATGATGACGAGCTCGAAGGTTTGCCATTGCCGCCAAGGGGCGACCGCTATTTGAAAAAATAGTTTTTATCTTATTGATGTTTTCTGATAACTGTCGTACGCCATGAAAGATCAAAATTATGGGAATAATTCCGAAACCATATATAATCTTCAACCGAGTAATGGGTGAGATAGAGCCAGAAACCATCAGCATTGTGTTGAAAAATTGGGTTGTCAGAGTAGTCCACTGTAGGGCCTGCCGAAGCAGTCATTTGAATGAACCTATACCCCAGAATTAAGAACAAACTCATACTCATTGAAATATATCATATTACGCGCCATTTTCTATAATATTTAAAAGAAAATTCAGCCGTTGGCCCACCCTTTAGTAGACAACTGCGTATAGTAACAAAGAATGTTCCTTCAACTCCATTACCACCAAACAATTACTATATGTTTGTGTGCGTGCCACTGCATCGGTTAGTCAGGGCGTACAAATTTTCTAATGATTTTCGGCAGTGAAGCGACTCTTCGAAGGAGTGCCATAGCCGTCGCTGCTTGGTGTCATTTGCGCCAGTAGACAGATTTGCCATCGAGTGGGTGGGTGGCTGACTGACAGGCTACTTGGATTCCTCAACACATCAGCACATAACAACCATGAGCGAATGACTGAATGAATGTACACTTCACTATCAGTTGAGAGGTGGGGTGCTTGGGCGGAAATTTATTGTCTTTTACGCGCCATGGGCTTCGCTTATCGATTTCCACAAAGTGATTCGCCTCCGTTTTTCCTTTATTTCTTCGTATTTTTCACTTTTTTCTCTATTTTTGGGGATACTTGGCAGCTCCCTGCTGTTTCACCAATTTGGCGCTTTGCCATGTGGATCAAGCCCGGCCCAGTCATGCGACAACGCGTATATATGTATTTGTGTAAGTATGGTCGATAGTCGGTGCAACGCCGGTAATTCGATTGTGTGCGTTGTACATTTCGTTGCTTGCGAATTCGTAGCGCCCTTTATCTGCATGTAAATAACGATTATAGCCGGGATTTTTTCTACTTCCTTTTTTCCAACTGTTCAGCGGAAATCGTCCCATTTTCTGTTTTTTCTCGACTTTTTTTTTCATTTTAACAGCTGAAACAGTTGTACGACTTGTCTCTGCGCTTGTATCAGCAATGCGGATGGACATTCTTATATCTACATTTCCTTGCTATGCCAGTTGACACAATTTAACAATCACCGAGCGTGGAATCCTTTAATTAAAGACGCAGTAAATAGCTGCTGACACAAAACAGGATTTAAATCAATTAATTCAGTAGAAACTTTGCGGTTAAGCTGAAAGCGGAGAGCAATACAACAGAAATGTTAATGGTTGGAGGAGAAATCATTTGAGATTAGCTCAAACACTAATAAAGGCAACACTAATCGCAGCTAAATAAGTAGGATAATTATATTGGAATTTTTGTTTGCTGGCTTATTTTAGTGCTGAGGGATTATGGATATCTGATTTCAAAGTATTTCGCTTACCATAGACCCATTACGAATGATATTAAACTTTCTCATTTCTCTACTTTTCTACTGAGAGAGGGCTGTAAAGCCGAGTTTCGCTGTAAAGCCGAGTTAGTCCCTCGAAGAACGACCAATCTCCACAAAAGGCTATGTTAGCTTTCGAAGTTCTCTGGAGCGCCTTTGATACTTTCAGGGACAGCAGGATCTCACAACCTTTCAAGTTAATGTTCTTGCACAGCGCCCGTTGAATTGAAGCAAAGCCCACGTGCCCAGGAACGGAGAACAAATAGTCAAGGGAACCCCAATTATCTCATTTCGCGAGGAGACTACCTTCCGGGTTAGGCTGTTAAAACGTGTTCCACAGTGGTTTTTTGACTCGATCAAACAGAAGGAAATCGAAGAGCCATATTAGTTTGATAGCTGCTGGATGGTATTCGTTTCGCTCTTGGTCGAAAATTCTCAGATAAAAATGGCATTGTGCGACGGTGAGTTATTATGGTGCAAAATCCACAAGTGGTTTTCCCACAAATCCTTTCCTTTTTAGTGAACTGCTTCACGTATATGATTTGGCGTCTCATAACGCCCAAATAATAGTCCTTATTAACTGTTTGACCTTCTGGGAAAAAACCGTGAGCATCGCTTTCTTTTTTTAATGAAGTCGACTTGGTTTTTTGGTCTTGGTTCATTTGGAGCTATCCACACACTCGCCTGATGTCTGGATTACGTGTCGTACTCATAAGTCCACCTCCCGTCTCCAATAATGATGCATTTGATAAATGTTGGGTAGGACTCAGCCTTGAAAATCATATATTTGGCGAGATCATCAAAGTCCCTTTTTGGCATGAAATTCTGGTCCTTTGGGATCAACTTTGCAGCAACACGGACATTAAATACAATGTCCTGAATGGATCCATAAGCAATGTTCAAGTCTTCTGTCAGCTCTCGGTTGGTTAATTTGTGGTTATTGATCAATTTTTCTTTCACTTTATTGATGCTTTCATCTGCCACTAGGGCACCTAAGCTAACAAAAAAAGCAGAACTAAAATCAATTCACTTAGAGCGTCAGCTGGCGGTTGCTCCGGTAACTTTTTGTTCAAGGTGGTGTGATTGATGTGCGACGCCATTTGCAAAAATTATAAATATTCCGGTAGCGTGATTAATTTTGCGCCACTTGCATATATTATATTTATAAGTAGTATTTGAAAAATCCCCTTCACCATTGGTAAATGAGTTTTACCTTCTGGAATAAACCAGTCCAAAACTTTATACCTATAAGCGCCAGAGAAGTTAATTTATGGAACTTGACAAGATTGATGCAGACTATTTAATTATTTAAATAGCTCATTAGAAATTTCCACATTTTACCAACATTTATTGCTTAATATAAAATTTAAGAGGTAGTTCATTCTGAGTGCACTTGAGAAACCAAATTTCCTGCAACAAAACAACTTCGCAGCTTGCCTCAATTAAGACCACACATTTTCCACCCATTCACCCACAATCGACATATTTAATGAAATGCCAGGAGGTAAACTGTCATAAAACCGATACCCCAATAACTTCAAACTCGTTTTAGTTTTCCACCCCAAAAATTGTAAAAGGCCCAAACAAAAGCTAAGTACCCCATAAGCCGGCACGTTGTTTAGACTGCGCCAGTAAAACTTGTCATAATTTTGTATTGGAGTTGAAGTATACAAATATATTATAAAATACTCGTTGCGTATGGGGAGTATTGCTACTATTAAAAGCTACTTCTTACTTAGATAAGGGTGGCTAGCCAACTAGCTACCACTTCTTAACGGCTCCATTAAACACAGAATCGCGCGCAACAGCAAGGACCAACGAAGAGAATGAATGGCAGAAATGTGTATGGATGCGTAGCACCTGCCTGTTAATAGCAATGATGAATAATGTAAAGTCCTTAAGGCATTACTCGACACAAAAATAATGTATGTATGCATGGATGTATATATGGAAATTTGTATATGTTCATGTGTATGTGTGTAGAGTAATAGCCGAACAACAAAAGTGGGCATACACGCACAAGAAAACTCTTCATAAAAGGTTATAAAGTCGCCAATTAGCCCGAGAGAACAGCTTCCTCCGGTGTGTCAGAGCCCTCTCCACTGTCCCGGCTCCACGACCAATAACATTTGTGGGTTATAACGACGTGAACTCAATATGCAAGTACAACTTTATTCAAGTTGATTCGCCGAATGCAGTTCTATGGCGTATATTCAAAATACACACAACTTACGTATGTGTGTGTCTGTGATTGTATGGATGTATGCCTTTGTGGCGATAAGCTTGTTGGCGAGCTTGTTTGCCACTGTACTCGATTCCGCGTCACGCTCGTAATAAATAATAGGCTCTTGAGTACTGGAGTGCATTATGCAGAGTTGTATAAACTGATGTACCGGGCACTCATACTAACTCACACAAAGTATGCTACTTATTATTATTATTTTTTTTGGTTTTATTGGTAGGCGTGTTTATGCATACATACATAGATTTGCACAAACATATGCCGCTGCCACTTGAAAGCGAAAGCTAATTTCGCGTCATTCAGTCTGAACGCACAATGCGCCAGTGCATTCGGTGCTTTTTAACTTTTCTTTTTTCTCTTTTTTTTGTATTCTTTTTTCATTTTTCAGCTTTTTTGTGTATTCTTTTTTTTTCTTCTGCTCCTTCTTCTTAATTTGAAGTATCTGTTCAGTTTAATGTCCCAGAAAAATTCACGCATTCATGTGCCAACATTCAAGTGACTCTTTTGGCACTCCAAATGCGAATGAGTGGAGCAAGCGGGTAGGTGAGTGTGAGTGCCGGGGGAGTGGTGCATAACAAATGCGGTGTATTATAGAACGAAGGACACATGCCACATTCGAGTGTGTACTTTAAGATTTTGCCTCTAATTAAAATTTACAGCTTGGCTAATTAGAGTGCGGCAAGGATGTTTTGACAATCCACATAGAATTGTCAGATGGGTGAGAGAAAGGCGGCGTGTAATAGATGTTGCAGAAGCTAATAACGCAGGTCGAAAATTTGACAGTTTTGGCCATGGATTTTTTGTAGAAATGTGAAAGCGATCAGGTATGAGCATGAAGGAAAATATATTCAAGGTATTATAGGCAGCGCAGAAAGTCAGCCAGAATGTACTAGGTTGTTCGATAAGAAGAACAAAATTTTATGGTTTGAAAGACATTTTTATTATTTTATTATTCTGCATAGTCTCCCTGAACGTCAATGCGCTTGTTCCAACAAAATTCCAATTTATGAATTCTATCCTTGAAGTGAGAATCTGGAAGGTCTGTAAAATACGCTTCCACAGCTGTTATGACCCCATCATTTGATGAAAAACGCATTCCACACATGCATTTTTTAGGTCTGAAAACAGATGGAAATCGCTAGAGTCCAAATCTGATGAATACGGTGGATGCTCCAACAATTCGAACTTTAATTCATGGATTTTAGCCATTGTCTTATAACACGACACAGCGCGTTGTCCTGATGAAAAAATAATATTTTGCAAACTAGGTCTTTTTCACCATTTTCTTCTTTAGTTGGTCGAAAAGGTTACAATAATATTCAGAATTTATTCTTTTACCACTTTTTAAGTAATCCACAAACAAATTTCGTTTCATATCCCAAAAAACTGATGAGCACCATCTTGTCCAATTTCTGGGCACGAACTCGTTTCGGAGCCGAAGAACCAGATTCACACCACTCTTTTGCCTCTTGATGAATCGACGCACAAAATCCGCTGTATCCTTTCGAAACCGCTCTAAATGTTACTGAGAAAGTCGCATTCAAATGTGTTTTTGTTACCCAATACTTCAGTCAAAATACTACTTACACTGCCCAAAGAGATGCCTAGGGCTTCTACTTAATCTCTTTCAGTCCCTCAATGATTTTCCAATACGATATCTTGTATATTTTCTAAGATTTTTGGAGTTGTTGCTGTTTTTTGGTCTTTCTTTGTTGAGTATTTGGTCCTCTTTGCTCCTCTTCACACTTGTGCTATACGTCTTGTTGTTGTTTGAGAAAAGGAGCGACCTACAGTTTTATACCACCTCCGAGACACACTTATTTTTTATGAGGAGATTTTTCATGGCAGAAATACACTCGGAGGTTTGCCATTGTCTTCGGAGGGTCCACAGCTATTGATAGAAACCTTTTCTATCTGCATATTTTAGTATTTCGTGGCCATGTACTCGTATTTGATCTGTGAGAACTATAAATAACTTTGACAGTTGCTTTCTTGCATAGCCCCTTGCTTCTTTTAAAGCGCCTTGCTTTCGTTAAAAGATTATGATATAATAAAGACTCTCGGATTAAGTCAATTAAATCCTAAAGTGGTACGCAGATTGATTGTAACAGTCAAACAATTTTTCACCAAATTCCATTTATTTTAATCAGAATTTTGAAAAAAATATCGGTTATGCCATTTTATTGCTCTTTGAATTTTGATCCAAAAGTCCAAATTTTAAGTGGCTTAATATTTTCGTAGATTTTCGAAATTTCGTATTTGCTGGCGGTCTCGGGCTTTTCTCCTTATAACGAATGATCGACATTTTTTTATATGGAAAAAATACCTAACACCGACAGCAAAAAAAAAAAAATTTCTTCAAACCGGCACATCCAAAATTCAATGAGCTATAAAACTGCATACTCGAAAATTTTCTTAAAATCAGGTGGATTTTTTTTTAATATTCACAAAGTTTGAAACTTGGATTTATTTAGATTTTGTGGGAGAAAGAACACTATTTTCATAAAAAAATTATTAAAATTAGAAATTATTGGAAACAAATAAATTGTCATAACTTGGCAATATGTTACTCTACTATATATGATATTTGTTCTTAGAAGAATCATTTGCGTCAGACGCTACAACCATTTATCCATTTAGGCTGAAAGAAAAAAGATTCGCCTATTGTCACTGTACATACCTACATTGCGTATTTTCGCCAGTTTTCGTTCCAAGTACAGACAGGTCCATTCATTGTGTTCGTTGGCGTCATCAATTTCGATCGCTGTATTTTTATGCCTTTTAACTATTTCCATGTCATTATAAAATTCGTAGAACGTCATCACCCAAGCTTATTTTTTAAAATGAAGCACATTTGTAGGACAACATCGAGACGCATACCACAACTTGGAGAAATAGCTGCACCAGGGCGAATTTAGTAGACTAAATTTGTTTAAGTCATAATTATAAGGTATGCGTTTTCTCACTTTTTCTAAAATCAAAAACTTTTCAAACTAATAATAATTAATTTTCTATACCAAGATCGATAACCATCAATTAAGAGATTCATAAAAATTAAAAAATCTCTATTAGTTTGCAAAATATTAGAGCCTAATGCAAAAAGTGTGCATGTAAATCAAGGCCCAAAGACATTTTATGTCTTAGGAACGGGCAACTCTTCTCTTTTATTCAGGAAGTAGAGAAAATGGGACAATCTACCAGGTTTAATGCAATCAAAATCAATGATAGGTATCTTTAACTTAGACCGATTTTAATTTTAGAATCATCGCAGAAGTTCTAATATTCAATTTACAATGAATCATCATCTTACTAACCCGGGAATATAATCCAATGGAACTTGCAGTTTCTAAAGGGAGGTGAAGTGCTCAACACTGATACAAAAGTGGGGCAAACACCTGAGTAAACATATTATATCAAAGGACAATTAAATAGGATAAATACTAAAATTTATTGAAGAAGTAGGGCTCAAAAAAATACTCTAATTCCATGAAGGTAGCAGTGTTAAATCCCCTCGCAATAATAATATTATTTTTTTTATATTTTATTTATATGTAAGAGTAATAATTATAAAGAACCAATACATTAAAATTTTGCAAAAACGCTGGCTGCTTAGACGACCTTTGCCTCATGAAAATCATAATACTCGTAAATCAAGTTTGATAGGAATTGTTTATTTTATTTTTATGATAGTCTAGACGAGTACACGAACATTCATACCTAAACTATATTCGGGCGGAAATATTTTTTTTTATTTACAATATAAAAAAAGAGGAACCATGCACAATTTTCACACAATAAAAAATCACGGCGCAGTATACAAAATTTGTAAAAAAAGCATGTAAGCTTCAAAAGGCCACATTGCCTTTATAGCTTTACTAAAATTTGCCTCGTTCAAACGAACACTTTTCCTAACTCTATCATTACATTTGAACTTCAACATCAATTCTCTGAATTTCATGGACATTGCATAGTTTGCGTGCACTTTTTCGCGTTTTATTTGCACTTATGATTCATCACATTACTGCCTGGTGTCGCTTTTGAAACAACCCTCTAATAAGAAAACTACCCTCTAAATTCCCCCTATTCAAAATGTGGTTGCATTATTATTTGTAGTTGTTGTTTCTCATATGGCCCGTTTCATTTTTTTCCATACGCCACACTCTTATTTCAATAAAACTGCTAAAGAGCGTTGAAATTAAATGCAAAATTCGAGATACGCGTGACAACCAACTACGTGACACCCACTCTACGCGATAAGTTATTGATTTTATATGTTGCTGTGCACGAAAAAGGGGTTTTCTAGGCAGCGAATTAAAAAATTGTATACATTTTTCCAAGTTGCATGTTCCTCTACAAGTTTTAGATATTTCTTCACTACAGTAAATTAATGAAACATCCACGGAACAAGTGACAAACACCGTACATCTGCTTGCTATTTAACGTAGCGACGATTCGATCGATTTGCAAATGGACGTTAGCACGAGTACGCACGCCAGCGCTTCACTATAGCAGTATTTTGCACTGATTTTTCACTGGTGCGCTGTACGTATTTGAATATAACTCCAAAACTTAATGGAATCCCGCTACTAAACATTCAGGGATTACGGCCCATTGTCCCAGCTATTAATAGAAAAAATTAAAAAAAAATCTGAGATTTCTATTTTTTCCAAAAAACAATCACAAAAAATTTTAACAAAAAAATTATTATTTTAAATAAAAATAAAATGTTAAAAAGAACAGCAGATGTTGGACTTTAAAAACCTCCATACCAAAGTTTTCAACGTTGAATAAATATGAAAGTTAAAATAATTTTAAATTTTTTCCGGTTCCCTTCTATTATACTCAAGCCTACAAACAAACCAAAGCGTCACAAAATTAGTAAACATATCGGAAGAATTTATAATTTATTTTTGCAAATAGTGTCGTCCGTTCATCATATTTGAGACTTGTAAGCCAGACAGATGCGGTATACAGACAGGAAATAGAGCGCGTAAAGGTCGAACAAAAAATTTCCATCACTCCAAATCAAGTTTTTTTATTTAATAAGAAAGGTATTGAAAAACAAAATCGGATGATTAATTTGGCGTCAACTTGTAGTTAGTGTTTAGGGAAAGAAAAACGCTGCATGTAAATGCGAAAATTCTGTGGATGGTTATTAACGAAACCTGATAGCTCCTTAAGTTTAGTGAGAACGAAAATATACCAATCTACGCCCTGCAAAAGAAGATCAGCGTAGTAGTAGAAGCTGAAATGATTGCAGCTCATAATCATTGATCATGGATGTCATCCCACCATCACTAATGAGCGATGGAACTTTATTAGCTCCAAAGCATCACCCTAAATGTCCCGTGCGTCTGAGTTTACTCGAGGCCCATTTGCGCAAATGCAGACTCAGCTAGCCAAATTAACTCTTACAGGGTTGAAAAGTAAAGAGCCTTCCCGCGCGGAGCGTCTACCAAGCGATTAACCGAATCGGCTGGTGGGAGAAAATAATCGTTGGACCTTCTCCTTCCACTAGAAACCGGTCCCAGTTCGCTGGCAACAGCGGCGCAGTCAACATCACTCCGCACGTGAAAGCTGTTTTAAAAGTGTGTTAGTATTTTGCAGTGGCGAAAATGCAGCGATCGTTGGAGCAACGTTACTCGATCAAATTTTGCGTAAAGCTAAGCAGTTTGTACCTCCAGGAAGCACTGTAAACGCGGCATTTTACAAAGAAGTGCTCCTTCTGCTGAAAACCGCGTCGCCCGGGTTCGGCCCGACCTCGTCAACAATTGGACCCTTCATCACGACAATGCGCCGGCGCACACCGCCTTCCTCTGCACCTCTGCATTGGCCAAGATGGGGGTTCCGGTGCTTCCCCACCCTCCCGACATTCCAGACCTGTCCCCTCCGGACTTCTTCTTGTTCCCGCGCCTGAACAGAAAGCTGAAGGGGAGGCGTTTCGACTCCATCGAGGCGATCCAAAAAACTGTGACAGCCGAATTGAACGCGATTCCGGCGGATGAGTTTAAAAAATTTGTCCTGCAGTGGAATGACCGCTACCAGCGGTGTATTGACGCTCAAGGGTCCTATTTTGAAGAATATTAGTTGCATAAGCCAAAAGGTTTAATAAAACTGCTTAAAAAAAATAAGGCTCATTACTTTTCAATCAAACCCTGTACCCTCGGTTTACATGAAGAAACTACCTTAAGGGTGTCCTGTTGTATCAGGGCATCGGCCAAACAGTTGCCAGCAATGTCACTGCGATCTGGCATTTACAAGTATATAAGATTTATTGCGAAATATTCGGATGCGACCAAAAGCGATATCAAATACTCCGCGGCAGTTTCGATTGCACTGTCAATTAGTCTAAGTCCTTGAAACGTTCCCCTGACTGTGACGTCCCTGTATAATTAATATTTACTATAGCCACTAAACGAAAAATTATATGAATAGACCACTCGAAACCAACTGTGTTGGGAAAGTTCAAAATCAATAATAAAAATAGAAAAATTAATTTATTAAGTCAAAATAGCCAGAATTGAAATGCAGATGATTTAAAAAATATATTTCTTCTTCACGCTTTTAGTGCGTCTAGTGAACTCTTGAGGAAATTAGGATGGTACGGGAGTCACGCGCTCAAAAGTAAATGAGTCACTATTAGAGTCTGCTTAAATTGGAAATTTATGTAAGAAATAAATTACTAGCAAAATACTTGCCGAAAAATCACAGTGCAGTAGAATTATTTATATTGTTATGATATCGTACGTGCCTTAGCTATTTTCCGGTTTATGAAACTTATCCATAAACCAGCGAACAAAACACCGTTATGCGTCTATTGTATTTGAAACTGACTGAATGAGCATCAGCGTGAAGTAAAACATAAATAAAAAACAGTAATCTAAAAAAGACAAAGGCAGAAAGCGTCACAAAAAGTGAAAAGCTGATTACAGAAGCACACGACCAAAAGAAAAAGAATAATAATCTGAAAAAAATATGTGTATGTATCAGGGTCGCTTGAAAAGTCCGTGTAAAATAAAAAGTACTTAATTGTATGGGGTAAGCCTTTCTTATTTTTCAACATAGTCTCCTTTTAGGTTCATACACTTTGTCCACCGTTGTTCTAGCTTGCTGATCCCTTCTGAACAATAGGATTTGTACGAAAAATAGTCATTCGTTTCTGCCATCACCTCCTCGTTTAAATAAAATCTTTTCCCGCAAGGCACTTCTTGAAATTGTGGAACAAATAGTAATCCAACGAATCAAAGTCTGTAGAATATGAGGGATGTGAAACGAGTAGAAATCCTACTTCCATTACTGCTGAGACGTCAGGTGGCACGTTGTTGTGTGGAAAAGGAAAGAAAATCACTGGACTTCCTCGAATCAAAGGAATACGAATTCCAATCCTGCCCAAACTTGGTGTGTATTCTTCCAAAAGATGTTACTAACCAAAGATAGTTTGCACGGACGTTTCAAATGACCCTCGTATGTGCATATGTACTCTCCTGCCTTTTGAAATCCGATTCTACTTACCTTTATTTCATGTTTTAAAACAAAATGCCACTGTGTTATTATTAAAAGAAATAAATTCGCATGTAAAATATCATTTTACACAATTAAGTTGGAATAAATTCATACATACACACGTACATACATACATAATTACATAGATGCATGCATTAGTGTGGCTCGATTAGTATGGGAGAAAATGCATTAAAAAAAAATATTTTTACAATCAGTCTGACTTGAGTCAAAGTTGCGTTCCTAGAAAAACTTTCGTCGAAAACAAATTTTTTTAAATAATGTCGAAATTGCGAATATATTGTATATGGAATTCATGGATGATAAGCTCAAACAGTATATCCCTTTTTAAGTTATAGGACTCTAAAACTCTGAAATATTGCTAAAATAAGCAAGCCCCATTATCAATGGTACATAGCATCAGCGGCAGCGACTCAAAGACCCTACAACGCATCTATTGAGCGGCAGTCGCTTTCAAATATTTAAGTATGAAAGTGTTGTCGTAACCAAAAAAATAACTAATGTATTGGCGTTTTCGTATATTCTGTTTATTACAGGCAAGCTTACCGATTTCATCGGTATCCACCAGAGGTCTGTATCACTTCAAATTTGCGAGAAAATCGATTTTAACCATTCCTCAGATTTTTTCACTAAAACACTAGAAAACGTGTTTTAAACTCCGAGAAATAATGTTACGGGTATTAAACAATAAAAGAAGGTAGTGGAAATTGAAAAATGGTCTTACATTAAAAATTTTCTGAAGAACAAATTATTTTAAGATTTATTCTTGAATTTGAATGAATGCATTTTAATAGCTAAAATTTTTTCTCTCCAACGAAAATATTTTTATTTTATTCCGATTACTAGTGCGGTGTAAATCAAAATTTTAAAATAGACACTTTATTAAAAATCATATAATTGCATGCGGCCTTTCCTTTTTAAAGGAAACGAAGAAATGCAATTTGTTCAATTTATTTTGAGATTTCAAAAATATGAAAATGCGTTTGAAAATATAAAGTACCGAACATAATTGCCGGGCCGCAATATGGCTAATCAGATCGATCATATACTTGCTGACAAAAGACATGCTACATCAGTCATAGATGTGAGATCATATAGAGGCGCTTGCTGCGACACAGATCACTATCTCGTGGTAGCTAAGTTACGACAACGATTTTCAATAGTAAATGACAACAAAGGCTATAAAAAATTAAAGTGGAATACAGATGAACTTATAAATAATGAAGATATGAAAGCAAAGTACAAATATGCGATTGAAAACATTTTATTTAATGAAAATAGCACAAATAATGACTCAACTGAATTAGATATTGAAGATCAATGGAATAAACTGAAAGCTACAATCATAAAATCCGCAAAGAATACTATTGGAGAGAAGAGATCAGTAATGAACGAATGGTATGATGAGGAATGCAGAGCAGCTAATTATGCGAAAAAGGAAGCTAGAATTAAATATATGGAAAGAAACACACGTACAAATAGATTATATTATGTAAACAAAAGAAAAGAAGCTAAGAAAATAATGCGAAAAAAGAAAAAAACCTACATGAAGCGGCAAATTGAACAAATTGAAAGCGATTTTAGAAACAAAAATGTCAGAGCTATGTATCAGAACATCAAAAAACAGACTAAAACATTTCAACCTCGAACAAATATATGCAAAGCAAAGGATGGTTCCATAATCAGCGAAAAACAACAAGTAATAGATAGATGGAAAGAATATTTCAACGAACTACTTAACAAAGAAAACTACGATAATACAAGTAAGGAGGAACAAGTAGTACATACGGCCGAAATCTATGTTGAAGAACCTAGCTTTGACGAAGTACTATTGGCTATAAGAAAACTTAAAAACCATAAAAGCTGTGGTGAAGATGGAATACCCGCAGAACTTCTGAAATATGGCAGACATGAACTACATAAACAAATATTTACCTTAGTAAGCCAAATATGGCATTCAAATGAAATACCCACTGGATGGGCATCAAGCATAATAGTACCTATACACAAAAAAGGACATAAAACTGAATGCCAAAATTACAGAGGCATATCTTTACTTAATACAGGTTATAAAGTATTTACAAACATTCTATTTGAAAGGCTGAATATTTATGCTGAGAACATCCTAGACGATTACCAATGTGGTTTTAGAAACAACCGCTCAACGATTGATCAAGGTTTTACTGTCCACCAGATATTCGAAAAGTTTTACGAATATAAAATTGATATATTTTGCCTCTTTGTTGACTTCAAACAGGCATTTGACAGTATAAATAGAAAGCGGATAAAATACTGCTTTCAGAAAATTGGAATACCTCTGAAGTTAATTAATTTGATTCTCTGTACATTGTCGAACACAACAAGTAAAGTACTGGTGCAAGGAAGCCTGTCAGACCCATTCGAAATCATATCCGGAGTAAAACAAGGAGACGCATTGTCATGTTTAGTATTCAATTTAATGCTACACACGACTGTTAAAGAAATAAACACGAATGGAACATTATTTAATAATGATTTTCAGATATGTGCCTACGCAGATGATATTCTTATTATGGCTAAAGATAGAAACACTTTGATAAACATTGATAAAGATGCAAAAGCTCTGGGACTACACGTAAATACCGAGAAAACCAAATACATGATTCGGTCAGTCAACAACACGACACGCGATGACCTAAGTATTAACAACTTTGCTTTCGAAAATATCACTGAATTTAAATACTTGGGTTTTAAACTATCAGCAGATAAAGATTCGGCGATAGCTATTAACGACAGAATCCAAGCTGCAAATAACGCCTACTACGTTAACATAAAACTATTTAAATCAAAAGATTTGTCCAGAGCACAGAAAATAAGAATGTACAAAGTACTGATACGACCCGTCCTTACATATGGTGCAGAAATATGGACGCTGAAAATAAATGACATTCATCAGCTGATGTGCTTCGAAAGACGTATCATAAGGAAAATATATGGTCCGGTTGCAACAATAGATGGCAGCTACCGCATTCGCTACAATAATGAAATCGAAGAAATCGTTCAAGGACAAAATATAATACGTTTTATCAAAGCCCAACGAATTAGCTGGATTGGGCACGTACTGCGCATGCCGAAAGAGCGAAATGCTAGGAAAGCTTTTATTTTAACACCAATTGGAGGAAGAAAAAGAGGACGCCCACGAAAGCGATGGTTAGATGACGTCGAATCAGATCTTAAGCAAATGAACGTACACAACTGGAGAGATGTAGCCATGGATAGAATAAAGTGGAGAAAAATTGTTGATGAAGCTATGGTCCACCACGGACTGTGAGGCTAAGAAGAAGAAGAAGAAGAACATAATTGAGCACGGAGATTGGATTAAAATATTTACAATGTTCGCCAAGTTAAAAGCTTTCAAACGTTCAATTCAAACTTTCAACAAATTTTTTTAGCTTTTTAATCTTAATTTTTAAAAAGCTTTAGGGTACTCTGTAACATAGCTTATGAACTTTTAGTAAAACAAGCGCATGTTTTAAGCAGGTAAATCGCCTAATTTTTAATACTTTTTTCTGACGCCTTGCGTTTTTTTCATAAAATGAGTTGAGGTGAAATAAAACAAAAATTCACTGAGCACACCATGTGTACTGTTCTGGTACGCAATGCTTGAAAAATAAATATATTTATTACACAGGTCTGCAAAAAAATGGGTTCGGAATGTTCTATAAAAGTGTAGTGTCATTTCCGAAGTAATTTTTTGCGTAGAATCCGAATCCGGGGTTTAAATTGCTCTATCACGTCAGGACTTTGAGATATCCTAACCTAAAAGTGCAAAAGCGCTGTTTTTGCCCATTTTTGAGGTTATGTAGCTACGAAGATTTTGCTCTTCATAAAAAAGTAGACGTAATATTTTAAATTATAAGTCTTCCTCTTTTAAATGCCGTTGAGTTTGCTCAAATATCTTAATTTTTCACTGAGATATCGCATTTTGAAGTTTTTTTTTTATTTTCTTTTGTGCGACTATGTAATCGACCGCATCACGTCTCATGTTATCTCAATGGATTTTCGAATATCGAAAAATTCACAAACATGGAAACTTCAAAATGCGATATCTCAGTGAAAAATAAAGATATTTAAGCAAACTCAAAGGCATTTAAAAGAGGAAGACTTATACTTTAAAATACTATGTTTACTTTTTTATGAAGAGCAAAATCTGCGTAGCTACATAACCTCAAAAACGGGCAAAAACAGCGTTTTTGCACTTTTAGGTTAGGATATCTCAAAATCCTGACGTGATAGAACAATTTAAACCCCGGATTCGGATTCTACGCAAACAATTACTTCGAAAATGACCCTACACTTTCCTAGAACAAAACGTTGTTGACCTGTGTTATCTTTTTAAAGATTAATAAGTAATTTAAAAAAGAAATCTCAAATCCCTTCTTCCTAGAAGTGGAAATATTATCGTTGGATTAGACACTGCTCACTTAGTTTATCTACGTTTTGTTAAAATCAAACAAAAATTATTCACAAATATTCATAAACATTTAATAACAATAAAATATTACCAAATTGCGCTGATTGACAAAGCTTTGTTTCAAGAAATTGTTGGTGACTCCTATAGCATTTTGTGATTTTTCTTTCATTTGTGGCAGTTCGGGGTTCAAGCTATCATTCAAGCCATATTTAAGCTCTCTCTCATACCGCTTTGTTGCAAAAACTGAAGGCTTGATAAAGAGGTTTTACTTACCAGTTCGTATTTAATGCGAAAAATCCTATAAGAACCACCGACTTGTACATACTTTTGGGGCAAAAAAAAGTTAAGTGCTATTAATGCAAAAGACAAATGGGATTTCTCGTATATTTTTGAGCGATCATTATGTGTGATTCGTAAAATAGTGATACGATTGTGCAGTAAAAAGTCGAACCATCCTAATATACGAGCAGTCACATGGACATATGTATATGTATATGTAAGTGTATATTTTTTAACGATATGTGTATAGTGAATTCGATATCTTTGAGTGTGAAATCTGAATATATTTCATATGTATGCCCATCTAACTAACCACATAAAAGCAACGCTGCAGGCGTGAAAGTTCTAATTGAAATTTTAACAGCTTTTTATTAAAGGGTAGGGTAACAGATTGACGTATGTGACTCACATTTAGATTTACGCCTAGAAAAAGTATTTACGTAAAAGTAATAATACTCCTCTGTTAGTTATGAAATAAGACACTTTCACATTTTTTCGGTTTGCATAGTTCCTTTAGAAAACTCTATATTTATTGCCAGCAGGCCAGTTGACTTTCATTACTACTTTTCAGCCGATTAAACGCATTTTATAAAATATTTTGGTCATAGCAAAATACAATTCGCTAAAGTATTTTTTTACAGGCTAAGAAAAATTTCTAGAATGCATAGTAAAGGGTTTTCCTATAACAGGTATTATTTTGAATAGCCCACTATTTCGGTAGATGTCACTTTTGAAGTTGTCATTTCTTAATATTTGACAAGTAGAAACTATGCCATTAATATTCTAAAAACGAAACGGTACACGCTTAAGCAACGCATTGAAATTATTAAAATTCACTATAAAAATGGTGAAAATTTGGCAGAGGTGGTTCGTAAACCTCGAACATTTTGGGGTCATCGTGAAACACCTTGTCGGACCGCAACACAGAAATTGGTGAAAAAATTCGAGCTGTTGGGACAAGTTAGTGATGTGAAGAATAAAACCCGTGCACGTCGCTCAAGAACAGCCGAAAATATTGCTGTTGTAGCCGAAAGTGTTGAAGAAAACACAGGTTTGTCTATTCCTCGTCGTTCTTTGGAATTAGGCATCCACAAACGTCATTACACCGAATTTCGCATAAAGATTTGGGTCTTAAGGCTTATAAAGTCCAGTTAACACAAGAACTCAAGCCGGCCGATCATCAACAATGTCGTGTCTTTGCTGATTGAGTCGTTGAAATGCATGAAAATGATCCGGGAATAACACCTCTTATTGGAAAACCCTTTAATGCTGAGCGTATTTCAATAATATTCCAAAAGCTCTCGAATGCATGACTTTATTTTCTTGGCCGCGTAAAGCTACAATAATTACACTATTCGACAAAATAAAACCTGGTTCATCCGTACTAAGTGAAACCAATGTCAAATGTTAACGGTTTCTTTCGACAGATGCATTTCATTCATTAAAACTATTTTTTGAATACAATATCAATCAAGTAACCACCTCTATTAGCAATCACAAACTGCGATCTTTTTTCTGCGCTTGTCATCACCTTGTAAATCATTTCGGGTTTTATAGCATCGATTTCGCGTTGTTTCGGTGTAAAGCGATCCATGGTTGATAGAAAATATGTACTGAATTGAGGTATCGAAAACATGTATGCTGAAGTCGATCGGTTGGTAAATGACAAAGTTATTCAGCGTTTACATACCGACATAAAAGATGGCGCGCCCTATACATATAATCATACCTATGCACATACAGTGAATAAAGCGAAAAATATTATTTCTTTACTACCAAATCGCATAGACATTGAATTCTCCTACAACGGTCAATATTATTGTCCTCATGGAACTGCCCCAGTTTCTGGTTCCATCTTATGCTCCCAAATCTTGTGGAATTACAACATTTATCTTCCGAAAAGTAGTTCTCTAGAAGGCTCCTAATCCGTATTCTACTCCTATATGTCTCTAAAAATAAATTGTATTCGCTCTGGTTGTTTTATTCTGATTACTTTTTAAATATCTGGTAGCAAACCTCTGTTGTCAGCTTCTAGCTTGGGTTCATTTGTAAGAGCTGATATAATTTTCGGAATCTCGTGTCAAATGGTGCCATATTTTATTGAAAATATAAGTGATAAGTTCACATTTTATATTAAAAATTCTAGGGTTATTGCAAAATTTTAATAATAAATTACTTAAACGTTATTAGTAATTGCATAGTTAGAGAGATACCTTCAGTGCTCGAAACTCTTTCTCATGATCTCCATCGATATTCATAAGAAAAATTTGTACAGCTTTTATATAAAAAACTATTGACATACATAGTTACTAACCCAATACACTATTAAATATTTTTTCTTAATGGATTTTACTCCGAATTACCTTTTTAAATAAATAAAAATAACAAACTTTATATTTCCCTCATTACCACTTTGCTCGAAAATTCAAAGCGGCCACCACTATGTCTCTCATCATTTTGACCTCTTCCATTTTCATACATTGCAATAAAAACAACCACATGCACTAATGCACTCTCGCTACACTACTAAAACAACAACTGCAACATTAATAATATTTCAGTGTCACGAACAGCTGAAAATAGTCCATCGGTTGACTGGCTGAGTGACTGAATGGTCACGAAATGCCGGCCGGCTAAACGACACCATCTACCAACAACAACACCGAGGGTTGTTTCTTCTGGTTTTATGCCGACAACATCTGCAAGTCGTCTCGTTTAATTCATCATTGCCTTTCAGTATTCAACCGGCTTTTTTTCAAAGCGCAGCACTAATATTTATTACGGCTGGTAGTTGATTTTGTTGTAGTTTAATTTTTCTATTGTTGTTGCTATACGTGTTATTACATTTACTTATTTGAAAAACAAGCTATATTTTGTTTGGCGAGGAACAGAAAGAACAGGAAAGAAATTAAAAATTTGTGCTTGCATTTGAAGAAATAAAATCAAAATATTCACGCTGGTGTGGTTATTTAACTTGTTCAGCTGTTATGTATTGCATGCCGAGTTTCCAGTGCGATTTATTGAACTATGCAGCACTCGGTTATAATATGGTAAGTTCCTTTTCAAAGTAGAACGAAAGTTTTGGAGCATCTGTAGTAGTAGTAGTGTAGCATTTTAATGGCAAAATTTTCAAACCACCTCAGTGGAATTACCAATTCAATCGCTTTAAATACCATGGATACAGCAATTAAAAAATCATCAACGCCATCTACTATTGTTCTCCATTTTCTAGACAACAACAAAAAACTCAAGTAAACCAGTCATTATTCTGTTGCAAAATCCTTAGCACTCACTCACAGTGAAAGAAAATAAATTTTTAATTTTTTACCAGTTTAATACGAAAGTTTACCTAATTGCTAGAAAATGCACCGAAAGAGTTGCGGTTCTATAAATATATATGTTTATTAAAGCAATTAATTACAATGAGGAACAATAAAAAGAGGAAAGCGGTAAACCAATTATGAAAGAGGAAAGAAGAAGAGCTGCAGAATATTGGGTCACCTGCCGTTTTGCCCTTAAGCGTCTCAATTTTTTTTTATTTTGCATTGAAGTTTTACTGATTTGCTCTCATGTTGACATAAATTCTTACAAAAAAAAAAAAAATTATAAAACTGCACTTACCATTAATATTGTCTTCAGGAGTATATAATAAAATTTATTGGTGTATATTTTTATGGAATATTTAAGTCAATATTTCTACCATTTTACATTTTTTTCTTTGCGTATAAGGAGGTTTAAAATGTCTACTGCATCAACAAAGCTAACATCGCAATGGTTGTCCGGAGACAAAAAACTCGCCTCGTTTGTAACCGTCGCCCACTCTGGAACCGCTTTCCCATTACTTCAGAGTGAAGTTCCATCTTCCCCATTACAAGGTGTATGCTTTTTTGGCTGCGCCCATGTCCCTCTTTTTCATCCGGAATTTTTTTTTTCGCGAAACCACCACAACACGCCCACGTTTGCTCGCTGCTTAGTATCTTGTCGAATACATTTTCAGTAGGTATGTGACCGACTGTATTCTCCAACGTTTGACATTCTTGTTCCCAATCCATGCATTGCAAAACGGCGTCTTCAGCGTCATCTGCGGCTGTGTCACCATATATGCATGTGGGGTGTTCGCATTTCCCTATTTTGAATTTCTGGAAATACTCGTGCTCTGAAAGCATTTGGGATGTATAAAAATTGACTGACATTATTTGAATTGCATATTTTTCTGGCATATTTCAAAAAATGATCGTATTAGCCTAAGTAAAAGAATATTTTAATATATGTATATTGAAAATATTTAATAGAAAATCGCAGTATTTTTAGTCAAAAAATGAAATTCCCTAAAAAGATTTATGATTATTGAAAATTTTTCAACTTATTTATTCACCGTATCAACAAAAATGTATTCTCACGGAAAAAACTTGCGTTCATCTCTTTCTTCTGTAATCCACTCACAATATATCCAACTCATTTCATTCAGTTCCATTTTTCACCATAGCTGTTGGCCAAACCTGGTAATATATCATACTTTCTTATAGCATTGCAACTAAATTGCGCTGAGTGAAAGTTACCTAAAGCACTATTGTACCCACGATGGAAAAACTGCAGAAGGGGCGTCCAAAATCAAACCGTTAGCCGGCACTTTGACATTTTGAAGGAATCAGTTGATTTGCTGTTACATTCAGGAGATGTGACAGCGGTTTGTTTAATGACAGAGATCGCCAAAAGCCGAGGTTGTGTTGGTTATATACGAAAAAATCTACACAGCCACTACTCATGTTCGTTGGAGCTACTGATTGGAAAACTGATTCTATTCAGCTAACCTCACTTTACACATTTCGTTTTCATTTCATGCACCTCTCTCTCAGTCGAATCCTTTATGACACAACAGCCAAAGACACTTTCAAAATTTTGCTTCGGATGGTCAAACCTTGTAATCTATCATCCGTGATTGTACCTACTTTCCCACACCGGCACTCAGTCACTCACAATGTGAATTCCTCATACAAAGGTACAACTGTGTTTTCGTTAAATTCCATTCAGCTGTGGCTTTACAATTCTCAGTCACCACCCAGTGATATTAATGCTTAATGTTAATTAAATATTACGCATGTTCATATTTTCGGAAAATCTCTTCCTCAATTTTTCATACATAAGTAAATGTAAATCCACTAAAGCTGAACGGCGACTATACACACAACAGCAATAATATAATTTAAGCCCTTCCGTTGTGAAAAATTCAACGAACCAAGCAACCAATCAACCACCTTAGCACCCACACACCCGAAACATATTCAAAAACAACTTCAAGCGTTCTTCTCCTCCCCGCATTGCAATTGCAATCGCACGTGTACATGCCACACGCAAACGGATGCGCCTACCCACTTTCCCACTTTTCCATTGGCTTGCCAAAGTCAGCCAAGCCAACTTGGCGCTTCAGCGGATTTGCTGCTTGTCACCCGCGCAGTCGCCTGCTAGCAATCGCTTGAGCCCTTTGTGCTTGGGGTTTATCAAAACATGGCATTATGTTCGCACCAATGCAACATGTTGCTAGGATTTGTTTTGTTAATTCGTGCAACTGTTTGAAAATTGCCAACAACCCTTACACGAAAAGTATTCAAATTTCTTTCAATTTTTGTTTCATACTACAACGTACTTTGTTATTATATTACGGCGCCATCAACAACAATATCAGCATGCGGCAAATGGCATCCCCTGTTGCTTTGAATTCATACTCGTTTGGCGAGTACTTGTATGAAGTCCATTTGAATACTCATCAAATTGATATTTATGCAGATACACACTCCATTTGCACTCCTCCCACACGCATATGTACACACATATACCCATACATACATCAAGAATCCCTTGGTCCAGGCGACGCACTGGCGACTGTCCACAGGATATGCTCAACTGACACTTGTAATTTATTTTAATTTTTTTTCCATTTGTAAGTGAATATTCTTGTTATGTTGCTGATGTTCTGAAGTTATCGGTTATGATTTTGGCATTCCATCCAGCATAGCTCGTATGATTCATTATGCTAATTGTGGCAGCAGGCATCCATGTCGGCATGGCGAGTAACTGGGCCTCACGTTTGAGCAAATGACAATACGGAATTTCCCAAATCTCGTTTGTTTGTACAAGTACCCCCAGTGCAATCCACAGAATTAACTTATTGAAGGAGTGTGAGGGCTGCCAGTTGGTTTGACTGGTGGTTGGTATTTGGGGATGTCAAAATTTGTTTATTTTTTTTTTTTTGGTTGCTGCAGGTTATTTTTCAGCTATTCAATTGCGCGTATTTTTCTAATGATAAATTGTTGCGAAATACTTTGCATTTAACTTCGCCATTGAAATATTCAAATGAAGTACCTAAACAAGTATTTGGAATATGGCGTTCATTTCATTTTAAAGTCTAGGTTGAGTTAGGTTGAACTGGTTGACTTGCAGTCACGCATAGACCTGTTCGGTACATAGCAATACCAAATGGAGTTTATTAGTTATGCGTTTTGAAATAGTCCACTCGCATGGAGCCTGTTTCTATTGCGAATTTAAAGAGACATTTCCAGCCAATTGCTGAATACCTTCCCATCCATCAAACTGTGATGCCCCAGATATTTTGAATAACGCCAGACATCCGCAAAGCAGATGCTCTACAATTTCCTTTGAGCCATGCTCCCTAAATTTCGTGCACTCCTCACTGTTCTGCTGTGCCATATTCCGTCATCACGACTATCATAGTTCTCCAATCTCTTCGTGTAAGTGATTTATTGTGCAAAACCTATGGGTAGCCTATATTTTAAAGCTTTTTAAAAACTTTAGCACATTCTGAGGTTTATTGTTCCATAATTTATATGGATGCACGGCACTACCTCCAAGGGGGTGTAGCCGTGTTCTGCCTAGTGCAGGACATTTATAAAGAATGTGTTCTGAATTTTCAGTGTCCATTTCGCAGAATCGGTTGTTTCTCAGGCTATAGTGGTCTGTAAAATAACCAGTTAAATGTCTTAAGTCTACTCTGCACGGTGAAAGTAGCTTATCAGAAATTCCTCTGTGCGGTGTAGGTCGCTTGTCGGTGACCGGTAGAATTTCGCCAGTGTACACCGAACTTCTTCTCCTACCACCTAATGAGAAGTTCGTTGATGTGGCCCTTTGTAAATGCACAGAAAGGCTCAGGACCATGTGAGTGATAATATGAATCTAGTAAGACTGTGACAGTCATATTTACACACGATCTTAGTCCCGCAAGTGGACAGGCTCTCCTATCTCGTCCTGAATTTTCTGATCATGTTTTCGTCTAGTTCGTTGCATAGTATTCGTATTGACTTTGGTATCTCGATGATAAAATCCGTGGATATAAGACCCTGTTTTTCGCTATTTCGTCTACGATCTCGTTTCCTCCAATGACCTTATGGCCTTGACATTGAGCCCTCATACCATAGACTTGGCAAACCATATTTCATATTAAATATTCCCATTATCACTTCGTTATTGTTCATCACAGTCCTTTCGGAATAAGTGTGGCTACTCCGATCCACTATCTCTAGTTTTATCCAAGCACTTCGAGTAATGAACTTTTTGTGGATGCTCTATCATCCTGGGATAGAACTATCATGCATACTGCTATGAAGCTCCAATAAGCAAAACATTTATATTAAGAGTCCAAACACTGCAAGACCAATTCGAAAGTAACAGGCAAACAGATGTTTTTATTTCAGAAACATCAGCAAGAAGATCTAAAAGCTCTTCAACGTCTCACGGTATGGCGTTATAGTAGTGCAAGGATTTATTTCTGGTAATTGCTGAGTAATGTAGCACGAGCCAAGTCTGAGCACATCACCAAGCCAAAGCGTTACTGCCTGGTATCAACGTATCTGGAAGCACACAACCTAAGTGGATTCTCGTCCAAGTCCTTATGGGGCTCCTTAATAATACGGGCACCAGTAAGACCAGCAACCGAACCTTATGCACTCTTCTAAGACTAATCTAAAATGCATTATATGTATTGTAGAGATAATTTTGGTATTGTGTGTTCTCTGGTGGAACTCCTAGTTCCTGTGAAAAGCAACTATAGCGCTGTTATGTCTATTACCGGCTGCTTTCCAAAGTCTGAAAATAAGAACAATATTTTAATGATCTTTAAAGCAACTAAAGTTTGAAGCTTTAAGCAAAATATTTTTTTGTCATTAATATTTATTCAGCATACAAGTAGAGTGAAGGTTACACAGTGTGACAAATTTGAACTTTTCTTTCACACATTAAAAAATCGATATGTGTGGTATACTTTTACCCAATGGTAGTAAACCTGAGTTTTTCATTTTTTAGCAGCACGTCAAGATTTTTTCCAGGACTTCAATGTTTCAGTTAAGGCCAATTATCAAATATTTATTTATTTATTCAATTAAATGTATAACAAATTAAAAAATTTAATAGTTAAGTCATTAAACAAATTATCCTATTTCAATAAAAGTATATGACATAGACACATAGGCATAGAATGAAAGCAAACAAATGAAAGAAAAAAATTCAAAAATATTTTCTTTCATACAACCCTTGCCAAAATATGTGAAAAATTTGTTTTTTCGAATTTTTCAATCAATGGAAAGGAAAAAATCTGTAAAAAGCATGTCATGTAAGTGCATCGTGAGATTGAGAAGCTTGTTCGAGCAAAAACCAGACAAAAATTTACAAAATACTTCGTATTGTCGTCTGCAATATAGTAGAACAGGTGCTACTGGATATATGTATTGGCCCGTGATTTGTCTGAATTATGTCCATACTTGTACAGAGTACAAGTGAACATCTCATTATTTCCATATCGAACAGGATTTTTACATATTTTTTGGTGCGAAGGCTATTTGGCAAGAAAATATGCTGCTTGTTTTCCCATAAGAGAACAACGAAGCAATCCTGAGTTTTTTGATGAAGGCTTGGCCTAACTTTCTTTACGGAGGGCTCCAGAAAAGAATATTGGAAAAGGCTTTTCAAAAAATATGTTGCATAATCTATTTCAAAATAGACCAAACTTGAACTGATATGAGTATCGCGATACTTTATGAACTACGTGAACTAGCGTACTATGAATCAACTACCAAAGCACAGCTACATAATCGTAGGTTAAAATTTAGTGACTCGTAGAAAAACATCCTAGCGACTTCATGTCAAGAGATTTAAGAGTTTTGGACTTTGTGGTAAGTTTTCTAAAATTTAGCTTATTTGTAGGCTTAACTACATAAAGAAGAGTCTTCGCATCAATTTCGGGTGAGTAGGACGTTATGCAGTTATGACGCTGATAGTGTTTAGATGTTTTGTCAGCTTTGAATACGGACGCCAAGGAAAAATATCTCACTAAGTGAAATTAATTTGTGTAGCTACTTCACAATTTTCAAAGTGATACTTAAACATACAAGCCACACAAGATTAATGCAAAAAGATAGTCCTCTGCTAGCTGTAGAGTGTATTTTTTTATTCTTCGCGATAAGTTTTCGCTATTCAAGTACAAATGTGCGTTAATGCTGATTTCTAAGTAGGCAAAGCCCTTCAACTTGGAATTATGTATATTGTTAAATTTTTGTCATATCGCCATCCCAACATTCTTCACTTTACTTAAGCAACTCCCTTACAGCTTTCAATAATATATATGTAATCCTCAAGATTAAATATAGGTACATATGTATCTCGACCCGAGCGTTACAAACGACACCAAAGAGACCTATAAGAGGGGAAAAATCAACAGCTCACCGCTGCACAGTAGCTCAGCCGACCTCCGGCCTTCCGCCTGCCATGTCATGTCAAACAAACATGTCATTTGCTTAGCTACTGTCTTATGTAATCTTGTGACTGCACCCACACCCAGTGTGCGGCGCCACCAATGCTGCCACAACCACTGAGCGCTGGCGCCAATCACATCAACAACTAAAAACAACAATACAAATAATTGCTGCAAAGTAAAAATAAAGCAAATACAGCAACTTCCACATTAAGAATAACAATGTGATAAAATAACATGAAGAAAACGCTTAACTTATTCGCAGAACTCCGAAGACAAAACACTTGGGGCACTTGACGGCAGCCAGTCTAGGGAATCGATGAACACTTTTACGACAGCGAATTTTGATAGGTTTTCTTTGCTGTATTCTTGCTGTGCTATGTATTGTTAATTTTCTCTGATCAATGCTGCTAGTGTGTTTGTTGTCATGTGCAAGTATGCGTATATATTTTTGTTTTATTTTAATATTTTGCTTCCGCTTGATTAAGCGCGCTTACTCACTTCATGCACAAATGTGACATTACGCATTCATGCGACCGCTTGACAACTTACATTGAACGTACATTTCCACTGATATAAGTACACGCTATTTATATATTTATTTGTATGTATAAGTACATATGATAATATGTATATGTGGTACATACCCCGAAGCGAAAATATATTACTTTTTTGAACTGGTGCCGCTACAGCTGATAACTCCATTACATCCAAACTTTTTAATGAGTTATTTACTGTGGTTCCCCAGCATGTTGAAGTTTCTCTAAATACATACTTGGCGATTATTTCTTTGAAGACCTGGAAAATTTGCAAAATGTCTCACTGGAGGGACTAGTTATCTTCTTAAGTTCTTAGTTATGAGATGGAAATTATATGCAGGTATCACTTTGGGCCTTAGGGTCATCGAGTATCTTGTCTTAGACAAGCAACATGGCTAACCTAACTAAACATAGAAGATAAAACCACAATAATCCAATATTTTGGTTTCACTGATCATATCCATCGCACAGCAAAGTATTTTTCATGCTGTGAGAACTTGCATGATTTTTATGATTTCCAAGTAAGACCCTCATAGCCATAGGTATATTCTATGCTCGATAGATAATCCAACTATCAACAATGTTTAAGATCAAAACTATCAAAATGTTTCCTAAAATAGATTTAAAAATGGGATTTAGGCCTTAGTTCCTTAAAGGAACTTTCTAAATAAATCACAAATAGTGATGTACGTGCAGGCGCAAAATTAATCTCCCTTTCGCAAGATTTATAATTTTTTCAAAAGACGTCGTACATTAATCATATTTGATGCTTGTGCAGCTGCACTATACTCCTACAAACAGACAAGCAATGGAGCGCGTGAAGGTTAAAATAAAGATTTCCTTCACACAAAATTTTCTTGTTTTATTTAGTAAAAAAGTTATTCAAAAACAAAATTCATAACTATTTCTGAGCTTCAAAGATTCAAACTGGAAAATTTTTTTAACAAATTTAGTAATTGCGAGATTTATTAAAAATTAAAAATTTTGGCATAGAGCTTCTCAAATTGAAATTACTTCAGTTCGTTTTAACACTTGCATCATTTTTTATTTCTTATTTAATTTAATATATTTCTATTTTTATTTATTATTCTATTTAATATTTTTGGAAAAAAATTTAGTTCATCTGAGAGTTTATCCAATGTTAGAGCTTTTTAACGTGAAATTACTTCAGTTCTTTTTAAAATTTTTATTCTTTTTTTTATTTTTTTTTTATTGCTGAAATTTTGAAAAAACTAATTTTTTTGTAAAAATAAAGTTTTTTATTAACAGTTCAGACTGTACTGGCAAAAGAACTGGAAAACATTATATTTTTTTCCTGACAAAAACCAAAATTTTTGCCAAACATTTTTAACAAACAAATATAATTTTTTTTTATATTTTTGTTTTAATATTTTAAGATATTTTAGGATTTTTTAAAGAAAGTTTTTGGAAAAAAATTAAATTTTTTGTAAAAAGAAAGTTGTAATTTTTGAAAACACCTCTCGGAGCTTTTCCCATTTTTTTATTAATACCTAAAACTAAGCTGACAAAAAAATTTTGGAGAAAAAGAAAAGCTCTGATTTTTGGAGAACACTCTCCCTCAGATTTAAATTTTTTTTTTATTAATAGCTAAGAATATGCTGAAATTTTGAAACAAATTATATTTTTTTGTTGAAAATTTTTGTAAAAACAACAAATTTTGACCATTTTTGAAAAACACCTTCCCTTTTTCCCCCCCATTTTACTAATACCTAAGATTAAGCTGAAAAAAATGTTGGTAAAAAATTTTCAATTTTTGGAAAGCACCTCCAATCAAATTGTTTTTTTTTTTTTATTAATAGCTAAAATTAGGCTGACAAAAAATTTTTTCACAAAAATGTTTAACAAACAAATATAATTTATTCTCGAAACAATTTTCTTTATGAAAAGTCTATTTTACCGTAAAAACTTAAAAGTAATTTTCCTTAATTTTTAATACCTGCGCGCATAAGGTGGTTAAATTTTTTTAAGTAGGCTTCTTCTGACTAATTGGAATTAGTCATTCCAACTCACTGGTTCAGATTTCATCAGCAGTACATGCACATATGTAAATGTGTTATTTTGCCTGATCTCTGAGGCCTCTAGCACCACCACCACTTCTGCCAACACCAACTCATTAATGCAATACGTGGCACAACAATAAATTGGCGATTTCTTTCATTCTTTTATTGAATTAATTTTATTTGTTTTAGAAATCTTTATCACCATATTTATTATACCGACGAATATGTAATTTCTCATTTTTATTAGACAATATTTGCCCTATGCGTATGTATGTATGTATGTGGGTGCGTATGTTGCACAATGTTTATTAATTCTACTGAATGAAGTGTTGATGGGTGCTTTTTTTATTAAAAACTGCCTGCTAAATATATACCTACATTGAGCAGCAAATGGCAAATGTGGTTGTATGCGTATTCAAGTGTAGTGGTATTAATAATCCATTGACCATTATACTTATATATGTACATTCTTTATTGCAAAATGAAATAAAAGAAAAGAAAAATCACATGCGTGTTATTCGCATATTAATCGCTTCCGAAATCAATTTACTTTGAATGGTAAGCCATGTTTGACTGGCTTGCCTTGATCAGTATAGTGAAATGTTCTTTTCGTGGATTATACGAGGTGTGTTCAAAAAGTATCGCGAATTTTGTGTTTATTCAAAAATTGTTTATTTATTCATTAGTATCTATGTAGTCCCCATGAGATATTATGCACTTGTGTGAACGTTTTTTCCAATCTTCGAAGCACTTCAAAAAATCAATTTTTTTTTAGCTTGTTCAGCTCCTTCTTCGATGCCGTCTTTATCTCGTGAATCGTAGCGTAGCGTCGCCCTTTTTTGGGCCTCTTCAGTTTAGGGAACAAGAAAAAGTCACAGGGGGCCAGATCTGGGGAATACGGTGGCTGTGACATCATTAGTGTGTGAGCAGGGGCGTTATCGTGATGCAAGAGCCAATTTTTGTTCTTCCACAAATCTGGGCGTTTCTGGCGGATTGCTTCGCGCGAATTGCGCATAACTTGCAGGTAATATTCCTTATTGACCGTTTTACCTTGTGGCAAGAACTCATTATGCATTACGCTCCTGCAATCGAATAAAACGGTAAGCAAAACTTTTACATTCGACCGAACTTGGCGCGCTTTTTTCGGTCTTGGTTCGTGTGGCAGCTTCCATTCAGATGATTGCGCTTTGGTTTCCACGTCATAACCATAAACCCACGATTCATCACCAGTTATGACCCTCTGGAGCAAATTTGGGTCGTCGCGGACAGAGACCAACATCTCATTAGAAATGTTCATGCGATGCTGCTTTTGGTCGAAATTGAGCAGTTTTGGTACGAATTTTGCGGCGACCCGTCTCATGCCCAAATCATAAAAAAAAATCGAATGGCATGAGCCAATCGATATGTCTAGGTTCTCAGCAACTTCTCTAACGGTTATTCGACGATAGGCCAATACCATTTTTTTCACGTCACCAGTTTTTTCGTCTGTTGTTGAAGTGCTCGGGCGTCCGGCTCGCTTTTCGTTGTTCACATCTTCTGGGCCTTCTGAGAACATTTTGTACCACCGATAAACGTTGCTTTGGTCCAAAGTAGCTTCTCCGTATGACACAGTCAACATTCGGAATGCATCCGCGCACTTAATTTCGATTTGCACACAAAATTTGATACAGATTCTTTGATCCATCTTTTTGAATAGGTAAAAATCGAAGACGAGCCGAAACACGTGTAAGCAAAGCTGCTGTCAACAATTACCTGAGCGTCCAAATGGCCACATTTGCCATTTGCATGAGTGAGAGACATGAGTACCAACATATCGCCACAAAAAATCGAAATTCGAATATACGTAACCTGCGAAAATTCAAAATTCGCAATACTTTTTGAACACACCTCGTATGTATGTATGTATGGATTATGTGTATGTATATATAATGCCACATATTTATTTAGCAATCTGCTTTTGCAACACCCACACCAGCAATTTAGTATGAACGGCAATAGTCATTTCGATTTGCAGATTTCAATTCAACGAGGTATTCTCCAGCATTATTTACAGCATGAAATTTACTGTATGGAAAAGTTTCACATTATACGAGTAAAAGCAAACATTTTTACTTTTTTTGTGTATGTTGAATGTTTATTTTATGCGAAAATATCCAAACTTTGACACGATTCAGCGGAAGAAACCGAAAGTGAGAAGTTTTGAATGTTTCGCTCCCATAATAGGCCCAGTCTAAGGCTGAGGCTGAGCAGAAAGTAAAATTATATATATATATGTATATATAATATTCTTTGAACTGATTTTAACGAAATAAATATATAATATAATAATAAATAGTAATGAAAAATATAATAAATATATATCATACCTACACATGCTCCTAAGCTGTAGTCAAGTGTCACACCTTTACCGCAATACAAAGTGACTACTCGATTTTATTATAGGAAGAAAAAGCCTAGCAGCGTCAACAAAAAAATTACCAAAAGTCAACGGTATTTTGTAATCACTTGAAACTTGCACTTCGTTATGCTAAAATTCAATGGGCTATAATCTGAGCATATCCAAAAATCCCAAATTTTTGGTAAAAAGTTGAGAATTTTGATGAAATTTTGAAAAAAAAATTAAAAATTTAAAAATATTTAAAAAATTGTTGTACAAATTTTGAAATGTTATATTGTATGGATTTTGTTGTAGTATGAACTATGTTTTTACAAAAAAAAAAACAATAGAGTTGTGTCTATAATTTTCTGCTAGTCTTAATTGTTTTGACATGGAACTATCAAAAACTGATTAAAATTTTTTTTTATTCTTATTATACACACATATTTTTTATTTTAAAATTGTGTTTTAAGTCGTAAATCTTGTTGCAAACCACTATCGCCTATAGTGTAATATTTTGAGGTCTTATATATATTATATATATTAGGCCGGGTCGATTTGTGGAGAGGCAAAAAAATCGCCCATTGCTCTGTGAAAATCATATTCTAGGGATCAAAATAAGAAACTATGCCGAAGGAACCATACCTCTAAAACGAATTCTGATGCCCCCCAATTTGCGTCGAACTTTTTAGTTTCTTTGCTATAACTCACTTAAATTCATTTTTTCATTTACATATGTTCTGAATAAATTTCTTAAGAGAAAAAATAGATATTATTATAAATAAATAATAAATATTATTATAAATAAATAAAAATAAAGAAAACACATAGCCATTTAGCTGATTTTTTCATGTAAAGGCCAAAAATGGTGATATTTTGAAATGATTGTATGGGGAACCCCCCAGGGGAGTTCCAGGGGGTGTGCCACTGGAATGGGTGGATCGGCCGTCCAAAGTTAGTGGGGGTCGGTCATACATTTGGACTCGATTGGAGCACTCTAAATGGGTCAAAGTGAGATTTTTCAAAATTTGCCCCTACCCGAAAGTTCGACCCAAATTGGGGGACATCAGAATTCGTTTTAGAGGTATGGTTCCTTCGGCAAAGTTTCTTTTTTGATCCCTAGAATACGATTTTCACAGAGCAATGAGCGATTTTTAAATCGACCCGCCCTAATATATATGTATGTACATACATATGTATTTGTGTTTTATGTATTTATTAATTTCTACTCATTCCATTGTTGCTTTTTAACGCTCGTAAAAGTCAATCAAAATGATAAGTTTTTAGATTTTTACGATTTTTAACTACAGTATTTCGTTCTGTACATTAATGCATTTACAAGTGTGCACGTACATAAATATGTATACTGTAAATAATTACAATTTCTACATGGCATATCGTCTGCATTTTATTGCTCACCACTTAAATGTAACATTTTATGATTATTTCTAATTCTTTGATTATTAAATTTTAAAACTCTTAAGCAATTACATTTTAAATTCAAATCATTTTTATGTTTATTCATTTCAGAGTCATTGCGTGTCACCGACGTTTGAGAAGGAGCTGCGTGAGCAATTGGATAAGTAAGTTTTTATGGCTTTAAATATTAAAAACTAATAATAAATAAGTTCACTGGTATGCATGCATATATAAGTATTTAGAATTTTTATTAAAATATTGATTTTTTTTTATGAAATTTTCACAAAATTTTAAATTTCAATTTATTTGGTTTTTGTAAAATAATGGGCTCTATTTTCATAACCAAATTATTGAAATTAAATGAGAAGAAAAAAGTCAAAACTTGTAAATGGCTCCCTTTTGAAAATTGTTCCATTAATTCTTTTTAAAAATAAGGTTCACAATTACCGTAATATAAATCGAAGTTTCAAACTTTGCACACGATTTAAAAAAATTCGACAAATTTTCTTGAAAGTTTCAAAATTTTTAATTACATTTAAAAAACAAAAATATTAGTAGGCAGTTGTAAAATCCATAAAATTTTAATATAATATAGTGCAAGTTTGAACTAACTCAAAGTTCCTCTTGAATTTTTGTATTTTCTCCCCTGATGGTGGTGAGCATATTCTCAATATAACGAAAGTATGATAATTTTTTTATATGAAGAAAATGCGGAACACCGTCAGGTAAAAAATTATCAAAATATGAAATTATAGAAATAATTTTTTTCTAACAGAGTTTGGGCTTCTGCAAACAGTTTAAACCATCCGAGTATATTTGTGAAATTTTTACTTGAAAATTGCCAGCTGCCAATAGAAGGCAGCGTTAAATTGCAGGTTTCTCCATTTGTGAGACAACGATCAGAGTGCGCTACCCACCGATAGAAAGAGCCTTGACTTAAACGCCTTTTATGGGCATATGAGCCAATCTATTGTTATTATTAATGATTTTATTTAATGGTTTGATTTTAAGAAAAAAAAACGTTAGCGCGGTAGCCAGTGGATACGTGGTCTTGGAAATAGGAGATTAGCACACCATCGAAGAACCAGTGAGAAATGCAGTGTATCTGCCTAGTAATAGAACCGTCGAATGGGTACGTTACGGAAACGAATTTGACTGACAGCTAAATAGATTATGTGCCAGCAACAGCAAATAGATATTCCGCCATGCCGAAATGCTCAAAGCTGGCAACTCTCTACTTTTGCCGTACGGCAAGTCCGGCGCAAATGGCAACTGTTTGAAAAAGAACAATTTTGAATCGCGCAAATTTGAATCGATGGGGTTTTTTATTATATTATATTATATCAAATTAAATACAAAAAAAATAGTGAATTTTAAATTAATTGAGTCAATTCAAATGCACTCTTATATTTTCGGTAAAAGCTTGAAATTTAAAGAACAGGCCAGGTTTAACCAAGTTTTCCTGAAAAATTAATGTACGTTCCGATCTCGAAGTCGTTCATCCCGTCCACGACTATCATAAGTTCTATTAAATGCCCTCTTTCGCTTCAATAACCCTTAATTTTATAATGTAAATATTTCACAAGCAACAAAAACCTCTTTATATACAAAACGAAATAAATATTTGCTTTCACGGCAAGAACAACTTTTTTTTGTTTATATGCGGCAACACTTTCATTGTTTCATAACTTCGACAGATGGGAATATCTAGCAAGATAACGAACCTGATAGAAAATACCTACGAGAATACTCGATCTGCGGTTTGGACGGGAAAAGAGGTATCCGATTATTTTGAAACCTACACTGGTGTGAAATAAGGATGTCTGTTGTCGCCATTATTGTTCACTTTATACCTAAATGATTTGCATAACTATTTGTAAGGTGGACTATTGGTTGAGAGCATGATGGTCTTTAGAAGAGGCAGACGACTTTCCCAGCCAGAAAAATGGTGGTGCCAAGGTGAAGAAATTAAATTGGTGGCAGAATATAAATATCTTGGTGGCATTCTCACACAAAAATCGGCAAGCACTCAGAAGCCTGAAATACTTCAGCAAACGCTAGTATTAATTGCACATGGAACGATTTTTTAGCGAAGCCATTCATTTCATTAAAATCGAAATGGAAGCGACACAAACTTACGCAGTGCAAGTTTGGGGTTATGCCTTGTTTGATGAAGTAAATAAACTTCAACGTTACTTCATTAATAGAATCCTTAAACTACCCGAGCTCCCTCCGAACTATACAATAACACTAGAAACTAATTTAGAAGATAGCCACATTCATTCTTTAGAATACACATGAAGATATACTTGAAGTATATCTAGAAAATATATAAATAGTCTGTCCCACACAAACTAACACAAGGCGTCTTAAGTAAAAATGTGTTTTGGCTTAAGCCTCTGAAGAAAACATCACCACTAGAGACGGGCAAGATCCGCTGTGAGCATGAAAATAAAAGATCTCAACTTGGCAAGGTAAAAAGCACAGTTAAGCGCGACGCGAATTTATAAACATTTAGACTACTCAAACGTCAATCCAATGCGTTACCGCAACGGAGCAGAAGTTAGCACTGATTTTCCGCCGATTCGCTGTACGCATTTGAGTATATCTCGCAAAATTAATGGAATCCTTCTATGAAACTTTCAGAGATTACTGAAGATGGTTTCAGCTAATAATGAAAAAATAAGAGAAAACCCTAAAGAAGGACACTAACAAACAAAACAATCCAAAAATTTTGAATAAAAATATCACGTTAAAAAAACATTTTTTTAAGTATATTTCATCCTAAAAAACCAAAAAAAAATTATAAAAATGCACAAAAAAACCGAAAAGTATGTGACAAAACTTTCCACATTTGATCAATCTCAAAATTATTAAATGTTTTTTTTAAATGTTTTCGACTTACTGTTTACTATATCCAATTTTCCAGAAAATTTACGATAATTCCTGAATACTTGGATAACTTAATAACTAAAGTGGCTTAAAGCGAACTCTTCATTTGTGAAACTCTAAGGCGGTCCTGCAAATTTATGCAAAAATTAGTCACTTCCTTCAATATTTATTAATGTGCACGTTGTGCTCATTTCCATGCATTGCGTCTAAAATATTACATCCAAGCGGTGTTACCACCTTCATCCAAGCTAATACGCAGCAATTTTTGCAAGCTTTTCGAATTCGTTACGAAAAAGTGTTACTTCGAAACTCCCTAAACCTATTATCTAGCCAAACTTTTTTACAACGAACAATAATCAAAAATTTCACCAACACACTTATTAGCGTGCATACATAAGTATGTGTATCCAATTTTCAAATTGCCAAATTACCCAGCTGACCTACGTACTTATATTCGTATGCAACCTATTTGTACTCAGCAACATTCCCCTGATACTTCACATGCAAATTTCCTAGTTGCCCTCAGGACTTCATTTGACCTCCTATTTTGGTAAATACAACACTTACTAACAGGGAAACACCCTTAAGGGTTGCTCAAAATTGGTTAGGCACCACCACATGTACCTATGATACATACACATGCGCTCCACAAACTCATAACTACTCGTACAAAGTAATTACATGAGAAAATTCATCATACAAGTGTTCATTGTACGGTTATTTACGAAGTGTATAGTGTGTACGCATGTATGTAGGTATGTACCATATCCATATGCTCCCACATTCGGGAACCACAAAATTTGAAAATTGCACAACTACTAACTGTGCAAAAAGGTGCAATGTGCCTATGGCCACGCATGCAAAGCTAGGCATAAATACATACTTACATATGTGCATACATATATTGCCATATAAGTAGATAGCTATATTTTTTGGCTCTATCTGGCTCTCCTTAGGGCAATTTAAAATTTTTTGGATACCCAAATAGCACAGTAGCATTTATTACAGTTAAATGAAGGTTCATATGTATGTAGACATGTAAGTGTACTTGTAAACTTATGCCTACAAACCAAATTATCAGCTCTATCTTTTAGACTCTGTGGAGTTTACTACTGTTTTATGTGGTTTATTATCCACAGCCTGTGCTAAGTAAATATGTTTGTGGTATAAATGTTATTGCCTTAGGCTTGGCAACTTATAATTTTGTTAATTTAATGGGCGTGCAGCGCAAAACTTTCAACCATATTTGGCTTGTTACCTCTTAAGGACTTAAATAAATTTTAAAAGTCAAGTAATTTATTTTTGTGAAAACCAGTAGATTATTAAATGGGATTTAAAAAGCTGTGAGTACGCAGCGTAGGAAACTAAATTAAACTATTAGTCGATAATAGGTAAAATATGGATTACACTCTGATTGAGAGGCTCTAAATATAGCGAGAAAATTACGTCGATTATAGTTTAATATTATATAATATTCTTATCATAACGCGAGCGTATTCCCATTTGCATTTGATTCCACTTTAGTATTCATACTAACCCTTCAGTACTCGTCAGCCCTGAATGACAGACGAGATCGTTAGTTTCTTACCCAGCTTTGGAATGGAATGCGCCTTACTTTGTTAATGAATTTAGCAACAGGCATGTCCTAGGATGCTCAGGTATGCTTCTTAGTAACAACAATCAGATGTGAATTTATGGGTGAACTGTTTTTCAAATGTATATGCTGAATTCCCAAGTAATTTTTGTCATTGAGACGGAGGATTTTGATGTTCTTCTTCATTGGTACAACTAAATATGAAATTTTTTTATTGTTTAATTAATTGTAGAAAAAAACAAATTCTTAATTAAAAAATATAATTTTATTTTTGAAGTTTGCCTGAAGCATTACCGCCGAGCTGGGTGTAACCGTTTCCGACATCTGATCTATAACAATAAATAAAAATCGAATCATTTTTTGCAGATTTTAATACAATACCTATGACTGCACTATAAAGGCCCTTGAATAATTTCAAAGCAATTTCCCCCTGCATTATTAAGGTCATGCACTGGTACAGTGTGGTGCGATACCGGGAAATCATATCTATATTTTCCCTGACAACTAGTCGGCGAAAAAATTTCGCACAAAGCAATCGACAACCTTCAAAGTAGCCTTGAAGTGACGCACATCTCTTAAGGAGATGACTGAGACATTTCGCCCAGATGTAACACGGGTTCATGGATATTGTGACATCGAGAAGAATTGTTGGTCCGATGAATTAGCGAGACTCGGAATCTTGCGAAAACATAGCAGATGACATTAATATAGCCTTATAAACATGTAACCAACTTTATTTTGAGAATAGCGAACGAAAAATAGAGTAATGAACCCACCTGAGGAATCTTCAGACAAATTTGGTTTTCAATTCTAAACGCACAGAAACCCTACTAAGCCAAAATAAGCATAACCTTCGTACACCGATTTCTATTAGAACGTGGTACTGCTACCACTACAATCTATTCTACGCTAAACTTCCCCTGCTTGTCATCTAAATTCATTATTAAAACATACATACAGCCACCACACACCATAGATTTGCAAATAAGTGGGAAATAGAAAAATTGAACAGCAGAAAAAAACGAGCGCAATGTATATTATATGAGTTTTGTTTGTGTAGTTAAAATACAGTGCATGCTTTTTTTGTATTTTGCGGAGTTTTTGTTTTTTGGTATATTTTGTCCTTCTGGCAGAGAACGTAAATTCACCATTAAGAATTCATATATTAGGTTATATTTACGAGAGAAGAGATAAATGAACAGCGCTCTGCTCCCCTTAAGCGTTTGCTTACCTTTCATATCTGAATTCATGACCTGATAGTTCACATCTCATTTCAACGATGAAAAAGCAGTGATCCCACCACTCGTTGTTTTCAATAAAGTCAATTTCTTAAAATTAGATTTTATTTCTTCTTTTAGTACTAATATTTTCTTTTAGTACCATAACATCCCCAATAAAGTACAAGATGGCGCAAAATTAGTCACCCTATCGGAACATTCATAATTTTTGCTAATGGCGTCGTACGTCAATCATATTGACGCTTATGAAATAGACAGCTGCTTATGAAATAGACAAACAGACAAGCAATAGAGCGCGTAAAGGTCAAAAGAAAGATTTCCATCACTCAAAATCATTTATTTTTATTTATTAAGAAAGTTATTTAAAACCAAAATTGGATGATTAATTTTGCGCCACCTTGCATAAAATATATTTTACAATGATTTTATCTTCGGAAGTGGCTTTAATTGAATCAATAAATATTTTTCTATAATTATCACAAATTTGTTATATTTTCTCTGCAGCATGAATCGTGTGATAAAATCGAAAGAGCGAAAGCAAAAGCAAACTTGTCCGGGACACAAAACGTTGCAGGTGGGTACTTGATAATAACATAATTAAATATTATACCTAGCACTATTGAAAACAATCTATTAGCAGACGTACATTAGGGTGCATCACCCTCCAAATAAAACGGTATTATTTTCCATTGGAATTATAAAGTTCATTACACTTTAAGACTTGCGCAGAAATATTTCGGAAAATTATTAAGATGTACGTGAACTGGGCTGATTTGAAAGTACTGCTAAAATCTCATTATTTTGATTTAATCTTAAACTGTTCTGAAAAAAAAAATTTTTATAAAATTATTTTAAAAATACTACATTTTTTAAGGTATTTTAAAACGGGTTTAGCTTACGTAAATCTTAATATTTTTGTAAAATATAATATACATAATATTATATATCACTAATATAAAAAATATAATATTGTATTTTGCATGCAGTACAGATGGTATGCATATGTATAATTGGCGCGTACACCCTTTTTCGTTGAATGGCAGAGCTCCTCCTCCTATTTGTGGTGTGCGTCTTGATGTTGTTCCACAAATGGAGGGACCTACAGTTTCAAGCCGACTCCGAACGGCAGATATTTTTATGAGGAGCTTTTTCATGGCAGAAATACACTCGGAGGTTTGCCATTGCCTGCCGAGGGGCAACCGCTATTAGAAAAATGTTTTTATTAATTTTGCTTTCACCGAAATTCGAACCAACGACCTCTCTGTGAATTCCGAATGGTAATCACGCACCAACCCATTCGGCTATGGCGTCAGTACAGATTAGGGAATTTGAATATAAAAAAATATAAAGTCGCTCAAAAATCGCCCTGATTTTATAAATTATAATTATAATTATAATTTTTTTCATACGATGTTGAGCATTCTCTGCCACATAAGCGACTTCTGAACATGTGCTGAAATTGAATTGGCTATAAACTTGCATACCCAAAAGTTTTTTAAAGCTTCTGGCGTAGGTCTTAAAATATAATAAATCTTATAATTCCGATGGGGAAACTCCAACAGTTTTTAGGGGTACACCGTAACGTACCAAACATTCCTATGTATGTGTGTAGTACTTAGAAATATGCATATTTATTTTATATTTAATGTAAATTAGTTCAGCAAATAAGAGAGTGAGAAGTCCATATCTCTTTTTTTTAACATGAGTTCAGCGCCTTTTTCCACATGTCAAACAAACGTCATGAGACTATCAAAATACTTATATTTACATACAGAAACCATATTTGTTAGAATATTGTAAGGCGTTTTTCAATAGGTGCGCTTCAACTTTTTTCCGATAGGGAGGGCGAACGACGCAATATTTTTTATTTTCCGCTTGTCATTTGTAAACTTCATTAGTATACATTTCATCATGGAACGCTACACACTTGAGCAACGCTTGCTAATCATTGAATTTTATTATAAAAATGCGTGTTCTGTTAAGAAAGTTTAAAGTCGAAAAATCATCTTCAGTGATGAAGCTCACTTTTGGCTCAATGGCTTTGTCAACAAGCAAAATATGCGTTACTGGGCAGAAAGCAATCCACACGTGATTTATGAGGCACCGTTGCATCCCGAAAAAATCGCTGTTTGGTGCGGTTTACATGCCGGCGGCGTAATTGGCCCATATTTTTTCGTTGACGAGAACGATCGCCACGTTACTGTGAATGGAAATCGATACCGCGACATGATAAACGATTATTTTTCGCCGCAATTGAATGGTATGGACTTAGACGACATGTGGTTTCAACAGGACGGGGCCACAAGCCACACAGCACACGCTACAATTGATTTGTTGAAGAGTAAGTTCGATGAGCGCATTATTTCCAAAAATGGACCGGTCGAATGGCCGCCGCGCTCGTGTGATTTGACGCCTCTAGACTATTTTCTTTGGGGTTATGTGAAGTCATTGGTCTACAGTAACAAGCCGGTGACGATTTGTGAGCTCAGAGCCAATATTGAACGCGAAATTGCTGGAATTTCGGCCGATTTATGTAAAAGAGTGGTCGAAAATTGGGTTCAACAATTGGACTTCGTAAAACGTGCACGCGGTGGTCATGCAAAATAAATCGAACTTCATACTTAAATGTATATATTCAAACTCGATAATAAAAAAAAAATTAGTTAAAAAAGTCAAACCGTTTGTGTTTTATTAAAAAAAAAAAAGTTGGAGCGCTCTTACTGAAAAACGCTTTATTTCACGCTTTCATTTACTTAAGAATCAGAGCATTGATTTGAGTTATTATGGTGTATATGGTATTAGGAATGTACTTAAAAACTTTAGTAAATTTCGAGCTTTATTGTTCCATAATTTATATAGATGCACAACACTACCAGCAAGGTGAAGTAGACGTTTTCTGCCTTTCACATTGCAATTATCATTCGCATCGCATTACTGACTAGACCCCCAAATAGCACTGTCAAGAAATGTTGATGCTAAAATAAATGATATATCTATATCTAATTTATGTTGAAACTAGCACCTACGAAATATTTTCATTAAAAAAATCTATTTTAAATAACCTTTTTCATAAAATGTAATTTCAATGCAAAATAAGTTGCTTTAACTGTGGTAAAGTTACAATAAAAAGTGAGTATAGAAAATAACTTCTAGAACAAATTCTGTTGTAATTCATTTTTATTAATGAAATCGCTGTTAATGAATTTAATTTATAAAACCAAAAATCTTTTTTGTTTTCATTTCCCGAAAATATGCGCCCTTATTATAAGCCGACATTACGAGAATACTGCCATACTTCTTCTTCTTCTTGATTGGCGCAATAACCGTTTAAGCTGTTTGGGCAGGGTTTAGTAACAAAGCGCGCCAATCGTTTCTTTCTCGTGCTAACTGGTGCCAGATAAAAACACCAAGCGAAGCCAAGGCTTTCTCCATCAGATCTTTCCAACGCAGAGGAGGCCTTCCCTCTGCTACCACCAGCTGGTACCGCATCGAATACTATGAAAAGCGGAGCGTTTATATCTATTCAAACTAAATGACCTAGCCAACGAAGACGCTGAATTTTTATTCGCTGCTCTAAGTCTATGTTATCGTAAAGCTTATACAGTTCATTGCTCCATTGCCTACGATACTCGCTGTCGCCAACGTGCAAAGATACAAAAATTTGGCGCAGACTCTTTCTTTCAAACACTCCAAAATGAAGCGTCCCTCATCTGATGTTGCCATCGTTCAAGCTTCTGATGAGAGCCTGATAAAGTGTTGTTTTGTTCATCGAGAAAGGATTTTTCTACCTACTTAGTTCAAAGTAGCATCATATTTGCGTAGCTAAATCCGCTTCCCTTTACTGCGCCTAATTTACAATACAAGACTTTCACAGGTAGACGAATAATAAATTAAGAAAGAAAATGGAAAGTAATAAATTGGAAAAGTAAATGGAAATAATTTATTAATTCTCCATTTGAACTCGTAGATTAAGGGAGTTAGACTCAATCAATAGAAAAAAGAAAGTTTTTTGCCTTCCCCAGCTAAATGACAACCTTTCCTTTTCCAGACCCGCATCACCCACCAAGAAACACTTTTACGTTCCATGCAACAGGAAAATTACACACTGAAACGCAGCATACGTCACTACGAACGCTGTCTAGACGATGTCATGCGCAAGGTAGTGGATGCCATTGTTGCTGAAGACATACTCCGCGAAGAGGTCACCATGCTTAAGAATCGAGTACGCGATTTGGAAGCGCAAAATGCAGCGCTTTCGGCTAGTCCCGCCAAAGGGCGTGACGAAGGCTACTGTACCATGAGCAGTGGGCAACCACAGCCGTCGAATGGGCATCTGGAAGATTTACCCGAAGAGCCGGAGCAGTGGTTGTTGCCGGCGGAACCATGTTCGACTGAAATGGAAGACTGGAGCATGTCACAAGAGGAGCTGCCCGTCGTCACGCTGGATGATGAGCACCAACATTTGCGTGGTGCACGCTTGACGACAAACCTTTCTAGGCAAAATGGCGAAAATGACTGGATATGGAATTCGAATGATTTCCTAACATCGACTACAGCGGAAACGGATTCTGAGTCGGAAGCGATCTCACAATTGCTGCAACAAAAGGTGAACCTCTAATATATGTACTTGGGCATCTATGTGGACAAATAATTTTTAAATTTAAAACGCTCTTTTACTTTCACAGATCGTTTACTCCGAGGATGAAGATATTGCACGCACTGAGTTCACCAACGAATTCTACAAGTTAGTGGATATACGTTCTGCCTCGGCGCGTAGTCTCTTCTCCTACATCGAAGGCGAAACAGACGATGAGGATGACGATGATGAAGACGCAGTGTCTAGTCTTTCTGATCGACGCGTGCGTCTACGTTGCAAGCCAGCGTTGAATGGCAACCGACTGAAAGCGCCCAGCCCGACGCCAAGCGAAGCGGGACGCGCGCAAGTGACCAGCTGCTCATCCAGCGAATCAGACGAACACTCGCGTTGTACGACAACGCAACACGAACTGAACGGCAGCATCGTCGAAGACAGCATTGAAGAAGAAGAGGAGATGGACACACAATTGTGTGGCAATGAAAGCAGTGATATCGAAATCGAAGACATACAACTAGAACCCGAGGCGTTGCAAAAGCTGAACGAACAAGAATGCATTGAAGCGATAATACGCACGGAACTGCGAAGACCTGTCGCTGCTGGACCAGCGCATCTAATGGTCAAATCCAAATCGATGATGCACAAAACGGAAAACGAACTCAACAATCTCAATGGATTGCTACGAAACGGTGTAACCGTAAACGGCAACGACGGTAGACCGCCGCGTGTGGTGCGGAGCGAGAGCGTTAATGGCGCCATAGTTGGCGGCAGTGGCAGCAGCAGTGGCAGTAGCGGTGTAAGTCGTGGTTCTGCAAGTGCGCACAAGCTGCAAGAACGACTGCAGCAACGACCGGCTAACTCGTGGCGCAAAAGCAGCGGTTGGAAGCGCGTCACAACGCCGGCTAGCTCGCCCACAGCGCCGTTATCACCGAAAAAGGTGAGGAAGTCATGTTTTTTTTGATGACTAAAACGTAACATACATTTTTTATTCACCTTTTTTCGTGCTATAGGAAATGAAAACGGAGATTGTGCGCAGCTGTGTAAGCGCGACGCCAAAAATACCGCCAACGCGTATACCAACTAGCGTACAACAGCAATCGCCGCCGTCGCCAAAGCAACACCAAAGTGGACCAATACATTTTGGCGAAACGCAACAGCAGCAATCGCAACAACAACAGCAACCAATACGAAAATCGAAAATTCCTCCGCCAGTTCCCGTGCGACGTTCTTATGCGAGCTAAAATTAAAATACAAATATAAATACAAAAACAAATATAAAAAAACAAAACTACATTCAGTTAATAAAATTAAGTATTGATAATGTTATAAAACGATATGCACCGTTACGGTTGAAGCGAATCCCAAAAGTTAATTAATTTAAGCAAATTTATGAAAAAAGACTTATATGTGATATTTGAGCGAAGAAAAAGTATGCAAACGTAGATGTAGAAACCAAGCACGAAATAAGAGAAATCACGAGCAAATTGCTGAATAAAATTGTGGAAGAAACACAAACGTAACACCAAAATAGAAACTGCCTACTCTACAAAAACAAAAATAGAAATAAAATGAAAGAAAAAAAAAAAAAATTACTAATCTATTGGCGCAAAAAATGAGGATTAATTTTGCAAATTTTTTTTTATTTAAATATATACATAAATATTAGCCAGTAAAAAATTAATTGAAAATCGTAAAATGTAAATTCACACTGCCTACTTACTCGTATTGTCTATACTAATATTTATGAATAAAGTTTTGTAGTGTGGCAAGCAAATTTACATTTGATATACATATATACATAGACACATACATACACATAATGTATGTATGTAATTAAAATGAGTGATTTCTACTATTTTCACCACACTCCCACTACCGAAGGGGAGTGCTCACATTTGGTTGCAGAATAGCGAAAGCCAACCGAGTAACAGACACTTCCATCTCATATAAGTGTACTCATCAGTTTATTCCGGATTCATCCGTTATATGCTGGAATATATGTAAGATAGTATGTCGAGAGGAAGCGGCTCGTTGGTAAGTTTCGAAGCGAAATTACTAATTAGTAGACATTGTAGATATATAATAATTTGGTAAGGTGGAAACACACAGAAACAGTTTTGTATAATATTTATAAGCAAATGTAAATTTATTAAAATTTGTGTACTGTTATACATTAATGTACATATGTATGTACATATTATCGAGTGTTACATTTCAAAATGCTTGTTAATATTTGTTAATTCTAAGAAATTCATAAATCCAGGGTACATATTTTCGAGAAAATTATTTATTAATAAAAAGAAAATTACTGAAACAAATGGAACAACTAACAGTTTTTGGACTCAAACGAAACTTCACTTAGATATTGTATTTTTTTGTGAAAATAGTTAATCCCTGCATGAATGAGTCAACCCAAACTTTAATAGTTAAACTTCGAAAAAGAACTTTTCATGCTAAAAAAATTGAATATCAATGAGTACACTTATTTATTTATTTATTATTATTTTTTTTTAAATACTATTTTATTAGAACTTGTATGTAACTAAATGTGTAACTTTAAACCATGCCAGCTTTTAAAAGCATTTAAAATTCAGAGCAATTAGTTAAGACTAAAAAATTCAAAAGTAGGTTTTACTCTTCTTTTTCTTAATTAACGCGCGGTTATCGCGTTTCGTCTAGTTTCACCAATTGCGCCTGTCGTTTCTTTCTAACCGGCGCCAGTTGGACACGCCAAGTCAACCTAAATTCTGCTCCATCTGCTCTTTCAAACCCAAAAAAAGACTTACTTTTCCTCTGCTCCCACCAGTAGGTGCCACAACAAATACATTACAAGTGTTTATATCACTTGAAACGGCATGGGCTAGCCGCTTGTAGCAATTAAAAAATTTTATGAAAAAATGAAAAATTTTAATTTGAAAAAGAAATCAAAAGTTTTTTCGAAATATTTCAAAATTCTATAATTCAAAAACAAATTAAACATAAAGCGTTTATATATCTCTTCGAACGACATGACCCAGAAGCCGCTTCTAACAATTTAAAAAAATTTAATGAAAAAATTGAAAATTTTAAGGTGAAAATAAATCAAAAATTGTTTGAACTTATTTCGGTTTGATATTTTCGAAATATTCCAAAATTTATAATTCTAACAAATTCCTATCCTAATTCTCAACCGAAATTTTTAATACGTAGCTCGACCAAGCATTAATTAATTTAAAATAGATAAACAACAATAAGAATTTTCACACAAAAAAAAGTCGAAAATAGTCTATCTAAGGCATAGTGCGTTTTTAATTAGTGTCAATAAAAAAATGTTCAACATTTACTTTTTTTAACTAAACTATTTTTGAATTATTTAAATTTTTAGTAGAAACCAAAAAATGTTAAAAATTGTCTTTTTTTTTTAATTAAACCATTTTTTCATTATTTAAATTTTTAGTAAACACCGAGTTTCACTTTCTTCATTATTTACTAATAAATACTAATAAAGTTGCTAGAATAGTTAGGGGTCATAAAACTATTTTTTACGAATAATGTCACTCCGAAAAACTCAAAAATAAATTTCCAAAAAATTCATCGAATTTTTCATTTGCTAAAAGTTTTCCAGAACTACTTAAATTTTAAGGAAATATTCCGATAAACTTTAAATGTTAGTATTTTTTGCAATCAAAATATTTTTTTTACTAAAAACTGCCATTAACCCTTTACTGCATGAATTAATAAAGCGTTGCAAAAAAATTGTTTCACGGGGGAAATAATTGTGTTTAATTATCAATAAGACATATTAAAAGAAAAGTAATAAATTTATTTTTTGGGTTTTTTACGGAACCACATATCAAAAATAGTTGTAAAGTATAGAAAACAGTTGAAAAGCGGAAAACTTATTTTACACCGAGAAAGATGAGTACAGCGACTCCATGAAAAAATATATTTTTTAGTTTGTCAAAAAGTGCTTACGCTTTACTCTGCTATCATTTTTTGAAAATGAATCACGCGAACTTCAATTCTGCCTTTTCACCCATTTGTATCATACAAAAGTGAGGTTATTTCAAAATGTCATACACAATTCTGTTGATTTTTTTGCGTTCTATTATTGCTAAATGCATATTTGTTGTATTAAAATTATTTAATAATAATTAATTTAGAAGTAAAATTGAAACAAAACTGCAATACCATATCGTCCCCTTAGTATTAAAATAGCCTATAAATTTTTTGATGTTTTGAGAAAATGAATTTCAAACTTTTTGTCGAAAGTAGCTCTCACTCAAATCTCGTTATGTCTGTAAATATTTATTATATTTTGACTGACGTTTTGCCCCACTTTGTGGAACTAGAATTTGACAAAATTTTGACCACATATAAAATCGACGATGGAGAATCCAAAAATTCAATAAAAAAATAATAGCCTATGAGCACATAGGCTATTGTTATACTAAGGGGACGATATATGGGCTCATATGCGGTAAAGGGTTAATATAGTTGTTTTGACCATTTGAATTTTAAATGTTAATGCAGGTACTAAATATACCGTCCCCCTTATGCCAGAAATATGAATGTGTAAAATGAAAAGGTTGGGAATATTACTGCGCTACGAAATTTAGTAATAGGTTTTGTTTCTGGTATTCAAAACTATTTGTTATTGGGGAAACGCATTTGAAAATTAATTGCTCTAGGAAATTTATTAAATTATTGTTCATTTTATAAGAATATATTTCTCTACTATTCAATAAACATTTACAATACTGCCAAAAAAATATATACCTACAAATGGCCAATAATGACAATTATCATTGCTTCAAATTACAGAATTTGTTTTTAAATGCATTGTTATTGAATCCATTTTTTTTTTTTTTAATTCTTCAAATATCCACTTCGATAAAAATTTTAAAAATCACTTATTACAGCTTAAAATTCTGCCTTTTTTTTTAATCACTCATTTCAGCCTAAGATTCTGCAAAACAAAATTTGTTTTTTGAAATATGTAATATAAAAATGCTTTGAAAATCAAGTGCAAGTCCAAGTAACCAAAACTTAAAAAATTCCAATGTTATTCCTAAATTTTCTTTTTTTTTAATTTAAATTTTATTCTTCTTATTTATTCCTAAAATTGGCCAAATTAATTATTTCTTTCTATTTTATGTATTTTGCCATGTAACACTCGATATTTACTGTGCTACTTCGTAAAAATACCATGTAAAATGAAAAACTGAACAATTTTGTAATCTATTGGTTCATGTAAGACTAATTACGAATACGATAATCTGACTTTTTTAGGGATTTTGAAATATTTTATTGCATTATGGAAAATTATACAAATTTTCTTTTGTAAAGTATGAAAACGATTTCCAGACATAAACGAAAACTACGACTAATCATAAAGAGGTATTTGTGAAAGATGGCAAATGAGAATTGGAGTAGTTTGAAATGAAAACTTAAAAAAAGACACTGGCGGTAAAGTGAAATATTTATCAAACTCAAAGTTCACAAATAAATGTTGCAAAGATAGCCAAAATTATTTTCTAAGATATGCAATTCTTCTTTTGCCAGTAATGTAATTTGTTCGACCGACATCATGAATACCTCTATTGTATTACATGCAACTCTTATATGATACTTAATTTGTATTATAGTAAACATGGTATATTCAACAAATGTATTCAAAATATAAATAAGAACTTATTCATAATAAATTTAACAGCTACTAAATGCTTTATAAAATGATATTTCCATTTTTTTTTCATTTTTTATGTAATATATTTTTTTCATTTATCAAGCATTTAAAAAACAAGTATTTTCTACAAGTAACGCTGTTAATTTGGTGAAAGGAAAGGAAAGAGAAATTTGAAGCATGCAGCTGAACGAATGACAAAAATCTTATGTCCCGTCATGTAAACTATTAAAGTTAAGTAGTCTTCCGCACAAAATAATTCAAATAAATAAAAACCAAAATAAAATTTATAGTTATTAAAAACTAAACAGACCCTATATACAATGGAGTTATTATATTGAACAAAAAAATAATAATTTTTATAAATCGTATAGGAGTTTAAATTGACAACAAAAGCGCAGCCGAACAAAAAATGTAATGCGTGACATCACAAAATCAAAAAGGCAAATAAAATGTAATGTTTAATACGCTAAACAATGAAAAAACTGTGGCAAAAACAAAAAAATTTGCAAGAGAAAATAAACAATAAAAAATATATAACATAAAAATAGTAATAATAATAGTTATAACGGTTTCCAAACAAACATAAACAAATATATTCCAGGCAAATTGTTAGAGGTACACCTTCGCAGTACTTGTACGTATAGAATGAAAGTAAAGTGAAAGTAGGCAAGTAGGCAAGTAGCAAAAAATAATTATTAAAAAACCACTTAAAAAACTATCAATAAATTTCGATACACCAAAATACAGCAGCACAACATGCAGGGAGGGCAGTGCCTTCACACTCACACTTTCGTTGGCAATGCTGCTGCTTTGAAGGATTTATTTAATGGGTTTCAGTAGAACTTGAAGAGCTAAAATGAGAAGTAGAAAATACAAATTTTTGTTAGCTGATGGCTGAGTTTCAGTGATATCGATTTTTTTTTTGTTGCAATTTGTAAATTATCTCTCAATCTTGTTTAAGTTATAAATCATTTTGTTTACTTAAAAATTAGAGTATGTAATTTTTTTTCGGTCGCCTTAGCCGAACGAGTTTGTGCGTGATAACCATTCGCGTGACTCCGTGCATGAAACAGCAAAGTGATAGAAACATTTTTTTCTAATAGCGGTCGGCCTAGGCAGGCAATGGTAAACCACCGAGTGTATTTCTGCAATGAAAAAGCTCCTCATAAAAACAAAATATCTGCCGTTCGGAATCGGCATAAGTCCCTCCATTAGTGGAACAACATCAAGACGCATGCCACAAATAGGAGGAGAAGCTCGACTTAACATCTAGAAGTGTTCGCATCAATCATTTCATATAGGATATTGAGTTCTAGAAACGATCTAGCGATAGATTAATTTAAAGAATAATTGGCTCGATCACTGTCCCCAAACAAAAAAACAATTGTTTTCAAAACAACCAGAGTTTCACCTAAAATTCAATAAGGTATAAAACGGCATACTCGAAATTTTTCTAAAAGTTCATCGTAAAGGCGTAAATTTACATTGAAATTTGTTGAATTTTTTCAAATTTTTCATAAATTTTGAAATTCAGATTTATTTGGCTTTAGTTAAAATATGAACAAAAAAAATTACAAAACATCTGTACTCAAAAAACATTGTAAATACTAAAAAAAATCTAAAAAATCCATTCTAAATATTTAAAAACATCCTCGTGCTCTCAGTTATGCCTCCCACTGTATACACTATTATTTTGTTACCAAATGATAGTAAGGGACTTGAACATTTTTTTTTATATAAATCAAGTCAACTAGCAACAGAAGGGTTACAATTTTTTTTATTTAGTCTCTACATTGTCAAATTTTGTTTAAATTACTGTTTACTTTGTTTAAAACCATTAATCTTTGTTTATAGATTTTGACCTTTTATAGACTAAAAGCGAAAACCAAATAACATGCATTGCTCTTCTTCTTTGTACTCTACTGTTGTTTCCTGTTAAAGTGCCATGTTTTGAATAAAAAAAATTTCATGGCGCTACCGTCTGGCAACACTCTCTTGCAACTAAATGTGATTTCTAAAACCACTTTTCTTTTTTAACTTCATTTAATTTCGATCCGATTTTTCCCCTCAAGTTTTACAAGGTGGCGGAAACTTAATCACCCAATTTTGTTTTTGAATAACCTTTTTCTAAATAAAAACAAACTATTTTGAAAGGTAGAAATCTCTATTTTGACCTTTAAAAGTGGCACAAAATTAACCATCCAATTTTGTTTTTGAATAAATTTATCCTAAATGAAAACAAAAGGGATTTGAAATGATGGAAATCTTTATTTTGACCTTTAAAAGTGGCACAAAATTAGTCCTCCAATTTTGTTTTTGAACATAACCTTCACAGCGTGAATATTCGGCCGAGGCGACGACGTAGAAGCATGTCCGGGCAGTACCCATGACTTTATTTTCTTTGGATTGCTGTAACGAATCCATTTTTCATCACCCGTCACGATGCGATGAAGAAACCCCTTTCCTTTTTGCCACTAGAGCAGTTGTTCACAGGCGAAATAACGACGTTCAACACCCCTTGGTTTTAACTCATAAGGAACCCAAGTCCCCTGTTTCTGAATCATTTCCAAAGCATGCAATCGCTTGGAAATGTATTAGCGGGTAACTTCTAATACTGAATTAAGCTCTTCTTGCGTTTGACACGGATCCTCATTGAGCAATGCCTTCAATTCAGTGTCTTCGAAGATTTTCGACCTTCCTTCACGCGGACGGTCGTCAACATTAAAATCACCGTCTTTGAAGCGACGGCACGTTGTTACACTTTAAGCAGCATTTCCATAAACTTTTTATAGCTCTCGATGCGCTTCAGCCGCCATTTTTTCGAATGAAAGAAGAAAATCAACACTCCCGCAAATGACGATTATTCGGAACAAAATTAGACATTTTCTCAAAACCAAAAGTATATGATACCAAAACAAAATCACTAATGCGTCGAAGCAGTTTGTTTGCCATATGTCTAAGCTTGGTTTATGACGTTTAGGTTATGTTGGAATCGACTAGCACACACTGCTGGCGGCATTTATTGACAAGCAGTGGGAACTTAGTTGTGCACCTGATATAAAATTCTTTCATACTCTTTAGAAAATAAAAAAAAATAATAGTAAATACATTTTAAAAATTTTTAAATCTCTTCAATTAAATGTTTATGTATTTACAGCAGTAGTCCAAAAGCATTAATAGACCATAAACATTTTCGTCAAATATTATTATATACATAAATATAGGCTGACTATCAATGCGAATCACTGTCCTTACATACATGCATCTGAATCCGATCGTCGTGGACACAAACATTTTATTTCGAAATTCGTATCGTTTTTTATCGCTGAGTTCTACTGAAATCCTTCAATGCATTTAGGCACTTCGAAAACACCAATAGCCAGCATACGCTTGTCCAACGAAAGATTTTTTAAGAGTTGTCAACTTTTTCCACTCACCACTGCCAACCAAAAACAGTTGCATTTTACGCACTTACACTGAAAAACTTGCAAGAAAATAATGTCCTACTTATGATGTAACCGCGAACAATATAAATTAAACAATAACAACACAAGTGCATAGTATTACACACACATTTACAGCAAAATATACATACATATGTACAGATGTAATGAGTAAATAAAAAATATTTACAAATCCGTAATAAAAAGAAAATATTTGCAGTGCTGAGTAACGGCGAAGTAATCGACTAATGAACTACTTACAGACATACATATGTACATACAACTAGTGATTTAACTAAGCCAGTAACTGGGTATTTACTCACAAACCTGCGGACATACACATATACATACGTAGGCATACACACAGACATAGCATTTAAGTAATGTCACGAGGTTTAGCGCAAATATTTGCCCCTTTCTTCCTTTTTCTCGGTAGCGTAGCCAGTACAAAATGTTAAACGAAACACTACTAAATTATTATACTACTCCTAATTATATTATAGACTACTACTATCAACCTAAGATTTGTATGGATTAATTATAATTACCGCATATGCATATAAACACATATTTTAGTGTAGCAGTGACGTTAAAGATCTTAGATTTAGTGCGTATTTTGTAATGTATTGTATATTTTTAGGCTATACGCATAGTTTTTTCTCAGTGTAGTTAGTTACTAACGACTACTATATACTTGTACACTATTTAACAATACTATTTTTTCTGTTCTTTTTTCTGTTGAAATATTTTTCCTATTGATATGTAATACCTTAAATATTTATTAAAAAAATTATAAACCTAGCATTTATGCAAAATAAAAACAAAATAAATACACTAAAAAACAAAGGAATGAAAATAAGAAATAAAATTGATAATATTAAACAATAGAAATTATGGTTGTTTTATTTTTATTGTCTGTTAAATTTTTGGGTTAAAAAAAGAAAAAAAAAATGAAACAACGCAACAGGGCAAAGAACTTTATTCAGGCAACATAGAGGCCAAAAATAATGAAAATGAAAGTGGGATGTGTAGAATTTGTTGAAAACCTCTTAAACTAATTTTTAACAAACCCTTGGCTGAAAGAATATTTATCGATGATTGGAAGCTGACTTCTCCCACTCCAATTTACAAAAGCGGTAATAAAAGTGATATTGATATAATCTATATTATATATATAAAAATTAAGCCAAAAAAAGTGTGCATTTGTCCGGGGTAATCTCAGCAACGCGTATAAGGAAAACAATGAAAGTTTCACACATTGTTGGTGTTACTTTGGCAAAGGTTTCTGTGAAGTTTGGTTGAAATCCGATAACACGTGCATGTGCGGTGCGTCGGTTAAGTGAGTGTGTTTTTGCTATTTGCCGCACGTATTTTGCACCGCACATAGCATTCATTAGAATTCAATACATTTTGGTCGTGTGTGTCTGGGCCGATTATTATGAAATTTGGTATATATATATATTTTTCCACGGTGATATTTACCACTCGCCACCAGGTGGCGCTGCCGAAGGCCAAAACGAGGACCCGGGTAACCCTAGGATGTGTTTTTACATTGTGGGTATCAAATCAAAGCTACTGATGAGTGCTTTAATACAGAGTATTTTTTAGATCTCTGAGTGACCAGGGTCTCGAGATATAGCCGAAAAGGTGGACCAAGGAACCCTTGGATGTGTTTGTACAATATGGGTATCAGATGGAAGCTGTTGATGAAAGCTTTTAAGTAAAGTAATTTTTACTGCCCGTTTCCGGGATAAAGAAAGGAGATGGAGCGGGAGATGGAAGAGGAAAAGGAATAGTTACAGGAAGAGGAAGACCATTTATTATTAAAAATTAAAAAAAAAAATCTAAAAAAATTTTAAAATGTTGCATATACGCTTGTTATATAAACGTTAATCTGAAGTCAGTTATAGTGAAAAATTGCCGGCGTGATTGGTGATCGTTTCCTTAATTTTTTGCTGAAAGGTTATGCTAATATGAGATATTACCTATATCATTCATATATTTACGTATTACCTGTGTACTCACAAATATACGGTTGAAGCAAATATATGTCAGTTTTTTTACTTCGTCTGGAAAAGTTTATATAAATTTAAGAAGAGTAAATAGAACTTATTTTATATCAGACTTCACGCAAAAAAGTCATTTGCACCTGAACACATAGCTGGGTTAAGGCTGGGGGGAATAGAACAGTTCTCTTCTCCTTCTCCGCTTTTTCGCACACGTAATTGTATTGGATTAGTGCACGATGGCACATAAAAAGTCACTGGAAGCGCTTGATAGGACATTACAAGATTTACGTAGTAAAAATGAAATGTTGGGTCGTGCCTTAGTTCTGCTGGCAGGTGATTTTAGACAAACACTGCATGTTATTCCTCGAGCAACTGTAGCAGATGAATTGGCTGCATGTTTGAAATCATCATATTTGTGGAGACATGTTCAAACACTCAAACTAACTACAAATGTACGTGTTCTAATGCAAAATGATCCCTCAGCTGCTGAATTTTCACAGCAATTATTGGATATTGGATATGGCAAAGTTCCTGTCGATAATTTAACTGGCTTAATAACTTCACAACCAAACTTTTGTCAAATAAGTCAAACGAAAGAACAGTTAATTCAAAGTATTTTCCCAAATTTGCCTCAAAATTACAAAAATCATGATTGGCTTAGTGAACGTGCCATCATGGCTGGCAAAAATAAAGATGTGAATGAAATGAATGCGGCTATTTTGGCTAACATACCAAACATATCGATCCCTTGACACTGTTACAAATCAAGATGATATTGTAAATTACCGGCTTATGGATTACCGCCACACATGCTCAACTTGAAAATAGGAGCACCGATTATTATGTTGAGAAACATAAATCAACCACGACTATGTAATGGCACTCGATTAACAGTTAAGAGATTGATGAATAACGTCATTGAAGCAACAATTTTGAATGGAAAATACTCTGGTGAAGACGTTTTAATACCGCGAATACCAATGATACCATCGGATATGCCGTTTGAATTCAAACGTCTTCAATTTCCTGTTTGCCTTACATTCGCGATTACTATTAATAAGTCACAAGGCCAAACTTTATCAATTTGTGGTATTGATTTAGAATACCCATGCTTTTCTCATGGCCAACTTTATGTTTCATGCTCAAGAGTTGGTAAGCCATCGGTATTGTTCATTTATTCAACAACGCAGGGGAAAAACGAAGAATATTGTATACCAAAGAGCATTACAATAAAAAAAAGTAATAAAGTAAATCGCATCAAACGTTTTTTAATTGCTACTACTATTTAAAACGTCTTTCATTTCTATTCATGCGCGAGAATTTTTATAAAAAACACACACTATTTTTCGGCTTAATATAATTAATTAATCTAGATTTTTTTAAAGACGACCAGCGGAACGGGCGGGTTTTCGCTAGTTACTTCATATAAAATTAATGATAGTGATAAAATTATAGGCCAATTTTCAAATTATCTGCTGTATCTTAACTTTTTGAATGCGTTGTCAAAGACAAGTTATATTTTAGCGTTAAACGTCTAATTAGTCCTAGACAGCATGATTTTGTAGTTGCAAGAGCTACGTTATCTAACTTATGCGCTTTGCATAGATTTGAAGATTGCCACGCAGCCTTCCAAACTGAAGCGATATACACGGATTTCTCTAAAGCCTTTGATAAAATCTCTCATACGATTTTAGTAACTAAATTGGCATGTCTCGGTTTCCATTCCACTTTCCTTGATTGTATTCGATCCTATTTAATAAAGAGATGCTGTACTGTAGTTATCGATGGAGTTTCGTCGAAACAGTTCATTGCCACCTCAGGGTAGTATTTTAGGACTTTTGTTATTTGTTTAATTTATTAATGATATTTGTTCGTTTTTTCCTTTGCTAATTTTCTTCTCTATGCTGATGATCTAAAAATGTATGCTGAAATAAGAAATTCTAGTGATTCAGCCGTCCTACAGTCCGAGTTGAATAATTTATTTTAATTTATTTTCCTGGTGCCTTATGAATGGCCTATTTCTCTCATAAAATCACATTTTCTAAACTTCAAAACCCCCTTAATATCTCCTATCATATTAATTTTACATACCTTGCTTCGTCCGATGTGATAAAAGATTTAGCGGTTTTCTTTGATACGAAGCGTAATTTTATCACGCTCTTAAATTATGCCGTTTCCAATTCACTTGCTATGCTCACTTTTGTTAGATGTCACTCATCGCACTTCACTGACCCTTATACTCTAAAGATATTATACTCTGCGTTTGTTCGGTCCAAATTTGATAATTCTATGCAGTTCATATAAATCGAGTAGAGAGGGTTCAAAGATTTTTTGTGCGTTTCGCACTACATTCACTCAATATCTCAGATCCGAAACCATCATACGAATCTCGCTGTCGTTTGCTTAGTCTCTTTCCATTAAGTGACAGAGATACTTTTCAGGCAGTACGAGTATCATTTATCTTTGATCTCACTAATGGCAAAATTGATTGCCCGGTCCTTCTAGAAAGAATACAATCTGATGTTGCTTGCAGAGATTTTCGTCGTTGAGTGAGGACATCATATAGTGGTAATGCGCTACTCGTTAGAACGTTGTCTCACCTTAAGGGGGAACGCCACTGTGAAAATTCAAAAAAATCGATTTTTTTTGCATAAATTGTTGGTATAACTACTCAAGAAAATGTGGTAAAATTTTTTAGGCGAAATTCGCTTTATTCCCGATTCTATGTGCATTTAAGTGAGCGCCCGTCGGATCGGCCCCGAAGCGCTTACGATACGATGCTTTATTTCAAATCTGTTTTTCTCGAATCGACTTTTTTTGATACGGTGGCAACTATTTCTCGAAGACTAATTTCTTTTTTTAAAAATGTTTGTTATCGCATTGGCTATCGTTGTACGTAGCCGATTTTCAAAATTTTCAAAATGACAATTTTTTTGGGCCTGTTGAAAATCAAAAAAATGGTGAAAAACACACATTGAAATTCAAATTACCACCATTTTGTCAAAAAAAAAAGAACGGCTACGCACAACGATAGCCACTATTGTGTAGATTAATAAAATTTTTGGTTTTTTTATTTCAGATGATTATTCATTGCTGTATCGCTGCCACCAGATGACGTCATTTTTTTAACTCGTTACGTTTATTTACATAAATTTGACAATTTTCAATATTTTTGAATAAAAACTTACATCAGCATAGTTTAATACATATCGTCATATGAATTCAAAAAAGCCCTAAGTTACAAAAAATTCAAAATCGACTTTTTAGTTGATTTTCATGCACCGTATCATTATACATGTTCCTTTAAAATTTTATAATCCAACAACCAATAATGACGTTGGTATAAACAAAATTCGAAAAGCCGGTGACGGTGACGGTGAATAAAACATTTTCATTTTAAAAGGTTTTTTGCTTCTCCCGTAAAATTTTTAAAATGTAACTTAGGGCTTTTTTGATTTCATGTGACGATATGTAATAAATTGCCTTCTGTCCGATTCTCGAATACTCATTCCTATTTACAAAACAAAATTCCCCAAAAACGACTATTTTTTTACCTCCCACAGTGGCGTTCCCACTTAATTATCTCTCAACCTTTTTGGATTTGGACCTTTCTGGGCCTAAACAAGTATTTCAAATGCAATTAAAAAATTGCTTTCTATGTAAGAAATCAAAATAATACCTTGTAAATATTTGTTATTTTAGTTTCATAATTTTAATTTCGTTAAAATTCAATTATAACTTGCATATATTTTTAGCAATTTAATGGTTTCTTATGGTGGTAATCTAATTTTACTACACTATTTAATGTTTAATATTGTAAATTTGTATTTTAGTTCTGAATTTATATGTATCTTAAATGTCTGTTTTGAATTTTGTTAGACCTTAATGAATAAATAAATGAATAAATAAAATAAAATGAAATGCTAACGGGATTTTCACATTTTCCTCTTCTTAATACGAGGCCTTACGACCAACTTTCGATAAATAGAATTGAGCGAGTTCCAAAGACATTTCTTAAGCAGACATTACGTTCTCTACCATTTGAGTCCCCTGTTCTATCCTATAATTCTTGGCTAAAACTAATTAGTTTTGAATCTGTAGAAAAGAAAAGGGCAGTCCTTTCAATTTTGTTTATTTTCAGTGTAGTTAATAGCACCGTCGACTGTCCAGTTCTACTTGAGCGGATAAGCTTTACTGTTCCACAAAGAAGCCTTCGCAATGTTTACCCTCTTTATGGGGAAAACTTTAAGACCAAATTGGAAGTAATGCACCTAGAGACTATAATTCATTATCCATTTCCTGCTTGAATTCGCTTTATCTAGACCTTGTTCGTAAAAATTTTAAATTTTTTTACTTTATATTGAATTTATATTGATTGCTTATATTTTAGCTGCCAAATTTTGCTTGGTTTTCTTTACATTTTTATCTAGTCTGTAGGAAAATTTGTACTGTAGATTATTAAAATAATATAAAAATTCGCTTCTAAAAGTACACAGGTTAGGTTAGGATAGGATAAATAGCAACCCAAACAATCACCCATTTGGAGAAAGAATCAAATTCGTGCATTGTGATGTCATAGAGAGGAAAAACAGAGGGGGAAAACAAAAAAAACCGAAACGCAGGGAAAAAGGGAAATGATGACAAAACGCTGACGTTAACCACTTCAATCTGCTGATGAAATTGACTAGATGCGTAATGTTTAAATCTGCTATATCCGCAGGTGTAGCAAAATTATTCCACCTCGTTCTCAGAACAACTTCTGCAGAAAGGACTTGAGGTAATCACAAGTCTCACCGCATGGGAGATACAAGAGCTCCGGCTTTGTTAGCCACAGAAGTTTCCTTGAGTGACCCCGATCTACCCGTGGCCAGCAGGACGCCGCGATTCTGGACGTCTGCAGGCTGACCCAGCGTTTATTGAATTGATGCGAGGCCTATCTTTCCAGGCTACAGGCTCACAAGCGAACCCCAATCCTCCATTTTCCGGTGAAACCATCTCGAGAGGTCCCTGTCTGGTCAGGCCTAGCAAAAGTAGAAGTTTAATTTTTAATTTTAATTATTATGTTTTTTGTTCATAAATTACTTTAGACGGCTATAATTTTGTTTTGTAATCAACTTTGAATATACTCTGCTTTCAATGCTTTATCTTACATTCACTTAAAATTTTCCGTTCCTGAGTATCAATTGGGAAGTAAAGGCATTAAGTGCAAATAATACTACACTCTAGTATGAGCTTGCTAAGCTAGGATCCCCCGTAAGCTCGCCCGAAGCGAAGCCAGCAAAAGTTCCCTTCAGACGGATTACTGCATTGCAAGTAGATGATGGAAGGACCTACCAACCGTTTGGCCCACCCGACATTGCAAGACTAACCGCGGTTCGCACAGGGCACTGGAAGCACGCGGCGTAGTTAAACATACCACACAGCAAATGTGCCGCTGTTGTAGAGAAGTGGGGGAGAACCAAACTCCTGCTCACTATTTTTACTCTTGTCCGAGTTTATCAGGAGCAAGATTGCAAACTTTCGGCAAACCATATCTCAACAAAATTGTATAAACTTCAGGCTTAGAATTGAGGTATCTTCTTTTCTTTCTAGACACAATGAAGTGGCTATGGGAAATAGCACTTTAAAGAACTCCGTCGAAACTAAAGGAAAACGAAAACTTTAATAACAAAAGTAAAATGAGCCTGCATTTTCCAGCGCTAATCTTTTATGAACTAATCTTTTATTTACCAATAATTTTTATTGCGGTACCTGCTTTAAAAAGGGTTTATTTTTTTGAGGTTTTGTTATTAATTTATTATATAAGATAAGGGAATATCGATTTTTGTATGGAAAAAGGGCAGATAAGTACGCTGATCTTCATCATCTGAATGAACAGCGCGAGGTGCGTCGAAGCTTCCTTCATAATGCTGCCCGAATTACTGGATTTTAAGTTCAAAACCCAAAACTATATTTCGAAAGTTACGACCATCTTATTATTCATCCCATTAAAAATTGGTGCACTTGTAAATTAAAAAAATGCTTTTATTGGGTTTTTGCTTAAGAACTTGAGAAATGAAAATTACAACGCAAAACAGAAATATTTTTGGAATGCATTTTTTTTATTAAAATCTGCTAGATAATTTCATGGCATTTATTTTTTGAATGATATCCGGGAAATGTCTGCTGCGGCCTCGAGTTACACAGTAAATTCCTTCGGTCCAAATTTTGCCTACTTTTTCCAATATACACATATATTAGGCACCCTTTTTGGGTGTTTGGCCGAGCTCCTCGTCCTGTTTGTGGCGTGCGTCTTGAATGTTGTTCCACAAATGGAGGGACCTACAGTTTCAAGCCGACTCCGAACGGCAGATATTTTTTATGAGGAGCTTTTTTCATGGCAGAAATACACTCGGAGTTTTGCCATTGCCTCGTTTTGGTGTTTCACCGAGACTCCAACCTATGTTCTCTCTGAATTCCGAATAGTAATCACGCACCAATCCATTTGGCTACGGCGGCCGATAAGTCCAATAAATCTGAATAATAAACCTAAATGAGCCCACTCAGCAGAAATGCGATGCCATTCTATTGGTTTCAACGAGCTGTATTTTCTAGGCACGTAAGCCAAGATCCGTATGTAGAATTTTCCAAGTAGTCGAATGGCAAAGCCAACAAGTTGAGAACGACGACGGTCGACATTTTGGCGTCTTCTTCAACACTTCGCTCTATAAACTTCACGAACACATTCATTTTTCTTTTTTTGGCAAAGTAAATTTCCACAAATTGGAGGCGTTAGTCTGGCCTTAAACGATTCACGATGATTTGCCAAACCTGACTGAACTCAAAAACCAACACAGTTTGTCAAACCATAGGAATCGATATCTTTAGTTCTCATGCAGCTAAAAAGACCCTATATTTACTATTGTATTTTTGAGCTTTTTTTAAAAACTTACAAATTGGATAACAAATTAATTAATAAAATTGATTATTTAAAATAATGTAACTATAATACACAGTTAAAATTTGTCGAACAAAACGTAGTGCTTATAAAAATCTCATACACACTAAAATATAATATAAAAATTCCTACACAAACAAGTAATACCATATATTACAACAACTCAACTAATTTGTTGCGCAAAACCGACGCTTTCACTCGCAGCACTGGCTCATCACACCAGCAAGCCCTACAAAGCGTTTCGTAGCTCTGCTCCTTGTTGTGATCGTGCAGACTCAACATATCCCCGAACATTGCCAAGGGATCAACAACATCATCCGGCGTGCACTGCTTCTGCTGATGCTTCAGCTGCTGTTTTACCAACTCTTTTGTTTGTTTCAATGGCGAACGTTGAGCAACCGGTGATTTCATGGAATTCAATTCGACATTCAAATTGCGCATGACATTTATTTTCGTATTCAATGAGGCGAATGGACGACGCTCAACCACCTGATGCACTTCATCCACGCCGCAATCAGAGAAGCGTAACTGTTCTTCTGGTTGTTTGGTGCGATTTAGTACATTTGTCAGATGCACCAACGAATGATAGGTGATCTCCTCGGCTGGCGAATTGGCGCAATGGCATTTGTGATGCAGTGGCATAGTTGTGAGCAAAGCACTCTTGCAACCATTGGCGATGTTTGCGATATCAGGACGTAATTTGTTCTTGACCACTTGATAGGCGACCACTTCATTGCAAGCGATCCAACGATAGGGCAGACAACGTTCTCGCATTTGCCACATTGTAATGCCTAACGAGTAGGTGTCTGCGGCGGGTGTAAGCGACTCCTCGCGTAATGCTTCGGGCGACATGTAACGCATAGTGCCCTGGAAATATAATAATAAAAGTTATGCATGCGGCTCCAAAATAGTTAATCAAAGTAAGATTTACACGCGCATTGCCTCTTGGTGCTAGCTTTGGAGAGTCGATCTTCAACGACGCACCAAAATCGCATAGTTTGCAAACATATTGCCGACGGGCGAATAGAGTTGATAGGGTTTCGTCGCGCAGTTGCGGTTGGATGCCAACAAAAGATACCAGCACATTTTGTGGTTTTACATCAAGATGTAGCAGACGCCGCTTGTGGCAATAAGAAAGTGCAGATAGGATATCCAGTGTGATGCTGAAATGGAGGTTTCCAAAATTTAGAATTTTAACAAAAAGAAGATCTACAATTTTTACGTCGAAATGTCAGTAATGAATAATTCCTAAACGGCATAGAAAGAGATAGCATAAATCTTTAACATTTGTCAAATGGACAGATGTAAAATTTTACACGATGGAACAAAACGTAAAAATTATTGAAACTTATTATGGAAATAGTCGATCTCTAAGAACAACGTACTGCAAGATTCGTGTTTCGGCAATAATATTCATATTCAATCTGGTCCTGCACACAGCAAATACCGAACTAAATCCAAATTGGACTTTATGCAACAAGTCGTTCCAGCTTTGTGCGTATGCAGACGATATATGGTACTTATCATGGCGAAAAGCAGGAGTGAATTACACAGTGCGTTTAAAAAACTAGAAAAAAGTACAAACTACCGGGTTAAAAATTAATACAGAAAAAACGAAATTTATGGTCCGGTCCAGCTCCGGTTTAACACATGATGACCTGCTGATCGGAGACTATACCTTCGAGAATGTACAAGAATTTACCTATTTGGGTTTCAAAATGTGAGCCTTATTACTCTAATTTGAAACTTCTTCATTCGAAGTTATTATCTCGCGACCATACGTTAAGGATATACAAAGCCCTGATCCGCCCTGTGTTTTCCTATGGGTGCGAACTATGTACACTAAAACCTACTGGCATTAATCAGCTAATACCATAGTCTTCGAAAGAAAAATTTTACGAAAAATGTATGGACCAATAAGACTGTAGGACGGTAATTATCGAATAAGATATAATCATGAGCTGGAACTATTAGCAAAACATGAAACTGTGATAATATTTATAAAATCTCAGAGGATAAGATGGCTTGGACACGTGTTTAGAATGACCAAGGAGAGAACAACCCGAAAGGCAGTTCAATTACGCCCTGTTGGAGGCCGAAGAAGAGGACGCCCCAGAAACAGATGGCGCGAAGTCGTTGAAGATGACCTTGCAAAGCTGAACGTGCGGCGGTGGAAAGAAGTAGCCATAGCTAGAGGCGGGTGGTGAAAGGTTCTGGTTCTGCCGAGCATGGCAGGCAAAAAATTGGACGATCAATTGAGAACATTGTTTCTGTAGGGCAGAATCCTACTGAACAGCTCTCAACATCGATATCTCGACGTTCTCAACAATTAGGCATTCATGAAGCGACTTCGACTTTTTGGCGGATTTTACCTGTTGACGTGCTCATGGTGGATAATTAAATTAAAATAGTGAAAACTGAAATAATCTAAACTTTTAATTTTTTTTTAAACCAACATCTAAGCGCGCCTTTCGAAAAACATTTTATAAATGCATATAATTGACGCCCACATCCTTTCAAAGATTTTTGGCAACTCTCAAGTGCCTTTTTTCGCTTTTGGCCTTTTTTCGTTTTTGGCCATAGGATAAATTTTGAGACTTTAGACAGCTGTAGGTATTTTTTCCTAATACGTTGAAAATGACATACACAAGTGCTTAAGGAAGGAAAAGTGTCTAAATGTTCTGATGTTCGACACTTAGTTTGCATAGATAGATGAAAATTAATAAGTAAATAAAATTGATAATTTTAATATATTTATAGAAAACTTCCTAAAAATATCTTAGATTAGATTTGTGGGGGGCTGGACAAGTCCGAACACTCAATCAGTAGACCATTGTACTACACCCGGATAGATATCAGTAGAAAGAATAGAGATACGAAAGATAAAAGGTGGATGGTAAAAACGGATAAATTAGTATTAGGTCTTCAAAAAATCTCTTGGATTCATTGATGAATTTTAAGAGATCCGGAAGAGAAGAGTATAAACTTTGTCCATACTCAGTGTATCGCAACCCAATATCCGAAGTCTGATTCTGGAAAATGCAGGACAGCTACAGAGAAAATGCTCTGCAGTGTCGTCATTCTCATGACAGGATAGGCATATCGGGCTGTCGACGACCCTCATGGTAGCCATATGCTGACCACAGACGTTGTGCCCTGTGATTACACCCACCAATACTCTCAGGCCCTTCCTGTTGAGTTTTAGGAGAAAGGTCGCTGTTTTCCTGTTTGGTTCTTTCACAAAGCACTTGGCTTCTCTGGACGAGTTCAACTCAGACCAACGACCTCATGAAGTCCTCAATCCATAGTTGAATCGAAGCGGAATTGACACCTAGAAAGGGTCCTAGCGGCATACTTGCAGAGCCTTCAATTGCCAATTTATCAGCTAACTCGTACCCTGTAATACCACAATGTCCAGGTACCCAAATAAGACTAACTTTGTTGTGTTTTGCAACTCTGTTCAGTTTTGTCTTACATTCACCGACTAACTTCGAAGAGCAGCGTGGGTTAGCAAGGGCTTTCAGTGCAGCTTGACTGTCACTACAAATTCCAACTACAGTGCCACTTTTTCTCAATTAGCCAGTATGACACATTCAAGATGGCATAGACTTCCATAAGGAATACCGTGGCCATCTATCCTGTGGCATAGGAGTACTTAGTGTCTTCGTCTAAGTACCACCCAGATCCGCTTCCATCGCTGGTTTTGGATCCGTCGGTGTAGAAAGTGTGCTGATATCGCGTTAATATGTTCTCTGGACTTAACCATTGATCTATATCTGGGATCAAAAAGTCATACTTCCTACCGAAGCCAACGACAGGCACCCGATTGTCCACCGGCATCGAGAACAGTGTGCACCGCTCTGACAACTGGTGGTATATCTGACAGTGGTCAGTGCTTACTTCATTTCCCTCCCTTTCGAATTTGAAGATCTAGAGGTTGTTCCATTATGACAATACCAAGTTCAGAATGGCATTAAGGGCATCACCAGATGTCGTACTCATGGCACATTTGATACCCAAGCACACCCTTCTCTGTAGCCTGTTTAGGGGTTTTACTCTGGAATTAACCATAGTGGCTTTCCACCATACTACAGAGGCGTATGTAATAATGGGTCTAATCAGGGTGGTGTACAACCAGTGTACTATCGCCGGTCTTAGATAATAATAAATAAATAATTAAATGAATAGTTTAGAAAAATGTTCACAATTACATTAAAAATGGAAGTGAGTAAGGATTTTTGCGATTTACTTTTCTGGGGAATTTTAAACTTTTTTGAGCATCTCGCCGTTTTACTAAAATCTATGTATCAAAAAAATAAAACACACTTCTATAACAATAATTCATTATGTATTATCGAAAAAAATAATAAAATTATTGTTCACTTGTCTCTCAAGTTGAATCTTATAGTTATAGCTAATCCGACCGCACTCTTTAAAAAAAGTTTAGTCGAAGAAACCGTTATTATCTTTTCTATTCTATTGAAAAATTTTTGAAAAAAAAATGTATATTGATTATGGCTTACACAATAAAGGCTATAATCTTGATTTCGAGCTTATTTCATTGCCTCGCTGAAGAAGATAAACATAGGTATATTTAATTTCGGGAGCGTGTCATTATTCTGTTTTACAAAATTCTGGATGACAAAATTCTGTAAATTGCAAAAAAATTCTGCTTTTTAAAATTCTGCTTTTTTAAAATTCTGCTTTTTAAAGTTCTGCTTTCTAAAATTCTACTTTTTCAAAATTCTGCATGTTTAATGCGAAAAATTCTGCTTTATTCAAGTTTTGTGATTTTCGTCATACAAGAAGTAACAAAGTAAGCATTTATTCCATAAATATACATACATATGTATATGTTTAAGCGATAACAATATTTTAGTTTAGCCAATTACAATATTTTTTGGAATTCTTTTTAAATATATAGTGTGACTTAATTAATTTCTTATTTTAATAATTCTTCGCAGCTGTTCGTGTTTTTTTTAGAAGAGTTCTACGCAAAAATACGGTGGATTGCGTAGCCGGAGTCGGACTGATAAGGGTTATTTTTTTAAAGCGTGGCCGAAGGCCGCCCACGCGAAAAGAAGTTCGACGCAAAAATACTGTGGATTCTATCGAAACTGAAGAAAAAATTATTATTATTATTTTTTATTTAATATCTCGAATAATAATAAAAAATAATAATAATAATAAATTAAATAATTGCATTACCTCTTTAACATTGTTAACATTGTATTTTAATACAGAATTTTGTAATACAGAATTTTGAAAGCAGAATTTTAGAAAGCAGAATTTTAAAAAAGCAGAATTTTAAAAAAGCAGAATTTTAAAAAGCAGAATTTTAAAAAGCAGAATTTTATTTATTTATTTAATATATGGAAAATAACAATAAATTATTATTTTACAATAAAAAAAGGAGCACTAGCTGCCAGGGCTTACGGCTCAAAAGCAGAATTTTGTTTTTAGAATTTTGTACAGATAGAACTTCGACACCAACCCTTTAATTTCTACAGCCCAACACTGTAAGTATGACGAGAGAACCTTTGTGTGAAGACATCTATGTGTGTGGTGAGTATGTGTGTATAAATAATTATTAATGTATATATGTGCAAATTGCTTTCTTTTAAAATTGAATAACTTACAAAATTCTATGCTCCAGCGGCAACTGTGTAGCCTCTATTATCTCCTGCAAGCTCTTGCCCATGAACTGTTCCATTATGACAATACCAAAATTTGGCGTGATTTCAACCTTACAAATTATTATTTTTTTTTTTTTAGAAAAAATGTTATTTTATATTTAGTCCATTTATTACCTTGAAAATTTTTATTATATTTCGATGCTTCCAACCCAAAATTTGCATCTCATTGCGCATAGATTGAGCATTTGCCTTACTTACATTTCGCACGATCTTCACAGCCACTGGTTGACCTTTCAATGAAAAATATGGAGCATACACATATAAATATGTAGGTCAAAGTTTCATAAATAAATGCATATTTCGAAAAAAATTCGAAAAATAGAAAAATAACAAAATGTAATTATATTATGTATAAAGTGGTTTTGCTATCTAAATTCGTACTCGTTTTTTTATAATAGGAGCTTATAATGATTTATGGGCCCAACTTTAAATCAATTTTCGACATATGTACATATATATTTTATTTTCTTAGCACTTCTGGATGCTAGGAAAAGTATCAACAGAAGTAGCACGGGGTGTAACAATTAAGTTCCGGGAAAATTCCATTACGTGCATCATTTTATTACTGACCTTCACAATAGTATTCCTCTACATTAGAGTCACCCAAAGGAGGTAATAGTCAGAAGTTGACCCGTTCAGTATCGCAGTTGTAGCTTTCTTTACCACCTGTACGCTGCTGTGATGAGTTTTCTTGATGAGGTACGACTTCTTCATAGGGAAAAGACAAACATAAATGGCTTTTTTCACCAAAAACTCTTGCACAGTGAACGAGAAATGGACCGGCGCATTGTCGTGGTGGAAGATCCGACCGTTCTTCTTAGCGGCTTCAAGCCGCACACGGAAAATGTTGTTGATGATTAGCTCGTCTAATAACGCACGCAGACGGTTGATAGTCGCGTCAGTGCGAGAGGTGACGGCAGCTCCTTCACGCGAATAATCAGCTACCGAATCAGACGCCCATTCTCGACACCAAAACATAAACATACCTTCTATTGGCCTCAAACTTCGACTGGAACTGGTAAAAGGGTGCCACTTTTCCAGACATACAGTGAGTAAATAAAGCACCTAGAAAAAATCCATTTAATGCACTCAGTTGTGCACTTTGTTGGCCATGTACGGGATAGCCGAAGTTAGCTTTGACAAATAGACTGGAAATAGCCATTATTTTTTTAATTTTATAAATTATAAAATTTTTTTAAAAGAATGAAAAGAGTGCAAAAATCAACTATGAAGGCAATGCAAGTGAGGCATGCGTCGAAGATTGCTTAGAAAACAAATTTAAGGAAAATATTGGATTGCGTCGTAAATAAAATCGTAGAAATTAACCAAAGTGTACAATCCTTGCGAAAGCACAAATATTAGAAGTTAGTAAAGAAACTGTCATTGCTATACAAAAAGGAAAAATGGTACCCCTATGAGAAATAAAGGCGCCCGTACAAGATTGTTAAAGGGCTCTGAGGCCTGTCTAATGATGCGGCAACTATTGAAAGAGACTTCGAGAAAACAGAAGCGTTGCAGAGTCTACAAATAAAAACGTTAGAGCCTACAGCGCCCCGAGGACACTGAATAAAATTGAATTTGTTGCAACAATTGACCGAAAAACCTTGCCTTAATCCGGAAAAATATAAAAGCGAAGGTTAAAATTTTGCGGAGCCCATGGAAAAGGATGTTTAGCAGTCTGAAACCACGATATTTTGTCTGATTTATTGCACAAAATTAGTTATTTTAACACCGACGGTAAGGAATATTGCCGGCATTGACCCCAACAATGAATACTACGCTACTAAGTTGAGCCAAAGGTTAAACAAAAAGGCGAAAGTTTCATGTTATGGAGCTGCTTCACTTGTGTCACCAAGCCACTTTTGAAAATAGAATCAATAAATTAAGAAAATATTTTGCAAACAAATTTATCCAACTTTCGGGTTATCAGGAGATGATATTCCAACAAGGCAACGATCCGAAGTACCCTTCCGAAATTGTAAAAAAATGGCTAGGGGAGCAAAAAGTTCAGTCCTTGAGATATGTATGAGATATGATTGTCCACTTGATTAGAAGCCACAATTTTTATGGAAGAAAATGATTATTAAAGCAACCGTATTTGATCTAGTAATCCAAGGTTTCCTGTTAATTCAAGTGAAGACCGTACTTTTCTCGAAAATAAAGGGGTTTTCAATTGGCGCGGGTCGGTTTTGGCGCCCTGTGGCAGCCATTATGTTTTGGTGACATCTGTCAAATCTTTTGTTTATTATTCAGTTGCTTATGCCAAATCATCATGGCAAGTTACTCGACTGAACAGCACGTTCAAATGATAAAACTTTATAATCAAAATGAGTGTTCATTAACGCAAACGTTGCGCCCATTTTTCGGTAGACGTTTGGTGGCCAAATTTGAGACGACCGGGTCAGTAAACAATCAGCCAACACCCGTACGTTCAAGGAACGCAAGATCAGCCGAGAACATTACCGCGGTCCGTGAAAGTGTACAGCAGAACCCGAGGCAGTCTATTACTCGCCGTGCACAAGAACTTGGCCTTTCGCAGACTTCAACTTGGCGAATTTTGCGTCGGGACTTGGGCCTACACCCGTACAAGGTCCAACTGACCCAGGAGCTCGAAGTTGATGACCATAGACAACGCCGTTTGTTCGCTGACTGGGCTTCGAATCGTTTGGAAGAGGACCCCAGTTTTGGGCGAAAAATCATCTTTAGTGACGAGGCGCATTTTTGGATGAATGGCTGTGTTAACAAACAAAATTGCCGTATATGGGACGACACCAATCCACACGAGGTTCACCAGGTGATAATGCATCCTCAAAAAGTTACCGTTTGGTGTGGATTTTGGGCCGGCGGCGTCATTGGTCCGTACTTTTTTGAAAACAACGTTGGTGAGGCGGTCACCGTCAACATATGGACCTAGACGACATGTGGTTCCAGCAGGACGGCGCTACGTGCCACACAGCAAACACCATTTTATTCCATTTCAACATCTACCCGCCCTTATTGAAAAACCCTTTATAACACTGTGCTTGATTCATTGGTCCACTTGAATAGAGGCACTCAGTTTGACTAAATTATTTGCGAATTAAAGCTGTGAAAAAGGATCGTTTTTTTAGGATTCGTTGTATCTGGTCGAAAACTCTTAATTCTAATAAAATGGGAAAGCATAAAGCGATATCTTATCTCAGAGGTACTTCCACATGGCTAAATTGTCACAAAACTTGGTCAAAGCCCAAACGTTGTGGACCTTTACGTTATAAACATTTTCTTACATAATAATTATTGTCTGTAATCAAGAGAACCGGACTTTAATTGGCGCTTACAACTTTTTTTGGGTGTTTGGCCACTTATTTGTGGTGTGTATCTTGATGTTTTTCCACAAATGGAAGGACCAACAGTGGCAGAAATACACTCGGCCTGCCGAGGCGCGACCGCTATTTGAAAACAACTTTCTCTAGCATTTCATGTTTCATGCTCGGAGATTCGAAGCAGGGCGCGTCCGTATGGTACTCACACATCAACCCATTCGGCTACGGCGTCCGTTGGAAAGGACACCACAACATACGAATCTAAATGATGTCGAGAATTTGTCGACTCGTATCAGATGAAGATCGAAGAAATTTGATAGATATCCCTCTAATATGGAGGAGCTCACATCTCATTTGCAATATGAATGAAATAGTTTCCATGAGCATGCCTGGACTAACAACAAGTGTGATCCAAAATAAGGGCGGATATATTAAAAATGCATTATTCTTATATTTTGTCAACGAAGTACAAAACTGAGCGCATGGAGTGGATCTTTTTTAATATCCTTTTCTAAGTTTTGCTCTATAATTTAATTTTTGTAAATATGGGAGTTTGTTTTAAAATAATTGAAATATTAATACAAAATAAATAATTATACAATTAGTTTTAATATTGGCATTACTATTAAATGAAATGCGTGAACGTGGCTAATATGCACTCTGCTTTGCTTCCACCTGTGTGCCTGTTATTGACAGTTTAAATTACAATCAAATTCCCGTGGCTTAATTGCTACACTGAGTACACAAAGCAGAAGACAGTATTTGGTAGCTAAAGCGCGCTAAGCAAGTAAAAAGAACATCAAAAATATAAAATTTAATTCCTGGTTGGATTTTAAAAGAATCCTTAACCAAAGGCAGTCGCCACCAAAAGAGCAGTACTGCCGAAAAGAGTTGAAAATAAGCAGACATTTTTTTAATGCAGCCAATATCAAAACTAATTTCGTAACTTTTCGCCAATTGTCTAGCAACACCCTGTTAACTGGCTTTTATACACTCTGTTAAACACCTTTTTCCTTCAAGTGCTAGATTTGTTTTTGTTTGGAATTTTACTTCCCACATAAAATTACTTCAAAATGCAGAAATTTGAAGCTCCGAAAATTGTTTGTAAATAGTTTTTCATAAATAGTAAATACGAAAAAAGTTGTCTTACCTCGATAAATCGCCTTAAAGACGGTGCCAAAGGCGCCTCTGCCCAAAATTGTGTATTTTGAGTGCGCTGGTACCCCCTCCTTGAGTATCTCATTGCGATTTGGCGTATTCAGCACGATTGCCTGCTCATTATTTGGCGGCAATTGTAACAATGCCCTGTATAAAGTGTGAAGTTAGAAAAAAATGTGCATATATTTACATATATATATTAAAACCAATATGATTCGAGGCGAATAAATGAACTTAATTACATTTTACGAGTGGTATTTAGTTTCGCCGCTGCAGGATTTTTGTTTTTCCACATTTATTTGACACTTATTCCGTGTACGCAGCACTAACGGAATATTTTTATTTTTATTTAGTTGTTTGTGTTCCATGTGAATATGTTTATATTTTGATTTATTTGACAATAAACAAAAAAAAACTTTGTTTATTTGTCAGTGTCTTGCTTGATTTCAATGTAAACAAGTTAAACTGTCCCCAGTAGTTTTAGTAGCCTAAAAAGTGTGCGAAAAAAATGCAAGGCGAATGCCGAAATGTCAAATATCAAATAAGGCAAAAAAGAATAGCAAATAAATAAAATAATAAAATCAAGATAATTCGAGATTAAGCTTCCGTTAGGCGCAGTGTCGTTAGCAACAAATATGCACCGCACCAATTTTGATATAAATGCAGATAAATTTGTGTCTGAGAACAAACAAAAAAACTTAAAATAATACTGTTTCCATAAAAAATTATTTTATAAGCAAAATAGCACACTATTCAATTCAAAATATATGCAAAAAAAAAATATTTAGAAAATATTTAAGTACGGACTACATCAAAAAAATCATCGCCGGCATCAACTACAATAGAAATTCGATTCTTGCGCGTAGTGAAAACCGGGCTCGGTGCAAGTTTCCAGGTTGTCGCTAGTACTGAAGTATTTTTCCCTACACATTAAAATAGTTCTTTAACTGATAGCAATTCAAGGTTATTTGTTTTTATTATGAGAATTGGGTGCAATTAAAAGTGGCGGCCACAGTAGCCGAATAGGTTGGTGCGTGACTACCATTCGGAACTCAGAGACAACGTAGGTTCGATGAAAAATCAAAATGAAGAAAAAGTTTTTTCTAATAGCAGTCCCCCCTCGGCTGGCAATGGCAAGCCTCCGAGTGTATTTCTGCCATGAAAAAGCTCCTCATAAAAAGTACAGTTTGTGTCAGAAAAAAAGAACGGGTTTTTTTTGTAACTTCAAGGTATATTTCGTTCTGCTTTTTGCTGCATAATAGTCCCACTCAAGAGCTACGACGCCAGTGCTAACTCAGTTTCGTGTCGTTCGAAACTTTCCCGTAAACTTACCAAATAAAAATGAGTGAGAAGTACGCCAAGCGTTTTGAGGCGGTATTTTTATGCGCGTATTCGAAAGTGCCGAAATTATCTTACGCCGCGGCTGCTAAAGTAAGTAAAAAATCAAAAAATTTTGTTGTGATGTGGAATCAGCGGTATAAGGTGCACAAAAATGTTGATGACTTTTCCGAGCGCGGCTTGAAGCGAGTGACGACAAAAAAGCAGGATAAAGTGATCGTTCAACTTTTTAAGTGAGACCCTTCTTTGTGACTACGCCAAGCCCGATCAGTTCTTGATAAAAATGGAATAGATGTGACAGTATTGGACTGGCCGTCCCAGTCCCCAGACGCCAACCCCATTGAAAATGCGTGGGGAACTATGAAAACGCATCCTGCCGGAAGGACAGTCCACGGCTTATTGAGTATTTGCGACTCGTAGTTTTGTACATACTTTCATGTAAAAGAAATTTTAAATGTATATTATTTATATTGCATGAATAATCGCGGTTCCTTTTTTCTGACACAAACTGTATTTGCCGTTAGGAGTCGCCTTGAAACTGTACGTCCCTCCGTTTGTGAAATAACATCACGACGCACACCACAAATAGGAGGAGGAGCTTGGCCAAACACCCACAAAGGTTATATTTAATTTAAAGCGATAAGTTTCATTTGAAATTAAAGAAATTTTCGTTTTTGGTGCCTCTGCAGCGTCATAACATCGTTTAGGCAAGCACTGTTTTCCTCTGCCCAATCCAAGCATATATTGAATGCTGATATTACCTTCTCCAATGTAATTTTATTCGTATTAAGGATCACGTCTTTAGTTCCCTCGCCGACTGTTTCGTCGTCTTCATTACAGTATTCTTCATTTAAAGCTGTAGGTTCCGAATGAGCTTCACAATCCATTGCTCGATTTCAGATTGGGGGACTTGCTGCAATGGTTCCACTTCCCGAAGCAAAGATGCAATGAATTGAATTTAGGGTGCATTATCAGCTATCTGTAAACGTAACTCCAAAAGAGGAAAGACAATGTCACAGTCCCAGTCAGACGCTCTTTCAAACAGTTTTTTTAAACGCTGACTGAATTGAAGTTGCAGTCAGAGTATCCCATGCTTTATCTAAAACGCATATTGCATTTTTCAACTCGATATTTGGCAATGACTCATCGAGCGATGACTCAATTTCTCCACGAGCAGTAATGTGACTTAAGATGAATTTTTTGTAGTTCAATTTAGTAAGCCTTATACGTTTTGATCCATGGACTATATTAGAGCCGCGCCGTTTAGAGGAAAGCACATTACCGATATTTGGCCATTGTAACTCTTTAAGGGGGTATTCTAGTCTAAAAATTTGAAAAAATCGAAAATTTTTTTTTTTTGATAGTTTAACTATTCAAAAATATCTCCCTAAAAGGATTTTTCAAAATTCGAATTATTTTCGAAGCTACAACTATTTTAGTGACGCGACAGCTTGACTGGTTTGAGCGGACGCCGAACTTCAAAAGTGTTTTTCTCGAAACTACTTCGTTCGATACGGTCGGCACGATATCCCAAGTTCTAATCAACCGATTTGCTTGAAATTTGTCATGAATATTCCTTAAATATATCTCTATCGTATGAAGCTCGAAAAACTGGAAATTTCAATTTTTTAATATGTGTAAACAATTCGAGAAAGTTTAAAAATAAGAGAAAAATCGACCTCAATTTTTTGAGTAGCCGCCATTTTATGGAAAAAATTTTTTTTCCGTTTTTTCTGGTTCATACGATAATGACATTCATATTAATTAAGAATTTGTATTTTTTTTTTTTTCAGATGACCATAAGGGTAGAAATCGTGAAGGCGGGGACATAACTTTTTTCCCCCCTTCCACTTCAAGGACGCATAACTCCATGAAAATTCATTTTTTTTCTTTCAAATTTATTTTGTGTGCTCCTAATATATGAATAAATAAATGATAAAAAAATGTATCGTAAAAATATCAATAGCTTTTGTTTTATTCATCGTCAAAAAATGCTCGAAATTCGGGCCTCTAGACTAGAATACCCCTTAACTCTCCTTCTTTGGGATGACATGGCGCATTATTAATAAGAAGAAATGTTTTTTTCTGGAAACCGAAGGAACTATTTTACCTGTTTCTTTAAAACATTTTTGTTTCATCGGAAAACACTTACCACCTTCTTAAGCTCCCGACCCCCGAATGCCGTTATCGGAGTCCAACCACCACCCATAGCAGACGAATAGCTCCAGCTAACCCGTGAGACCCGCGTAACCTTGGCACACTTACGTTCTGAATACTGTAGCAGGTTAAACCTCCCATCCAGAGTTGACCCCGACATCCTAAGCACATCTCCAGCATGTGAAGGCACCCCGCACGACACTAACCACCATTTCACATGCCCAATCAAACCCACTCATCTACCACCCCTTTCCCTGGGCCTACCTTTAAATGATTTAGACGAAGACGACCGGTGATTTACAGCACAATGTCAGGGTTTAGTATTGCTGCTACAACAACAACAACAGCCTGTAGTCTGCAGAAATATATTTATTATATATTTGGAGTAAAGGCGCAATTTGTATGCTCCGCATTTGCGTCACTGAGCATTTTCAGAAGTGGTTGTACAGCAAACGGTGTTGCACCTTAGTCAAGATGGGGTGGTATCAAGGATGTTCTATATACTCAACTTCCGCTTCGATACTGCAACTGCGACAAAATTGATTTAATTGGAAATCCGTACCCTTTCTATGCATCCTCATTAGGCAGTTCCCGATTATGATTATTTCAAGTGCTGAATCTAAGGAGATATGCTGGAGGTACATTCACGGCCTACACCTGGTAGTCATATTAATGATGTTATTTCACAAGTGGATTAAATCAATCTTGACGAAACCGGGGGTTTTTTTACACTTTTTTACCGGAGTGACAATTCTTAAGCGCCCTATGAGTAGTGTAAATGGTTCAAAACTCTACTTGTTGCCCTACATTTTATTCTTTTTCTAAGTAAACGTTTAAGTATCGAGTTTTTAGCACAATTTGCATATATTTATAATACTTAAAAGTTTGACAGTGATGCTCGTTTTTAAAATAAGATTTTTCTACATGCAACATTTTTCACAGGCTCTTTTCACAAGCTCGAAGTATGTTCTTGCTCGCTTAGACATACGATTCGCACAACGGTCACAATACGCTTACAATTTAAGTATATAAATATGTTTTATTTTAATTCGCATACCTATAAATTTCAGTTGGATATTTGGTACATACATACATTCGTTATGTATTTATATTATAGCTAGTCATATTTACATAATTTATTTCTACATAAAACACAATATGTAAAAGTGTACGAATACATGAGCCTAGGTAGTGTATTTCAGTTTTCGTTTATTTTTTAAAAGACAAACAACTAAAATTTTAACTAAAATAGGCAAGATACGATGGTTATAATATAATACATAAACCTCTATGCAAAGACACATTTTAGGGGGCGTCAGATTTTTTACATTACTTTTTGTTATAATACAATAGTTCTGTTATATTTTTAATAAATGAGCGTCTTTACTTTTAAGGAACAAATCATTTGCAATGAAAATTAAGGAAACTTGAATTTCGCTTGGCGTTATAGCTACATAAATTTTAAAAGTTTAGATAGAAAGCTTTGAAAAAAGTATTGCACTTTTTTGTTCGAGAAACTTAAATTCTATAATATTTTCGTGATAAATTATTTACTTTTCTTGTATTTTTCCTAAACACATAAGAGCTAAAAAGGCGCAAGGCGCTTGTCTGTGAGTATAATTTTAATTAAATAATTATATACAACAAATTTACTTAATTTCTATAGCCGCTTTTTATGAAGTTCTTGTGTTTCTTTACGTAAATACTGCAAGAAAGAGAGGAGTATAGATGTAAATATATATAAAGCTCACTATTAAGCTAATCTTTCAAACTTACATGCAACACATCCTGTATTTTATCGGTTATTAATTTTCTTGCCTCCGGTTCAGGCACTTTGCGATCTTTGAGATCCTGTATGAAATCGTGCAAGTCTATTGGTTTGCCAATATTTAGTGTCACCTTTTTGCCCCACTTCAGTATGTAGGGCTCTGTGTTGGGCAATACCTCATCCATGCCCTCATGCCACATGGGTATAATGATCGGAATACGTGGCGATTCGTATATAATACGACCCACACCCCACTTGAGGCGCATCTCCTCTTTGGTCATGTTAACTTTACCCTCGGGAAAGACGTGCACCCAATGGCCGAGCGCACATTTTTGTATACACAAATTAATTGCATCCTGATAGACACCGGAGCCACGTACCACTGGAATGCATTTTCCTGCATAAACAAAATAATATAGTAATAAAAATTATTTAGTTGAATTCCCTCATAATTAGTTTGTGTTATTTATTTTAAAACGTTTCACTTACCATACATAAAGAAATTTGAATGAAATTTATTGGTAAAACAAATGTCATGCGCTGCCATCGACCAACGTATCCTAAATGTGTTGCATAAATATTTTATTGGAAGCACACCTGCAAATCAAAAATATTTTCGTTCAATTGTATATGTGCACCTGTGTTCAAAATAATAGCAGCGCGACACATTGCAAAGTTTCGGCAACTTATTACAATATTATTTTTATTTAATTATTTTATATTTTTATAAAAATATTTTTTATATATTTTTTTTGAATTTTTTATTTTATTTTATTTCAGAAATTACAATATATAATTTACATTTTAAAACTATATACAAAATTTATAAAATTTCAAAAAATGTTCACTTTCATATCCCATTGAATCTTGGAAATTCTGAAGAGGCTCAAAAATCGCGTTGATTTCTGATAATTTTTCGATCGCGACGGAAACAAATGCAAAACTTTCTACAAAAACTAAATAGTCAAAGTTTGTGCAAAATTAAAAAATAATCAACATTTTTCTATCAAAATTTCAAACCTTTTAATCGGAATATTTAGAATAATTTCCAGCTTGCAGCCCATAAAATTTTGGTATAAAAAAGTGCAAGTTTGAAGTGGCTCAAAACACACGTTGTTTTTTGACAATTTTTTTTTGCTGACGGTCTTGCATTTTCTCCGTATAAAAAAATCGAGTTTCGTCGTATGGAAGAAAATGCATAGCATTGTCACCAAATAAATATTATCAACCATCCTCGCGAATTATGAGCGGCTTTAAACTGGCAGAATATTGAGTTAAAATTGAATCGGCTAAAAAACTGTGTATTTAGAATTTTCTAGAAAACTCAAGAATTTAAAATTTTGATGAAAATTTGTTGAATTTTTAAATGTTGGATAAAATTTTAAACCTAAAGTTACATATACGGCTTTTGTTGTGGTCAGAATTTTGAAAATTTTTATAAAAAGATAGAAAATAAGAAAAAAAAAAATAAATAAAGAATATTAAAAATAATTCCAAAAAAATTATAAAAAAAAATAAAAAAAAAATAAATAAAATAAAATAAAATAATATTATATTAAACAAAAATATACATACAAAATAAAAAAATAAAAGATTTGCGGGTTTAATGGGGAAGTGATGCATATAAGACAGCCACTCCTTTACAATTAACAACCACCGCCCACTGTCTTCAACTTACTGTTTTGTACTTGGTATGCCCTGTTTTTGCTAACGAGGCTCTCTCGATCGAGTCAAGGCGGTATAACCTTTACATCAGCAAGGAAGCCCCGGTTCCAGGCTCGAATGCAGAAGGCCAATCTACCTGCTCATCTTTAATCTCTAGATTACTGAAACCCACACAAATAAAGATACTGCTAATTCTGATAAACTGTTGAAGACCTTTAGCATGAAAATCGGATCACGAAGGGGAATATGGAATGTGCGCTCACTGCTTGAGCCAACCAAGCTTCCGCAACTCTGTAAAGAGTTTGAACGATGCCAACTTGTTGTGTTTGGTCTCTGCTAAATCAGGTGGCCCGACGCGAGAGAAGTCACCTGGTAACCAACCATCACCAGAGAAGGAGTGGAGTCGGTTTCCTCCTGTCCAAGTCAGCTGCTGCAGCTCTGATAGAATGGAAAGCGCATACTGAAAGAATCATCTCGATAAGACTGCGCACAAGAGCAAGAAAGGTGTCCATAGTCCAATGCAACGCGCCAACAAATTTTGCAGACCTTGACACCAAACGACGCTTTTACTGCAGACTTACGAATGTGATGAACAACATCAAGAGCGGCGACATAGTTAGTCGGCCAGAGCAATATGGGTTTAAAGGGACGATAGAGCGCTCACTGAAAATGGTGCTCTAAACACAATCTTGTCATTGGTGGCCCAATATTTAATCAAAAGCGCTTTCACAAAATAACATGGACCTCACCCCATCGCACAACCGAAAACCCAATTGATCACATTGCAATAAAAGTCGCAGGTGGCGTGGTTTCCTTATGGACGTACGCAACAAACATGGCGCTGATATATCTAGCGATCACCATCTTTTCATCGCGATAGTTAAACTTATAGCAGCTGCTGTCAATAAAAATACTAAACACAAACTGCAAAAGAAGTGCAATGTTGAGAAGCTCAAAGATGCAAAAACACGTGCAGTTTACAAAAGCCCTGCTATTACCTCAGATAACGCACATGCAAACGATTGGCAGCGTCAAGTTATTTAAAAAAAAAATATAAAAAAAAATAAAAAAAATATATTATATTATATATAAAAAAAATAAAATAAATTTAAAAACAAATAAATTGCAGATATACCATACATATGTACTTATGTATTATATATATTTACACCTTACCCCATAATCCTGGATCATCGAAGCATGAGTGATGATTTGAAATTGTGACTAAGGGCACACCGGTTGGACGTTTCCCTAACTCCTTTATCAGTCTTTCTTTGTTGTACACTTTTGTTTTGTTCAGAAAAACTGCAATTAATAAAAAGAAATTAAATTATTATTATTTTATGCATTAAAAGGCGATGGCAGCTCTTAGAAGTTAAATAAAGCCAATCAATACTAAAATATATTTTGAAAGCTATGAAGATTTTGTTGAAATTGTGGCTATGGGCCTTGCATAGGGGCCCATACTGACTGAAATTTCCATACTGTACTGAAATTTGATGCGAAGACATCCCATGCGATGTCAATCCCATACCTATGGAGAAGAAATGTGGTTATCGGAAAAAAGGCACGGCACCTCCCATACAAGCTGAAATTTCCGTACTGCACATGTTTGAGATGTGGTATGAGCCATATTTGGTTAATGCCACATAACTTAATCATAGTTGGAAATACTAAACCTTGGCAGAAGTTAATAAAATACAATTAGATGGTCAGGTGCGGAGTAAAGGACACTCAGAACCCATTATGTCTATTATATTGTACATACACACTTTTAAATGATGTAACGAAATCAGTTCGTGGTCCAGCACACCTTAAGCAAATGTTGAATACTTGAAAATCGCAAAAGTTGTTTACAGTTCAAACTTTTCAATCAACAATGATAAAATACAATTCTAGGCACATTGAATTGGAAAATTGAGCGTAACTTAACCGTGACGTAATCGTAGATGAGATGAGTGAAAGAACTGACACTACTAAAGCAGTTTCAAAGTTTTGTAAACAGAAATGAAAAATTGGGTTAGGTTAATGTAGATAAGAGAGACAATAGAAAAGGCAATGGATGATGTAGAAAAGGGAATGGACGAATGGCAAAAAAGTTCTTTGCCCGAAATTGCCAGTAGAAAAGATTTCAGAAATCAATGTGATAAGAAGTGTGATATTTTGATGGAAACTTGTTGAATATTTGTCAAATTTGCACAAGGTTTGAAACTGAGATTTATAGGTTTTTGTAGTTTTGAGTATAGTTTTTTTGTATATAGTAGTTTAGTGTATATTTGTAGTTTTGTGAATAAATCCTAGTGTTAAAGTTATTTAACACCATACAGGTATTTATATATGCACACCTCACCTCTAACTAATCGACACCTCATTTTCCCCTAGCTGAACATATTTTTTTTTCGTTTTTGCGAAAATAAATAAAAATGCTGACTGCAACATTGTTTTCTACACTGCGTGAATCGCAGAACGGTAATTAACTTTTCAACGAATGCAATGAAAAATGCGTAAAGCCAGCTTAGTTTAGATTTACACAAATCAAGGTACAGGTCAAACAAAGCATTTAAGTACAACATCAAATCCGCACATTGATCATTGCTTAGTGTTTGTGTGGGACGACTCTACTCGCACGCTTCCACTGGTGAAACCTTAAAAATGCAAAGCAAAACATCCACAAAAAATATTCAATGCAGATGTCGATTTTGATTTTGTTTTACATATTTTTGAGAAGAATTTACTAAATAGCGAAATTAATTAAAGATACAAAGTAACTTATAGATGACTCAGGATTTATCAAGCACTTATTGACCATATTAACGTAGTAAGATTAAGTTTTGAGAAAAGCCCCTTTGATGGGTCTAAAAGTCCTTTTTTGCAGAACGGCAAACTGTCTGTTACGCTCCTAAATCCCTATGATGTTCGACAAAGATATCATTACCAATCTAATCTAGCAAAAAAGCCTCGAAACTCAGCGCCACAATTCGTATCTATAATTTACGATGGGCGTCGACCACGGGAAAATAATAAAAAAAAATGTCCAATACCTCACGCACAGCTCATTTCCTCCACTAACCAGAGTGATAGGATGATTGTTAGATTGTCAAAGAGGAAGAGTGCTCCTGATATCCATCGAGACATTTTTGTTCACCTGGAAAAGCCAATAACGAAAAGTTGGGCTTCAATTGGTAGAAGCAGAGCTTCACAGTCAATTGGCACGGAAGAAGCAATGACAACGCCGAATTGTTACTGCTACAACAACAAAAACAACGTCGAAATGAATTTGATCGAGAGCACATATCCTGGACCCAAAATCAGTGACTTATATTTTATTCAGCGATAAAATAAAAATAAATAAAGTTGGTCGATGGTAGGAAGTACCTGCGGCGGCCAAAATGTGCAGCATTCGTCTCACCAATCATAAAGCAAGAGGGGGAGGCTCAGTAATGGTGTGGGCTGCTGTTTGTGGAACGGTTTCGGGCCAATTCATCACATTGAAGGTAATATGGATGCCATTCAAAATTTTGAAATAAATTATTACGAAAATATGAAGATTAAAAAAGTGCGCAAATCGAACAGAGAATGTAAGAGTTATGAAAAATTAAATAAAAGCGGCCACTTTATATTAGTTTGGGGACAAATAAATACATTATTTTCTCGGTAGATGTTTGTAGAGATGATACGTTGTGAGTTACAAAGTGTTAACAATGGAATTCTACAAAGAAAAAATTCGATAAATTATACAGTTTTTCCTTGATAAAGGCGAAAATGCAAGCCAGGCCGCTGAAATTGTGAATGGCGCTCCTGCTGCTGATACTGTAAAAGCTAATTACATATAATTTTGGTTTCGTTTATTCCGTTCAGGCATTTTTCATGTTAAGGAAAATGTCGATAATGTCGATAAAATCGCAGAAATAATCGAAGTTGACCAGCATGTTAGTAGTCGTCGCATCGCCCAGGTGCTAAAGATCGACCATAAAACAGTTTTAAGCCATTTGCGCAAAATGAAAAATAAAAATAATGGATTAATTTTCCCCCAAACTAATAACTTTAAAAATCAAATATGTTTTTCCACACAATTTAAAATCTTTAATTTAAACGCCTGTGATTAAAATAAAAAAAAACTGCAATATTTTTAGCACTTTGCTAATATCTTGAAAACGTCTGATTTTGAAAAATTAAGTACACAAAACAAAAAAAGAAATAGGAGAGTTGTATGTCTCTTAATTTGATCTAACAGTTTATTTTGTTCGGCCAATGGATTCTCAAGATGTAATTTGTATGATCTACCAGCTTTCTTTATTCTAAACCCGTTATTTGGCGATATATCGAAAACCGCAACTGATTTTAAATACATAAGTATGGGATGGTCTTGTTCTTGTGCTTTTTCGGCTGTAAACTAGTGTAATCACTTCAACTACTAAACAAACAAATTTATAAAAATGGTGAAAATGTGAGCCATGGACAAAAGTTACATAAGTATGCAAAGCTAAAACGAGCAGCGTGAGTGCAATATCAATATGCACATGCATCTTCTGCACATATTTACTTACAGCTACGTATGTATATACATATATGTACGAGCAATTATTTCTATAAGTTTTGCTTATTCGACGACATTTGCGATTAGCTATGCTGATAATAAAGGCGTCTCTAATGCCGTTCCATCAAGTTCAAACTGCAGTGTCCATGAAAAATTAGCGAGCGCATGGAAGCAAAACTAGGCAAAGTAAAATAACGTAAACAAGAAGAAGAAGAAAACGCAACAAGTTCAATCGCCTCGAAAAGAAGCCTCAACATGTTACCTCATCTGCATACGGCAAGTCTTTTGCTGGGTTAGGTTATATGATGATGCAACATAAGATATAAATAAAAACAACACCAGCATAAACAATGTATATATGTATGTATGTATGTACGAGAAGTGATTTTTTGCCAACCAAATTAACCAAGGCTACACAACAAAACAAAAAATAAATAAATAAAAAACGAGGCGACGATAAATATATTTAGAACAACCTTAAAACCGTCTAGTCGACACAAGAACAACAACAGTGACAACAATGACGAACACGATAAGCGCCGTCCAAAAGAGTCGATGATGCTGATACGGGTATTGTAAAGTGCTCGTACAATAATAAGACGTTTGTATGGGTCAGTTTATTTGTTGCATGTGCAACAATAATTACTACAACAATAACAAATACAGCCTAAAAGGGTACTTGTGAATAAAAATAGGAATATCATAGTGAATAAATTTGCTTAATAATAAAAAGGCCAATTGATGGCAAGGTTTTTCACAAATCTAAATTAGAAGAATTAAAGCGTAAGATATACATAAATAGCGGAATAAATAGAATATGAACATATTTTAAAAGAGTTTGGGAAGGAAGTTATTTGCATATTTGCAATATAAATAGATACGTTTTCATAGCATATGCAAAAAAAACTCGTAGCCTCATTAAATGCAATACAAAATCAAAACGCTTGTGGGTATACATACATACATATGTATGTATGCAGTCATGTAATATGTGGACATATGTATGTATGTAGTGTAACTGTATATTTTTCCAAAACTATAGTTTTAACATTTTTGTTTTGTATTTAATTTTTTTATGTTTTTTATATAAAGCTAGAGTGCATTCTACAGGAAAACAAAACAAAGAATCCAAAGCTCCAAATTTCGCACAAAATTCAAAAACATTTAACAAATTTCTCCAAAAAAAAATAAAAAAAAATTTCTAAAAAACCTGGAAAATTCTTAGTACGTCGTTTTATTAGTTATTTAATTTTAATATATAACAAAGTGCAATTTTGAAGTTTCTCAAAGGTTTCGTTGATTTTTGTTAATTTTTCACCATTAAGGTGTCAAGCATTGTGGTTTAAATTTTGTGGGGTTGCTGAATTTAAACGTGAACGTACAGCCTTGAAGGCGATCCACGTCAACGACGTCCAAAAACAGCAACAACACCAGAAATCGTAGAAAAACAAAAAATATCGTAATGGAAAATTATCAAGTGACTGAAAGAGATTTAGTAGAAGCCTTCGGCACCTTATTGGGCAGTGTAAGCAGTGTTTTGACTGAATTATTGGGTTTCAGAAAGCTTTGTGCAGAATGGGTATCGCATTCGCTAACAATGGAACAAAAACACATTCGAATGGCTCTTTCTCAGCAAACATTTAGAGCATTTTCGAAAGGATATATTGAGTCTTGGACCCATTGTCATGATCCTAAATCGAAACAAGAGGCTAAAGAGGTAGGTGAACCTGCTCCGAAACGAGGTCAAGCCCAGAAATCGGACATGAAGGTGTTAGCATCAGTTTTTTGGAACGCAAAAGGAATTTTGTTGGTAAATTACTTGCAAACTGGTAAAACAAATAAATTCTGAATATTATTGTAACCAGCTGAAGAGAAAAATTCGTGTTCAAAGACCCAGTTCACAAAATAAATTATTTTTCCATCAGACCAATGCACCATGTCACAAGAACATTTTGGCAATGGCTAAAATCAATGAATTAAAGTTCGATTTTTAGAGCATTCACCGTATTTATCAGATTTGGACCATAGCGATTTCCATCTGTTTCCAGACGTAAAAAATGTATGCGTGGAAAGCATTTTTCATCAAATGTTGAAGTCATAATAGGTGTGGAAGAGTATTTTGCAGCCCTTCTAGATTCTCACTTTAGGGTTAGAATTCATAAATCTAGTTGAAACAAGTGTATTGATGTTCAAGAAGACTATACTGAATAATAAAATGTCTTTCAAACCATAAAATTGTGTTTTTCTTATCGAACCGCAAAGCTTATTAAACAACCTAGTAAATAACAGAAAATATATAAAATAACTGAAAGATTTCATATATTTCCAAAACGCCATTGAAAATCAAAATCAAAAACAAAAATTGCAAATCTTCGATAGGGTGATTAATTTTGTGCCATCTTGTAACTATAACTATAACTTACTGTAAAAGCTACTTTAATACAGAAGAGGAGAATGAAGGATTAGCTAGAAGAAGACTTTACACGCTTGGTAGTGCATCTTAAACTAACGAAGTTAGCTTAACTTATAAAAGCCACAGGATGGTTTAAAAGGGATCCCATAGTGTAAAGAAGAAGGTCCAGTGGTATCACAACGGACCTACGACAGGTCTATGTGTGTCATATTGGCAGCCACCAGACTTACCTACCTACCCTACCTACCATCGCATGACATGGTAAACATAGGTTGTCCATTCATAGTTGGCTGAAGCAATAACAAAGAGCAAAAACAACAAAAGCTCTTGTGAATACCCCGATTACTAATGTTTCCCCTCCTCTCAGCTTTTGTTATTCCCACCGATACTAAACAGCGGGTTGACTCACGTGTCTTTGTTATGTTTTGATCAAAGCAAACACGACCGTGAGTACATTGACTGCACGTCGCGGTATTTTGATCAGTGCATTGCCTACACTTTGCTTTCTATAAATACCTTAGTAGCACGCACATTTACTTATCTAACTGATACGATTAACGTATCGTTTTAGTATGTAAGTACGTGCATGTGCACACACACACAGAAATACTCGCACTTCATTTATTCGGGTGCCAATAGGCTGCTGAATTTGGCACAAAGAATACTGCGCACATAGTACTCCTGAAAAAGTAACTTTGCTTATCTTGAGATACGAGATTTATTTTATAAAAAAGTTATAAAGTTCACCTGGTAATATATGTAAGTGATAAACAAAAGAATGATGGTAATATAATACTGAGTGGTGGAAAAAGAGTTATCACATTTGAAAATAGTTCAGTAAATAAAATAACAATATCTGTAAACATATTTCTAACTCTTTCAAATATCACGTTCTCAGCAAAATAATTTCTGGAATTATCCAGCAGATTGTTTGCTGAGCATCAGCAACAGAGTATTACGAAAGTAGCAGGATTGCAATACACTCTAACCTTCCTTGACTTGTGAGCATTGAATATATTTAACACGTTTTAAATAGAGGTCTTAACCATTAATTGAGCTTTTCCGTTACTAAATGCAATAAAACATGCAAATTTTTACAGAAAAGCTGCTGAATAAAACCTGAATTAAAATGCTTTAATGTCGATACAGCATAACCTCTATTACCCGGACGCTTTCCTTGAGCGGACATTTTTTTCTATACCAGATCTTACGTATCGGAAGAAGTTACCTCCTTTTGAGTGGGACGGATAAAAGCTGACTGACGATGAGTGCCCGCCCAAGGGAGGTTTCACTGTAATAGGTAGAATTAGCAAATACAACTAACACTAAACAACTAATCACCCAATTTGGTTTTTGAATAACTTTTTTACTAAATAAAAATTATGGTGGCCGCGGTAGACGAATGGGTTGGTGCGTGACTACCATTCGAAGAATCTGGGTTCGAATCTCCGAAAAACACCAAAATGAAGAAGGAGTTTTTTCTAATAACGGTCGCCCTCGGCAGGCAATGGCAAAACTACGAGTGTATTTCTGCCATGAAAATATCTACCGTTCGCTGTCGGCATAAAACTGTAGATCGCTCCATTTGTGGAACAACATCAAGATACACACCACAAATAGGAGGAGGAGCTCGGGCAAACACCCAAAAAAGGGTGTAAGTGCCAATTATATACATACATATATATAGGATTTTCCAATAACAGGTGTTACAGCTGAATGGACTGCGCTATCGAGAGATGATTAACGATTTTTTATGGCCGGAATTGGATGGTATTGATCTGGACAACGTTTATTTTCAACAAGACGGTGCAACGTGCCACACAAGCAACGAAACCATTGATCTTTTATGGGAAAAGATTCCGGACCGTGTTATCTCTCGAAGAGGTGATCACAATTGGCCACCGAGATCTTTTTTCTTTGGGGCCACGTGAAAGAGAAGGTCTACGCCAACAGGGTCAACTCAAGAATTCGTGAGGCTATCGAGGACATAGGGCAGCCACTTTGCAATTCGGTTATGGAAAATTTCATGAAAAGGATATTGTCCTGTAAGCGTGGTCGTGGTGGTCATTTGCCTGACGTTATTTTCCACTATTAGCGGCATACCTTCCTCTTTATAATGAAATAAACATCCGATCATTTATATTAATAAAAAGCATTTTTCTTTGAATATGAAAATAACACCTCCTATTAAAAAACCCTATATAAATAAAAAAAAATTATTAATTATGCTTGTCTGTTTGTGTGCTGCAGATCCCTACTTCACAACTGTAAAATATGATTGACGTACGACGCCATTTGCAAAAATTATAAACCTTCCATGATTCAATTTGTGCCACCTTGTATATGTATGACCATAGTTGTCCCGTTTTGATAACCTTCATAAAAACCTTTTATAAAAATTATAAACAAAAGTTTTTAAGTAGAAAAAATTATTCAGTTTTATTGAGATTTATGAACGTTTAAAAAAATGCTAACTAAGTATTGATAAGAATTTCAGAATGATCAAATTTGTTTTTATTATCAGCTCGTTAAGTTTCACTCATTCAATCAGTGAAATTTAAAATATACATATGTAAATGTCCTACAATGTAGTAGTAGGCTTCATGATTATATTTTGAATAGAAATGATTTTTTCCAATTGCACAAATCTGGTCACAAATTTTGAGAGTTTATCTTGATACCAAGGAAAAGGCGTTCTAAGCTTAATTAAACGCGATTTTAAAATTTGCTTGCTTTATTCACTCTAAAAAAGCCTTTTTACTATATAGCTTTAATAGATCCATAGAGGTATTCACCAAATCGAACGAATCGACCGGCACTCATGCGAAAGAGCTGATTAGCTTAACCCCTTCGGACCTCATGTGCAGAGTTATGCACATAATGTTTAAAGCCTTATAATATTTTTATTTTACTTTGTTGACAACACTTGGGACCTAATGTGCATAATTGTGCACATACCGGAAAATTCGGAAAACTTAATAAATATGTACGATTTTTCACACATTTGTTTTTATGATGTCCTTCTTACTAATAATTAGTAAGAAAATAATTTTATTATCCATTAACAATAATTCAGGTCTAACAAAATATGTACACTTAAAGCAAAAGTAGCATTTATTGGAAGAGCTAATATCATTAAACAGGTTGGGTCAATTTCTGTTGTAAGTCTACCGCACTTATAACGTAACCCTGCATTGATTTCAAAAATTTCTCTATTTCTGAGTTAAGGGGGTCTTCTACCGTCACGGTTTGAAAAAATCGATTTTTTTTTTTAGATTTTTTAAAAGCTACTAATGTTAAGAGTATGCTATAAAGAGGGTTTTATGAAAAACATGTTCCTTCATGAGCATTTCGGGGAGAATACATGCATGCTGCAATCATGTGTTATACCAAACTTTATCTTTAAACGCCTTTTCCCGAAAGTTGACTTTTTTCAACTTTCTGGTCACACATCTACTATAAATATTTGTCGAATTCATTCCATCTTTTTTCCAGTTATTCAGTGAACATCTCGCTATGTTTTCCCAGACCACTTTTTTCAATTTTTGATTAGTTTAATTTTGCGGGCCTCTAAAGTGTAAAAAAAAGAGGAAATTTTCAAACTTTTTTTTTAAAATCACGCATTTTTTACAAATTTCAAAATATTTAAAATCGCCACTGGGAAAACATAGCCAACGCTACACTTTATGATAAAAAAAAAATTTTTTTTGATTTCAGATAAGTAAAATGGTCGATCGCGTGCAACAAAGTCGCCTAGGACATTTTTACAAGGGCAACCTCGAGGACGGTTCAAGGACACAGGGCCAAAGAATTCGATTTGAAAAATATATTTTTAAATAGTGCAAACTTGAGCAAATTAAATAAAAAAAATCTGATTTCATTATCTCAAGTGGTTGCTTTGTAATTAATTCCCAAAAATAGGCCCGAGATTAAGGCGCGACGGTAGAAGACCCCCTTAAGTTTTAAAAATGTATATGACTTAATTGACGTTTTCACTGCATTGGGGAAAAGGAAATACATTATTTTCTCGGTAGATGGCTGTAGGGATCGATATGTCGGAAAGTATCGAACAAATAATTTAAAGTTTATCCTCGTTGTCAAGGTGACATTTCACACTAATAAAAATTGTTATTACAGGGTGTTGACGATGGAAATCAACAAACAGAAAATTCGGTACATTTTACAATTTTTTTTTTTTTCTTTTTGATAAAGACGAAAATGCGAAAATGCAAGCTGAAATCGTGAAGGTTTTTATGATACTGTAACAGCTAATTACGTACAATTTTGGTTTCGTCAATTTCGTTCAGCAATTTTTAGTCTTAAAGACACTATCGATAAAATCACAGAAATAATCGAAGTTGACTGGCCTGTTAGTAGTCGTAGCACGGCCAGGAGCTAAAGATCACCCATAAACAGTTTTATACCATTTGCGCAAAAATATCGGATGTATTTTTCCTCAAATTAATACATAGGGTGTTTTTTCAAGAGCTTGAGAACTTAAAGTGATAATATATACAAAACAGAAATATTGTTGGAATTAATTTTTTTTTATTATAGTCTGGTAGATTTATTTTTGAATATAAAATCCGGCGGCCATGGCTACGAGTTACATAGTACATTCGATCAGTCCAATTGACGTCATGGTAGATGGTTTATTGCAATAAAATGATTGTTAAGCGCGCGTATGGCAATTTGCGCCGTCTTGTTAAAACTGAATCGCGTCGGTTTAGCTGAATAGTTTCTGGAAACCAAAATTCAGTCAGCATGGCTCGATAGCGCTCGCCATTTATCGTAACGGCAGTGCTTTCCTTATTTCGAAAGAATGTCAGTGTTCTATGAGATTCGCAAGGGGTTTTTTTGTTTTTTGTTTCAAAATAAATTTCCACAGTTGCAACGTATTGTTCGAGAGTTAAACGATTCATGATGATTTGCCAAACCTTACTGAACAGTATTGTAAAACACAACAAAGTTTGTCTTATTTGGGTGTCTGGACATTGTGGTCTTACAGGGAACGAGTTGGCTGGTAGACTGGCTAATGACGGCTTTGCAAGCATACCACTAGGCCATGAACGCTTTCTAGATGTCAGTTCTGCATTCGATTCAACCATGGATTGACGTTGGTCTTAGTTGGACTTCTGCAGAGGAGCCAGGTGCTTTGTCAAAGAGCCGAACATAGTACTGGTGGGTGTACAACGCGATGTAATGAGTATGGATAAAGTTGATACTCTTCCGAATCTCCAATGATTCTTCAATGAATCCAAAAGATGCGCGGAAGGGCGACCTCAACCCAATTTTTTTGTCTTATCATTCATAATGTATCCTATGCTATCTCTCTATTCGTTCCACTGGTGCTGTTGTTGTAGCAGTATAAACATTGCCCATACATTCGCATGCTGCTGAAGTGACAGTCCTTAGCCGAAAATAAATCCGGGTCATTCCGGTAACGTAGTACCGCCTGTTATGGCAACGATTCCTTCCACTGTAATCTATCCGGGTGTAGTACCATGGTCTTCTTACTTGAGTGTTTGACTTATCCAAACCCCCACAAATCTAATCTTGTCATTCTCAGCTGTCAAACCATAGTTATCGATACCGATAGTTCTCATGCGATGAAAAAAACCACCCTTTATAATAAATAATATAAAAAGTTGTAATATATAACAGCTACTCTATCTTCAATCAACATATGTACATCTCTTACAACAGTTTTAATTAAAAAGCGACGATTAATTGCTTTTAAGTGGTTTGGCACTAGCCTGTCAGGCCATTCAATTTGGCGAATACCCTTAATGCTATTAAAATATATCAGTGTACGTTGAGAGATCCATTCTGGCATGCATTCAAACCAGACAGAAGGAGTTCGGCGTCACACGTGGCTCAATTACGTTCTGGATACTGTAGCAGATTAAACTCCTACTTATACAGAATCGACCCCGACATACTAAACATATGTCCGGCATGTGAAGGCACCCCGCACAATACTAATTACCTTTTCACATGCCCCATCAAACCCATTCATCTAACACCCCTCTCCCTCTGGACCCAACCTGTCGAAACAGCCAGTTTCCTGGGCCTACCGTTAGATGAGCTAGACGAAGACGACCGGTGATTACACTACACTGACAAGGCAAAGTTACTACTCGTACTACAACAACAGTTCGACGTAGTGCTGTGAATTTTTCTTCGGTGTTTTTATCCGTTCAAGGTTTTGTGATCTTATGAACTTAGGTCTAAAATATTAGATTTAAATAATGCATAGACAATTTATCAGGTACTGAGTTACTTAATTATCATGGTTCTGTAAGAGTTGACTCCAATGGAATAATTAATTAAATTGCCAATCAAGTTATGGAAATATTTTTTTATTATAATTCCAAGTATTTTCTTCTATATCTTTATGGAATTATCCTTTTTTCAAGTATAATTTATTTACATATCATATAAATAGCACTCTTTTTTGCGCGCTACACATATTAGAGCTTAAACTAAAAAAAAACTCTCATTGGCAATTGCCTATAATCGATAAGCGAGATAAGTGGTGATATTATCCACAACTATTTATTTAAATTGTGTTAATTAATATTATTTATAACATTTAAGCGCATATGCAACGGCGCGTTTATGGTTTCAATCGTTTCACAGAATCGCTCTCTACGTGACGTCACACTTGTGCAATTGATTCGTGCGTTGTTTTGGTAATCTTCTTTTTCTTGGATTCTTGGGCACATTCCACATGCCCCTCGAATGGGCACAATCTTATATTCTATCATTCTTGCGTGAGTGCCAATTTAGACTGATTCACTCAGCGAATAAAGATTAGATGGCATCTTACGCAATATGGCGTGGGAGTATAAAATAAGGTTGCACTTGCCTATGAAGCGGACAATTGAATGAAGGCAGATCGAATATGAAAAGAGCACTGCTGTCGAATACTACAATGTCGATGTTACTGAATTTGCTGTATTTTGCAACGGGTGTCCACAAATTTCATTATTGTGCCGCAAATGGAGCATATATGTACATACATACGTACTTACATACATGCATACGTGGTTTGTGCGTAACTAAGAACGGGAGTGCATTTCTGCCATGTCAAAAAGCTCGGCCAAGCATCTAACAAAGAATATGTGCGTCAATGCATGCATGCACTTGATCAAAAAGTTCCCGGAATATATTCAGAACATTCAAAATACAAGTTTATTCCCCAAAAACAATATTATCGCCTTCAAAGTATTCCCTATTAACTGCAACGCACTTATGCCAGCGTTTCATCCAGCTCTCAAAACATTTCTGGAACTCTATTTTCAATATAGCCATCAGAGCCGTCGTCGATTTTTTCATTACTTCCTTTCAGCTGTTAAAACGGATTCCCCGTAGTGGTTGTTTGACTCGATCAAACAGAAAAAGTTCGCAGGGAGCCATGTCAGGTAAATTCGATGGCTGTTGGATGGTATTCGTTTCGTTCTTGGTCAAAAATTCACGGATAATGATGACACTGTACGACGGAACTTTATCATAATGAAAAATCTACGAGTAGTTTTCCCACAAATTCGATCGTATTTGGCCAATTGCCTCACGTAAACACCTCTTAACATGCAAATAATAGTCTTTATTAACTGTCTGGCCTTCTGGCACAAATTTGCGGTGTACAAAACCGTTGTAATCCATAAAAACCGAGAGCATCGCTTTCTTTTTCGACTGAAATCGTCGTGGTTTTTTGGTATTCGTTCATTTGGAGTTATCCACTCACTCGTCTGATATCTGTCGTACTTATAAACCTCTCCAGTAATGATGCACTTGATGAATGTTGGATCGAATTCAGACAAAGAAATCATGCTTTTGGCGATATCAACGTGGTCCCTTCTTTGCATGAAATTCAGGTCTTTTTGGACCAACTTTGCAGCAAAACCCTCATTAACTACCATGTCCTGAATGGATCCATAGGCGATGTTCAAGTCCTTTGCCAGCTCTTTGATGGTTATTGAACAACTTTTTTTCTCTTTATTGATGCTTCCCCCAGTTTTCGAACGATCTATGGACTTACGATCTCTTCTGAAGCGTCCATGCTAGTATGTCTCTATTTCCTTTAGAACATCATTACCGAAACAGTTTCCCAGTATTTCTACGGCTTTCGCACCATTGAATTCATTTTTAATGCAAAATTTAATACAAACTCGTTTAAAACTGGAAAAATCGAGAACACGTACAGAGATAGATTTACACAAAACGCCGTAACTTTTACAAATGTAAAGCCATGGCTACAAAATTTTGGCAAGAATGTTAATCATAGATGTGGTCACCTAATAAAAAACAGAACTCAAATCAGTTGACTTAGGGCGTCGCCTGGCGGTTGTTCCAGGAACTTTTTAATCAAGCTGGTATGTACATATTAATATGTCTAACTAATAGTGCAAGTGTGAAGGCATTAATAGTGGAATGCCCCCGCAGTCTGTTCCCAAGCGAAATGCCATATACGATTTTGACCCAGATTTTTAATTATGAGTAAAGCATTTCTTTGTACTTTCATACATACAGTAGCGCGCACTAAAATCCAGACATCTGTGTAGCGATAAATTATAATTGAATTTTAACGGAATATAGGTGACTCGCTGAGAATTTAATGCCTTCAATAGGACAACTCTATTCACAACAAGACGAGTTAATTTTATGTGCCATGTCAATGGGCCAAATGTGTACGGATTCTATTAAGTAGTAAGACTATAGGTAGTTTGTAAGTTTTTTTTAACTTTTTCGCCCTTACCTTTATTTATTCCTTATCAGTGCTAAGGATTATTTGTGGCGGAGAAACGGTATTTTGGCCAAAGAATGGTCTGGAAATAGTCCCAATCTCAACCCGTTCGAAAATATTTGGTACAATTTGAAGCTAAAAGTGACGAAAAGGAAAACCAAGATGCTATCAGGAGCTAGATGTCATTAGCGAAAATGTTTGGTATGATGGCATTACCGACGAAACCATACAAAATTTAGTTGACTGCACATAAAACAGAGGACCAACTAAATTAGAATTTTTCTCAAATTAATTAGAACTTCCAAGCAGCGAAAATATTACTTTAAGGGGGTAGTATGGTTAATTCGGTGTAAAACAAGCATATTTTTCGAAATTTTTTTTGTCGACACAGTTGATTTATTCAAAATTTTAAAATTACTTCATTATAAAGTCATATTTAAAGAATATTGTGTGAAATTTTCATTGATTTTTATGAAGAAATGAGTTGGTGGCAGCGAATCTTCGCGGACGTCTCATAAAAAAGTTTTATTGCGGTGTCCCTCAGAACTCATTACTGGATCAACTAAAATCAAAAAACCAAATTGATTTCATCAGCTAATAAAGTTTCGCAGGTAACAACGTCGAATTTTTTTTTTTTTTTTTTTTAATTTTTTAAAGCGCTTTGAAGTCAAAACACCGATTTTTCATAAAAAAAACTTGAAAACTTTGTTGTTTTAAAATATGACAAAATTTAAAAAAAAAAACTCGACGTCATTACCTCGTGAATAAAGTAAAGAAACAAAAAAACCAAATTTGAAAAGAATCGGTGCAGTAGATATGAATCTACAGTGGACACCGACCGTAAAAAAGGCAAGTGTGAGAAAAACGCGTTTAAAGATTTCGGCAGCGTGAAATCCGGTTGGAGAGGTAGATACTTAATCCTTTGTGTCTTTGTCAATTTTACTCCAATGCATTTCAAACTTTCACACAATAATCTTAAGATGTTATAGAATAATTTAAAAAAAAAAAAAAAAATGAAAAAAAAAAATACCATACTACCCCCTTAAGGAATACTCTCATTGAAAGCTATTAAAAATTTAATAAATTCGTTTAATAAATAAATTGCAATTTCCGCCAAACGCTCTAACATTTATTTTATTTTATTTTTTTTTGTTGGAAATTTATAATAAAACAGCTAAGGCATACAGTTGCGGCCAAAATAATAGTAGTGCTAGTACCGCACATAATTTAATATATGTATTTATTATTTTTCGTTATCTTCTTCGTGCTGTATTCTTCTTAAGATATTGATGTATAGACAGAGTTCAAAAAAAAAAGTATCGTTATAACTGTATACATTAGTACTTGGTGACGTAATTTCATTTATTTTCAAGTGTATTGGCTAATGAGTCAGTCAAAATAATTATTGTGCAAAGAGTGAGCATAGAAAAAAATTTACAAAAAGGTAAGTATTACATTTTTTTATGTATTTACACATCATTTTGTGAAAACCTGATTGAAAAATTTTCAGCTGTGGTACGAGGCAAGCACGCACCGCTGAACAGTGCAGTCCTATAAAAAACTAATTTTGAAAGCGAAAGCTTGCAAAGAAGTTGAAGATATTGTGGGCTGTTTACCGACAATGTTTTGTAACGCATAAAAATATAAATCCCAACCAGAGACACGTGGACAGCGTCCCGCATTTACTGCTAAATCAATTAATAGTGTGGTTAGGTATTAAAAAAATAATCCTTTCGCGCCTGCTACTAAAATTAGAAGTGAACTGGATTTGGAGGCAAACGTGGAAACTATTCGTGGAGGTTTGCGGGAGCACAACTTGGCAGCTCATAGCCCAAGAAAAGTGTCATTACTAACTAAAAGGCATGTGGCACAAAAGCTAAAGTTTGCAAATAAGCACTTCGATTGGCCCACCGAGAAATGGAAAAATATTTTGTATACAGATGAATCCAAAATCGATGGTACCAGAGGATCTCGCTAATACATTAGACGACCCGAAATACACAACCACAACTATTAAACATAGAGGATCAAGTATTATGATTTGGGTACGGTTTTTCATTTTATGGTGTAGGACCGATATACTGGATAAAGGAAACCATGGCTCGTTCTGTGAATGATTTAAATATGGAGGATATCGAGCTGCCATATGCTCGCGAAGAAATTCCACTGCTTTAGGTCTTCCAACAGGACAATGACCCAAAGCATTTAAGCAAGTTGACGCAGCAGTGGTTTCAGAGAAATAGGGTTGAGGTTATGAAATGGCTTGCATAGTCTCCAGACCTCGGTCCAACCGAGAATTTGTGGTGCGATACGAAGAAGAAGGCAGTTGCTGATGCTCATCCAACAAATATAATAATAATCAGCTTTGGGAAACAGCTGAGCGAGCATGGAAATCAATACCTAAGGAACGATGTGAAAATCTCATTAATTCGATGCATCGGCGATGTGTTGTGGTAATATCGAACAAAAGATACGCTACTAAATACTAGTTATTGTTATGATTATTTAAGTATTATTTTTCCTTTAAATGTGATGAAAAGAAAAGGTGTTTTTTATTCATGAAAATCGTACTACTATTTTTTTGACCGCAAAAGTTTTGATGCAAGAATGCGTATGAAATTTAATTATTTTTCTAAATTTACTTTCATGAATTTATTATTAACAGTCATAATTCCTTAAAATAAAAACAACAAAAATATTTTGCATAAAAAATCTTATTTCTTCTTCATTTTTTTCCCACAGTGTGTGCACTAAATTATATTGACCGCAGCTGTATGTATGTATATAAGTATATCCATTCTTAAAATTAATTTCAACTCGGTTTCTGGTGACCAAAAATGCAATAAAAATTTTGTAGATTTTTGAGTGTCCGGATTTCCGTGTACGCTACTGTGAACACTTAAACTTTTTTTGTTTTCTGCATATTTTTTAAAAATTACGCTAAAAATGTCGCAGAAATGAGCAAAGGGAAGTGTTTGAGTATTTGCATAGGATTTGAGACAATAAAAAGACAAACGCGCTCGGGAAGGCTATTTAGTATGTAGATATGTGTATTTATTTGTATTGTAGTAGTACGAATGCCCGCGTTACTGCACCTTTTGCCATAATTCACTCGGCCACCTGTCATGCTTGAACTGAGCCGTAATCAATTTGAATCAAGTGGACGAGCATAAACAATTGCATTGACACTGAGAGGAAAGGATATATGTGTGTATGTATGTATGTACATTAGGGCGACTCGCCGTACCTGCCAAGGAATAGCACTGCTTTTTTAAGCGAATAATAAATGTTTAAATATTTTATGACTTGCGCCAAAATGACTTAAGTGCACATTATTAAAGTGAAACTTCGTAGGCGTCGACGGACGAGCGAGAATGGAGAGTAAAATTTCAACGCCATGCAACGTTTTGGGCATTTTCGTTCCGCGAGAGAGAAAAAAGATATAACATAGAGGAAAAGGAGATACACTTTAGGCTATTTTTCCTGAGTTTTTCCTTGTGGTTGCTAATTTAGATTTGAGAAATAACACTGCCTACTGTTTGGCGCTTGTTTGTTGGTGCAAACTTGTAGGAAATATATTTTTGGTGCCTACTGTTTGGGGCGTTTTTGATCCCATTTTTTTGCGTTTTTTTTTTTTGGTGCCTACTTTTTGACGCTTATTTCCGTTTCCTGGATAGTGCTTGTGCGTACTATAAAGTTCTATCCATTCCGGCGTCGGATTTATTGGTATTGCGGTAATTTGTACCGTTGCCACGGTCCTGGAATCGCTGCGTTTGTGCGTGTACATATGTACATACACCGATCGACCCTTCTCCGTTTTTTGTAAATTTTGTCAATTAGTATTCTCTGCAAATGTTGTAAATTTATTTAGATATATATTCTTTCTCTCTCTCTCATGCTCTCTCGGGTCTCTCCCTCTTTCTTTGTCTGCTGTTTCTCTTCTGTTAAGTGTACTACGCTACACGCACTTTTTAGTAAATAAATTGTATTTTTATTCTAAATCATACTGTTTTATGGGTCATGGCATATCTGCCCCGGCCAACTTCGATATTTCGACATTTTCCTTAATATCAAAAATGCCTGAAAGAAATCGATGAATGGAACAAACAAAAAAAAAGGTTAAGGATTTTTTAGTGTGAAATGTCACCTGGACAACAAGCATAAACTTTAAATTGTTTGATCGTTACTTTACGAGATATCGATCACTACAGACATCGACCGAGGATATAATGGATTTCTTATCGCCCAAACTATAATAATATTTAAAATTCATTGCTCATGGACAATGTAAATTTATTTTATATGCATATGTATGTGTATATATTAAATACATACAAATATAAATAGAAGTCATTCGCAGAAATTACCCAAAAATGGCTTAACTTAATCCAAGAATTATATTTTGTATATTAATTCTTTTAATTTGAAAGTAGATGGCCAAGTTGCGATGCTTCGACAATATGAAGTTCTCATGTTACCTGAGCAAATTAGGATCATAATGAATTATTTCATAGAAGAAGCGTATTCATCTTAAATTTGATTGAGTAAAAACGAACTCCTTACTTTTCTACACTTTGTCCCCATAAATTTGAACGTTTGATCCCAAGTCACATTTTTTTTGTTGCATTTTTAAATTGATTACACAGACCTGCGAAATCTCGCTTTTTTACAGTTTCTAAAACCGCTATGGGTGTTTCCTCAAGGTTTTTTTATGCTGAAAATGAAAATGACCTTGAAAATGCTCCAGCACGTGAGGATTTTTGGCAATTTGAGGTTAAATAGTCAAAAAATTTAGATTTTGGCCATTTTTTAAATTTTTTTTGAATGTTTTGAATTCGCCCTTTACAGAGGCGTTAGACATTAGAAAGGTTGAATTTGCATATCTAAAAGCCTCCAATTCAAAATAGAATAACTTTTTTATATTAATCGTAAAAATATTTTTAAAAAAGGACCTTAAAGCTAAAGAGTAGTACTTTGCGATGCCGTTGTGGAAAATTAAAAAAAAAACTGTACTTTGCTCAAAAACAAATTTAAAAATGGCCAAAATCTACATTTTTTGACTATTTAACCTCAAATTGCCAAAAATCCTGACGTGCTGGAGCATTTTCAAGGTCATATTCGTTTTCAGCATAAAAAACCCTTCAGGAAACACCCATAGCCGTTTTAGAAACTGTACCTCGCAGGACTGTGTTATTATACAATATTTAAAGGGCTTTTTAACAATTTCTTATATTTAAGATTTACACGTTGTAATTGCTACATTCTTGTTTGGAAAATTCCTTTGAATACTAGCACCATTTTTTTAGCAATACTCAAAAGGCTGGAACCAGGCTTTATTGAACCTCTTGTGGACTTCACTTCATACACCCAAGTGATGGTAACCTCATCGGAACATGTTCCGTCAATCCCAGTGTTCTTATAATGAAGCCGACAATGTATTCAATCCAGTGCTCGTGGCGACTATACAACTTTGCTTCTGCTGTAGCCCCATTTTTTTTTTCTTTTGTATAGTGTCTTGCAAAACACGGAACATGTTGATATTTTTTTTTCCGCCCATTATCTTATGGCACAGTTTATAACTTGCTTTTGTCATGTTTGTTTAACTAAATTCGTAACAAAATTTAATTAGCTGTTTTTACTTTTCTAACTACCAGGTACACAAGTATAAACATTGCCCTCAAATTACACAACAACCGGAGCAAAAACTATGGTGACTAGAATAAATTTCAACTTAAATAAACTCAATAAGTTAAGCTTGTTTTATTTGTTGGCATACATTCGTGCTATAAAATTGGAAAGGGCATTAGTTATTGCTCTTGTTTGCTTTATTGACTGCCTTTATTATTACCTGTCTGTATTAGTTCATTTACTGAAGCTAATCTTATCATCTACCATGAATAAGTAAATATTAAAATTATAAAAAATAAAAGTGCATATTTAACTTTTAAGCTAAAGAAAACAGACTACAGCCGGGAGGCAAGAAAATAGGATAGAACTTATGTACACATCAATGAAGATATAGACTGTAGGACACAGAAGGAGAGGCGCTGTAGTTGGGCAGGTAGAAACCTGTAAGCACAAAGGTTCACAGCGAAAGAGTTAAATTCTAATATGTAAACTATCGGCCACTTGTTTAAATGGAACTTACACGTGGATGTGTGGGTGTGTGTGCGAAAGGGGTGTCGCTACACTGGGGCAGAAAAGCCTCAAAGGAAATAACATGATAAATGCAAATTTATAATTTATTCATTAAATATTTAGGTTTTACTAGAAAACTTACTAAAATTCAAATTTCAGCGAATATAAAAACAAAACAGCAAATAAGTGGTGATACCAACGGAATGTTTGTCCTACAAACTTTACTTTACCTCCATTTTTGTTCAAAATGCCTAGAATTAGCAACACAGTGTCTTGCTAAGGAAGCCGATTTGTCAAAAGGGAACAAGAAATTTGTTTGCTGGGCAAACCTTTTATGATGGAATCATGGCTGAAGAGAAGATTTACCGATTGACTGTGTGTAATTTTTAATCTTTCTTTTTTTCGTAAAACTTAGAAACAAAATACGTTAAATACGCCGGCTGTAGATATCTCACTGTTAGCGATCTCATAATAGTATCAAAACGGCGCTTTAGTGCTACATTTCCAGACTGATACTTCAACCATTTCACCTACCGGCCTACTAATTAGCTATTTAACGTATTTTTTCAGTACCTTTATACATTCCCATGGCAGCCGATTCTACGTTACCGGAATGGCTCGGATTTTTCCCGACCAAGGGCTGCGGCCTCAGTAAACTAGCCCTGTCTAGTGAACCATTTATCATCATCGTTTATCAAAGGAAAAACATGTTTCCCTCTTTCTTCATGCTTCGTAAATGTAATCCCTATAAGGTAGTGTCAAACCCCTTGTCATTATTTACCTATACTTTTATAATTGAATCATGCTAAAATACGGCTTTTGTGGCAAATCACAAATTTTTATTTTCTTTTCAAATTTCGCTTGTACTTACCCAGCACGAATTTGGCAAACAATCCCACCGCTGTGATGACAATCTGACTAACAATGAGCCAGAAACCTGAATGATACCGCATACGGTTGAATACCCAATCGATGTTATAGCTCATAGCGAGTTGTGACTGTGGTTGGGGCTCTTGCTGAGGCTGGATGTGATACTGGCGAAATGCAAAGGCGATGATGAAGGCGAGATTTGGTTGTCGTTCGTTTCGTTGTTGGTTGTGATGATTTTGAAATGGTTGAATAGAGAGAATAAAAACACAAGGAAATTAAAAATGTATGAATTAATTGATTGCCGTTTTGTTGTTTTTGATTTTTAATAAAGTAAAACTCTCTATCTGTATTTCATTTCAATTTGTTGCACAAACGAAAATGCAAGAATTGCGTGTTGCACAATGACAGCGAAACGCGGGCGTGCTTAAAATAGCTTCACAAAATATACATATGTATGTATGTATTGTATATGTATGAGCAGGCAATACGAGTATGCTTCTTCAGAAATAATTTTTTTATTTTTTTATTTGATAATCGCACTGGGAATTTATTGTCACTTAAGGCAGAAATTTCATAGAAGATCATAGTTTTTCAATCATCAACATTTTATGCACTGGCAAAAAACGTAAAGAAGTAAGATTTTAATATTACTTTTTTTCTTATTATTCAGCTGCTATTTTATTAATAAACTTTTCTGTTTAACCTTATCGTTACAAAGGCGTTTTACGCGGTTTGCAGCGGAGAAAAACAAAGCGAAAAATTCGAGCTTACAGGTCAAATAAATTTTTATTCATTTTCCATTATACCTATTTAATTTTTAAATCATTTTTCGATGGAAAAAATTAGGGTTGGTGTCGAAATTCTGTATGTACAAAATTCTAAAAACAAAATTCTGCTTTTTAAAAGTCTGCTTTTTAAAATTCTGCTTTTTTAAAATCCTGCTTTTTTAAAATTCTGCTTTCTAAAATTCTGCTTTCAAAATTCTGTATTACAAAATTATGTATTAAAATATAATGTTAACAATGTTAAAGAGGTAATGTAATTATTTAATTTATTATTATTACTATTTTTTATTATTATTCGAGATATTAAATAAAAAATAATAATAATAATAATAATAATTTTTTCTTCAGTTTCGATAGAATCCACCGTATTTTTGCGTAGAACTTCTTTTCGCGTGGGCGGCCTTCGGCCGCGCTTCAAAAAAATTACCCTCATCAGTCCGACTCCGGCTACGCAATCCACAGTATTTTTGCGTAGAACTCTTCTAAAAAAAACGAACAGCTGCGAAGAATTATTAAGAAAAGAAATGAATCACACTACATATTTTAAAAGAATTCCAAAAAATATTGTAATTGGCTAAATTAAGATATTGTTATCGCTTAAACATATATTATAAATATGTATATTTATGGAATAAATGTTTATTTTATTACTTCTTGTATGACGAAAATCACAAAACTTGAATAAAGCAGAATTTTAAAAAGCAGAATTTTAAAAAAGCAGAATTTTAAAAAGCAGATTTTTTTGCAATTTACAGAATTTTGTCACCCAGAATTTTGTAATACAGAATAATGACACGCTCCCAAAAATTAGCTAAGGTTTAATTTCTTTAAACAAACATATGTAAACACATATGGACAGTCAGTGTCACTAAAAATCGTACAATAATTATTTTGATAGTTTAACTTTTTGTTAATTTGTTATCTATACTTTTATACATTCTATCGAAAACAGTAAAACCTAAAAAAGATTTCTAAAGTTAAAAAAAAATTCCATGCAAATTAGAACTTTTCAAATACATTTATTATAGAGCATATTATTATAGAAACCAAAAATAAGTAGAGAATGTTAAAAATTGAGATGTCATAAGGTTTCTAACTCATAACCAGACGCATTTTCTCCATATATGGTAAAAAATTAAATATTTTCGTGATAATTTGAGCTTTTAATTTATTATATCAGGTTTATAAGAATACATACTATATATTTATAATAAATTCGTAAAAATGTAAGCATATCATACAAAGTAAAAACTAACTGTACGATTTTGAGCGATACTCACTGTACATGTTTTGAAAATTATTTTTCTAAATGAAATATTTTGCTATACCGCAGGTGTTGTGACAATAACAATCTTTTGATAACAAGCTTTTGCAATATATGCAATTGGCGCTTACACCCTTTTTTGGCTGTTTGGCCGAGCTTTTCCTGCTATTTGTGGTGTGCGTCTTGATGTTGTTCCTCAAATGGGGAGACCTTCAGTTTCAAGCCTACTCCGAACGGCAGATATTTTTATGAGGAGGTTTTTCATGGCAGAAATACACTCGGAGGTATCGTCATTGCCTGCCGAAGGTCGACCGCTATTATAAAACAACTTTTTCTTAATTTTGGTAGTTTACGGAGACCTACGTCTTCCGAATGGTAGTAACACACCAACAACTCGGCTACTCGGCTACAGCTACTATACAAAACAAAAATAGCGAAGTGAGAATTTGACAAAATTTGTAGTAAATATCAGAAAAAAGTACTAAAAAGCACTCAGTCTATACCATGCAAAGTTCACAAGGACAAAGCTAAAAAATACAGTATCTGAAAAAAGAAGCACCAGAATTTATTCACAAATTGTGGTGTAAGAGCCTAGGTAGCACAGGCCCCAAAGTATGAAGAAATTTCACTTCTATAGATTTCTCACCTTAATATAGGACAACACGGTCTGGGAAGCTTGGAGCAGAGTAATAAAACTGACAGAAACCCTTTTCTTCGAAAGTTATTTTCTTGCTGTAATTATTTTCTGAAATGTTACCAAGAAATTTATCGTAATCCTAATTACGGGCACCTTAAAATATTTTAATTTGCAATGAAAGAATTTGTTCTTACTTCTTTTGGAATTATGTGTGTGTGTGATTTCACTTGATATTGTTTGTTATTTAGAAAACAGAAATTAATTTGATTCGTCTTGGGTAAACAAAATCTTGGACGTTACTAATCGAAAGTCTTTACAGAGCCGCATCGGTTTGCCCCATTTGTCAGTTTTCTTCCACCCTAACTGTCGTTTTCTTAAGCCAGGTTAATATTGCATTTATGTAATCGACGGTAACTTAAGCGAATGATTACTTGAAATTACAATTTCATTTTCACCAAGGTTTAGTTAGCAAACGTCGGCTTGATCGATCATTTTGAATATATGTATTAGAAACGGACCCACAAAAACAAATTGTGAATAAACAAAAATTACACAACAGCTGCATTTTTTGTTGTTACTAATAATTAACTTTAATGATAAAACAACAAGAAATCGGAAACCAAATTTCTTGAATGCCGAATAAAAAATGCATTGACAGCCGAGCGACACGCCACTATTATTAAAAATTAGATGACGGGCATGGTTTCTTGGAGGCAGAAGCGAAAGTTAATTTTAATAAGATTCTTAGATAAATTCACAATCGCAGTGGACACTTTATTAATTAGTGGCTACACTTTTTCCAGAAACATGAGCTACAATAATTAAAATGGTTAAGGTTTTTAAACATTTTTTGTGTCAAAATTTCAAGGCGATCGGAGAAAAAAAAATTAACTAAATTTTTTCACATAAGTCACCAGCTTTTCCAGACAACTGTTTTGGTTTTTTTAATTATTTATTTTTCAAAAACAAATTTGCCAGTTTGTTTCTTGTTTTTTTTTTTTTTTTGCGAAAATCTAGTTTGTGCAACGAAAAATTGGAAAATAGAAAAAAAATTCTCCCTGGAGTGGTTCGAGAGAAACATCTCCTCTAACAAATGCATTTTATTTTTTCGTTCCAGATGATTCTGTTGCGAGTTTTTATACAAAATCAACTTTTTTCGAGAACCTCCGGAGATTCACTGCCACTCGCTCAATTTTGCAATTTTGAATTTCCAAAAAAAAAATCTGTAAAATATGCTTTTTTCATCGAATTAACCTTACCCCCGCAAACTAGATGGAAAGTAAATTCGGGTGAATAACTGAATTATTAAAAACAACTTCAGTAATTTTGCAAACCGATAGCAAAAAATAATGTATTTTTATTTTTATTATTTTTCTGCTATCAGCTACCAATTTCTATTTTCTGTTTCTGTTGGCAGCTCATCTTCCGTTCAACTTTTTTAGAAATTAACCGACAAATATTTGCGTACTAACTTTCTTCTTTATCTATCTACCGAGTTTCTTCTGATAAGATAACAGATATTGAGAAAACGGTTCTTAATAATGTTACGAAGGGTAGCACCGAGACCTCGGTTTTTTTGTTTACTCTAATACCCATTAACTTGCTTTCATTTTATGCTTAACCTTTGAATGGGTATTACTTCTAGGCCAATCTATATTAAAACATAGAAACATAACGAATTTGTGACTTAAAGTCCTAAGGTCTGTTCACGAAGCAAATAGTTTGTTACAAATTATGACGTTTTGGTGTTCATGTACCCAAAATAATAGTAGGGGAAAGTGAGAGAGCAAAATCACATCTCATTTTGAGAGGAAGTCTGCAAATTTTGACTGGATAAATTTTTACTTGTAAGAATTTGCAGCTGATTGCAAAGTAAAAACAAACACGAATTAAAATTGGCGAATTGCTTCTTCAGCTGACAGCAATGATAATCTGAAACAAATTATTGTGGACAAGATGAAATCATGTGATTCTGAAGCTCGTTATTTTACATTTTATTTGCGTTATTTTTTTTTTAATTTTATACGAGGCAGCTCTAGAGAGATTTTTTATAAGTTTTGTGATTTTTCCTGCCTGCAATTTAATCAGCTGTGCATAAAACTTGCAAATCGTTACTGGTTTTGCCTTAATACACTTTTTTAAAATTTGTTCTCTTTGAGAGAGAATTCTCGGAAATTAAGTTACTGGCAAGTTACTGGATAATTTTTATATGAACAGACCCATTGTCACCACAGCCAGACATGTTGCTGCCACCGTATGCATCCCTTTAGGTGATGGCGCTTTCGCTTTGGCTACTCTTAACTCTAGGAAACATGTGTGCAAAGATATATTTTATTCAAATAAAATGTTATGCTAGTAGAAATGATAGCATAAACAGAGCTAAAAACAGGTATTTAAGCGGAAATATTACGTGTTGTTATTGAAACATCAATATTAATTTTTCACTTATTTATTCGCTACGTAAAAGAAAAAATTTTGCAAAACAAAAAGACAAAACAAAGCAATTCAAAAAAAAACAAAACAAATACAAAAAAAAAACAGCCACTGATGACACAAGTTGTGAAGCTGCGATTCATTTTATTTAAACCGGCATGCGTGAGAGTGTTGGCAGGTGATTGCGAGAGCACGAAACAACAAATCCATTGAGATGTTGAACTTCCTGGCTACAGCGTAACTCCCTAGTCGCCTATTGCGGCGGGAGTGACACAAACATAAATAAAATTGTAGTATCTACTCGGGGTGTGACGGAGCCAACGAAAGGCAGAAAATTAAGAAAATGGCACAACATAATTTTTAAAATCATTTTTGTCACTTCATTAATAAAACAATTTAGTTTTTTCCCACATTCTTTCCGTGATCATTATTTAAATGAAATTTTGAAAACATTTAAATTAAGGCTATTTACCGTTGTTAAGTGGCAAAAGCATACGCCAATTCCATAACTAAGCATATAAATTAATTTAGTTAATTTCGGTGGGTTTCCTGCTGCGGCTGCTGCTGCTACTTCTGCCGCTATTATATTTGCTTTTGCCCGGTCGTTGTCGTCGGAAGTGTGCGACGATTTTCATTACTAAATATAGCACAGAATTTTTGATAATTTCTCTAATCAAATTTGATTTTTTACTTTATGTATTAAAATTTCATTTTATTTTAAATATTTTTTTTGCATATAGTTTATAAATAATTTATGCTGACGAATTCGGCTGCATATGTTACACGCTGTATGCTATTTCGATCTTTGATACGTTTTTTCTGACACAAATCTTAACTGCTTGACACTATTTTACTGCAAAATTTCCTTTTTTCTTCACGCAAATTACCGCACGATGCGTTCGCGTTCCTACGCCTTTCCAAACGGTGGAAGCTAACAACAATAACTGACACTCATCTGCCAGCAAAAAGGCAAGCAACCACCAGCTGTCGCGAGCTAGCTAAAATCTCCCAATAGAGCGTACAAGTGAGTGTGCAATGACGCTCCGAGTAGTCCGGTTGTAGTTGTCGGCTGCTGATAGCAGACTATACTCGCACACCTGTGGACATTTCATATTATCAAACTATTCGTAGTAGCGCTCAAAGAGAACAAAACTTTACAACTTCACAATGGCATAGTAAGAACTTTGAGCTACCCCCAAAAGCATGCTGGCGTCTCGCCTGCAGTCGCGCACTTGACAATGTTAAACAGAGAATGCAATTGCTTATGTATGCTTATTCACGCTGAGGAGGTATCGTATACGTTGTGGAGGGTTGACGAATACACTGACGGTGGGATAAAATAACCCATTATATATTTACCAAAAATAATTTTTATTCAAAAAAATATATATATGTATATTTTCACTGTACTACTATAGTATCATACTTCTACACAGTACGCTGTTAATATTTATGAATATTACAATAAAAAAATTTAAGTAAAATACATACAGTCAGCGAAAAACTTGTAGTACCTCAACATTTTGGCTATATGTAAGTTTTGACTATTTATTTTTTAATTTAAATTTTTTTTTTATAGAAATATACTTCCTTCTGTAAAAACTCGACAAATTTTCATCAAAATTTCAAAAATTTAATTAGTAAAAAAAAATTATTTAATAAAAGAAGATACCCATTTTATAGCCCATTAAATTTTAGCATAATAAAAGGAAAATTTAAAGTAGCTCAACGTTCTCATTGATTTTTTATCATTTTTGCCCCTGACGGTGCACACTGTGACTTTTTATTGTTTTAGGATGCCAAAATTAAAAAAAAAAAAGTTCTGCGAAAATGATTTTCTTTCGGTATGTTGTGTAAAAATGACCAAATTTTACGACAGTGTACTAAAAATTTGTCAAAACAATAGTTTTAAGAAAGATAACCGTTTACAAACACAAGCCGGTGCGTCAATTGAATAATTTTTATTTATTATCCGAACATCGCTGTGAAGTTTGTCAAAAGATATAATACGAATAAGTATCAATTTCATAAAATTGAGTATTTGCTGATTAAATTTCTACAATTTTGTACTTCAGGGGTAAGTAAGAGGATTATAAAGTTTTTACTATCGATACAAATCCGCTCAGTAAAATATCACTAAAACAGCCATAGCTTAATATTATTTTTGATATTTTACTGAGAAAAACTTATATTGGTCCATCGAGTTCCGTCCATTCTTTAACAGCGAAACGACCTTTAGGATTCTGTGTTTCAGCTACTGGAATAAAATTTTGCTACAATTTGCTACCACAGCTTTAAAAGAAGTTTTCATGGCGATTCCTCGGATAGAACTTTTTGAAATTTGGCTGACGAGCTCAAAAGAAACGCGTCGTGATGCTGTGTTAGAGAAAATTTTTGCGGTGATCGGAAGAGACGTGGATACTAAAAAGCTAGGAGAGCGTATAAAAAAACTGTGTTACCAATTTTCTTCAAAGTGGGAGGGGTCTTGCCGAGTTAAGGCCCGTGTTCTAGCCCGTAATTATAGTTGGTTTTCCAAGAGTGAAGACTTTGGAAAATACCGTCTTGATGTTGGGCCATCAACTTCATCCTCTATTAGATCCAATGTAGGTAGACCACATGTGGCGTTTTCCGATTCTTCTCTTCGCACAAAGAAAAGAAAAGCAAAGAGTCTTTTAGCAGTATCAAATAGCGAACAAGTGTTAATGGCGGCAGAAATGGGACTTAGATCAAACGGTAAGAGAAATTCCGCAATATTATTTAAAGAGCTGTGTTTGTCTTCAGCGTCAAGAGGTACTGTGTTGAAAAAATCTCGACTTTCGAAAGAGCGCAACAAAAGTTTATCGCCAGACCAAGAAACGAAACTGGGCTTTTAATTGATATGCCAAAAGAGAAATCTGGCAATACAAATGACGGAAACACAGCACGACGTTTTTTTAGTAATGCAGAAGTTACTGCAGACATTACAGGCATTAACTTATGTCTCTTAAAAAGGCTTTTCGCCATATTGTCTTGCTTAGGGTGTGAATTTCAGATAAATGCTGAGGCCTTTGAGGTATACGTGAGAGACACACGCGATCTTTATTTGAGGGAATGTGAGGGGTACAATATGCCAGTCAGTCTGCATAAAATACTGTTCCATTCAAGACATATAATATCGTTATGCATGGTTCCTATTGGTCAGCTTTCCGAAGAAGCGCAAGAATCGAGAAATAAAGATGTCAGAAATTATCGCGAATGGTATACAATGAAAAGTTCACGAACTCAAACCAATGAGGATTTATTGCACAGGCTTCTAATATCATCCGATCCCTACATTTGCAGCTTACGTAAGCCATCGAAAACCAAGCGCGGAACTTTGCCTCAAGATGTAATTGCATTGCTGGCCCAGGAAGAAGTATTATGAATAATTGCTTCTGAATAAGTGTTTATGTTTTGTTATGTTTAATCTTTAGAAACTGTTTATTGGCTTACTATTAATAAAATAAAGATTAGTGACATATTTATCATTGAAACAATTTGTGATTATCTCCTTCATTGAGCAGTATAATGTAGTATAAAAAGGTATCCAGGGGCCGAATGGAATCTTTTAAATATTAGTCATAAGCCTCTAAGCTAAAGTTAAGAAATCTAAACAATTTGTATTTAAATTGGCACTGGAAAATGCTTTTAAAGTAGAAAATATGATTATGTGAAATTTTACCTTATATGTGGGCAAGAAGAAAAAGGGGGCGTATCACGCCCATTTTTATTCTCAAATCAGATTTAGGTATCTGCAACCACACTGCAAAATTTGAAATGAATTGCTCCATTGGTTTGGCTGTTATTAATTTTGGCATCCTAAAAGTGAAAAAAGTCACACTGTGCGGTGTAGCGCATTTTTTTCATGTAACAAATGCATGTTACGAAGGAAAAAATTATGAAAAATGAGATTTTCTACCAACTTGAAACTTCCACAATTTTTAAGTTCTGATTATTGTATAAAACTTGAAATTTGAATTTAAACCATGATTTTCGAATATATAGTGTTACATTCTATTCAAATCAAACTGCACAGCGTTTTAAGGGTTACGTTACGTTTCAAAAGTTCTTTGGTGCGACTAGTTGCAGCATTTTAAAATTAAAGGTCTGAACATTTGACGGAAAAATTTGTGCTGTTTATGGATCGAATAAAGTTACGAATACAACAGCAAAGCGGTTATTCCAATGGTTTCAGTCTGGTAAGTCAATTGTGAATAAAATCTTATTAAAATTCATGGAAGTCGTCGAATCGAGTCGAGCCGGTATATGAGCGCTTATTCCAAAGATTGAAGCAAATTGGTTAGAAAACGGTTCGAAACCATTTGCATAACTTAATCAATATCCTCGTTTAAATAAAGCGGAAAAACGTTGAGCATTTCTTATTCCGCCTAATATAATGGTAGAATCGGGCTTTCGAATCGACAATTGTTGTTGTCATATAATATTAACAAAAACAAATCAAACCTGAATATGTGAACAACAATTTAGCCCTTCTCACGACAATCGGATATTCGCTATCGAAACTTAGCGGATTCGTATCTGGCCAAGGGCTCCTAATCAATTTAAATTTAAATATACGTTTTTTTAATAAAAAAAAAAAACTTTTTAGAAAAATTTCTAGTATGCAGCTTTATACATAATTCATTGAATTTTGACATAACAAAGTGTAAGATTAAAGTGCCTCAAAATCTCGTTGATTTTTTACAATTTTCTTTCCTAGGGTCTTATGCATTTTCTCTATATAAAAAATTTCAAGCATTTGAATGTATACGCATAACACCGTCAACAAAAAAATTATAATAAAAAATTAACGCTAATTTTTACCCTCTTTGAACTGACGCTAAATCATATTAAAATTTACAAGACTACATACCCAGCATTTTTCTAAAAACTCTGACCAAAAAGTTTGAAATTTTCATAAAAATTTGTGCAATTTTTTAAAGTTTGTACAAAGTTTGACTTCAATTTCTATGGTTTTTGAGTGATATAAACTATATTTTTACAAAAAAAATTAAATAAAGATAAATAAAAAATCAAAACTTGGCAATATGTGGCGCTGCTCATTTTGTGAACACAGGTGTATATATTTTTCCTTTTAAAACACTATTTTAATTTAGATCCTTAAATACATCCTTTTCCAACGCTCACAATTTGGGCATGTGGAATGTTGACATTTTCATAGATGTTTGCTTAAATCGATAAAGAAATTGGCAGTGCTGTGCGCAAACTTTTAAGTTTTCATTTGTACTTTTTCAATTCTGTCCGCCTTCAAAACAAGAAACGATTTTTAACCTTGATAATAGCCTCTGTCAAAAGCGCTATTTTCAACCGCTGTCTCTTCCATGAAAATAATTAAGTGTGTCTTCGAACAAAACAACAAATGAGAACATTGGCCGTGAAAGTCACGCCACTTGTGACAAAAACGCAACCTTGTCTGCACACAATGTTAATAGCTTATAACCAAAGTGCCTTGGAGAATAATTGGATTTATTTGAAGATTTTCTGTTTTTGGATTTATTGAAATTATGTATGTATGTATGCATTTGAATATGTCCAGGATGTTCAGATATTCACTTACCCGTTTTGATGAAGTTGGATATCCAGCAGCGCAAGGTTTTTGAAGGCGCACAATTCCCATGTGACTCGACGCACCCATGAGCCGTAAACGGCTGCAAAAACTTGATCCAGCCAACCTCAACATCTCCTTTCTGATATGTTGCCTTTCCTGCTAATGAAAGATCCTAACAATACTGTTAGGCAATGTTGATCGGAGATGTGCACAACAGAACGCCAACGTCTCCGAAACCGCACTTTTAGCTGCAATCCGCAGCCAAGTTAGTTAATATATTAACTTTAGTCAATGTCTTTTGAAACGGAACATAACTAAAATTGGCAAATATAAATAAGTCTGATTTGCAGAGAACGTCAAAGTTCTCTGTTATTTGGCATTTTGTTTTGTATTATTCGTTACTTTTGCAATTCATTCGTAAATATTTATATTTTCATTGTGAATGAGATTGTTAGTGTTACCTCTATTCATTAGCTCCCTTGGTTTCTCTGCTTGGTGTTTAATTAAGCAATAATAAAAAAAAAAAAATACATATACTAGTTATTTAGCACAAAAATACATAGCTTCATTCTTTACTAAGCGAATTCGTCGATCTAGATGCATGTAAATATTTTCAAATTATTAAAATGCAAACTTATTTCACGGATTAAGAAACAGAAAAACTATAAATTGACGCCGTTGTATTAAAAGACACGGGCGTAGAATTCTCGTACTCTCTGTCGGCACTGTCATCGGCGTTTATCAGTGGCATAACTATTCGTATAAGAAGTTAACATTTTGCGGCTGGTGAGTGGTTTGTTTTTCCAGACGAAGTTATTTTATTAATACTTGAACGGCATATATACCAAATTACATCATGTCTGGACATTTCCAACCACTTAAATCTTCACGTGTGCTACGTAAAATCAAAGAAATCACCAAACCCACAGGAGAACCGGTGATAATTAATCGTAATCCCCGTAATCTGGAAAGATTGCGTATTGCACTTAAGCCCAACGGATATTTTTTGGAAAAACCAGGACGTTCATTTTGGCACAAATTGGAACTCACTGTAAGTGGTCGCTACGCTACTGCAGAAGTCAGGCATTTCCAAAATGGACCAGTTATCGGCGCTAGTACATCGGAGTGGGCCATTAAGAAACATCTATACAAAACATGCGACACACCTGCCTTCGTAAATCTCGCACGCGTATTTGCTATGAGATGCCTTCAATCTGGTATTACCGAAATGGCCTGCAATATCGACGCAGTTCCTGGTGGTAAAATTGACAAATTTCTCAGAACCTTAGAAGAAAATGGTCTTAAGTTGCAAGAACCTGAACGATACGTTGCACCACTGCCGTGGGATGCTGTGAGACACGAAAAACCATGGGAAGTAGTGGAAGACGTTTTACAATCCGAACAACAACCGAAGAAAAATGTATCAAACAAAAAAGAATAAACAATGGGTTTTCCTTTTTTTTACCGATAAATCGTTTCATTTTTATTCAAGTTGAATGTATGTATGGTTTTAATTCATCGGCAGCGTGAAGAATATTCCCTTGACTCGAATCAAAAACTCATCAAGCACCGGCTAACTTATTCATATTTGTCCTTGATATCCTTCCACAGTTTCTAGAAAAATCGTAAAATACATGGTCAAATATATGGTCTTACATAACTGCACAGGCTGACGAATCTCAACTTACTCCTTTATTGATCGAATCGAAAATTGTGTTCGACGTTACATCAAGTGCGCGCTCGAAGAAAAACACTGATGCCATAATTGCCACGGCGTAGGTGGAGGTCCTTTTGAACAAAGAGTTGTAGATAACCTTCATTTTCCCACAATTATTTTAACGTTTTCCAATTGACTCGCAAAATCGTTTCGTAAACTTACGTAGATAATTATCAAGTAACAGCTGTTGTCAAAAATAATGTGGTTGTCAAATTATCCAATCACAGTAGATCCGATAAACATCGATTAATTGTGCAAGGTTTTATGCTGTGTCTCCACCCTACGGAATTCGCCCTACTTTCACGCCGCATTCGTAATTCACCTAGGCAGTTTTGTTTCCCATTCTTATTTGTTGCTTGTTATTATTATTTGCTGTGAACATTAGATTGGGAGAAATAAATATTTTGCAGCGAAAAAACTGAATTAATTTACTCTTTTCAGCAATAAGAAACCAGCAAACGACATTAGACCGTCGAAAAAACCATAATAAAAATAGATTTGATGTGGGGCGAAAAAGTAAACGGAATGGTACTGGAATTGCAGAACCAAGGATTTGTGTAATCGGTAATGGAGATGAATACAAAATTTATAGAAAGAAAATATAGAAATATTTTGTATGGCGAATTACGTAATTCGTAGCGGGACTATAAAGAAACTGGGCTATAAAGGATTCCAAGCTAATTCCAATGACTTAAATATTTTTGAATATGAAAGAAAGTTTCGCATTTGGCCCGGGGGTGGAGAATTGTTATTTCGATAATTCAAAATTGTTAGTGCCTTCTGTATGTTGAAATTCACCTTAGAAAAACTGGTTAAACACAATTTTCATTACATAAAAAAATTACTTTGTGAAGAGAGAAATTCCTGATTGAGGATTTATTTAATAAGTGTTTTTTATTGTACTTCAGAACGGTGCATAATACTCAGTCTTCAATGAATCTCATAGAAAAAGGTTTTGACCTGACATAATTAAAGAGTTTCATTATATTTAACATACTTATTTCAGTATTGTGTTTGCTAACAACTTATTTCGTATGTTTATAAAATTTACACATGCTCATTATTTTAACATCTTCCACCGGTTTCTTTTACAATCTATCTAAAATCGCGTCACGGGAAAGTAACTCCAAAATTTTTACTTCAATCTGCAAAATCTTGTGTTCTGTCATTCTTACGAACGCTTGCTATCGAATTTTAACTTTTATTGCTCAAATCTACCATTGTGAATGCTTTTATTGTTTTCTTGAGCTTTTTAACCATCTTCATTGTACGTCACAAGACTGCAAAATCCAATTTGAGTTATAAATATTCCAACCAAGTGAAGCTTTGCTGAAGCCGCCAGCTAATTATTATAATTAAAGCACAAATATTAATAATTTAATTTGTAGTTTCTTTCTGTTCATACACAACAGTGAAAAACATGGTTGATTTAACTGATGCATCTTCACCATTTCAACAAAGTATTCCCGATCTGGCAGTTTATATACCGGCTGTGATTGTATTTGGGATTGCAGGTGAGTGAATGTAAATGAATGGACCATTTCATGAATTATCAATATTTTTCCACAAAAAATCTTTCGCATGCAATAAAAGATGGATAATACTGTTACCCGTCTGCTACTAAGACGTTTCGCAATATAATCAGATAATGTTGATTTCCTAACTAATTCGCCATCTATAATTCTAAGCTATGTTAACTTGCGTAAGCTAACTGTTCCCTAATTGTGCTGAAATTATAAGCATACCCATTTGTTGCTGAAGGATCCCAAGGAAATTAATGTTCTCTGATATAATTAAACCCAACTTACTGTTACTTTGCAATCAAAAATTATGCCACGTTCCAACCGAAAACTAGCTGTTGTTTTCAATTGAGTTTTGCAGTCATTCACACCTTTTAGATTTTAGTACCGGCGGCATGCTTTTTTACTTATTTCATATTGAAGTTTTCTTGCTCTTAGCGATTTGAAAAATAAGATGGTTTTGAATGTGACGTTTCTATTTTGTTTAGTTTAGTTGTATGATATTTCGAATTCTTCCTGCTGTTTTGCTAACTTCCTAATGAGTTTGTGTTTTATTGGGGCTTTATTCTTTCAATTTTTATAACATTTTCTTTAACCCAACACAATAATAATATGAAAGTGAGAAAATCTGGAAAAATCGCGATTATAATTTTGTTTGAGTCAGAATTAATAAAATGCAGAAAGTTCTTTTAAAATTGACATCTTTTTTTAGAATACAAATTTTTAAATAAAGCACAATAGGTACAACTAAATACATATAAGACGAGTCTTTATTTTTATCAGTTCATATTCGTTATACGGGCAAACTTTTAATGCTCTAATCTACAAAAATATACATACAAAAATATTTGAAAAGCAATGTCGCGCTCCCATTTTTAATTTGTTTAATGCATGCGTGTTTACATGAATATACACATGCACTATATTTGGTGATGGAAAAATGCCGGCAATTTGTTATATTGAGGCAAACGAAGCTACGAACGCCAGCCTATCAAAAACACAAAGCTTTTCATATCTTATCACAATTTATATGATATGCGTTCCTTTGATTTTTCATATATGTACATACATATGTACATATATGCATATTCGTACATATATGTACATATGAATATGTATGTACATACATATAATCTGTTTTAATTTTTTTGTTGTTGTATATTTTAAATAATAGCGTTCTATGTACATTATACAATACGTATTTTATTATATTTCATTCGAACACGTCGATTTATTTGCTTTGCCGACCATCGCATGCGTGTTGGTGGTCAGAGAAGTGCTGACGTTGTCAAAAGTCTGCACCTTTCAAATAAAGTATAAATTATTTTTTGCGTTCAAGCAGATTAGCGCTATATTCTTTTACAATTTACCTCAGAGAAAAACCCATTTCTGGACTTCTATTGGCCACAATGCTTTTTAATTATATTAGTATCTTATTTAGTGAACTACTGTGCGGCTGTGCGTTCAGAAATTGTAATTCTTTAAACTAATTTAATAAATATTTTTTTAGTTGCGGTGCAATAATTTAATTGAAAATTTGCAGTTAACGATGCTTTCTGGGGAGGCAGTGATACCTCGAAATTATATTATTTTTATTAAACGCTTGATTTATTAGTTCGATTCATTTAAAATTGTGGTTGATGAACTATGAAAAAAATATCACTTTTTACATGCCACTTGGGACATTAATATAACATTAATAATTGATTGATGAAGAATTTAAATGCATATATTAAGAAAATTTGTTTAAAAAAAAAGAATAAAAAAAAACTCCGCAGCCGGTAGGATTCGAACCTACGCTCCCAGAGGGAATCTGATTTCGAGTCAGACGCCTTAACCACTCGGCCACGACTGCTTATAATATTTTATTGCTTAAGTTGCCACTTCAATCGGTTGTGCATGGCAGGCAATTATTTTAATGTGTAGAATAGCGCAATAGCAATGCTGCCGGATAATTATAAATGGAAAAGCATTAAAGTTGGGGTGTATCATCAGGCAACTTTTATCTATTACTATTGATGTTAATGCACAAAAACACGAACTCCTTTTTTTATTTATTTATTTGGATTACTAATTTATTGCTAACACGAAATATGTCCTTTAGTTCATGTTTGTAATTTTTTGTTAATTTTAATATAATAAAATCTTTTCTACAGTCTTGAGCAAAAAAAAAACCATAGGTTATATATGTACATTTGTAAGACTGAAAAATCACGTTTTTTTTTGAGAATTTTTTACAAAGAACGATTTTATTAAACAAATACAATTTTTAATTATTCAAATAATGTCTACTTTAAAGTTACTAATAGCACGTAAAGTTAGGGAAAATATTGAAGTGCACGGCACCTGCAGATGATCTCCCAAGCGTCCTAAAAAAAACAGCGTTCGGCGGTGGACAAAATATCTCCGGTTTGGATTATCTGAAATCGAAAAACCAATTAGATTCTTTTTGTTGATAGATAAAGCTAGATATTAATCGAAGGAATAGTCAAAATTTTAAACTTTGATAAAATGACGGCTATAGGAAAAAAATCGAATTTTCTACAAAAATTTTCGCGAAAAATTGCCTAAAAAAATTGCAGCATTCTTATTCCTTTAATTATTTTAATTTATTAAAACCTGGAGAATATATCTGAGAAAGTTGTGTTAAAATTTCAAGACGATCGGTTCAGCCGTTTTTGAGAAATCGTGTTCACCGACTTCGAAAACGCAGTTTTGAGAAAAACGCGTTTAAAGTTTGAAAAGCACTTTACATAGGGTAAAAATTCTCTGAAAAGCCTTTTAAAAATTGCGTGTAACTTCGAAAATATTCACCGGAACGATAATAAATTGTCTGTGTGCATTCTTAAATATATGTACATTAAGAAAATAAAATAAAAACAAAATCGATTTTTTGAAAATTCTAACTATATATAACCCCGTAAACATCTCTCGATAGCGCAATCCATTCACCAATAACACCTGTTATTGGAAAACCCTTTACATTGTTCTGTTTGAAAATTTTATATTTCGTGGGAGTTAGATTTTCAGCCAATTATCATTGCAACAACAATAATTGATTATCGTGTCATATCTCCCAACTTGTTTTTTTTTTTGTTTTTGTAAATTATCTCCTGATTGTGATCAAAAACTGCTTTAGTAAACTTCTAAAATCATAATTTGTCGTACGTAAATTTGACATAAAATTAACTGAGTTCAAAAGTGATTCAACTTTTGAGCAAAATTAGTAATGCAATTTATTATATAAATTATTAATTCTAGTTTCTCACAGTTCTATTCTTCAGTACTAAATACTTACATATTATAAAAAAAAGAAAGAAATTAAAGACCATAAAAATGTTGACTTGCTAAATTAGCATTTTTAAATTCAACTTTAGTAGCATTAAACTTTGTGCGAAGCTGTATTTCTTTGTTGAAACCTTAAAGTGTTGGCATGCTTCCATCTAATTTTTTAAAGCATGATTTGTTTTGAATAATTCATTTAAGTGAGAAAAAATTTACACTACTACTTTTTGCAGCGTTTTAACATATATTTTTTTCAATTTATAACATTCAGTAATTGCTAAGAAATACTTTCAATTATTCTTTATTTTCCAAACGCATTTATCGTAGCAAACGTTTTCCAAGAAGTACTTGTTGGTACTACTTTTAGAAAGAATCCTTACCTATGAAAAAAAAAATAGCTTATGATTACATTTTGTAGAATTCCTAAATTTTTGCATGCTTCCATAGTACTCGTATATATACATATATAGGTTAATTCTAGCTAAATTCTATAAAAGAATAAGAAAGAATAGTGTCTTATAAACCAGAGGCCTTGGTAGTTAAATTGTCCATTCAGTTTCTCATTTCCTCAGCATGTGGCTCATCATGTAAAGAAAAGAATATTATAATTATTTTGAATACTCTGACAGTAACTGTAGTACAAAGCAAGTTTTTAAATACAGGATAAGATTCTCTCATTTTTTATCGCTATTTTATTTTATTTAGTTTGAACAGAACTTTCAATGGAAAATTCTTCGAAATACAACTTTCAAAAATCGATTATTGAAATAAATTTATATTTCATTGTCTATTCATCTTGTTTAGGCCCCTAAGACTCTGAATCGTTCCTTCACGCATGTTACCTATAAGGAGGCACAAAATTAATCGTCCGTTTTTTTTTTTTTTGGAACAACTTTTAACTAAATACAAAAAACAAAAAAAAATTGGCTTGAATGATGGGAATTTTTACTTTGACTTTTGCGTGCTCCATAGACCAGCTATGTGCTATCTAGTTCACAAGTGTCAAATTCTGATTGACATACAGGGTGGCTGATGAATTTTGCTACATTAAGAAACTCAAATAACTTTTTTTTAGTGTATGGAATTCATTTATTTTTTTTTCAAGTTGAAGGTCATTAAATTTTATTAAATGTAGCTTAACTAGTTTTAAAAATAATTGAATTTAAATGCCCCCCATGCTCGTTGACACAAGTGCGGCATCTTAGTAAAAAGTTGTTCATTGCTGCTTTGAGAGTTGCGACAGGAATAGCCGCAATTGTTGCCCGAATGGATTGTTTTAGTTCATCCAAATTTGTGGGCTTTGTTTTATAAACTTCTTGTTTACATAAACCCCACAAGAAAAAGTCAGGTGCAGTAAGGTCAGGCGACCTGGGGGGCCAACGAAATTCGGAGTTTCTTGAAATCAGTTTATTGGGAAATTTTCGTCGCAACTCTGTCATAACAGTCTGGGCTATGTGAGACGTTGCCCCATCTTGTTGAAACCACACAGAGTTGAAAGGAATTCTCTTTCGGCGTAGTTCTGGATAGAAAAACTCTTTCAGCATTTTCAAATAACGGTCTCCAGTAACCGTAACGGTGTGACCATTTTCTTCAAAAAAATAAGGTCCGACAATACAGCGTGAAGAAACCGCACACCACACTGTCACGCGAAGAGGATGCAATTCCGTCTCGTGGAGTATCTGTGGGTTAGAAGTACTCCATATTCGACAATTTTGTTTGTTCACATTGCCGTTTAAATCGAAATGGGCCTCATCAGACATGAAAAGGCAGTTTAACATGTTTTGGTCTTCTTCCACCATTTGCAGGATCTTCTGGCAAAATTCCAAGCGAATCGGCAAGTCTGCTGCATTCAGTTTGTTAACCATTTGAATTTTGTAGGGAAATAAGTCTAAATCTTTGTACATTATTGTTTGCAAAGACTGTCGGCTGACACCAAGTTGAGCAGATAAGCTTCTTGTTGAAACCCTTGGATTGCTTTGTATAGCTGCAGCTACAGCAGCGATCGTTTCCTCCGTCCGATCTGGTGGGTTTCGATGATAAAGCCTTCTTGCGACTGTTCCTTGCTCAGCAAAATTATTCACCAGTCTCATTATGGTCCGTCTGCTCGGGGGATCGCCGCCAAATATCCGCCTGTACTCTCTCTGTACCAAAACTACGGACTCCAGTGCGGGATAGCGGCGGACTATCCAAATTCTTGTTTGCGTGTCCCAGTTATCCATTTTAATAAATTTTAAAGATCAATCTGCAAATTAAAACAAAAATGGAACAGATAACTTAAAAAGAAAAAAAGTTATTCAATTTTTTTTTGGTAGCGGCTTTCATCAGCCACCCTGTACAACGCCATTTGCAATAATTATAAATCTTGCGAAAGGATGATTAATTTTGAGCCACCTTGCATATTCACTTCACGCTAAAGTTAGTACGCTCAGTTTAGTTACGTACTTCCACTTTCACAATATTTTCTATCATTCTTGAAATGTTCCTGTACCGGTCAGATTACAGAAAATATCGCCACTGTAGGTTCTTGAATTCAAAATGAGTCTATTCTATAAATTCCGTTCACAGTGACTGGGGAACTATTGGACTTATTTTTAGTAAATTTAAAGAAGTGATAAATTATGAGAGCGCTCTTGTTTAATACTGTCAGTCTTAGCGCCAATTTTGCAGTGCTAATTCAACTGTTACAAAATTTTAAATTAACTTTTAAATTTGGGAGGAAAAAAATTGGAAAATGGATCTAGGTTAGGTTACGGTCGTTGCCACACTCCATAAGAATATAGAATAATTTTTTTTTTAATGAAAAATGTATGTATGCATTACTTTTGGTTTAACATCGGTTTTCAATTTTAATTATTATGCATTTTTTTTTTTTCAAAAAATGGTTCGTTCCAGTACAAAATTTGTATTTGTGTAATTTGTAAGCTCTCATCATATACGAGTATTCGTCCTCCCTTGCAAGCATAATCGTATGATCCTTTTAATGCAATTATTTAAATGAAATTACCTTTTCTACTCATAAAAATAAAAAATAAATATTTTAACCGAAATCACATGTACAACAATAAATTATCACATACGGATTGCATTAGAATTTCGTTAAAGTGCCAATTATCATATCCTGAGCAAGTGCTTCGCGTATCGCAGGAGCAGTCACAAAACAGAAAAACGAAAATAACGCATTAAACAGACAATTACTTTGCTCACAATGGCCGATGATCCAGTAAATCAACAACAGTTTGCCGAAGATGTGGCAGCACTTGCCGCCGCTGGTTCTGGTGATAATCTTGGTAATCCGTATGGCAATCTTGGTGACCCTAAAGGCAATTTTAAAATGCCTAGTGTTGATGAGGTTTGGAAATTGATCCAACAGATGGAGGGTATAAGCGACGAGGAAAAGGAAAATTTAAAGGAGAATCTTTACAATCCACAAGAAGGCACAGCTGAGGATTTTATGCGCCGCTATGCTGAGCCCGGCCCCGCGCATTCCTCCTGGGATTATATGATCTTCTTTGCAATGATTGCGCTTATTTTGCTCGTTTTTGGTAAGCCAGGAAAACAGAGGAAATTTCTATACTAATTAACAAATTTCTAAAAATTAAAAAGGTTTTTAAACTGTATATGCATATATATTTTTATTTCTAAGAATGTGTGTTTTTATTAAATATTTGAAGTTAGTTTTAAACGAAATCACGCCAACAAGATTTACTACCATAAATTACTAAATTCTTACAGATAAAGTTCTATATCTCCGTAGTTTTTTTTTCTCGGCTGGCTCGACTTTTTGCGACAAAATTAAGAAAGTGTTAGGACTTAAAAAAAAGGGGGGAAAATAATACCCGGTTTCTGGGAAGAATCCTTAAATGTGCTTAAAGTCTCACTAGTTCACATTTGCCCTTACTAAAGTAAGGTAAAGGTAAAGTTCTATATCTCCACTGATAGGCTTGAAATTTTTACATAATGCGGAGGAAGTGTTAAGCCTTTGAAAAATTAATTTTGAAATAATTTGAAATTTATTATATTTTAAAATGAAAAAAAAAAAAATCCAAATAATAAAAAAAAATTTTTCTAATTGCGATTGTTCTGCGGTTCCTGCCATAATAATAAATACCGTACTACAGACTAGTTCGTTGGAGGACTGCTCCTCTCAGAAATGTTCTCACAAAGCTAAGTGCACGCACTGCGATTAGGACTTACTCGTATTTGGAGAGAATTAATATTTCAAATATTTTATATCATTCCTACGCTTCAATAATCAAATATCCGTACCTAAAGGCAGGAAGGTTCATCGTTGGAAAATGAACTTGCAGCTAATAACTGTTTACTAACTTAATAACTTCCACCGTGATCCACTGATTCCAAGATCGCAGGAAGAAATCAACGCTATAGACTACTAGGGAGGTCTTAACATATCATTTAATTTAGACTTGTTTATACTTAATATAGTTTTGTATATGGACTTGAATTGCACTTAAATTTTTGTCTATCTTCTAATCTGAAGGGCCGTTTTCCAGATTTTGCTGTCTGTTGATCACTTCAGTTTTTCATGCAGAGATGAGACTTAATACACGGTGGCGCAAATTAATCATCCTATCGGAAGATTTATAATTTTGGCAAATGGCGTCGTACGCCAATCATATTTATTTGAATTTTGTGAACTAGAACTAGAGTATACAAACAGACAAGCAATAGAGCGCGCAAAGGTCAAAATAAAGATTTGCATCACTTAAAACAATTTGCGGTATTTAATAAAAAAGTTATTCAAAAACAAAATTTGATGATTAATTTTGCGCCACCTATGACATACCTATATCATTAGTCAAAAATTGTGCTTTGCCCTAGAATCCAGGAGTAATTATGAGTAATGTTTTCTGATATATATATATTACATATAATTGGCGCGTACACCCTTTTTTGGGTGTTTGGCCGAGCTCCTCTTCCTATTTGTGGTGTGCGTCTTGATGTTGTTCCACAAATAGAGGGACCTACAGTTTTAAGCCGACTCCGAACGGCAGATATTTTTATGAGGAGCTTTTTCATGGCAGAAATACACTCGGAGGTTTGCCATTGCCTGCCGAGGGGCGACCGCTATTAGAAAAATGTTTTTCTTAATTTTGGTGTTTCACCGAGATTCGAACCGACGTTCTCTCTGTGAATTGCGAATGGTAGTCACGCACCAACCCATTCGGCTACGGCGGCCAATGTTTTCGGATAATGCAACATATTTTCGTCCCTAACAGCGGTAGTCAGACGTTGAAACTTATTCGCAGTAAATTTCTCCTACTCAGTGATAAGATCAAATGCATGCTTAGGTCTATGGGCCGCGATCTGGGTCTATCTATAGCAGAGAACGGCCGGACATCTATTTTTGAGGTGGAACCAAGCATCGGCCAATTTCGGCCGAAACCGAACTGAACATTTTCAAGGGCCAAAGTAATAAGCATACAATGATTTTTTAAAAGTTCACTTATTTAATTGATAAAAAAGCTAAAAAGCTACATAAATTTTAATTAAATTAATTGAATCTCTTGTTGTAGCAGCATAAATGTAAATGCTGGAGTGACAATACTCTGGGTCGTTCCGGTAATATATAATAGACTGGCATGCGAACGAATTTAAGCTCATAATGTACACTAACGGGCAATAAAATTGTTATGCAACATATGAACAAGTTGTTACATATTTTTATTTAGTGTTTATTCGTTTTTTTTTATAAAAGTTTAACTCATTATACAACAAAAACCATGTGAATCGTTTTTTCAAACTTTTTGCAAAAATTCTGCAAATTTTCAAGAAAATTTCAAAATTTTTCAGCAAAAGTTCAGCCATTTTATATAAAGAATATATAGAAGAAAATGCGTGACATTGGCAACAAAAACAAAAAATTTCAAAAATATGTGGTCAAAATGTAACGCACCTATTTTATTCTCCATGAGTGTACTTCTAGAAATAGATGCATAGACAAGTTGTATCGAAGTTATGAACGCCCCAATGACTATTGAACGACACCTTTTCCTTACTTCAGAATCATCAGTCATATGTAGAATGTACTCATAATAGTTATTTGTGCATTAAAGGATATAAAGTTTACTCCAGAAGCGGTCTGATGCATGTACACATGTAACACATGCGCTGAAAAGTCCCAGGCCTAACAAAGAAAACACGTTTCTTTTTTTTCAAAATTAGCTTTATTCATCAACTTAATTTCCATCAAAAACAACGCAATCATTCCAGCGCCGCTCTAACATTTCAATACCATTTTTGTAGAACGATTTTTTTTTGCCTCAAAATAGGCCTCAGTTTCAGCGATAACCTCTTCATTCGAGCTAAATTTCTTACCGGCGAGCATTTTTTGAGGTCCGTAAACAGCCAGTAGTCAGCCAATTTGGCGAATACGCGGACAAGGGCCGTTGTCTTGAAAGTGAGCAAACGCTAGATCCACTTTGAACAGAACTTTCTCATAGCCAAATGCTTATGCAATATAAAGCCAACACAATCTTTTGATATCTTTACGATGCCAGTTAACTCACGTAACTTCACTTTTCGATCATGCAAAACGATTTTGTGGATTTTTTTTATGTTTTCTGGTGGTACCGCCTCATTTGGAAGTACACTGCGTTGTGCATCATAGGTGTCTCTACAACCAAGTCAGCAAACCATCGTTTTGTTGTTGTTCCTGATGGAGCGGAGTCTCCATAACGCTTTTCAAGCCATCGATTCACGTGAGCGGTATTTTTTCCCATCAAAAAGATGTGTAAAATTAAAGCACGAAATTCTTTTTGATTCATTGTTTCAAAAATTACAAAAGTAGCATCACTCTTAGCACAATAACTCACGAACTATGAATAGAATATAATGAAATTTTAGCAGCTAAGGTTGGTATTAACTGCAAAAGAGGTGAATGCAATAAAACTGGTGCCATCTATGTGTTAGGCCCGGAACTTTTCAGCCCATGTGTTACATACACATATGTATTCTTTAAACATTTTCTTCGGACCCATTCTCCCTAAGCTTATCAAGTGTTTTATATGGAACTCAAGGCATTTAAGGTAAGGGCCACCCTATAAGCAAATAATGCTTTAAGAAAGAACATTTCAATTAGAAGAGTTCCAGCCTGCGGGATGAGATAAAATAGTATACTACATATATTCAAGAATGTTCGGGGTTATTTATATCTGGTCCCAATTCTTGTGTATAAATCTATAAGCTGTTATTGGTTTTCAATAACTTTCTCATACGATGCCCACCAAAGTGAAAATAATATTTTAAGGTGCTAAAACCGACTTTTAATATGTTATATTTTCTCATGCCATTGCGGAAAGCAAAATTCCTAACTTCCTAAATAAGCTTAATATGTTTCAACTCCAACTATCTACCATTCGCTTATCGGCCATATAAGTACGATAAGTTATACGATATTCAATGTAAACACTATCGGCAAAATGTTTTAGGTCTTACATACTGATGTATAGAGCGCAACGCTCATTCGCTGGAAGAGTAGCATATCTAAAAAGCATTTTTTTAAAGATAATATGCAGAAATGTCAACCAGCCTTCCGTCTATGCTGTGTAAAATATAATGAGCTCAGAAACATAAAACAATAAAATATGAGTTGTTGTAATAGAAAGCAATAGTAACGGAAGACTTTAAGCCGGTTTTTTTTTGTTTTTTTTTTTTGATATTTTGATTTGTTGAATTATGACGTTCTTCCAGCAAACGTGCGACATGTATACTCCAACCATTACATACATGAAATACACAATAAATGGAGCAAAGCTAAAACAAAAATAGAAAAATAAAAAATAATAAAACAATAAAGCGCGCGCCAACTTCTATGCGACTGTCTTGCATTTTTTACGCTCCCACCACGTGGTTCCTTTAACGACTCGCGTGCACTTAGTGTTCAGCAGTTGTCGGTCTCTCCGCTTGTTGGACGGGGATTCGTTAGCAGTCGAACGCCGTCACTTAAAATATTCGTACACAATTTTTCGTGGCATTGCTCGCTCGCGTGCACAAACCCATAGATAGTTTTGTAGATTCGTCCAATACGTGAGCGTATGTTCTGACGGTTATGGCAACCGGCGGCGGTGAACACCTTCACATAATCGATCAGCTGCAAAGCACTGTGCAATCGATCATAAGGCAAATTGGCGGCGATAATAGTTATGCAAAACGGCTGGTCGACAAAATACATGCCCTGCAGGAGAAGGTGGAATCGCTTTCGGGCCAGGAGCGCATCGAATTTCTACACAATGCTAAGGATACGCTGCGCAACACTATCGAGCATGCCGAGCAAAAGCTAATGCAATACACGAACTTTCAGCAGGTTTACACATACTCGATCGTGGCGGCTGTGATATTTACAGTGCTTTTAGTGATCGGTTTGTTGGAATTTTAGCTGAATTACATATTTTTTCTTTGTTGCTTATTACGATTATTGTTAAATGATTAGTATGAAGAAGCTTTGAAAATTTGAGTGCGCGTACTTGGGTTGTAAAGTTCAATTATATTTCTATTTATTTGTGATCGCTCTGGGTGTGAGAGACTATGAATCAGCTGTGGCAAATGGTTTCACTAATATTATATTATTGTTAGATGGCTTTTAACATGATTACAAACGGAAATTTATTCGACTACTGATTGTGTGTGTGCACTTTGATCTCGCCCGAAACAAGCAAGCAAGCAAGAGCAAGAAATGCTCTGAAATGCATGAAAATGATGTTGCGTGTTTTGATTACAGTTCGACGTTGTTTATTTAATGAATAACGTTAAAAAGAAAGTGGTTTAACGGGTTTTGTACGATGTTTGTTTCCAGCCTGGGCACGTAGTAACCATTTCTTCAATTCACTAATTTGTTTTGCTGCTGTTGACTTGTGTACTCACGCACGCACATACGACTAACGACATTAATACATGTATGAAAAGTCATGTTTTCTCGGTCAATAATTAGCTCTGTATTTATATAATATAGTATATTAGGGCGAGCCATTTTGTATGAAACTATTTTTTCGACTTCGTGCCTGGCAGATTCGAATTTTAAGAATTATAAGAAAAAAGTCCATTTGAGTCAATTTTGAGTGCCCCAAATTTTAAAAGTAGCTTCACTTGTATTCACATGTCACTTCATGTTTTTACAATATTCCAAATATTTTCTTGCTAAAAATATTTTGCGTTGAATTTTGAGAAAATTCTTGTATAACCAAAACCTTATAAATCAAAGTTCTAAATTTTCTAAAATTATTATCAACATTTCCCATTTTCTAGTATTATCATCAAAATTTCAGATTTTTTAATCAGAATTTTTAAAAAACTCCTGGGTAAGCAGTTTTATATAAGTATAGAGCATTCCTCCAACAGCCAGTTCTGCGTTATCGGAACGACCCGGATTTACTATATATCCGGCCAAGGACTGTCACCCCAGCAGCACTCCCCGCACATGTATGGAGAATGTTTTTGCTGCTGTTGTTGTATAGAGCTCATTAGCTCCTTCGAGGAGTATGTTTTATACAAATTTTTTTCAACAGAAAATACGGATATCATATGATACAGTATTAAAAAAAATTTCCAAAAACTAAGAGTTTAAATAACTCTTGAAAAATAAAAGAAATATTCAGCCAAAGTTCAGCTATTTCTTTGCCCAAGACGAAACAAAACCGAAGTGATCTTTTGTGACCGAACTAGGTCGAAATCGAAGCCGAAGCCGAAGTTCGGTCGTTCTCTAATCTTTGGGCGTAGAAAATTTGTATCGAAGTTATGGATGCCCCAATTACTATTGAGCTAAATCTTTTCCAAAAAAAGGTACTTCGGCAACCCTTATACGTATGTATAATATAAGTACTTTCGTTTATTTCAAGTCTAGCACAGAATTATAGTTTGTACAGATAACTCAGAGCGAATGTGAACTTAAATTACTACGGATAATTAAATTAAAAAAATAGTTCAGATTTCATAAAAATCATTTTTTGTCACCGAAAAATCACGAGGGATAGAACTCGAGATCTCATTGAATTCTCTTAGAGCGCGAGCAATAGGATAGAAAGGGAGTGTTCCTTAAAAAGGATGAGCAATCAATTTCTCCTTAAATTATTAAAAACAAAAGGCAGTGAGAGTATAGACCTGCTCTCTAGAGACTTTTAGTTAATTAAAATCAAATGGGACTTATAGGAAGGGATAAGATATGAGAATATAACATTTCAGAGCATATTTGAGGAACACCTTCTGTACACGTTCAATTCTGCCAATTGCAAATTGGTGGCAAGGCCTCCATACTCTAATTTAGAGCGAATAAAGGAAATAAAAAGTAATTGGTGAGTGTCAGGGTGCAGGAATTTCAGGCTATTATGCCGTATAAAAAGTGTGCCTATTAGTTATTAGGATGTGCCTATTAAATGAAAAATGTGAGTCAAAGATCACTCCAAGATCTTTGAATTCACGGACAGATTCAAGAAACATTTGGAGTTTTGGCGAAAATTACATGAAAACATTTCTTGATATTTAGAGAAATGCCAGAGTTACCGCACCAGCGAATGAGCGCATTAATTTCCGATTGCAACATAGTTCTTCTAACCACAGAAACTATTTTCAAATCATCAGCATAAAGAAGGAAATTGGCAAACGAAAAACTAATACTACTACTAATATCATTGATAAATAGAACGAAGGGTAGAGGCCCTAAAATACTGTCTTGTTGCAGTGAAAGGTTCCGTTCATCCATCCTCAATCATGACTACACATTGTCTGTCGGATAAATAAGATTTCAATCATTGAATGAAAACAGAATGAAAACCAAGCGAGGCTAACTTACGAATTGCATAAGAAACTCTATCAAATGCTTTAGAAAAGTCCGTGTAAACACAGTTGCCTTGAAAACCTTCAGCAAAAGTTGAAAAGCAATATTCACCAAAAGCAGCTGTAGACCTACCCGTGAGAAATCCATGCTGATTGGGCGAAATTAAACTCTTAGTCACAAAGTACATCTTATCTTTTACAATTCCTTCGAAAATTTTGAATATAATAGAAAGAAAGTAATTGCACACATCATTATTTTGGCCGCTTTTAAAAATTGGGGCAATAGTTGTGATTTTCCAATAGTTGTTAAGAACTCCAGAAGATGAAGATTTTTTAAAAATTACTTTCATAGGAATAACAATATCCGGACAGTTTTTAAGACAAATTTCGGAGAGCCTATCCTTATCAGTCCGCGTAGAAATTTTTAAACCCATGGCCCCATTCGCAATGTCCAAGGTTTAAATAGCCAAAATTAAAAGGTGAAAGTAGATTAACATGACAAGAAGAAAATGAGTCTGCATCATCAGTAGTGGAATTAGATTTTGAAAAAAATCGGCAAACAAGTTGGCTACGTAGTAGTACAATGGTCTACTGACTGAGTGCTTGGACTTGTCCAACCCCCACAAATCTCAAATCTAAGTTGTCTACGTCCGCAGGTGTGGTAGCAGATTTCTCATTAAAACGCGCCGCAGAAAGGACTCCAGCGCTTGACTTTTTGGGTTTAACAAACCGCCAAAAGGCCTTGGGATTTGACTTAATATTCTCTTCAATTTTAAGAATATAATTTCTATTCAGAAAATTGTTTAAAAAGTTGAATTTTTTCAAGCATTACTGGTAATTTGTAAAGATAGTTTGATTCTTAGATTCTAAAAATTGTTTCTGAAACTTGTTCTGCTTGTTTTTAAGTTTTTTAAGTTGACAAGTGTACCATGGAAGCTCAAAACCTTGTTGTTTAATTTATGGTACATATTTCATGAAAATTTCGAGCAACTGAGCTTTAAAGGCAGAATAGAACTCAAGAATATCTAACCCAGATAGCAAATCTTTCCAGCTAATGTCAAGTGAAACGCTGTTCAATCTAGAAAAGCACAAGAGTAGAAATAGAAAGCAAGTGCCTCGTCTTCGTGTCTAGTCATGGCAGCAAAAACTCCAAAAAAAAGACATTCATAATAATTAAGTAAATATTAATTTCGATATAACTCTCTTCGTATTAATTAATCATAGCATAATTTGACATTTAGGGGGCTCGAAATTAACTTTAGAGCTTTCCTCTACTGGACTTTGTTTCTTATAATTTTAAGTACAATTCGAATCTGCTTGAAACGATATCGGAACAAAATGACCCCGCCCTAATATACATACATACATGTGTATGCAATAGGTGCCTCTTTTAGAGGTATAGAACTTTTTTCTGTAAAGAAAACACAAAAAACAATATTTTTATTCTGTTTTCCATCATTTAGTGTTTATTAATAATTTCCCGCGCGTGGCCATCACCACTGTGCCCTTTAATGAGACTCCGATCGCTCCAATTTTGTATTTATACCTGCATAACCGACTTAACCTGGCTAATAACGACCCGAATGCAGGCCTCTAAGTCGTCAATTAGAACAGTGTGTTGACGTACCCTCACAATAAATAGTCCAAAGTATTTCAATCACATAACCCAGGCGGCCAATTTACAATTTTATTTGCTGACTATGAAAACGATTTGTTCAATGAATTACACTGCACAACAGTATTTCTGATGATTGGGTTATGATATATGTTTTTAATCCAATTTTTAATGACAATTTCAAATCTGTAACTGAAATTCCTGTATCAGCTCTATATGACTCTATATGACACATTTGATTTTTTGTAATAAAACACTATAGATTTAAATATTATTTTATTTTATTGCCTTCTTAAGTTTAAAAAAATTTTCTTTTATATGATTTCCTTGCTGAAGTTGAAGGCATAGAACTGTTGTTAATGCTCCAACAATAGTCGGCCATCATGTGTGTGTTCCAGTAACCTTGATAGCGTTCCTCCATCGTACGAAGGTCCTGGTGGAATCGCTCGCCCTGTTCTTTGCTGAGATCCCCAAGATTGGCTGGAAAATAGTCCAGATGGTTGTGAAGAAAGTGTAATTTAATGCTCATATTACATCCAACCCTTTGGAAGTGACCCATTAGTTGTTCGACGTGCTGAGAATAATCAGAACTTTTCTTATTTCCTAAGAAATTTTGAACAAGCCAAACAAACTCATTCCATGTCATTTTCTCAATCACTGTCATAGTGTCTATGAAATTTGAGTCTTTTATTAACGGTCTTATCTGTGGCCCGTCAAAAATACCCGCTTTTATCTTTTCTGCACTCAATTTTGGAAACTTTTTAGACAGAAAAAGAAAACAATTTCCATTTTTGTCAAGAGCTTTAACAAATTGTTTTATAAGCCCCAGTTTTATATGTAACGGAGGTAAAATTATACGATCCCTTGATACTAAAGGTGGGTTTATCACGTTCTGTTGTCCTGGTACTAACGCTTCCCCAGCAGGCCAATCTTTTTTAATCCAATGTTGATTTTTAGCTCTACTATCCCATTAGCAACGAAAACAGGGAAACTTTGTGTAACCACCTTGTTGGCCTAAAAGAAAGTTTACCATTTTTAAATCGACACATATGACCCAATTGTCGTAGGGCTCAAAACACGTCTATATGCCAATCGTATGAAGGATATTCCCATTTGCCTCGATTTTTTCGGTTAATGCCAGTTATTTTTACCATACAAAAATAACAGTCGTCGTGGTGGTTCACAGGTTCAATCCAGATCATAGCAGTTTCGTATCTAAATTTATTCTTTTTCTTATTCGTCCACAAACGTAGAAACTTAACGCACGTTTTGCATACCTTTTGTGGAATTCAAGGCTTATTTTTCATTTCCATTGGGTGACCGAAGTAATTTTTGTACGCCTCATTTACGAACGATGTCACATTCAAACGGTTTTCTTGAAACATATACTCTCCGCAAATAAAACAAAAACTATTCCGGTAATTTATACAAACTCGTCTTGACGATGCCATAACAAATAGTATTAAGAAAACTTAATATTTGTTTAAATATTCGTCAATTAACACTGAAATATAGTGATTTTTTTGTGATAGCTATAACTCGTAAACAAGAGCTGTTACAAAAAAAATGAGGGTATATTTAGAATCAGCGTTGTCAAATTAGTAAACATCAAGTATCAAAAGTCATTCATCAGACAAAAAGTGCGATTTTGTTTTTTTGTGTTATGGGTGTCCATAGAAGTGAAATTTGTATATCATTTTACGTAAAAGCTGCTCAGTTGGATAAAGTGTTCAGTAAGTTTAACATACAGAAATTCGTTTTAGAAATAAAGTTCCACATTTTTTAAAAATGGTTTTACTGTGAGCAGTGTAAACATAACAAAAATGTGCCTTTATTAGCGACTCGCTTAACAGATAAACTCTATCAAAAGTTCATCAGGTCTAAAAAACTCTCGTTATTTATTATATTCAGCGTATTAATTAAGGTTTTTCTCTTTTCCAACACGTTTTTATTAGTGTTTGGTCAGGAAGGGCAAAAAATGTATTCGTGTTTAGTTAATTAGCGACTCAAACTGAGCAAGTCCCATTTCAATGCAAGTTAGGGTGCTTGATTTTCTACTTAATTTATTATAAAAGTATAGAAAAATAATTAATGGGAAAATTTTACTTTTGAAAATCAGACAAAATAAACACCTTAAAGATTTAAGCCATTTGAATAAATAATTGCTCGTATTTGAGTTTCTACTAGGGCTTCTAAAATCCAAATTAATTAATTTATTTATTTATTCAAAGGGTCATAAAAATATAATTTCCGACTGACTACTAAAACTAAAGAGTAATGGAAATATATACATAATTCAATTAGAAACTTACATCTAACTAAAATATAGAGTCAGTAGAACAGAAAATTCTTTCTTGGTAACTGAGAAAATTAGAATTGGAGATGTCATTAAAATTACGAATAGCACGTTCAGTAGGAGCATTGCGGGCACAATTTGTATTGAACTTATCGAAAATATTTAAATAGAAAGGAAGGGAATTACGAAGAATTCTGTGAGGTGTAAGAAAACTTATACTTTGCTCTGCTAAGAAAGCCCTAATCCAATATTCACTAAACACAGCGAGATTATACCCTGTGGACCGTCCAGTGACGAATCCATGCTGATTGCACGATCCTTTTAATGGCAAAGGACAGACATATTTTCTTTGACGATGGTTTCAAAAAGTTTTGAAATTGTCGAGAGTTTGGAAATTGGTCGATAATTACTTACTTCATTCTTATTGCGGCTTTTAAAAATTAGGGATATACTTGTTAGTGTCCAGCCATCAAAGAAAATTCCACAAGATAATGACTTACTTTAGATTATTTTTAGAGGTGAAATAACTGCCTGGCATTTCTTTAGAAAAATTACAGGAAGCCCATCGATATCTTTCTGTGATCAGGGGTTTTAAGCTTAATATGCCATGTTCGACATCATCATATGATAGACTTAGTCGCCTAAAATTCAGAGTTGAGGATTGATTTTTAAAGATCGATCTAAAAAGCGATCAGAATCTGAATCACTATCATTCTGAACAAAATTAGATTGGAATATTGGCATTATTTCCAATATACTCAGACATGCCGAAGTTTTGGTGCACAGTATGAGCCCTACTCGCTTAGGGTAATGCGACTATCACTGCAGCAGTATTTCTCAAAAATTGAAGGGGGTATTTTTTGCAACAACAAAAATAACAGTTCAATGTTGCTTAATTCTGTTAATTCTTGGCGTATGTGAATTCGTAAGCGGGATTTTCATGGGAGCACAGCGTCGCCGTTACACCTGAAGATGTACGAGACATTCCGAGCTCCATAAATATGTAGATCGGACTGGACCTTTGTACATTTCATATTGATAAACTAATTCCTTTCTATGGTACATATATAAAAGCTAACCAGGCCTTCTTTCTATCGCAAGAAATGTGAAGCTTTACTGGGCTCCGCGACATAAAGTAAAAAGGGAATTGAAGAGCGGCGGGTTATCAAGCTAGTCAAGTAAGACGTATGTCTAAAGGGTGGACCTGTCAATATTTGCAAGTTCTTCTCAATCTCGTCTTCTCCGTTTTCTTTGGAACATTATATTTCCTTTTTTTCAACTCATAATGACGTGCTTACGAAGTTCCTGTTCTGCTTGATCGGCAAAATTGTCGCATCAATCGTTTTTAGACATAGTTCATGGCATCCACCAAGCGAGCAAAGTTTTGGGCAAACTCCAAGCCGTTCAATGGATGTCGACCTGTACAAAAAACCATGCCATGAACATCAAATTCCACTTATCCGTGTGGTTGCACACAAGAAATTGGGTGAATGGTGTGGACTTGGCGGATGTGCTTTTGTGGTTATTAAGGATTTCGGGCAGGAGACTCCTGCTTTGGATATTGTGAAAGAACATTTGCGACAAAAATAGCTAAATGCGTTCTGAATATTTAGTTTTAAATAACGTGGACCAAATATTGTATTTTTTGCTGCGGTCAAGGATAACAAACTATTATATCAAATTCGTGTGCTTTTGAGTAGTAGAATCCTTTCATAAATAAAAAATTGAATTTAATAACATGCGTGCCGCTCAAAAGTTGGATCGCCATATGTCTATGTTCTATTAATTATTATGGCCATCTGTGTCATCTATATGTTGTCCCAGGTGACGCACTGTTTCGAGGAGTTCAGATTAAAAGGTGAACCGGAAATGCCGTACAGAAATGTGTTGAATCTATCGAGACCGACTTTGAATAGGTGGGCGTTGAACCAGCTACTGCATCCAGCATCTCTCAGTGTTATGCAGCTCAATGTTGGTCGTTGTTGGATTGCCTCGTCACACAAATTCTTCTGCTGGGGGAATGATGCTGAAGTGGCAGTCTTCTACTTTACATAGATGGCACTACAACCGTATATCGGTTTTGGCCGAAGCCAAAGCCTTGTGTCATCTAGCTCGGTTCGCTGGCGTCAATTGGTGACACCGAGTGCTGCCTCAGTGCTTTGATGACTCACTTGGTCTCTCCAACGTAGATTATGTATTCCTTTTCTCGTCGTCCACAGGTAGGTTTCCCCGCACTTTCGTTCATCCTCGAGACATGGCCAAGTCAGCGCAGCCGCTGTATTTTAATACGCTTCACAATGTACACATCTCGGTATAGCTCATACAGCTCGCTGTTCCATTGGATACGAAACTCATTCTCCCCTACGCGAAGAGGACCAAAGACTTTTCGGAGAATTTTTTATCTCGAACGCTCCCTGTGCTTTGTCATCCGTGGTCGTCATCGTCCAAGCTTCTGCGCGGTATAAAAGGACGGAGATGCTTTTGTACAGTGCTGTTTGCGTTTTTCAAGAGAGACTCTACTTCCCAATTGTCTACTGAGCCCACAGTTACACCTGTTGGCAAGAGTTTTGGTTGTTAACACTGGTTCCAAAATAAAAAAAAGGGCTTCACCACTTAAAATTCGCATTTGCCAACAGTGACGTGTTGTCCAAGACGTGAGGACTCTTTGTGTGTTAACAGCAGGCACTTTGTTTTACTCTCGTTCACGGCAAGATCCCGTTTTTCTGCTTCCTTCTCCAGACTGGAGTACGCTGAACATACGGCGCGGTTGTTCAGGTCGACAATATCGTCGCCAATAGTATGACTTTTTTGTAGTAGATAGGGCCAAAGCGATTCAACAGCACGAATAATTTTTTTCAGTAGGAGATTAAAGAAATCACACGAAAGAGATTCGCCATGTCTGAAAACTCGCTTGTTATCGAACGGCTCGGAGAGGCCGTTTTCGATCCTGACGAGGCTTACTGCAGCGCTCAACGTCATTTTACACAGCGACCCGGATTTATATCCGGCCAAGAACTGTCACTCCAGCAGCATTCACCGTATATAAGTATGGGGAATGCTTATGCTGCTACAACAACAACAACAAATACAGATATAAATCCAAAGCATTCCGGTGAAGTAAAGCCAAGCCAACTGTCGTGTTTGGCGTATCTATTTCCACAGTTTTGTATTTTGCAGAATTGCATTTTCTATCGTTTAATAGAAGATTCAGTATTTCATTACTTTTAATCAGCACTTGAGCATAGTCTAAGAACTAAATTTTTGAAATTCTGAACTCGTTAAATTAAACAAAAATTATTTATCACTTATTTATGTAAATTTTTTTATTTTTTTCAGCGCTCTTCGGCTACAAACTATACAAGTCGCTAATGGAGAAGGAACTGAAAAAGCAAGAGAAATTAAAAACCAAACAAGCCAAAAAGTTAAAAAAGACAAATTAAAGTAGACAATTTTAATTCATATATTTACACTAAAGTTACGAATATAACATTCTAAACTGGAATATGCCAATTTTTCTTCACGACGATGCTAATTGCGTTGTATCTTGATGATATGTAGATGAAATCAAATTTATGTATGGCAATTGAGCGCAATTAATATTTAATACCGTAAGTTGTAGCGTGTTTTAAAAACTTATAATGCAATATCTATACAAAAGCTCTATACACCAAATCAAAGGCATATGTACGTAAATTTACGGATACATACAAATATATATATACAAATGAAGTTGGATGTAGTTCAATAAATATATAATATATACAAATAATCAAAAAGCGCACGTGATGTATGGTGTTCGCACCGGGTAGAAACGAGAAGAAATATAGACCGTAGACCGAATCGAGCAGCCCTTCGTTGTTTCTTTTTACTGCCAAACATTGTAGTTTACATATGCAATGCCATTGATTGACTTTTAACAAGTCTTAAAACACCAAACAATAAATACTCGTCAGAATGTATTGCGTAAGTAATATCCATATATCGCCCCTTAGTATTAAAAGAGCCTATAAATTTTTTGATGTTTTGAGAAAATGAATTTCAAACTTTTTGTCGAAAGTAGCTCTCACTCAAATCTCGTTATGTCTGTAAATATTTATTATTTTTTGACTGACGTTTCGACCCACTTTGTGGAACTAGAATTTGACAAAATTTTGACCACATATAGAATCGACGATGGAGAATCCAAAAATGCAAAAAAAAAAATAATAGCCTATGAGCACATAGGTTATTGTTATACTAAGGGGACGATATATATGTGTGTGTAAATTATTTTTGGGGCAAAAAGCAAGTGGATTAGCAAACATTCAGCTGGTGGGATATTCGACGTTTTCAAGTAGAATAAGTTCGCCATTACTGTTGTTAACCATTTCCATAGTCTCATCGTCCACTACCACCAGCATATACGTCTCGTTATTGCCACTCGGTAAAACTTCAGCAGCCATGAAGGATTTCTCACTCGGCAGCTCCACTGCAGCAATGCTCGATTCCTCGGTTTCAAAAACTATGTCAACAGCGCCTGTATTGGATAGTGTAATATCGCTGTTTGCATTTACATTCTCACACTTTATTTCTTCGGCTGTTGACTTGGACTTGTTTTTCACTGTTTCGGTTTCGGTTTCTGTTTTGCTTTTTGTTTTTGATTTTGATTTTCGTATTGAGGCGGTACTTTTCTTTTGCTGACTGGTAACACTATTTGCTTTAGTTTGTTGCGAATGCAAGGAATGTTTTCTTTTAATGTGATTATTTAGTAGATGTTGTGTGACGTATGCAGCATCACAGCCATCAACAATGGTGTCTGAACATCTGAAGCTGTTTGAGGAAGAGATAATGATAAAGTTTTCTTTGAAATTTTCAAATCATTTCTAATCGCGAAATACTTACGGCTTATCAGCCTTATGCCGTCTGATATGCATATTAAGCGCGCTTTTACGTCCAAATTTTTTCGGGCAATGCGGACAATTGAATTCGGAAATTTCCAAATGCCGAGCAATATGGATATCTAATGATTTTGCATAGTTTGTTGTAAATTTACATTCGCCACATTTGTAAACTGCGGCCGGGTGAACCTGAAAAATACACATAAATTCGCATATTCAAAACACATTTCCAATATTAATTTATTTTGCTCTTATTAACATACATTCTCTTCATGCAATTCTTTTTGCGAGCGATGATAGAAACCTTTATTGCAATGCGTGCAAAAGTATCTGCATTCACTAACATGAATTGCTCGCATATGAACCTCTAAATATCGTCTGCATTTGATTACTTTTCCACAAAGTGTACAAGGGACAGGCACGTGTACATAGTCGATATGCTCTTGCAAGGCCTGCTCATCTCTATATGCGGCTGAACAATGCGGACAGAAGACATTCTCTGCAAGAAGAGTAAGGAATTATTAGCAATGAAATAAATTAAGCGATTCTAGGCGCATGTACATACTGTTATTGTGCCTTCTAGCCACATGCACGGCCAAGGACATTTTGGTCGGACATACTTTTTCACAAAATTGGCAGGTTAATGCAGTTAATTGGCACTGTGCGATGTGCTCTTGAAGTTCATTCGAATTCGCAAACTTTTGATCACATATCCGACAGGTATTTTTTTTGTGAGCGTGACGTTTGTGCCTCTGCAATGGAGTCCATTGCTTGTAACACTCGTCACAATCCTTAAAATTTAAATATTTAAAATAAATAAGGAATTTTTAGGAGTTTTAAAACCCATTGAATAATAGACACTTACGCCCACATCACACATCAAGAGTCGTTTTAGTGGCAGACTTTCTAACCAACTTTTGTAATTTTTGTGCGTAGCCATATGTATACGCTTTGCTTTATGATCTTCGAGTTCTTCATTGCATAGGGGGCAGAAAAACATTTCATTTTCATGGACGCCCGTAGCACGATGCTTTCGAAGTGAATCTTTGTCTTTAAAATCTTGTGCGCAGAAATGACAGCTGTAAGCTACAATGAGTATTTCCTCTTCAATTTCACCATAAAAACAGTCAGTGCTGAGGTCTGAAGTGTGTTTCTGCAATTGCGTGAAAAATATAAATGGAGATATTTATATCTAAACAAAATTGTACACACCTCTAAACTGTCGCAGTCACTTCCAATCAAGCCACAACTTGTACAGGTAAACACTCGCACTTCGGCATCAGAATCATGCCATTTCAAGTGATTTTGAAGGATGGCTAAACTGGGAAATATTTTCGGACATAAGTCACATTTATATTCAATATTGGTGTGCACACCTTCCTAAAAGTTAAAAATGGTACTAATTAAAATCGAAGAACAAAAAAAAATGATATTTTTAATCATACCTTGTGTGCTTGTAGTAATTTTTTGTTACGGTAAGTTCTTAGACATTCATCGCACTCATACTTAGGCTTTATTTTATGCGAATTTTGATGCTTGACGAACGGCTCCATTTCTGCGAATATGCGATCACAGCTAGCAGTGATGTGGGGTAAAAAGTTAATACATTTCTTAAATACTTCATTACTGCTATTACTTACATGGTGCACGCCAGTGTTCCCGGTGGTTCGTGCTCATAATTTACATGCACGAAGAACTCGTCTACATTGGTAAAATCTTTGTTGCAAATCAAACAGATTTTAGAACGCCGTTTTGCCAAATGAAATTGCAAGTGAAAAACAAATCTTGATTCAAAGTAAAAATATTTTTAGTTTATATGGAACAATATTGTCAAATCCGTATTTACCTTTTGTGTGAGACGAATTCTTGTTTGCAATATTGGCAATAAGGCTGCGTGCAAGCTCTGCGCGTTAGTTTGCGATAACAGGAATGCTTATTCAGTTGATGAAAGTTTGAGAACCGTAGATCGCAATAGGGGCAGCTACCGTATATTTTTATGCTAAACGATCAAGAAATAAAGGAATACAAGTTCTACAGTATATTTTTGCCAAATATTAAATAGATATACATTCTGTCAAAAAAGTACCGGGGATTGTTCAATAAAACGCAAAATGATTGTTTAATCATCAAAATTTATTTTGTCGCCTTCAAAATAGGCTCCATTCGAAGCAATACACATATGCCAACGATTAGTCCAGTCTCAAACCACCTTTTAAACGCATTTGAAGAGATCTTCTTCAGCTCCTTCAGCGAATTCTCTTTAATGGCCTCTATCGACTCAAAGCGGCGTCCGCGGAGTGGCAATTCAAGTCTTGGGGAAAGGAAAAATCACAGGGGGCTAGGTCCGGTGAAAACGGAGGTTGTTCGATGATATTTGTTGAGTTTTTGGGCAAAAAAGTGTTCACAATATGAGCCTTGTGAGGCGGTGCGTTATCATGGTGCCGTTTCCTACGCGCATAACTTCCAAATAATATTCTTTATTTACCCTAGAACCATTTGCAACGAATTTGAGTGCAAAACACCATTATAATCAAAGGAAACGAGTAGTATGGCTTTCACTTTTGACCGACGTGGACGTAGTTTTTTGGGTTTCGGCTCAGGTGGATACCACCATTCAGCCGCCTGTTGACTTGTTTGCATGTAAAACTCATATATCCACATCTCATCACCTGTTATGATGCGCTGGATAAACGTTGGGTTCGAATTTATGTCTTCAGCCACCCTCTTTTGATGAATTTTTTGAAAGAAATTCAACTCTCTTGGAACGAGTCTGGCAACCACGCGTCTCATGCCTAATTGACGGTGTAAAATGTTGCGAATTGATTCGTGAGACACACTAAGATCACGAGCTACCTCCCTCAAACTTAAGTGATGGTTTTCCAGTACCATTTCCTTGACTTTGTCGACATTTTCATCCGTTGGTGGGCGACCAGATCGGGGCAAATCTTCTACGACTTCTCAGCCCTCTGCAAAAGCCTTATACCACTCGTAGACCCGTGTTTTTGATAAAACACATTCGCCATAGGCTTTCTGCAACATTTTCAACGATTCGGCACACGAAATTGCGTTAAAAACTCAAAATTTTAGACAAATACTTTTTACATTTTTATCCATAGTGAAAATCATAGAGCACACCTGTGGTTGACTGATATAATTAAATGCCAAAAACAAGGTAATTGACAGATCACGCTCAAACTCTGTGACACTAGAGAGAACCAACATTCCAGCAAAAAAAAAAAAATTTAGACGCATGAAACTCGCACTTCTTAAATGAGCAATTCCCGATATTTTTTAGACAAGTTGCACATTGGAATTCTTTCGGCACAACCAACATTCACACCTGCCCTGGTATTCATGCCTACCTTTGCAAATCGCTGTGTCGCAATACCAAGTGTCTGGCAAGTGAGTACTCACTTCGAAACACCACATCACAATCCTGCAAGGTGCATGCATATTCGTTGAACTCATTCTCATGGAACATTATGCAATGTTGCAGCAAGTCTTGATACTCTTCAAACTGCTCGCAGCATATCTACGAAATTTAAAATCACATTGAATGTGTCGTCTTACTGCTATTCCTCCATTCTATATTGCGATTATTTACCAAACATTCACTATTCCATTTGAATTCCAATGTGTTAAAGTTACTTGCGACGGCTTCATCTAAATATTCCCTAAGGCTATCTGCATTGTCGTCTTCAGTGTTGAATTCATACAACAAATCTGGATCATCTGCATACGAAAGGCATTAATATACTATGTACATATGTACACAAGCACGTGCATACGTTCGATTTAACTCACCTTTTAGATTGGGGAAAGCAAAATTTGGTAGCGCTTCATCATCGCTTCCGATACTTTCAGGAGCGTCCGAAAACTGTTCATCTTCGCTGGTATTTTCTGGCATTTCTTCAGTCATTAGAAAACTATGATTTATTTACAAAAATATTTGACGTGCACTTGCGCGTAAAAATTTTACTACTGAAGAACCAGCTGATTGTGTGATGTGCATGGCGACATCTACTTGTGAAATTATGGCGAGATGGAGAACAGGGAGTCGCTAAATTCAGTAAAAGAATTATAAGAAGCAAACAAAAAATTGCTGAAAATTAAAAAAATAGAATAAGCGTTTATGCTCTTTATTTCATATATCGCTGATTGAGAAAAACTATTTTTCCGTGTTGTTTGTAATTCTGTTTTGGGAAAGATGCAATTTTACAATTTTTATGTTTGATATTCTATTAATTTCATTGCACTTTATTCATTGGCTTGTCAACAAGAAGCAAGTATGTACGAGGTCTGTTCAAAAAATAAGGTGAATTTTCAAATCTCGTGGGCTACGTTCATTTGACTTTCGATTATTATTTTTTTTTATGTTGGTACACTCGTCTGGAAGATATATTCACTTTTTTAGCAATATAGCATGTTTAGTTTGTTTGTAAACGGCATAAATAAGACAAGTGTTTTGCGTGTTCGGTGATTTTCTGCTATCGACTCTTGGCTCTGCTTGACTCGGTTGGTTTCAATGTCATAACCTTTTAAGCAAATATGGATAATCGACGATGCTCCTGCGACGTTGTTTTTGGTCAAAATTCAGCAATTTTGTAATGAACTTCGCTGCCACACGCTTCATGTCCAAAATTCCCGAAAAGATTGCATGGCATGAGCCAACCGATATGCCGATATCCTCAGCAACTTCTCTTATTGTGATTCGACGATTCTCCACAACAATTAAAATTGAACACATTTTCCTTGTTAGTTGCAGGAATGTCGCATTTTGGAAGCGTTGAAATGCTCCGTTATATGGAAGGTGGGCTAGGTTGTTGACCGACTTGGGTCATTTTAAACGGTAACTTACTTCATCTCAGGACTTTCATTAATATATCTGATATTTTACTTAAGTTATTGGTTGCGGATACATACGTACAGTGGTGGCCAAATCTTGTACAACCATTGCTCTATTATACAGGGTCCGGCACTCGAAGCGTAACCAATTAAAAAGGCCATAAATTTAGAGTGGAAAATTACTTATATTCAATTCAAAGTAAAAAATGTGTGAAAATAATGCAAAATTAAGAATCAATTTACTTTTGCCCGATATGACCACCTCTTGCATTGACTATGGCCTTGAGACGGTCCAGAAACGAATCGCAAGCTGCCCGAATGTGACTTGAAGGTATTTTGGCCACCTCGCGAGACTCAGCCCCTCGAGACTGGTGAATCTTTTAGTTCGGACCTTGCTCTCCAAAATGGCCCAAAGAGAAGAATCCATCGGATTCGCATCTGGTGAAATTGAGAGCCGTTGTGTGGCCATTATGAAGTACGGAACGTTATTTTTTAGCCATTCTTGGTTCTCTCGAGCTTTGTGAGACGGTGCCGAGTCGTGTTGAAACGCCCATGGTCTGCCACCGAAATGTTTGTCTGCTCACGGGTTCAGGCTCGATGAAAACGATGACTCAAATTCTCGAGTGAACGGTCCGTGAAATAAACCCTATCGTCTTGGGAGTTTACGAATTGCTCAATTTCTCGTCAGAAAACGCAATGTTCGGGAATTGGCCGTTTTCGGCCAAGCGAAGCAACTCCTTCGCTCTTTCAAGTCTGACTTGTTGCTGCTTTGGTGTGAGATCATGCGAATTTTGGATCTTGTAAGGCTTGAATTTGAGATCATTTTTCAGTATGCGGTTGATGTTACGGTCAGATACTTTCAATTCTTTCACCATTTTATTGGCACTTCGTCGCTTCTTCACTTTTTGAACCATTTCACGTGACGTTGCAGTCTCATTGTAACGAGTAATGGTGCGATAAATAAAAACTTTATTTACTTTGAGGTGCTCGAGCTCACGAACAATCGTTGTGATTTTCCAGCCAAATATAATGCAATCACACTATTACAAAAAAAGCTTGGTAATATTTTCTATCTGATATTTGTTCACGAGAGATCGATTTTTCGATTACAGGAATGTAAGGTTCCCAATCTGCAAGTCTCATATGCATCGTGTTCCTCTCACTTTAGTTCTCCAATTCTTTGACTCGGCTCCACCTGTAATAATGGCCACCGATCTTTTAATTTCGGGGACGCAAATTTTCACTCCATAAACACAATCATTTTAGAAATAAAAGGGGTCTCCGTTTTTCTATCGGAAAATATCTGAGTGCTATGAAACCTTTTTATTCAGGATTCTTCGAATTTTAGAATGTAATCTGATGGTATACAACAAGTTTGAAAATGTTTAAAATTAAAAAAAAAAAATATTTTAATCTATTCAAAGCCACTAAAACAACATTTCTAAGGAAAAGTACATTTACATTTATGAATCCATTCAAGGAGCCTGATAAGAGTACATAATTTAACGACTATATCTCGCGATAAGAATATGAGCTGAAGCCAAACGCAAAAGAATTTTTAGAAGTACATTCCGTCCCGGAAAGGGTGTTAAAATATGACAACTTTTATGACTTTCTATGATAAACGCTCTGTTAGTTTGCCTGACCCAGTAATTCTTTTTGTGGACTTTTTCAAATCTAGGGATCCCCCGTTTGCTAGGGATCCTGTGAATATTCATAAGTCAAACTGTGCTACTTCACAATATGTAGACAATAAGGCGATGTCTGCCACATATTAGATTCAATATCGTTATCTCTTTCGTGATACAATCTTTGAAAAGTGATCGTAATGGGCTTTCCTCTTTTTTTTGGTTTTTTCCTGTCCCCTGGTTTTTAATTTTTTTATTTCACTTTTTATTGACCATTAAACGTTGGGTTCAATTACACCGATTTTTAAATCTGCTAACAAAAATTTAGTTATATTAGAATTTATTCTTCAATATCTAAATTAACTATTTCTCCAAAAATTTTCTAAAAAGTGGTTAAAAACAAATTTTTCTTTTCAATTAAAGAAATAATTGAACCAAATTCACATAGTTTCGTCTGTGTTTGTCGCCACACAGCTACCGAATTGACAGTTTTCTCTGAGTATTGGATTTCAGCGTTTAAGAGTGGATAGCAGATAAATACCAATTATCTGACAAAGCATGAATGCTTTGGATTCTATTCAATGTTTCTAATGTGGCTGCGCTCTTCTCTCACCAAAAGAATTTCGTTTCTAGAAATTGAAAATAATAAATTATAACCCTCTGTGGCCTTGTGTGGTGTGTCAAGGTAGTATTCTGGAACTGCTCCCTCTTCTCTTATTATTATTATTAATAGCATTGCACTCTCTTTTACGCATTCTAAACTTACGTGGTTGTCAGATGTTCTTTTACTATAAAAGGACTTAAATAATCTAAATGAGTGGAGTATCAAAAATAAATTATCGTTTAACATTAATCAAGTTTTCATATGACCCTGCCGAAAGCTCATAATCGTATCGCCACAAATTATTCGAATATTCGAAATTTCAACTTTCTATTGTTTAAGAATTATTGGGTTTAGATGTACTTCTTGACTCATGTTTTACTTTTATTAACCATATTATTATATTAACCATTGTACTACTCCCAAGACTTCCAGTTTAGTTTTTTTTAAGTGTCATGCGAGAGATTTAAGGGGTTCTAATACTAGAAAATCGGCGGCCGCCGTAGCCGAATGGGTTGGTGCGTGATTACCATTCGGAATTCACAGAGAGGTCGTTGGTTCGAATCTCGGTGAAAGCAAAATTAATAAAAACATTTTTCTAATAGCGGTCGCCCCTCGGCAGGCAATGGCAAACCTCTGAGTGTATTTCTGCCATGAAAAAGCTCCTCATAAAAATATCTGCCGTTCGGAGTCGGCTTGAAACTGTAGGTCCCTCCATTTGTGGAACAACATCAAGACGCACACCACAAATAGGAGGAGGAGCTCGGCCAAACACATAACAGAAGTGTACGCGCCAATTATATATATATATATAATACTAGAAAATCGCGGAAGCAAATCAGAATTATTTTGTAGGTGAGGTAGGTATTTTTGTTGTAGCCGTTTATGACATAAAGCCCTCTTAAGAGCAGTAAAGTATTCAGTTGTTGCCGTCGATTTTATCTAACGGTAGTTCGTGACAGTGGTGAGGAGCTCCCTGTGAATGTGGTTAATAGACTTGTCGAGGTAAGCGTGATTATATTTGTTTCACAAATTTCAAAATTTTCAAACATCGTGCTTGACAAAGTCAAAAACAATGCGTGAACGATTGAGTTTGAGAAAAAAGTTTCATATATATTATAGTTTACATACATACATATATACAAATTTACTCTAAAAAAATGAGCAGTTTTTATTGCTCTGATATCCCGCATACACAATTTTAGCATTTTTGCCTTAATATTGCTGAAAAGCGCATTTTTTCATTCGTGAAAATTAATGCCATGTGGTTAGTGGGTGTGGATAGTGCCCGATTTTTCGCAATTTTCAATACATAATATGTATAACATACACTTGTGTTCATACAATTAGGCCACTACATAGAGCATGTGGATTTAACAAAAACACAACATATATAATATAAACCAAGCTTTTTCATAACGATAATAAAATTAAGAACTGTTACCTATGACGAAAATAAGGAGACAAACAAAAACAAAAGTTAAAAATGCATTTGGGTAAAGTTCAGAATAGTATCAAAATACGTAAAGCCACGTGTGCTCACAGAATTAAGCCAGTGCATGTTAAGTAAAGAAGATAATAATTTATTATAAAAGTTATAAAAGTAAAGCACAAAGTAGTTACTTTTAAGTTATTTTGAACTGGTTTTCGGATAATTTAAATAATTTTTCGTCAGTATGGGGAAAAATAAGAGTTTAACTCCTCAGGAAAGAAAAAATATTTATATGGGAATGCTTTCAAAAGCATAAAAACGTTACAAAAGTAGCAGAGCTTCTGACTTTTTCGAGAGGAAGAGTTAAGAATGCACTCAAACATTTCAAAACAAAGAAGAGTTTTGAAAATTTGCCGCGTAAAAAGCCAAGAAAGACCACGTGTTACGATGACAGAAAAACTGTTCACATGAGTAAGGTGGATCCTTTTTTGACTTCTACTGAAATAAGGACTCGAATGGAGGAGTACCATAACGTAAAAGTTTCAGCTCAAACCATCCGGCGGCGTTTACAAGAAAATTCCTTAAATGGGCGAATCGCATGAAGGAAACCTAACGTGTCCAAAAAAAACATTGCAAGAAGACTTAGCTTTGCGAAGCAGCACCAACAGAAAGACGCGAAATTCTGGGATTTAGTGGTATGGAGCGATGAATCCAAATTCAGTGTATTTGGAAACGATGGCAGACCCTATGTAAGGCGACCCCCATTAACTGAGTTAAGTCCAAGGTATACTAAGAAGACTGTGAAACACGGGGGGTCTTCTGTAATGGTATGGGGATTTTTCAACGCATCTGGCGTGGGCCCAATTGTTAAAATAGATGGAAAAATGGCAGGTGTTATGTACAAAGATATCCTTGCGGAACATTTGGATGGCGACTATGCTGATGATCTGCCGTTAGCTTGGATTTTTCAGCAAGATAACGACCACAAGCACTGCTCCAGGGTTGTTAAGGACTGGTTTGTGGCAAAGAAAATAAATTGTATGGAATGGCCGGCTCAAAGCCCCGACTTGAACCCCATTGAAAATTTATGGGGCATTATTAAAAGGTCAGTTTCTGCTAGAAAACCATGTAATAAAGCAACATTGTGGGCAATGATACACGAGGAATGGGGTAAAATTACACCGGACCAATGCAAGACACTAGTCCGAACAATGAGCAGTCGCTGTAGGGAAGTTATTTTGAAAAAGGGTTTCCCAACAAAATACTAATCTAGCTTTGGTTAGTTTTTGACACGTTAATGTCGAATTTCCTTTAACTACAACAACTTTCTCACAGGTGGCTTAATTACATGAGCACTGAAATTTCATCATCATGAAGATATTTTTTTTTATTTTTTTAATGCGTACTTTGTTGCATATTTGTAAGTTAAAACAATTAAATAAAACTAATTTCCTTTCTTAAAATGGTAATTGTTGTTTTTATTTGCTTTGTTTTAATGAATTACCATGCCACGTTGGTTTGGTCATACGAGTGGCCTAATTGTATGAGCACAACTGTACATATGAATCCCGATTGGTCTGTCTAGGCTATTAGCGTATCTAAATTTTCGAGTTATCGTGTGCTCGAATGGTCAAACAAACATTGCTTAGCCGATTTCTCTCTTTTTTCGGAATATTTTGGTATGTCCCGTTATGGTATACAAACAATCGTTATGTTAACAAAGTTTTAATACCCTTGCGTACTAGTGCGCTTTTGTATAAAAATAAAATTATAAATAAGTAAGGCAGGATTAAATAATACAGTTTATCAGAAATTCTCATCCTATTACATGAATATTTCCAAAAAATTTTAACACATTTAAAATCGCAGTCCACTAAAACAATTTATAAAACGAAATAGATTCAAACAGAATAATAGAAAAAAAAAACAAAAACAAAAAATATATAAAATACCAAAGTATTAGGTAATATAAAGAAAAATTAAATAATGAAATTAAATCAAATAAAACGCCGTTACACACACAATCAAATAGAGAAGAAACATTTGTACATGCATATATATCTTCCCACATTTCGATTTACAAAATTACATGACGTTAATCCAATAAAGGCTGTAATCGATTGTGACATCACCCGCAACCAACAACAACATCAACAACTTGCCATAATTATATAGCCTACCACACTTTTTAATTCAATCATAAATATCGCAAACCATTTCCCAACACAATACGTTGATGCCAACGTGAAGGTGTACAAATGAAGCAAAGCAAATTTATTTTCTGTCAATCCAGATACCAACTCGTATTCACCGAACATCAAACAAAAATTATCTTCGGTTAACAAAGTAATTGCACAATCCGTATAAAATCGCCGTTTAATGCCCACAATTGTGACTAAATTGTAGCAGTTTTACCAAAAAAATACCTCAACAAATTCATACTTCAACATGTACGTGCAACAATTGTAGCGACGATGGAGCGGCTGCTACTGTGTGTGTGTGATTGTGGTTTGTGGGACATCAACAAACGACCAAGTATGAATTGACAGTTGACTATTACGCTAGCAGCGACGCCGATACCATCATGCACACATACATATTGCGCACATTCTCTTGAGCGGCGTAGAATTGGGTTTTTGTTGCTGGTATGCATGTAATGATGTTACACTTTTGCCTCCTTGGGGATTGATTTAAGCAAAAGTAATAACAGCTACAACAAATTCACGTAATTGGGGTCAATTTCTTCATGAGTCCTGACAAATCTAGGCTCCGAGCCATAATTAGTTGCTAATTTGGCAAAATACTTACAGCAGTCAGCTAAAGTGGAAAAATAAATTGAAAATTAAATATGATTCCATTTTCTATGCATGCACAGGGTGGTTCATCTAGTGTGTGGAATTGAAAACATCAATTTTTTCGATTTTGGCAGTTAATATGAAATTGGAGATGTTTAGATAAAATTGGTCGTTTATCGCTTGATTAAAGTTGATATTTTCAGCTGCAGCTAATTCTCCCCTCAGTGGCATGGCTATGTTAACAACCAGACTTTACACATTTAGGAGGGCGGAAAACTCACACGGCGCCATGGGGTAGCTGATGCATTCAAAACGAGTGAGTGTTTGATGTGCATTATTGGATCTGTTTTTTGTGTTTGTGCAAACAAGCAGAACGGATTTAATGATCTGTTAATACGGTTAATGTTACTATGAACATATCTTTGTTGCCATAATTGCAGAGAATGACAATGGCGGCTGCAAGTTGCGATTTGACTCTATTAGACTTTTTTGTAGTATCCTAAGAGACAGCTATCCAACGACGATTTAAATGTTGAAACGTGAAATCTAATTGCAAATGCAGATACAACAAGTGCTGAAGCTCGTGAAAATGTGCTGATCAATTGAGTTTTCCGAATAGGCTACTGTAGAGCCAACCGTGAAAATCATTTCAATGAAATTGTATTCTATGTTTAATGGTCAGCTTTTCTCCTTCTTCTTCATATTGCAATCGACTGAAACTGAACAAAAATTGCATTTAATGTAAGCACACAAAAAGAAAATAGCCACAAATATAGAGTTGCAGTGCTTTTAAAAATTTTAACTTAGTACTGGAGCGTAATAAGTTTAACGATTGAAATAAAAATATTAAAGGTCGATAGGGTGTATTTTTTTTTTAATAAAACATTTACTCATAAAATGTTTAGTTAAAAATCTGTAATTCCAAAAATATTACTCACTTTTTATCTCTTTTATTTTATTATGTCTTGAGTAACTTTTTCTTCATTTCTTAAAGTAAGAAACCATTTAAATTATCAAAGAATGCTTTGAAGTATTCAAATCTAATTACTGAATAGAGCCCTATAATGTCAACAACAGGAAACCCCAAGGAAAAGAAGACAATCAGTTTGAAAAAAAATTAATAGAAGTAGTAGAAAAATAGTAAAAGTAAAAAAAAACTACCGGTAGATTTTAATTCGATACGACACAAAGCGCTTAAATTTTTTAGCTCTTTTAAAGAAAAGATAATACGGAATTTAGTGCAAGCAAGAGATGTTTTGAAAACTAAAAAAAAAAAAAAAAATACACCATCTGCATAACATTCAACTTAAAAGTGAAATCGCCTCTGATGATGAAAAATCTGCAAAAGAATATCCGGCAAAACTGGCAAAAATTATTAAAGGCAACTCTTACGTTCCTGACCAAGCATTTAACGCTGATGAGTCCAAGATATTATGGGAAAAATGCCCAAAAAAATTGTTTGTGAAAATCTGAGAGATCAGCTGAAAGATTTAAAGCAGCTAACGATAGGGTCCCTTCACTTCTTTGTAGTAACGCATCAGGTGATCGTTTTTTGAAACCTTTACTGATTAATAGATTTCAAAGGCCGCGTGTGATGAAAAGTAAGAATTTGGAAAAACTACCTAATCACTGATTTCGTGCCATCCAAAAGTAAATCAACTTTTAGTAACCAAGTGGAAAATGTAGCCAACATCTCAATAAGTGAAGCTGCGCCTATGGAAAACGTTGATGAATTTTCCTTTAATGACTCGGATAATAATGTTACACAAGTCCTACAAAAAAAAAAAGAAGAATTCCAGCTTTACAAAGCTCAGAAGGAGAGTAAAGACTGATTTTGATTGAAAACTTTAAATAAAAAAATAGATTCTTAAAAAAATGTTGGTTCCAAGTTATTTTTAATTCGCATATAATAAAACATAGTTGTGTTACTTACGGTTAATTTACAATTTTTTTTTATTTTTTATGGTTTTACAAGAGTAATGATGGTAAAAATTATATATTATTGCGAAATAACCAAAGGTAGCGGCTGCACAACAAAATAACTGCCCGTGAGAACATAATTAATATATGTAGCACAATCTGGCTAAGGCCTGTCCACTGAATTAAAAATGTTCATAGAACTCAAACAGAGAATTTAAAGACAATTTAAGTTAATTCACTGACTAAATAAATACATTTTATTTAAAATCTAATATCAGATTCAATTCAAATATTTTTATAATTTTGTTTCCAAAAAAGGCTTTATTAATACTAGTTTGTCTCTTTTTCCTTTAAGATAGTCCTTTAAAGCTTCAACTTCACATTTTCGAGGAGCAAGTATACCCATTATTAAGATAATTCGGCCCACTTGACAGTTTTGCCAAAAGCTGTGACAGATTCTGACGCCATTCTAACACATTTTTTATTTTTATTTTTATTCATTAAACTCAGTACAAAAGAAATTATGTGCTCACACTACAGAGTACTCATTGAAAGAGATTTGGTGTTCACTCCATCGAGGATTTCAATTAAGTCGCGGTTCATCCAACACCGATTGTACTGTAATTGACTACTCTTCCTTCCGAGCTAACGCCTGAAACTATGCAGCGTGTATCTAGCTGCCGACTTTTCTGACCGCCTGGTTTCTACCGCAAGTGCAGTGATTTCGTAACACCGAAAAAATGAAAATCGTATTGGAATAGAAAATAAGAATCTTTAATTTCTATACTGTTTTTTATATAATTTTTTAGAAGTTAAAGGACCTTTTTTAAGTTATATAATGGAATATGAAAAATAAAATACAATTTTGAATACGTCATATTGCAGGAATTGGGTAAGTGCAATAAGGTAAGAGTATTCTCAGACGATCCCAAACAAGTTTAATGTATGATATACATTACATGATTTTACCCATGACATATTTAAATTTACTTTGGTAAAATTCTTTCAAAGGCAGTTTGAAAAAAAAAATTAATTAAAAATTTCTATTTGATGATTATGACACATTACAAGCACAAGTAAAATGACAGCTAATATCATTAAGTGGAGCTACCTTCATTATTAAGACATTTTTTCACATTTTGAAAATCAGCTCTCAGTTTCAGCTCTTTTTATGAAGTTTATATCCCGTTCGTCATGATTTCCGGCTGTAGATTGTCGATTTCTTGACGAAAATTTTTCACCATGTATGTTTGGACCAGCTCTTTTAATCAACCCACAGAAGGCATTCTCAGTTGCAATTACTGTACGCCATATGATTTTGCCAGTTGAACCATCATGAAATTTTCACCGATACATCTTCTTATCTTTGGTTTCTTTGAAGGGATCGCCAATAAATTGCTGATTGCCCTTCATGGTTCGCGCTGATATTAATGGTTGCCAATAGGGGTGGGATTATTTTCGAATAATATTCGAATAAACATTATTCGAATAAAACGAATAATACTATTCGTTTCAAATAATTCGAATAGTTCATTATTCGAATACCTTACTATTCGAATACCTCACTATTCGAATACCTTACTATTCGAATACCTCACTATTCGAATACCTCACTATTCGAATACTTTACTATTCGAATACCTCACTATTCGAATACCTTACTATTCGAATACCTCACTATATATTCATTTATATCAGGGAGAAAATGCTTTTAAAAATATAAAAATTACATTGGCCCTTCTCATGGTGCTAATCAGTTTTTCTCGAATTTTGAACATTGTGATTTTTTGATTTGACCGCTTCATGTTTCAATTAGCTAATATGATAATATTTCTTTGGTATTGTTCTTGATAAAACATCGACAGGTATACATACTTATATGTATGTGCATAACTAAATGTGCATAAAAACATCAGAGCGTTTCTAAAAAAATATTTGGTTTTCCCTCGTAACAATTCTTGTGTTTAGACGCCTTAATATTAATATTAGGGTGGCCCGCACCGCACTTTTCAATTTCCCATATAAATTCTATGGAGAAATATGATTTCACATTTTCTATGTCCGCATCGGTTTTAACATTGTCGGTAACGGATCGAAATAATGGTTTTCTCTCAAACGATAAATATGGAGCCTTAAAATCTTCTTTTGCTTAATCTACAGATTTAGAAGTTATTCAAGGCCAATAATAGGATAGAATTATATATGTACTTATTTATGTACACATGCAGATTGCTTTGAAATTGGATTGATGCGCAAATGCATGTGTGTATGTATCTATGTATGTATGTAATTTCAAAAAATTACGCAATAGAAGAAATTAAATAAAAATATCACTTACTTTTTGTTACTAATGTGTGTACAACAGATACATGACAACAACAACAGATACATACATGACATATGTATGTATATGTACATGTACCTACCCTGCTGAGTGGTCAATAGTAGGTAGATATTTCTTTGTATATTTAGTTATAAGACACTATTTGTGATAAATAATTATCATAGTAAATGGTTTTTGAAGTATTTATGTATGTACGTATGCTTTTGCTAACGCTCTTCCTTTTAAAGTAAACAATTTTTTTTAATTCGATAATAAAATATATATTTTTTATTTCTCTTAAAAAGAAGTCTGAAATAGATTACGTATTTCAGTGTCACATGCAGTTTATTGCCTGAAATGTCCATATACATACATATATAATTCTCATCGCCAGTTACCTAAGCGTATGCATGGTCGTAGGACTGTCTGCACTCGTTTATCGGGCTTAGGTCAGTCAGTAGCAGGTAGAGTATAAGGGTATATGTATGTATGTGCATATAATAGTACTGCGAAAAGCAAAAAACCTAAAAGATAATAATTTCATGCCTCAAGCAAGAGTAGTCCGCTAATCTAAGTAAATATTTACCAAAATATGAAACAAAAACAAAGCGCCGACACATTAAAAAGTAGGTAGTATTTTCATTTAACACGTTCCCTGTACGCTTAGCCACATATGGTTCAGTAAACGTGCGCCTGATAAGCACTGATACGTTCCTGAGCCATATGTGTGTCAGCATAGAAAAAGTTCCCTGAACCACATGTGTTTCATGAACATGCAGAAGCAAAAATGGACCATATGTGTTTCAGGTAGAAATACCCTGCATCCGTTTTTTTTGTTTAGTTATTATTATTACTAAAGCTATCCTATGACTACAAAAAAACAAATTTTTCAAAAAACCCTGTTGGACTTGACGGTCAATTTTGCATTTTTGTATTGGGACAGGGAACGTGTTAATATAAGCCTTTGCGTGGTTTTTGAATTTGCATACATAGGTACATGCACTTGTACAGAAACCGATTAGTAGTCCGCTTATCTAAGTAAATATTTACCAAAAATATTCGAATAGTGAAGTATTCAAATAGTAAGGTATTCGAATAGTGAGGTATTCGAATAGTAAGGTATTCGAATAGTGAGGTATTCGAATAGTAAGGTATTCGAATAGTGAGGTATTCGAATAGTAAGGTATTCGAATAGTAAGGTATTCGAATAGTGAGGTATTCGAATAGTAAACTATTCGAATAGTGAGGTATTCGAATAGTAAGGTATTCGAATAATGAACTATTCGAATAGCATTATTCGAATAAACGAATAAAAAATTCGAATAAATATTATTCGAATTACGAATACCTCTCGAATAAAAGATTTTATTATTCGAATAATTTTTATTCGAATAGTCCCACCCCTAGTTGCCAATCGTCACTACCCTCGCAGCTTGGATGCCCTCAAGTAACCGATTAACTTAGGTCATCCAGATGATTTTCGATTTCGGCTTGGCCCAGCCTCTGCAAGTTAAGCCATCTGCCATTCAGTTCAGCAAATAAGGAATTTGTTACGAAATTCGCGTTGAGTTAAACCCACCGACGATGTATTCCGCAAAAGCGTTGAAGATTTGATTTCATTGTTTATTTTTGTAATAAATTTGATTCGATTGCTTCTTTTTTTACATTGTTTACTGTAAGAAATTTGATTTTTGTGTTAAGCAATCAGTAATTAACGCCCAACACAGGGTGCACAGCAAATTTAAATTTAGCTGTGTTAACAACCATATCCGTTCACTTGACTTCGCTAAAAGTCGCCTGAAACCATGCTGCTTTTGATTAGTTGTTTGCAGAAATATTTGACCGGCCGACCGGCTGCGTGCTCCTGTTCGCCTGGTAAAATGCAAGTATAGTGATGTCGCGAAATCGACTTCTGCGACTTGTCGATAAAATGAGAAAAGATGACCGACGACGTCCGACCACCGATATGGGATGCGGGCATGTTTGATTTGTTTTTTGTTAAAATACCAAGGAGAAATGAAGTTCAAATTACTGTTGAAAGCCATAGAAACATGAAAAAAATTAAATATTATTAAGTTATTTAATAATATGACAGACATTATATGAGAATGAATAAAAAGGGCAACTATACTGAGAAATTTAATAATGTAAAATACTGAAATTACGTATAATAATTTTTTTTTTTTAATTTGTGCTTTATTTTACTTTATGGCTTATCAAAAAAATATAATATTTCACAAAAATTCATCGTTACACTATTTTACAAAATCAGAAATTTGTCGTCATTTTAATAATATGAAAAAATTTCGTTGGAGAATGAACAAAAAGGACAACTCTACTGATGTTGTATGTAGAAAATAATGACAAAGTAGAAAATTCTCAAAAGAAAATAAATTTACAATATTTTTTCATGTATTATTTTACTCTTATAGCTTATTAGGAAAATACACTATTTCACAAAAATTAGTTTATTACTACCAATGAAATATTAAAAAAAAGTGTAACTGAATAATTTATAGCCCGAAAATTAAACATTTTTTCATAGAACAAATTTTCAAAATGAAAAACAGAGTTTCGCAATCAAACAAAAAAAAAAACCAAATATGATATTCATAAATTTAAGTCGTTTGAAAAATATAAAACTTCATTTTGAAAAAAGCTACGTTGTACTCACTAGTGTTTGGCTTTATGCATACATGGCGGATACGCAACATTTTTTAGCAATTCAAATTTTTAACACAGGTGTGAGTTTCGTTGTTTAGATGGATTATTTTGCCTAGAAATCATACGATTGTCATGGCCAGGGCGAATTAGTACAGCAAAAAAGCCCAATTGCCTTTGTGTATAAGTTAGGAAGTTGATGGTTGCCCAGAGAGGGCCCACTTGGACGAAAGATGTTTGGTTCATCCTTTGTGATACCATTGCAAGAGGGGGAAAAGAGGTGAAATGAAAGGACGATAGGACGAAAGGGAAAAAGGTGGAGAGGGTTGAGAGTTTGTGACTAGTCTGCGGTTGTGTTAGCCTCTTTATGCTGCTGATGAAGTTCATCAGATTTTTGTTAGCAATACCTGCTATATCAGCAGGCGCAGAAAAGAAGTGAGAACCAAGATGCTTAAATCTTAGTCCCGCGAGAGCTGGGAAGCTAAAGAGCAGATGCTGAGATGATTCCACCTCATCCTCCATATAGCTGACGCAAAAAGGACTCGAAGTAATTCCGAGTCTCACGGCATGTGTACCCCTCGGGCAGTGTCCCGTGAGGATGCCCAAGAAATTTAAGTATAATCCAAAAATATCATTCCTCGTCCATTAATTTTGAGTGCTTAAAATGAGACTCAAAACATACATAACAATGCAAAGCAGAATAAAATTAAAATTTGTCCGATTAAAAGAAATTTGTTTAAGACAGTTTTAATTCGATATTAATACATTTTTTTTTTATAATAACAATTAATGATATACACTTGCGCTCACATTCTTTTCGAGATACATTTTTTTCGTAAATTTTTTATTAAAGTAAACAGCTGTTTCATGAACTAGATACTCATAAAAAACCATCTGCCATTCGAAGCCGGCATAAAACTGTCGGAAACATCATAAAATTGTGGAAAAACATCAAAACGCACACAACAAGTAGGTGGAAGTGCTCGGCCAAATACCCAATAAAGGGGGCGCGTATACCCAATAAAGGGGGCGCGTACACCCTTTATTGGGTATAATATATGTGATCATATATAGATAATTCATTGCATAACAAAAACCTTGAGAGTCCTTGAGTTCCCAACTTAGAACGGAGTTCGCAAAAATTCAACAAATTTGAAAAAATTGTTATATTAATTGTTTATTTTTATTTTTTTAATTAGAATCTTAAGAAAACCTCTGAGTATGCAATTTAATAGCCCATTCAATTTTATTATAATGGAATATAAATTTGAAGTTGCTCAGAAATTGCGTTGATTTATTCAAATTTTTCTGCAAACGATGCTCAGAATTTTCTTCCATATAAAGCGTGTGTTCGGAATAATTGTAAGAGGTGAGTAGTAGTAGATGGATACCTGTAATGTTTAAATCCATTTCAAATTGCAAGTATTTAGAAGAGTTGGAAAGTAGCTACTATGATTCAATGGCCAAAGGGTATTGGGAAAGGAAGTTTATGCTTAAAAACACTGAATGGCTTGTATCGCGAATTTTGTGTTTTTTTTTTTTCAAAAATAATTTCTTTATTCATTAATATCTATTTTGTCCCCTTCAAAGTAATCCCCATGAGATATTATGCACTTGTGCCAACGTTTCTTCCAATCTTCGAAGCACTTCAAAAAATTTATTTTTTATCTTGCTCAGCTCCTTCTTCGATGCCGTCTTTATCTCGCCAATCGTAGCGTAGCGTCGTCCTTTCATGGGCCTCTTCAGTTTCGGGAACAAGAAAAAGTCACGGGGGTCCGATCTGGGGAATACGGTGGCTGTGGCATCATTCGTGTGTTGTTTTTCGCCAAAAAGTCGCGCACAAGCAACGATGCGTGAGCAGCGGCGTTATCGTGGTGCAAGAGCCAATTTTTGTTCTTCCACAAATCCTGGCGTTTTTGGTGGATTCCTTCGCGCAAATTGCGCATAACTTGCAGGTAATATTCCTAATTGACCGTTTTACCCTGTGGCAAGAACTCATGATGCGCAACGCGCCTGCAATCGAAGAAAACGGTAAGCAAAACTTTTACATTCGACCGCACTTGGCGCGCTTTTTTCGGTCTTGGTTGGTGCGGCAGCTGCTATTGAGGGGATTGAGCTTCGGTTTCCACGTTATAACCATAAACCCACGATTCGTCATCAGTTATCACCCTCTGGAGCAAATTTGGGTCGTCGCGGACAAAGTCCAACATCTCATTTAGCAATGTTCATGCTTTTGGTCGAAATTGAGCAGTTTTGGTACGAATTTTGCGGCGACCCGTCTCATGCCCAAATCATTGAAAAAAATCGAATGGCACGAGCCAATCGATATGTCTAGGTTCTCAGCAACTTTTCTAACGGTGATTCGACGTTTGGCCAATACCATTTTCTTCACTTCATCAATTGTTTCGTCTGTTGTTGAAGTGCTCGGGCGTCCGGCACGCTTTTCGTTGTTCACATCTTCTCGGCCTTCTGAGAACATTTTGGATCACTGATAAACGTTGCTTTGGTCCAAAGGCGCTTCTCCGTATGACACAGTCAACATTCGGAATGCATCCGCGCACTTAATTTCGTTTTTCACACAAAATTTGATACAGGTTCTTTGCTCCATCTTTTTGAATAGGTAAAAATCGAAGACGAGCCGAAACACGTGCAAGCAAAGCGGCTGTCAACAATTAACTGAACATTCAAAATGGCCGAATTCGTCGGCATGAGTGAGAGACATGAATACCAACATATTGCCGCAAAAAAATCGAAATTCGAATATACGTAACCTGCGAAAATTCAAAATTCGCGATACTTTTTCAACACACCTCGTATATGTGAGGTGTCGATCGCAGTAGTTGACATTCGTTTGAAGCGTAAAGATCCTTTTTTATCTGACGTCAAAAATGTTTACGTTCGTGTTGAAAAAACAGCATTTCCCACACGCTTCATTATTACCTTTTAAAGAAGAGTGCAGCTGAAACGTGTCGTATATTGATCAATATTTACGATAATCATGCTCCATCAAATACCACTTGTAAAGAGTGGATTCGATGCTTTTAAAGTGGTAATTTTGACATGAGTGATAAAGATCGTGAAGGGGCACCGAAAAAATTCGAAGATACTCAACTGCAACAATTATGGGATGAAGACACATGTCGGGAGTTGGATGTTGACAGATCAACCGTCGATAAACGTTTGCACGCGATGCAAATGGTCCAGAAAGTAGGTAACTGGGTGCCATCTCAATTGAAGGAGAGGGATATCAAGAGACTTTTGGTGACTTCTGAGATGCTTCTTGAACGGTAGAAAAGAAAATGTTTTTTGCATCGCATCGTCACTGGTGATGAAAAATTGATCTATAATGACAACCCGGCGGCCGCCGTAGCCGAATGGGTTGGTGCGTGACTACCATTCGGAACTCAGAGAGAACATAGGTTCGAATCTCGGTGAAACACCAAAATTAAGAAAAACATTTTTCTGCCCCTCGGCAGGCAATGGCAAACCTCCGAGTGCATTTCTGCCATGAAAAAGCTCCTCATAAAAATATCTGCCATTCGGAGTCGGCTTGAAACTGTGGGCCCCTCCATTTGTAAAACAACATCAAGACGCATGCCACAAATAGGAGGAGGAGCTGGGCCAAACACACAAAAAGGGTATACGCGCCAATTATATATGTCTATATATATAATGATAACCCTAAGCGTCGAAAATGTTGGAGCCTGCCAGGTAAACCAGGTTCATCGACACCGAAAAAAAATATTCATGCTTCAAAGGTTATGTTGTGGGATCAGAAGCGTGTCGTCTATTATGAACTCCTTAAACCATCTAAAACGATCACTGGTGATCGTTACCGACTGCAGCTAATGCGTTTGAATTGAGCTCTCAAAGAAAAGCGGCCGGAATTGGACGGGATACATGAAAAACTAATTTTTCTGCATGACAACGCCATGTCACACGTTGCTAAGTCGGTCCAGAAATATTTAGAGGGACTATTGAGAAATCTTGCCCCTTGCCGTATTCCCCAGACATTACACCTTCGGATTACCATCTGTTCCGATCAATGCAATCAGCCCTTATTGGGGAGCGGTTCACTTCTCATGAGAGCATCGCAAACTGACTCAATGAATGGAACAAGATAAAAGAACTCGAATTTTTCCTCAGAGGATACCGTATGCTGCCTGAAATATGGAGTAAAGTTGTAGCTTCCAATGGCGCATAATTCACTTAATATCATGTATTATTTAATTGTTTAAATAGTTCGTAACTTTGGCTAAGAAAGGAAGGAATTTTATTCCCATACCCAATAAAAAACTAACGGCCACCAACATATTCCCACGACAGTCGGCTCTACCTAACTGGAACGATCCGGATTTATGTCCGACCAAGGCCTGTCACTTCAGTAGCATTCTCCGCATATGCATGCTGCTACAACAACAACAACAACCACTTGCGGCAGTTTTATTTTGCTTTAGTAGAGCTTGGCACGAACATACTAGTGAGCAATTTCTTCAAACAATGCTCCTTTCAAAATTTGTTTCCTATTGTTTTCAAAATTTTAATAGTTATAGGAAATAATAGATAAATTTGATCAAACAGAGTGATAGTAAATATCTATTCATTTATGAAAACGAAACTCGCATAGAAATACTTCAATAGGTTGGGTAATTCTCGATTTCTCATTGTTTCAAACTTAATTTAATGATTTTTCAACATAGTTCGGCTTATAGACATACCTCTTTTGTAAGTTTATGCAATCTATGGTGAAGAAAACCTTGTTTAAAATACAAAAACCATGTGCAGGTCGGGGCATACTGTGCAAAGTTATTAGCGTACATTGTACAGGATTTTCGGAATTTTCAGCAAATTTTTTCATTAGCTAAACCATAGCTAAATTAATATAATATTATTGCATTTAATAGCATCTGGTCTTCGAGCATCCTCAGCGTACATAAAAAATTACGGATCATTAAGACAAATGTACTATCAGAACTCTTGTATGGAAGCTGTGTGAACAGATGTTTACGCAGGATATTGAAGATCTGGTGGCCCAACACCATGAGTAACGACGATCTACAATATACGAGAGGTGCAAAATCCAGCCGGTATCTCACATGATAAAACTGCTAAAATGGAGGTGGATTGGGCATACGCTTCGCAACGACGCAAATTAAATCTGTCGTAAAGCACTGGACTGGAATCCACAAAGTGCTCACAAGGTTGGTCGTCCAAAAATATCATGGAGAAGAACAGTCCTGATGGAAGTTGAAACGTCAGGAAAAACTTGGAGCGAAATCACGCTTCTTGCAAAAAATAGAATCAGATGGTCCAGTGGAAGAAACAGGAACCGATAATGATTTAATAGCATCGTGCGACAAAAATCAACTTTTTTGTTATCTCAAAATTAATAATTAATAAATACAAAAGTTAATTTAATTTACAAAACCTTTAGTATACATTTTTCCTTAACTATTTTTTTTACCCTCTAAGCCTAGCAAATTACAAAAAAGAAAGAAAATCAAAAGTGTTGGTCTATGAAATTCATGCACTGCTATGTACGCATGTATTTACAGGCGTACTTATGTTTGCTTTTACTACGTACGAATGCACGTAGGTTCATAACTAAATTGCAAGCGACTTGTTCGAATTATGAATTATGACCGTTGATTGGACGCGCAGATTATAAATTTAAAGTGCGCTAACAGCGGCCATTTGAAAGCGCCAACAGCGAGGATAATCTTTATGACAATAAATTCTCAACAGCGGCAACAAGTATACACAACAACAACAATAAAACAATAATATCACAGCCTCAAACCTAAAAGCAGCCACACTGACTTTGGCGCAGAATTTCGTGGCGCAAACAGTACAGAGGGGCAGGCGGTACACATAAGTGGTCAAAAGTTATTTATTTTTTATATATTTATTTTAGAAATCAATAAGCAATAGTTCTTACTCACCACTCATTACAAAAGTATATTAAGCAAAAAAAATTAAGTTAAATTACAATTTTTCTTACTCACTAAATACTACAAAAATGACGTTATTAAAAAGTTAAATTACAATACAGTTTAATTGAGCAGAAAAACATCAAAAAAATCTAATTCGATAGAGTTGGACTTTCATAATTTCATTTTTATTCCAAAAACAATTAAAAAATTTATTTAAAATTTATAAGTTCGGGATATAATAAAGTAGCACATTTTTCCATCTTCTTACTAATGGGACACAAACAAAAAAATTAAATTAGAATTTTCATTTTATCAAATTTCACATAAAGTAGCGATTATTTTCGAGTTACTCTCGCTGTAATTTGATATTATGATACTTCTGCCAGGCATAAAACAAAAATCAAGTAATAACTATCTCTATAATTATTAAAAACGATTCAGGATAGACTTGCTCTTTTTTGATTGGAAATACTTTGGAAACAAGTTCACCCACTTAATATTCACAAACTAATATACAACTTTTGAATCATAATATATGTCCAAAGATATGACGGGTGACAGATGATAGAAAGCGCAGTCAGAAACACTCTGTTGGAGACATTCCATTCTTTACATAGTAAAAAATATATCTGATGAAAAAGCTTGACTCTTAAAATAGAGCTTCAATAAAAAGATGCCAAGTGTGAGAAATTTACCACGTAAGTGTAATAGAATACAAAATATGCAGATTGAATCGAAAAAATTAGCCTCACTTTACCGTGACGCAAATGAGTGTTGAGTTGCGTGAAAGAGCTAAAAATAAAGAGACAAAATATTAAACTTTTGTAAACATAAATTATCAGTTAGGTTAGGTTAATGTAAGCAAGGAAGAAAATGGGGAAGAGAAAGGAAAGAAAAAAAAAATTGGAAACAGAAAATGTTAAGGGGGGAGCTTGGTTTATAAGGTCAAAAAAATCAATTTTTTTTTTGTTTTAAGCGATTCCTAATATATTTCAGAATATTCACACAAAGTTAACGAGCCTAATTCTCAATATTTCCGTAGATACAAAGCCAAACGTAGGCGAGCGTTAGGTAGTTACGCTGTGACCGGACAGCTATAGTACAAACTTTATCTTCTTTTGTCGACTTTTCATTTTTATGATTTCTTTGAATTGGCGTACATGAATGAAAAAAACTAATGAACCTTTTGAAATGAATCATAGCTTGTTCCCTTCAGTATTAAATTATCTTCTATTTGAACTAACAAAATAGATAAAAAAAAATTTTCAAGATTTTTATACCAAGTTGAAGTGAATTTTTTTTTTATAGAAAGGCATTTTTTTCTTTAAAACCTCCAAAAAGTTGAAATTTTGGAATTTCTCTCAGTTTTCTTAGTTCATCTAGAATAAAAAATCATGGTAATTAGAAATCCATTTGAATTTTTTGCTTTAGATAATAATTACGAGCTGTATCTTGTACGCCAGTTGGAAAATCCAACGTTGCAGCGCTCTACTAATTTCTATGTTAAACATTTTTTTCAACTTATTTTAACCAGTACAAAAATTTTTTATACTTTTTAAATGTTCATTAAAAAATAGAAAAAACTTTGCAGTGCTAAATTATTTTTATCCTTAAAAAAATCGCAAAGAGATGCAATTTTTAGACCTCATAAACCAGGCATAAACCAGGCGATATTTGTAATATTCTCTATTCCTCTAATTATGTCAATTATGATCTGTCCAATAGAATTGAAATTTTTACTAATAGGACTATGAATAAGTTCGTGCGGTGTTACAACAGATGGCGTAACTTGATTATTATTCCATCGATCCACATTTCCAAACATTCATTGGAGAGCTACTGTCGTAAGGCACAAACGTCAGTATAAGTTTTTTATTTGAAGCGTAAACAACAATATTTTTACCACACTTGAAAATATCGAATTTCGTGCCAAATAATGTGTTTTTGCGGGGAATTCTTCTTCATTATTTTAATATGAAGAAAAAAGCAGCCGAAAGTCATCGTATCTTGGTGGAAGTATATGGTGAGCATGCTCTAGCTGAGCGAACGTGCCAGAAGTGGTTTGCACGCTTTAAAAGTGGTGATTTTGGCTTGGAAGACGAAGAACGCGAGGGTGCGCCGCCAAAGTTCATGGATACCGAATTGGAGGAATTGCTCGATCAAGATCCGGCTCAAACGCAAGAAGGTTGCAAGAGGTTGCAAAAACTTTGGGAGTTGATCAATCAACCATTTCCAAACGTTTAAAAGCCATGGGAATGATCCGAAAGGTAGGCCATTGGGTGCCGTATGAATTGAAGCCAAGAGACGTTGAACGCCGTTTTATGGCATGCGAACAACTGCTTCAACGGCACAAAAGAAAGGGTTTTTTGCATCGAATTGTGACTGGCGATGAAAAGTGGGTCCATTACGACAATCCAAAACGTCGGGCAACGTATGGATACCCTGGCCATGCTTCAACATCGACGTCGGCGCAGAATATTCATGGCCTGAAGGTTATGCTGTGTATCTGGTGGGACCAGCTGGGTGTTGTGTATTATGAGCTACTGAAACCGAATGAAACGATTACGGGGGATGTCTACCGACGACAATTGATGCGTTTGAGCCGAGCACTGCGAGAAAAACGGCCGCAATACGCCGATAGACACGACAAAGTTATTTTGCAACATGACAATGCTCGGCCACATGTTGCACAAGTGGTCAAAACATACTTAGAAACGCTCAAATGGGATGTCCTACCCCACCCGCCGTATAGTCCAGACCTTGCGCCATCCGATTACTATCTCTTCCGATTGATGCAACATGGCCTGGCTGACCAGCACTTCCGTAATTACGATGAAGTCAAAAAATGGATAGATTCGTGGATTGCGGCAAAACCGACCGAATTTTTCACAAAGGGAATCCGTGAATTGCCAGAAAGATGGGAAAAAGTAGTAGCAAGCGATGGACAATACTTTGAATATTAAATTTGTAACCATTTTACGTCAATAAAGTTTCAAGTTTCGAAAAAAAACCGCACGAACTTATTCATAGTCCTATTACGAAGAAGCAAGTGACGATGCCGTACTGCCTGGCACATTTATTGTAATTGTGTAGATCATTTCATGGCATTTATTTTTTCAATATGATATCTGGCATATGTCCGTAGCGCCTATTAGTTACATTACCCATTTTAATCAGTCAACGTTTATACTACTTTTTCCAATAAGCCTGGGCGTATGGTGTCAATGGTGGCTTGTTTATGTATTGCAATAAATCGAAGATCGAAGACGGTAGTCTTGTTGGAACCAAATGTTGTCAAAGTTTAGCTGAGTAATTTTTGAAAACGAAAATTCAGTCAGTATGACACGATAGGGCTCGCCATTCACCGTAACGGCAGCTTCTTCCCCAGTTCGAAAGGGAAAAGGACCGATGTGCTCTATGAACTTCGCGAACAGATATACATATTTTTATCAAAGTAAATTTTCACAATTTGGAAGCGTTGTTCTGGCGTTGAACAACTCATGATAATTTATCAAACCTTACTGAACAGAAATGTTAATACAGTTTGCCGTTCTCAGCAGTCAAATCATAGTTATTGATATCGATAATTCTCATGCAGCTAAAAAAACACCCGATGCTTGCGTTTTCTATTATACTTGCTTTACCCACTATTAATTCGTACCACTGGGATCTCTGCTTTTATACACTTCGTTGCAAAATTATATATGCATTCCTATTTTTTTATAAAAATTTAGTTCCTAAAACAAAAAAAACATGAACGCCGAGTTTCAAACTTTTTTTCAAAATTTAAAAGCTATCAACATTTTAACCATAGTTTTCGGAATTTTTTTACGCATGCAATTCGTTTCAATTGACTACAAAATAACGTTAATTTTACGCAATTTTTTTGTTGACGGTGTTAGACTCTTTCTGCCAAATAAAAAACTTCGATCATGGGCTTTATGCAGCATAAAAGTTGTGATACTCCAGCAAAAAAGAATTTGTCACATTTGTCGATATTCTGTAGGTATAAAAATGCGAAAATATTCTAAAAGTTCTGGTTAAAAAGTTGAAAGCTTTGACGCAAATTTGAAAAAAGTTTGAAAATTTTGTGCGAAGTTTAAAACTCAGTCGTTTCTATGAGCAGAAATCGTAACAATAATAATAAAATAGTGGTTAGGTCAAGTATAATAAAAAACGCTGCTTTTACAGCTTTAAATAAACAAAAACAAAAAAACTCGTAGACCTAAAATGAGCTTTTTTTTATTTTTTATTTTTTTTCCTTGTTCACGTCTCTCGGGAGCATAGGACCTCGACAAGACTCCGTCTGGCGTTGGTTTCATTAATCTGTTTCGATTTCTGACAGTGTAGGTGATTAGCCTGCCGCTACCAGTCCTAAGTAGTGGGAATGCCCACTGGTCTTTGCTTAGGAACAACGCCTTCTTACTGCTTGGAGCGCCATCTGTGTGTCACATTTTTCTGGCAGAAGGATCGCTCAGATAGTTGAGGACTTCGCTAAATTTCGTGTGTTTACGCTATTACCGCGGTCGTCCGCTTCCTGTTGCTGGCGCCACTGATGCAATGTGTAACTGTGTGTTTTTTTGTTTTTGTTTGCTGCTTGTTTTAGCAGCCACAATGCAAATAATGCGCAGAGTATTGTGCGGGAGTAAGGATGGATAGGATAAGTTTTTGGGGTTGAGGAATGGAATTGGAGGATTTTTTTGTTTTACAAACAGGGAAAGTAGGCAAATTTGGAAAAGTGCGAGGACCGTGCTTTAAGTGGGATTCGAACCCACAACCTCTGGCATGGCGGGTTAGTGCACTTATGCTAGACTCTCGAGGCAGCTAGTAATAATATTTATAATTTTCATTTTATATCCGCCACTTCGCATTTTGAGCTGCACCTTGAAATTCATAAACAGCGCTTCCAAAAACTTTTGAATACAAATTTTAAATGAAATTTCCTTGATTTTAATCGCTTTTGCACATTATGCGGCCCATAGTGCATAGACGCACAGTGGTGGACAAAAGTCAACGAACCGAAGGTATTTTTTCGGCATTACAAGCATCCACTAGTGCATATATATGTACATGTATGTATATGCACGTACGTGTGTATGAACATGCTTACAAAGAAACAGATAAACACGTGTAACTCCCGCTATATGCAACAATGCATACACAACGCAATATAACACAATTATTGCATGCCACAAGCGAAATGCTCGCGATGCGATTGAATTATTTCTAGCTGGTCAATTGGTGAATTGGTGCATGCAGACAATTGGTCAGTCGGTCAAAGCGCCAACAACAGCAGCAAAAGGAAAAACAACAACAAACATTTACCGGCAGAAAGCAATGCTTCGCTTTTATGTCTGAGATTTTGCTTCACCACCAAACTGTCTGCCTGTTGGTTTTTTGCTTGAGTTCATTTTTCAAATAATTTTTTCTTCTAATTTTGATTTTATTTTTTTCATGCCACATTTATTTGATCAGAGTTATATTATTTTGCAACAACATGTTTAATGCAAGAAAGTGGTCACTTACAGTAAAATTATATAACATCGAGCTGGATGTCTGCTTTTGTCTCTTTATTTTAGCCTTTGTTGCTGGTGTTGTTGTGCATACTTTCTATTCGCTCATATTGGCTTTTTCTTGAGCATGTCTAGTTGGGGAGTAGGAACTACTGCATCTGTTGCTAGTTAGTCGTTTGCTACAATCTATGTATGTATGTACGTATGTAAGTATGAATGCATTTGTTTGGTGTTGCAAGCAATGCGATAAATGCCATTGCAAATTGACAATAATGGCATAAAAGAGTTGCAACAATTATGGTCATTACAAGCATTTTAAGTCTGCACTCGTATCCATGTGCACGGCAGGCAATATGTTTGTGTGTGTGTGTGCATATGACTGTATGTTTTGCCCGAATTGGTGAGACCGTAGAAGAAGTTAAAAAATATACTAAATAAAGCTTAAAAAGAGTTAATACAAAATATTATTTACCAAAATGATATTTATAAGGCAGCCTTTTGTCGCGAAGGTACACAAAATAATTCACTCGTAGTTAATAACACTACGCAAAACTCAAAATGGTATCGATTAACAAGCGGGTGATGCAGAGTGATATGGTCCGTTTTGGAACTATGAATCCAAAACCATTCACATGGCTTTTACGGAGCCGGACAATTTTTATTTTGGCGCTGGGCCAAGGAAGGCAGGAGTGAAAGCATGGTTGGTTGGTTGATTGGTTAAAGCGGTGATTCATCCAGAATCCAACTAGCGTTTACGCAACATTTTGTTGCCACAATCGCGCTACCAACTTGTTTTATGCTTATTTACAGTTTGTGCGGTTTAAGAACCTTAGTAGGTTGTTGGGGTCTAAGCCAAACAGTTGTTCAAGACTCTCGAGTGGTTTGCCCAGGGTTGACATTCTCTCCTTCCATGGGGCAGGACATTCATAGAGGAAATGGAAAATTGTTTCCTTTTCCCCGGTTGTTTACAATTGTGACAGTGTGTGTTGTAAAGGATTCCGATTTTGGCTGCTTGTTTCCCGACATCCAGTTATGACTTCCGTGAGTCTTCAAGCGACCCCTTCGTTTGTTTGAGGTTGTAGGTGAGCTATAGCGTTTTTCTAATTTTGCATGTAGTCTGGTCTTTCCATTTACAATCCGCGATTCGGAGGTATTTTGTGAAAATTCTATTCTTCATTGCACCCAGTGGTGTGAATACCGATTCTGCAAGAATGCTTTTCATGGCAGATCCCCTTCTAGCCAGTTCACCTGCTGTTACGCTACCTTCATTGTTCCGATGTCCCGGGACCTAGATTAAGGTAACTTTGTGGTTTACACTCAAGATGGTAAGGCTATTTCTGCTTTACTCCCCCAGCTTAGAGGTTGTTGTAGCCGAATCCAGTGCCTGGATTGCAGCTTGGCTATCCGAAAGAATAGCTATATTGCCATTAAATGAGGAATTTGCGATAAGTATTCCACAAGCTTCCACATTTGCCAGTAGTTCCAACTGGAAGGCCCTACAGGCATTAGAAAAACGTACGAAGCTTTCATTCTAAGCTAATGATAAATCGTCTATGCCTGCTACCATCTGTATAGACTGAAGTGTCGATGTTGTTTAATGAGAATTCCTTACTCCATATCTCCTGATATGGAAAGAGAGTGGCAAAATTCCCGTTTAATGTTACCGTCGGGACGATGTAATCAGTCATACACGAGGTGTGCTCAGTTTGTCGCAATAATAGACTGGCATAACCATACGTTTTTTCCTTCCAGTGACCCGCTTCATTTAACCTTAATGTACTCATACTCGTCAACCTACTGTCATAGATGACTAGATGTGAAACTCTTTTTCTCGTGAGAGCGCTGAAAAATGTGCATTTTTTATAACATTTTCTAATATTGCCACACCGGTAGAAACATGAATTGGGTATTTTTGAACTAAAGGTCTGGAATTTTTAGTTTCCACACCACCATTAAGGTTAGTATTTAGTGTGCGGTTGCCCAATAGCCTTATATCACTCGTAAACACCTACATATACTAAAAATAAGCATAATCCGTATGAAATATGTACATAAATAAGCAAAAAATTTAAAAATTTATATGTAAATTAAATTATTTAAAACTGATATACAAAAGTAATTTAATAATAATAAAGTAATGAACGCGAAAAACATAAGTTATAATTAAAAACATGACTTATTGCGATTTTTTAGTATAACACAGAAATTGGGTAACAAAAAAAAAATTCTCAAACAACGAACAGAATAAGTTAAAGCAGATTACCTTTAATTTTTGTAAAATATCTCAAACAGAAATTAAGTTCCCTTACCTACGCTTTTCAACCATAGAATATTTACGTATATACAAATTTACATAAACCAACACACAATTTTCAATAAAACTACATTATGTACATAAGACTAATTAAAAGTAGAAGTCGAAAAGGATATAACGAGCTTTGGATTCTACAAACTCACTTAAATTCAAATTATTACATTTCAATTGAATTAATTTTAAGACAAATAATTATAAACATTTCAACACGTCATTTCTCCATTAAGCAAAAACGAACTGTTTTCGTCTATTATTTTTGGCGCGTTTCTTCTGGCAGTCTGCCATTTCGCCTATCAGCTGTTCAAAATCCCATAATGTGTGGGTGCTGCCAAGTTTTGAAACGTCCTCATGGGCGCGCTCTCTCTCAAAATGAATAAGTTTCACATCTAGTTATCTATGCTATTGTTATGTACAAGGTGAAGTTCAAAATAAACAGGACGGGCGTCATAAAAATGTTTTTGATGATGCCATCCTTTTAATGAGTTATGAGCCATTTGTTCTTACGATTCCAAGGGAATTATCCACAAGGAGTTCGTGCCAACGGGCCAAACCGTCAGTTCAATTTTCTATCTTCGCGTTTTGAAGCATTTGTTGCATCTCATTCGTCGAATTCGCCCTGAACACCGAGAAGGAGGAAGTTGGTGCTTATTGCATGATAATGCATCATCTCATCGATCCACTCTTGTGACTGATTTTTTGACTAGAAATCGCTTTTTAACCATGAATTACTCACCGTATTCGCCTGGTATGGCTCCCTGTGACTTCTATCTATTTGGAAAATTGCATTTGGCTATGTAAAGAAAACATTTTGCGTCCGTAGGGACCATCCAAAAGGCTTGTCCCGACAACCTGAAACACTCTTTCGAAAAGCTTTTAGATCAAAACAGTGTATCCAGGCCTACTAGAGACTATATTTAATAAATAAACTCAAAGTTATAAGAATAAAGCTCCTGTAGTTACTATTTTAGCTCAGTTTTGTTTATTTTTGACTTCACCTTGTAGATCTTTGAATGTCGGGCACTAAGACCCGCCTATGACTTCTTATACCCTTCTTACAGCCTTCGTTTGATGGCTGATAAGCAAATATGATACAAATACCTCGTGATATCTACATACAAACAGCATTACGCATTCATATTTTTTTATGCTTTTCATTTAAAGGAACATAAAAACTAATCTGCGAATCAGTCTCCAACTACATTTTATACGTTCAATTTACATCACCAACGCCGCTAACCTTCATAAACGAGTACTTATTTTTCGATACTTTTATTCTTTCTGAACTGCTTTGCTAATTTGTATGCAATTTTTTTCGAATTGTCTCTAAAAATTGGAATGCGACCAACCTATTGCAACACCCTGCTTTTAATTAGATCTACGTATGTAATTAAGCTGAGTAAATCAATTGATATGGATATTTAATAGCCTGGGTAAGTGCTCATAAACTACACACAGCTCCATAAGTAGTGGAATAGCCGCGTCGAATAACTGAACTTGTGGGAATGTCCTTAATCAGTATTAGTGAGCACCCACTTTGGAAATGACGCCCAAATGAAAATGCAATCTCACCAACTACATACATGCATACATACGTACGTATATATGTGCATATGTACTGAAAAAATACTCCACATTTAGAGAACACATTGTAAATATAATTTTCTAGCTGACAAATTATTTCAACAAATGGCGGCATAAACTTTTTCACAACTACCGTTTATGGTTTTTGGCTTTGTAAATTACGAAATCGCTATTTGATCCGCTTTTTGAGCGTGGCGACTATGGCTACAACTATGTAGCTACTGGTTAACAAACATAAACATACTGAAATCAGCAAACGGTTGTTTGTTTGTTTTTTGGTGGTCCATCGAAATGAATGGAGTGTAGGCAGTGTTTTTTTAGCTGTTTTTTTCGTTTATTTTAAGGTAGAAGGTATCAGAATGTAGTGCACGCCTTTTATTAAGCCTCTATTCTAAAAAATACCAAACTATTTGCATATAGAAACTTCTTCTTCTTAATTGGCGCGATAACCGCTTACGCGATTTTGGCCGAATTTAACAACGCGCGACAGTCGTGCTAACCGACGCCAGTGCTAACCGGTGCCAGTTGGACACACCAAGTGAAATCAAGTCCTTCTCCACCTGATCTTTCCAAAGGAGGTCTTCTTCTTCCTCTGCTACCACCCGCTGGTACCACATCGAATACTTTCAGAGCCGGAGTGTTTGTAACCATTCAGACGACATTTCCCCCAACAACGTAGCCGCTGGATCTTTATGCGCTGTGCTATGTCCATGTCGTCGTGAAGCTCATACATCCCGTTTCATCGCCATATAGAAATATGTTACACAAATTTTTATGTTTTCCAAGTTATTAATGCACCAGCTTAATGATGGATATACCTACATCTCTAAGCAGGTGTTTGCTTGTTTCTGGTCCGCGGGTGGTATTTTATTTCCTACCTATCCCTTCCCCTAAAAGGGTTATACGACGAATTGGTGACGAATCATGGGTATATGGTTATGATATCGAAACCACAGCCCTATCGTCCCAATGGAAGAGCTCAGGAGAGTCAAGAGTCGATAGCAGAAAACAGCCGAACACGCAAAACACTTGTCTTATTTATACCTCTTACAAACAATCTAGAAGTGCTATATAGCTAATACCTTCGAGACGAGTGTACTAACATAAAAAATAATAATAATCGAAAGTCGAACGTACATAGCCCGCAAAATTTGAAAATCTACCTTATTTTTTGAATAAATTCTTAAATTTAACTTAATTTCCAATGCCAATTCACCGGAATAATGTACAAAAGGATGAACACTTTGACTTGTCGTACGCACTGTATCGAAGTTTTTTGAGAATAATTCACTAGCTCTGTGAACTATCTGGTATTTCATAGTTACGATCTGGTATTTACCCGCCTGATATCGCTTGCTCTACTCATGAATCTGCGTATGGGATAAACAATCATAAACATACACTTTTTATAGCATTTTAGATGTTTCGGTAAAATATTTACCAAGTTAAATACAATCATGGCGGAAGTGCATCGGTTCGAATTTCCGTGCATGAAACAACAAATTGACAGAAAACGTTTTTTCTAATAGCAGTCGTCTCTCGACAGGCAATGGTAAGCCTCTGAGTGTATTTCTGTCATGAAAAAGCTCCTCATAAGAATCAGTTGGCGTTCTGAGTCGGCTTCAAAGTGTGGGTCACTCCATTTGTGAAGGAGCAGCTCGGCCAAACCCCCAAAAAAGAGCGTGTAAGAGCCAATTATACATACTTACAAAACAATCAATAGTCAATTATGGCTCTTTGTTTTTCATTTTCGGACCTCAATACAAAATGTACTAACAAAGATCAGGCAATTATTAAGTCGCACTTATTTTATAGTATGGTAATCTTGCACAAGGACTTATTGAAAAGTTTTGACAATTTATTTGTTTCATATTTAATTTTAATATGTACTTCGTTTATGAAAACACAGTTTATTCTCCTATAAAAGTCACATAAATCCAAATTTTTAGCTTTGTGAAAATTAAAAAAAAAATCAATCAATTTCATCAATATTTCACACTTTTTAACCAGTATATTTAAAAAAAGAGTTTGAGTAAGCAGTTTTATAACCTATTGACTCTTTGAATGATAGAGTGGAACAAAACTCGATTGGAATGATTGATTTTAGAGAATTTTTTTTGGCTGGAGGTCTGATGCATTTTCTCCATATAACGAATACTCGATATATTTTTTATTATAAAAAAAACACCCTAAGCCCTATTTATATTGAAATATTCTGGGCTATGAAACTGCATAGCCGAATTTTCTATAACACTCTAATTGAAATCTGTGAAATTTTTATGGAAATTTCTTGATTTTTTTTTTTAATTTGCATTTAAGTTTTAAGCTTAGTGTATATTGAACTCAAAGAATTTTCAGAAAATGGCGCCATAATTTTTTTCTATTTATGAAAAGTTCGGTTTTTTTTTTAATAGACAGTGCAGTAGAATTCGTTTGTGCTGCTGTTACAAAACTGTGGTTGGGTGATACCCTGCAGTCTTATGTACTTGCTCTGAACTAAAAGGAATCACTAGTTCGTTTTGAAGTTCAAATAGTTCGCATTGTATCTGGTTTCAATGTTAGTAAATTGTGACTTTCACTTGACATTGCACCAGAATATACCGTTTACCAGCTTTTGCTACGGTATTCTATTAATTACGTTCGAGTTCATAGCAGACAATTAGGAACCGGAATAAAATGTACCAAACGAATGTTAATACAAATTTGAACTTTAGTTCAGATAATAAAATGAAATAGGAAAGCTTAGTATTTTATTATTTTCAACTAAAATGCAAAATGCAGACAAGAAGTATTCCCCAACTATAATAATATTTTTTTAGAACTGGAACATTTTCTCACTACATATCAGATTACATTCCTTACTTCCTTCGCTTGAGAGAGACATCCTAATAGACATGTTGTGGTGTTAGGGCAATAGAAATATTTAGTTTTTTATATAAGTGGCACAAATTTTTGTGTTTTGGTCTCATTTCCTGAGAAAATTGGTTCGACACTCCGCCTGCCGATATGACTATTTCATCCATGTAGGGGGACTCAAGGCGTGATGATGACATAGGTTATGAAGTACATTTATGGGTTTTTCTTTCCTGTTAACCAATTACTGCAAACTTTTTCAGACTAATGCTTCATCATCAACCACATCAATCCATGCTAAGACTTCCTCTACTTGATCTTTTTAGTGCAAGAAAAGGTCTTCTCTCCCTATGCCACCATCAGCAGATACCATATTGTTGGTATCCAATCGTACGACATGACTTCAGGAATTTTAGCTAGCTAGCCATTGAAGTCTTATTCGCTGAACTATGTCTATATTCCTGTGAAGCTCTTCCATGGTGAATGGAGGCCTCAAAGGCGGCTTTGGCGGATATTGTTATCTTCTAAGCTTCTGAGCCATACATTAGGACGTGTATAATGAGCGGGACTTTTGTTCGGCGTGGGTGAACTTTACTGAACAATTGCCTAATTAGCACTTAGACTACTTGCACTTGTTGGCTAGAGGGGGATCTCCGTTCGATTTCAAGGTTGGTATTAAGCATTTTTAGTGCTATTTCTGAAATAAACGGAGTGTTCTGCGAAACCAAAACTATAATTGTTAATATGTGTAACGTGGGTGCCGAGTCCGCTGACAGTTTATTTGTGATAGGGGATAGTTCATTTTATTCTCGATAACCTTCTTTACGGCGGCCGCCGTAGCCGAATGGGTTGGTGCGTGACTACCTTTCGGAATTCACAGAGACAACGTAGGTTCGAATCTCGGTGAAACACGAAAATTAAGAAAAAGTTTTTTCTAATAGCGGTTGCCCCTCGGCAGGCAATGGCAAACGTTTGAGTGTATTTTATGCATAAAAATACTATTGCGGAATACTATCCAACATTATTTTGAAACTTTTTCTATTTTCTATAAGAAGTATTCATATTTTATGCTATGCTTTGCATACAACATGAATTGGGCATTTCGCAACTCGTCCGGTTCTAGTTATAATGTCACTAGTGCCAATCCACTTTATGTATTAGAATGTTTATTTGCTCGATCGCATTCTCACTGCAGGGTTACTACTGATTCTTATTGTTTGTGCTTGGAGTGTCGACTGTGGCGCCGCTGCTTGTATGGCACTTGCAAAACTCTCTTACAACACTGCGTCCGGCCATTGCTGACACAGGCACCAGTGTGATTGTATGATTGCATCCACTTGTGCATTTGTTTTACACACAGTGCAGTTTAATGAGATGATAATTTGCCTGCAGACACGATGTTGGCCATTCTGATATGTAGCAAGTTGAAAACTGTCCAATATGGATTTATGGTTTCGATTTATTTTTGGCCAGCAACAAGTGCTGTATTGTTGGCGCGCGAATCGGTGAGTCGGTGTACAATTGGTTGTTAATGTAAGCCATGCACACGTACATGCATGAATTTTATTTTTGTGTGCAAGTGTGGCAACTTTCATTTATAAAATTATGGCCAGCACTGGATTTCTCAAAAGCAAGCGGTTTTTCTTATTCGGCTTTATGAAATGCATAGCATTAAATGCTGGAGCAATATTAACAGAATACAAAAACAATAAATAAAAAAATACCACACATGCACTCATTGCATTCAGTTTTAATTTTGCATTTTTATGCAGAAGTCCATAATGCTAAAAATTCAAACAAAAAAAAAAAACAAAAAAATTTAATTAAAAAAAGAACTTGCAACATAGGCTTGTTTATTTGTATTTATGCAGTCACATTTATATGCGAAAGCAAAATAAATAATTTACAATAAAGGCATTCATGCAACCATTAGACTTCATATAGCGGCAACATGCAACAATTTTGAGGAAGTATAGCAGCGGCGAAACATGTCCGAACACTCATAAACACATCGATTTTATGGTTTTCATAATTTTTTCTGCATTTCGAATGCATACACGCACAATAAAATAAAATACCAAAAAAATTAAATGAAAAAAGCCAAAATAAAACAAACAAAAATATAATGAAAGGAAAACAGCACAAAAAAATCTAATCGACAAGCCCACTCAAACGCAAATACAAAAAAAACAAAAAAAATGTCCATATGTGTATGTTTATCTGTGTGTGAAATGCAACATATGCGCATTTGTTTATGTGACGTTAAAACAATTATGAAAATCAATGCAACGCAGCTTGTAACATTTTCCTGTTGCTTGTACATTTGTATTTGCGCCTATGCATGTATTGGTGTATAAGAAATTTACGAGCTTATCGCTGCTCGTCTAGCATAATATAATAGCATAGTCGAATATTTTATTGTATCATTGTTCGCGTTTTCCCGAAAATCATATAAATAATGCATTTTATTCATAAAACAAATACAAAGAAATACGCAAGAAATGTGAGAAATGTGCGAATTAGTTACTTTAGTAAGCAAATATTATGTTGAGTCTGTTGGAATTGAGCTGGAAAATTAATGTTCAAAGATACGCATTGCTGACATAATAAAAATAAATTTTGTTTTTGGGTTTGATTAAAAGTTATGGGAATTTCACGGACGGTGCTGGTTATTATGAAAAATTGCTTTGGCCAAGATAGTAAACACATACATAGGTAAATGCAATCAGTTTTTTTTTAAGTAAAGGGATCATCGGATAGTCTTTTTTGCCAACAAGTGCTATTTTGGACTAAGTAGACGATTGAGAAGTAAGCCTCTCTTCGATGAACATAACCAACGCTTTATAAGTCTATAATCATGCCCGTCCAATAGTATGGCGCAGAAGTTTAGACAATGACAACATCCGATGAAGCGTCCATTGAAGTGTTTGAGAGAACGATTCTGCGGAAGATTTTTGAACCTTTGCACGTTGGTGACGAATCGAGTATCGTAGACGAGTGAACAATGAGCTGTGTGAGCTTTACGACAACATAGGCATGGTGCAGTCATGCCATCCGAGTAGTACAAACGCTGCGAAGTATTCTATGCGGTATCAGCTGGTGCTACCACAGGAAGGGGAAGACCTTTTCTGTGTTGCAAAATCAGGTGGGGAACGATCTGCCTTCACTTGAAGCGTCTAACTGGCGCCTTTTGTTAAACTCGGCCAAAATTGCGTAAGTGGTTATTGTGCCATATCAAAAAAAAGAAGAATCAACAGAGGTCTAAGTGCGAAGCTTTAAGGGATTAGGGGTAGTCAGAGGCCCCAAAAAATAATGATTTTCAACAAATTTTTTTTGCTAGTCAATTGTTTTATTTTACAAAAATAAAAACATAGCATTAATACATCATGTATCCACTTGACTTTAGCAAAATTTCAAAAACAAAAATTAATAATTGTAAAAGTTATCGCTGATTGTGCGAAGCCCGTTTCCTCAGAAGTCTCTTGCGGTGATCATCAGATCTTTGGAGATACATCTAAAATCAATCGGACAAGAGAAATTAGTTTTATTAATAGACTAGCGTACCCTCGCCCGCTTCGCTAGACGATAAATTCAATGATTTGCTGAAAGAGAATAAAATTAATACGAAACAAAGCAAATTCTTTGATACAATTTCATTCGAACTTTATTGTAACACTTTTTGGTAGACAACGTTTTTGGTTTTTTCATTTTTCACGTGAATAATGACGATGGTTTGCCAACTCGTGAGCAAGCTACATACAATTGTCCATGAGAAAAAATTGGGTATTCTAAATTAATACCGCACATTTGTAGAGACTGTCCTTGCGCCTTATTAATTCTCATAGCGAAGGCAAGGCGAATAGGGAACTGCAAACGTTTGAAATCGAATGGTAAATCCGCCGGAATCAGTGGAATTCAGGGTATCAAAATGTCTTCTCCTTTGTACTTCCCTTTCAAAATTGTTGCTTCGATAGACTGTGCAAAAGTGCAGAAATTGTTAGGCAATGTTATCATTCCTGTTGTTTTTGAAAAAAGGTTTATTTTTTTTGGTTAAAAAGTGTTTTTTGAAGTTTTGAAAAACACTTCGCTCTAACAAATTTCTTCTCAGTTAATTGCTGAAAATTAAATATTTTGAAAAAAACTATTTTTTTTTAATTTAACGTTTTTGAGAAAATTTTGTTCTTGAAAAAATTTCATACTTTTGTAAAAGTTTAAATTGATTTGTTAAAAAAGATTTATTTCCGCTTTGAAAAACACCCCCTCGAAAAAATGTATTCTCTATTAATAGTGGAATATGAAATGCTTTGAAAACACCACTTTTTTTTAAATTTTGTTTGGTTTTCAGAAAATTTTGTTTTGAAAAAATTTCATACCCTTGAAAAAGTTTTATTTTATTTTATTTGTTTAAAATTTTTGAAATTTTTTTTTTGTAATTTTAGAAAAACACCTCTTCGAAGAAATTTCTTTTATCTTTTTGAGGAAAATTTGGTTTTGAAAAAATTTCATGCTTTCGAAATTTTTTTATTTTACTTTATTTCTTTAAAATTTTTGAAAACAATTTTTTTTATAATTTTCGAAAAACACCCCTTTGAAAAAATGTTTTCTATGTGTCATAGTGGTATTCCATTAACTTTTAGGATTATAGTCAAATACTTACAAATATCTACGCTTTCACAAATGCAACAATAAACAAATTTCCTAAAAACCAAAAAATTTACTTTTTTTCTAAAAAAATTCTAAACAAACAACGTAATAAATTTAGAATTTTGTGTTCACGAAAAAACAGTATTGTTTTTATTGTATTAACTGAAAACCAAAATGTTGCAAAAAATCAAAACAAAACTAAATTATTTTTTTGTGTTTATTTGGTCCATATGTTCCATAAAAAGTTGATATGGTAAATAATATGCAGGGTCTGATACACGCAAATTTCCATTGACCATTATAGTGAGAAAATTATCGATTACCAATTCCAACAGGATTTCAAAATCAGAGTTGGAATGAGTTGTTGTGTAGTGTACTTCTGAAAAAATGAAAAATAAACAAAATAAATCTAAAAATTCGAATTCTAACTTTATCTTGTGTATGTTGTTATTACCTTTGAATTTTTCCAATGAAGCACCATTCATTTTAAATTTTCCAAGAATTTTTTTTATCATTTCGCGTTTCTTTCCTTTTTCATTCGATTCCAACATTTGTTCATAGCCGAAAACATCGTTTGCAAACGCATTAATTTCCATATAGAATTGGTCAAAGAAAGCATTGCTCAATTGCTCAATAACGCAGATATTCATCGCGACCTTGACATCGATACTATTGATGAAACAATACAAAGCGCTAGCAGAAGACACATAAATAGACTATTAACGCATACAAATCCTATGATGAGAAGACTACCAAATAAAGAAAAATCTACCCAAAGTCGGCTTAACCGTCAAACACCAACAGATCTTGCAAAATCCTTGTAATCAATTGTCAACTAATCGTATATGTCATTGTTTGTTAACCACTTGTTTTTAAATAATATGTATATATTTCTTCTAAATGAGCTTGGGTGCATTGGCCCTTCAATATCACTCTCATTCCATCTTTTTGTATATCAAATTACTTATTTTCTAACGACAGGTGTAATATTTTATGGAAGAAATAAAAAAAAAAAAAAAATTTTCATTCGAATCATTTGAAATTTCTGTATACAATAACGAAAAATTCAAAAAAAGTTGTACACATAAAATGAATGTCGATTCGAAACTTACTTTAATCTAAGAATCGAGCAAGTTTTGTTTTGTACAATATTTTGATTTTTTCTTTTTTTATATGAAGAAAATATTTAAAAGAAATTTTTTTTTGCTAAAAGCCTTCCCCTAGTGGATCCCTATAATATGAAAAAAGAACGAATAAAATTGGCCTCGTATCGGCCCAAAAAAATGCGTACAAACGAACATCATTTCATTTTTATATATATAGATATATATATATTAGGGCGGGTCGATTTAAAAATCTCTCATTGCTCTGTGAAAATCGTATTCTAGGGATCAAAATAAGAAACTTTGCCGAAGGAACCATACCTCTAAAACGAATTCTGATGTCCTCCACAAATCGACCCGGTAATATACATATATATGTATATTTTATTTCGTTACTAATGAAATAATTTTTACCCATTGATTTATTATTTACTATATGCAATTTTTTTCAAGTTTAAATAAAAAACGAGATTCCTAAAATTCTGGAATCGTGAAAAATGAAAAAATTGGCACCCCTAATATCTACATTTTGATTTTGTGAAAATACATATACATATAAACAAATGCAGATATTGTTATTTCTCTTGTTCAATTGCCAAAAGCCAATTGTCCAAAAGTACCGCCAAATGCCAATATGACTGACGAGCAGACTGAAAACCGCCTAAGCAAATTTTACCATAAATTTGTTGAAAAAAGAAGTGTTCGATTTTTTCAAGCCACAAAATAAGGCTCGTATTGACCAAATTGAATGGACACGAAAGTAAATCAGTGCTCTTTTTCATATACCAACACACATATATTTATTCATATGTATATGTACATACATCTACATATATTACATGCATTATTTAGTTAAGGAAAATCCACACAGCTGAAAAAACTATTTAAATGAATAGTTTCGCTATATTAAGGCGGCATATTTTAGAAAGTAGCATTACGTGCGACTAACTACGCCCCCTTCACTGCACACCTACATACAAATAAAAAACCTACGTGGCGTTCAATAAGCCCGCAGGTGGTTGGGTGGCGATTGCTGATGAACGTTTCGGTGGCGGAGGTGTTGCCGTCGGTGCTTAAATGGTTTGGTGTGGTGGCGGCAATCGATCTCCTTGCAACTACAATTACTTTTATTGTTGCACTACGCTTTGTTGTTGCACTTGTTGCACTAAATATTGCCCGATTTGTGTGAGTTATGCGCTGCCATAATGATTGCTCTGCAAATTTCTGTGTGCGCAAGTTTTTGTGTGAATTCGCATTTGCTTGTAAATCGATAGATTTTCGCATTTCGTGAATAATTCGTGTAAATATTTCATGCACCACATTTAGATTATGGCTCTTTGGTGTTGCCACCATTTAAAGTAATCATATTTTTCCCCACTGCAACCATAAATGGCAAGCAGTAGCACAATGAACAAGCAACATGTTGTAGACTCTTGTTGCACAGCACGCCATATGCCACACGCCGCATGCCTTATAATCAATTCTGTGCAGGCTGCTTAATTTGAGTGACTAACTTTGGGAATTGGGTAGCGCGCTACTATTTGAGGTGTGAGGTGTGACTGGTGTATCTTTGCCTGCTCCCTACCACCACCTACTACTTCTATGTTACGTAATTGTGTTTGAGGGTGGGTGAAGCTGGAGGGGGCGCATCGCCGCTGCAATGACCAATAACGGTGTTACCATCATCACACCAACTAAATCGCCGCCATTACTTATGCTCTTGTTGCTGCTGCTGCCACTATTTCAGCTGCTCAATCAGCGGGTTGTTGCATTGCTGTTGAAACATTATTGGTCAAAGTGCTCGAACGTTGTCGTCATACGTAATGAATGCAGCACTGCTTTGCCTGTGGCCGATTGGCGGTAGGCAAGGAGCCGGCCTAAAAACGCATGCGCCACACCATACGCCAATTTTCACAATCACTCGCAATAGCATTCGCACACGCATTTTTTCGTGCGCAATATTCTGTTTTTCTGCAATTATACTAACGAATATATAAACATAAATATGTAAGTATATTTCTTATTTGCAACTGATTTGTTTGGCCGCACGTTGATTGACCATAAAAAGCTTTGAGTAAAAGTTAAATCGCATTTGCGATAGTATCACAAATTTGATAGTCGATATACTGACTTATTTATGCTAGGCGCGTGTGCAACTAATGATTTTAAAATGTTACTTAAATTTTTATTCGCGAATTTATGTACATTTTAATTAATAAACTCCGGAAATTGGTTATTGGGTGTGTTGGGAAAAGTGATTTTCAAATAAGTTAATAAATAGGCTTTCATAAACTTTTACGAAAGTGCATATTTGGGAGTTTGCACATAGTCATAATCGAAGTTGTAATAATTGTAAAGCAATACGATCAGATTATTCCACGCAATGCAACAAATAGAGTAATTACAAATAATTAAAACAGATTTAGATACGAGCGAACATTCAAAGCTCGTTCGTGTATTAATCAGATGTAAAGTTTTTCAATTTCTGTGATCCCGAAATTTTCGGGATTTTACTAATTCTTCTTTTTCTTAACTTCACAGTCACAGTCTTAACTTGACAGTCACAGCCATAGCTTCATCAACAATCTTCCACCAGTTCTTCTTATTTTGCTATATATTTCCAATTACGAGCGTTCATCACTTTCTGCCTCTTTTTCTTCCTCTTATAGGACGTAAATTAACAGGATCATGATCCCGAAATGTCCGGGATTTTGCTACTATAGTCCCGGATTTCAGGGATTCCTCTTGGGATTCATTACCTTGTAAAAACCTAACTCGAAAAAATGCATCGATATTGTTAGAGAAGCCCTCCAGTCCTTATTTATGCTAGGCGCGTGTGCAACTAATGATTTTAAAATGTTACTTAAATTTTTATTCGCGAATTTATGTACATTTTAATTAATAAACTCCGGAAATTGGTTATTGGGTGTGTTGGGAAAAGTGATTTTCAAATAAGTTAATAAATAGGCTTTCATAAACTTTTACGAAAGTGCATATTTGGGAGTTTGCACATAGTCATAATCGAAGTTGTAATAATTGTAAAGCAATACGATCAGATTATTCCACGCAATGCAACAAATAGAGTAATTACAAATAATTAAAACAGATTTAGATACGAGCGAACATTCAAAGCTCGTTCGTGTATTAATCAGATGTAAAGTTTTTCAATTTCTGTGATCCCGAAATTTTCGGGATTTTACTAATTCTTCTTTTTCTTAACTTCACAGTCACAGTCTTAACTTGACAGTCACAGCCATAGCTTCATCAACAATCTTCCACCAGTTCTTCTTATTTTGCTATATATTTCCAATTACGAGCGTTCATCACTTTCTGCCTCTTTTTCTTCCTCTTATAGGACGTAAATTAACAGGATCATGATCCCGAAATGTCCGGGATTTTGCTACTATAGTCCCGGATTTCAGGGATTCCTCTTGGGATTCATTACCTTGTAAAAACCTAACTCGAAAAAATGCATCGATATTGTTAGAGAAGCCCTCCAGTCCTATAATAAATCTATACTGATGCTTTCCATTTAAATTCAACCGGGCTATTCGGGTCATGTTCTTCGATTTCGATGTAACTTAAATATGTTGCTCTCTGGTCAAAATAATGAGACACGTATTTTTTTGTTCGCCCGAAAAAATTTTTTTTCAAGAGTTATCGGCAATTTTGTTTTTCGCCTCAAACTCGATTTTTTTTAATTATATAAGAAAATTTTTTTTTAAATGCCCATAACTTAGTCAAAAATGAACCGATTTTAATAATTTTGGGTTCAAAATGATCGTAATTACATACACAAGCGACTTCATGTAGAAACAATTGCAAAAAAGTAGTTGAAATTTTTTTATTTAGCAAAAAAGAAAAAAAATTGAAATTTTTTCGAAATTCAATATTTCAAAAAGTGTATTTTTTTTTTTTTTATAACTTTTTCCAAATCAAAAGGACATCTCAAACTTTAATTGAGCTGCATGCCTAGTAGCTAAAATGAGTTGTTTTTGAGTAATGAATTTTTGAGTAAACACCCTGTTTCGCAGTTTTTGTTTTTTGCAAAAGAAAAAATTTTCAACTACTTTTTGCAACTATTTCTCCATGAAATCGCTTATGTAAGTAATTACGATTATTTTGAACCCAGAATCATTCAAATCGGCTTATTTTTGACTAAGCTATGAGCAATTAAAAAAAAATTTCTTATATAGATTCTTTCCATTTCAATTCAAAAGGGCTTTTCGGGACATGTTCTTCGATTTCGATGTAACTCAAATATGTTGCTCTCTGGTTAAAATAATGAGACACGTATTTTTTTTTTCGCCCAAAAAAAATTTTTTTCTAGCTTTATCGGCAATTTTGTTTTTCGGCTCAAAATCGATTTTTTTTAATAATATAAGATTTTTTTTTTTTTAAATGCTCATAACTTAGTCAAAAATGAACCGATTTTAATAATTTTGGGTTCAAAATGATCGTCATTACTTACACGAGCGATTTCATATAGAAATAGTTGCAAAAAAGTAGTTGAAAATTTTTTATTTTGCGAAAAACAAAAAGTGCGAAACAGGGTGTTTACTCAAAAATTCATTACTCAAAAACAACTCATTTTAGCTACTAGGCATGCAGCTCAATTAAAGTTTGAGATGTCCTTTTGATTTGGAAAAAGTTATAAAAAAAAAAAAAATACACTTTTTGAAATATTGAATTTCGAAAAAATTTCAATTTTTTTTCTTTTTTGCTAAATAAAAAAATTTCAACTACTTTTTTGCAATTGTTTCTACATGAAGTCGCTTGTGTATGTAATTACGATCATTTTGAACCCAAAATTATTAAAATCGGTTCATTTTTGACTAAGTTATGGGCATTTAAAAAAAAATTTTCTTATATAATTAAAAAAAATCGAGTTTGAGGCGAAAAACAAAATTGCCGATAACTCTTGAAAAAAAATTTTTTCGGGCGAACAAAAAAATACGTGTCTCATTATTTTGACCAGAGAGCAACATATTTAAGTTACATCGAAATCGAAGAACATGACCCGAATAGCCCGGTTGAATTTAAATGGAAAGCATCTACTAATATTATAAAGAGGAAAACTTTGTTTGTTTGTTTGTAACGAATAGGCTCAAAAACTACTGGACCGATTTTAAAAATTCTTTCACCATTCGAAAACTACATTATCCAAGAGTAACATGGATTACATTTTATTTTGGAAAAAAATAGGGTTCCGTAAGATATTTGGATTTTTCGGACACAAACTGAAAAAAATCTTAGATATAAAATAAAGTCAACTTTTTGTGTGTATTCGCTAACCGGCCGTGTCTGCACCGAATTAAACCAAACTTACAGTTTGGATACCTATTGGTGGATAGGGCTCGAGATATAGGTCAAAACGTGGACCCGGGTAACCTTCGGATGTGTATGTACAATATGGGTATCAAATGGAAGCTGTTGGTGAATGCTTTATTACAGAGTATTTTTCATGCCGCTCCGTGACTGGGGTCTCGAAATATAGGTCAAAACGTGGACTCGGGTAACCTTTGGATGTGTATGTACAATATGGGTATCAAATGGAAGCTGTTGGTGAATGCTTTAGTTCAGAGTATTTCCATCCGCTCCGTGACTAGGGTCTCGAGATAGAGACCAAAACGTGGACCCTAGAATGTGTTTGTACAATATGGATATCAAATGAAAGCTGTTGATAAGTGCTTTAATACGGGGTAATTTTCATACCTATTGATGACTAGGGTCTCGAGATATAGGTCAAAACGTGGACCCGGGTAACCTTCGGACGTGTATGTACAATATGGGTATCAAATGGAAGCTGTTGGTGAATGCTTTAGTTCAGAGTATTTTTCATGCCGCTCCGTGACTAGGGTCTCGAGATAGAGGCCAAAACGTGGAGCCTAGAATGTGTTTGTACAATATGGGTATCAAATTGAAGCTGTTGATGAATGCCTTAGTACAGAGTATTTTTCATGCCGCTACGTGACTGGGGTCTCGAGATATAGGTCAAAACGTGGACCCGGGTAACCTTTGGTTGTGTATGTACAATATGGGTATCAAATGAAAGCTGTTGATAAGTGCTTTAATACGGAGTAATTTTCATACCTATTGATGACTAGGGTCTCGAAATATATGCCAAAACGTGGACCCGCCGTGTCTTTGCACCGAATTAAACCAAACTTATGCACATTGTTAAGTAAGTATTGAAAATGGGGTTCGTAAAGTTTGGTTGTAATTCGGAGCAGTGGCAACGGGTACAGCGTTCTTTTGAGCCAGCCATAATGTCGCTTACTTTTTTAACGCTTGGGGCGGAACTGAACTGTCAAATTGACAGTGTTAGTTACAATGTGTCAATATTTCTTTCTGATTTGGATGCCATAAGGAAAAAACGTAAGTGCAACATGTAAAAATTGTTTGTGAATTTTTTTGGAGTGGATTTTGGAACAGTGAATAATTTCTTACGAAATTTGAGAATTTAATGTGAAATCCGAATGAAATTATGTGTTCGTGGAAAAAACAATTTTTTTCGTTTTTTTTTTTGAAAAATATAAATGGATAATGGTTGAAAAAGCTCCAATGCTTAATAAAACATATAAATTGAAACAAAAAATTCATGGATGATCAGGAAAAAAGACGATTGTTTATTCATATGCGTTGATTTGAAATTTAAAAACAATCTTCTTTTTTCCTGATTTTCAATTTATATTTTATATTTACTCGAAAACAAATAGAAAAACAAAAAATATTGTTTATGCCAAAGCGCTTGAATAAAGAATAAAGAAATAAATAATATGAAACCCATATATTTTCTGTTCTAAACCATATCTATTCTATTTTAGTGTGCCCAGCGAAGGGGGCCGGGTTTGCTAGTAATAAATAAATGGGTTTCAAGTACAGTTGTTCATTTTAAATGAAAATTATTCTTATTTAATAATGCCTAGAATGAATATAGCTGATAAAGTAACTTAAGGTACATATGTCGAAACATTTTTTTCTTTTGCAAAATGTGTCTTTTTTCACGAATTTCTTCTTTCAGCTGGTCTAAAAAATTACAATAATATTCAGAATTTATTGTTTTACCAGTATGCAATTGATCCATAAACGAAATTCCTTTTGTAACAAAAAAAAAACAAAGCTGATGCTAACAACTTCTTGAACGATTGATGGACTCGAACTCGTTTCGGAGCTGAAGAACCACGTTGGCATCACTGTTTAGCTTTTTCTTTTGATTTAAAATCATGCTGATAGAACCAAGTCTCATCCATACTGATTAATCGATGCACAAAATCTACTTTATCTTCTCGAAAGCGCTCTAAATGTTGCTGAGAAAATCGCATTCGAATGAGCTTTTGTTCCATTGTTAACGAATGCGGCAGTCATTGTGCACACAGCATTCTGAAACCCAATACTTCAGTCAAATATTGCTTACACTGCTCAATAAGATGCCTAAGGCTTCTACTAAATTTCTTTCAATCACTCGATGATTTTCCAATATGACATCCTGTATTTCTTCTATAACTTTTGGTATTTTTCCTGTTTTTGAATGTCCTTGATCTTGACCTGGATCTTCTTCAAGGCTTGTACGTTCCCCTTTGCTTTTAAACCTTCCAAAAATAAAAATTCAATCATTGCACCTTATCTGATTTTTTCCATTGACATATCAAAAAACAAAAAAAATGTGGGCTAGTACTAACGCCTACTCTTATCGAATCGCAAAACTTATTAATAACCTAGTATATAGGTTCCTTCAACTCCTATCTGGATCACAGGATGTCAACTACTCCTCTTCATCAACGAACTCGATTCCAAGTCGTTCCATGCTAGGCCAAGAATTCTCATTTCTGAATTTGGCTCTTTCTCAGCTTGTGGCCGATCCGCTGCAATTTCCTTTGCTGTATTTTAGTGAAGCTTTTATCAACAAATCGGTATTGATTATTGGTCGCGGCCAGAAGATTTGCAAGATGCGCCGAAGACAGAGTTGATAAATTTCTGTAGTCGTTTCGTGATCGTGATACTCCGTTTTCGGAGTTGAATATGCGTAGATTTGTTCGAAGACCAGTGTTATTGTTTTGCAACATTGGAGTTCGAAGTCAGCTTAAAACTGAGGGACTACCTTTGTGACTCAACATCAAGAACGCACGCTACAAATAGGAGGAGGAGCTCGGTCAAACATCCAAAAATGGTGTAAGCGCCAATTATATATATTCAACATTCACGACTTCCGCGAAATGTATTTTGTGGTTGAAAAAAGTTCATATAATTTTTAATCTCGTACAATTTAAACGGAATAAGCAGAAAATATTTAGAACTTATATTCATTTTCGTTAAAATTAAGTAAATCAATGCAGCGTTTTACAACAGGGACATACATATGGATGTATGGTATTGCCTTTTAGAAAACAAGAACTTTCAAATACATTCATTTTTGCTAAAAAGTTTAACTCAGTGTTGCTTTTTTTTGTTAGAAAAGGGGCTTTTTCTGTCTTTGTTTCATATGGTTTTTAAAAAATTATAAAACCCGAAATTTTCGGGACTTTAAAAAGCCGGGATTCCGGGACTGACATCTCTAATGCATAGCGTTTTCCATTTCATTTCGGATTGACGTGGAAAAATTTTGAAATTTTGAATCGACTTCAAACTCACATGACATCTAACTATTTTATTTATAGTTAGACATTTTCAAGACACATTCATTAAAAGTGGTGGCACTAGACCAACAACAACGTTTGTACGTTTGATTATCTAACCAAAGTATTGGTAAAGAAGAAAATAAAGAATGAATTTCCCTTGTTTCATTCTGGGCTGACAGCCACATGGACTCGCTGCAAGAAAAAAAAAAACAACATCAGCTGATTTACCGATACCACCTTTAAGAGATTCGCCTTGGAAATTTTTTAAACAAATTCGCACAATCACGTTCGTATTTATAGGAGATTAATTTAAAACCACCTACAATATCAAACTATTTTTTTTGTGTAAGTTACATTTAACTCATATCATACATTAGGAAACGATTTTAGCAGCTAAGTGACGCAGGAGTCGAGGTATGATAATTGGTAAAATCGTATTTTTGGTCTAATTTAATTCATATCGAGAAAAAAAGTTATCAAAAATCAATGAGAAGGAACCATTTCAAACTTCACCTTTAATTCAATGCTATAAAGCGATATTATTCTTATTAAAAAAGGTTAAATTTTTAAGAAATTTCTTAACTTTCTTCAATTTGTACAATTAATAAATTATCTCAAGAACGAAGTAGCCGTTTTTGAAAAAAATGTGCGTACTTACATTTTTTCTTTTGCTGAGAAAGTTTCTTAAAAAATGTATAAACATCCGAAGAAGTGGAATCTTTCCCTGTTGTTTTCCCATAGTACTGCTAAGCACATCATTTATCTGAAATGCAAAGTCACATAGTTTCCTCGATCGGCTATACTCGTATGAATGTGCAAGAAGTGCAATTTTAACCTAAAAAAACTCTAACCCAAAAAATCCTAAACTCTAACCTTAAAAAATATTCAGACTTGAACTTCCACTTGGTTTGACTGCTTTCCAGACCGGAGTAAACCGGTTTGTTTATTTGAGGACAGAAGTTAATTCTTGCAGTTATTGATCACCACACGACTCTTACTACTCACTGCAATACGGAAGAAAAAATATATTGAAGTTGTTTCCATCGATATTAGTAGCGTGTACCCGCAATTCCAAACCTTTTCGTGCTGTCGAAAATGACTTTCCAAATAGGCGTCACCTTTTCTTCACCCAATTCAATGAAACGATGTAATATGAATGTATGAGAAGGTAATCTAAATTACATTACTTTTATCACTTCATCAGTACTGTTTTGTGGTGATCACTCGCCTATGCAACTACTCTTAAACCAATTCCAGCCTACTCGAAGTCACATGAACTCAAATAGACAACTCTTTTGCTTCTTCACTGTTCAAAAGTCTATATACATACATTCACTGACTGGTAGTGTAGGAGTGAATGATTTTGTTTAATTTAACTGGAAGTACGCCACACAAATCTCAATGGACAACACATTGCCTTTACTTTGTTTAGTTCTTTTTTTTGCTTTTATTTTTATTTATTTTTTTTTGTATTAATTTACTCCTGCCTATTCGTGTATTTTATCACCTTTCGTTGGCCGCATGCAATGCGAGTTTTGCTCAGGTTTTTATTTTTTGGCACAACACAATGAATTTGCAATTTGTTCCTGTGACGTTGTGTTCCTTTTAATTGATTTACATATTCGTACATGAAATTTGTTCGCTTGTACACTCATTCGTTTGCCCAGTCGTCAGTCGTTAGTTTACGGAGCTGAGCTGAGCTGAGCTGAGCAGAGCTTAGAGCCATTTGTTGGCCATGTTCACAAATTTGTTTTCCACATCGGTATGCTGTAAATTGAATAATGAAAGGCGTTCACAACAGGCAATGCGGATGTGTGTGTACGTAGGTCTATACACACATGAGTCGAATATGTAAGTGCACATACATATGCATCCATGTACATATGTGTTTTTGTTCACGCAAAGCTTTACGGGCTTTGATTTTGATATAATTGATCGGCAGGAAAATGCGTCTGGATTTATAATATGCAAATTTATGTAGTTTTTGCGATGATTTTTTTTTATTTTTTCCCCATTCTGTGCTGGCTCATATTTTATTTACTAAAAGCCTTAATGAATAGTTAACATTCATGTAATTATTAAACATTTTTTCTTCGCAAACACTGATTGATGAGTTTTTGAATTTTGGTTTACAAGCTGATAGGTGGGCAAAAATTTGATTTATTTATATGTGCGTGTGTGTGGTGAAAGGTAAGGAAAGGGAATATAATATTCAAAATAAATAAGAAATACTAAAATTTTACAAATACTTACCTCCAGTTTCTTATCATATACACCCTGTTGCAAAATTATAAACACACCACTATTTTTTGTTATAAAGATATAGTTCATACGGCAGCAAAAACAGTCTAACGCAAAGTTTCAAACTTGCTGCAAAAATTTTCAAAATATCATTTAAATTTTCAACTTTTTAACCAGAATTTTCTGAATTTTTTACGCAACTATTAGATATTCAATTATTATTATTCAGATATTCTTGCACTAAATTTAATGGACTATAAATTGAATTTAGTGCAAGTTTCAAGTGACTAAAGAAAACCTTTGATTTGTGGAACTTTTTTTGTTAACGTTGCAAGGCTTTTTCTTCCATACAAAAAAACAAACTCGAGTATTTTGCATGGAAGAAAAAGTGTGACAGCATCCATCGTTTCCTTACCTTCATCACTCATTAAAGAAAATTAAAAGTCGTCCTCTTCGGCCCAAGTAGAACACTGACGAAAGCCAGCATTTTGAAGCAGTGGACGATGGTTTGTCAAACAACGTTAATATTCCAAGCTTTTTATGTACGATTGATGCAATCAATAAGTGGAACACCCTGTCTTTTGTTTTCTTCTACAAACCAAAAGGCTTCTCTTATGATCGTGTTTGGCTTACCTCTATACGCGTGGTCTTTTACGATCCTGCTACGATAGTGACGCTTTATATTTTGAACCACACCTTGGTCAAGTGGTTGAAATTTGGAGGTCATATTCGGTGTAAAGAACACCAACTCAATGAGATTCAGTATATTTTCAATATAGCACCTTTCACTTTTCAAGTTGAAAGTGTTTATCCAGTTTCAAAATCCATTTTTCAAAAAGGTGCCGCCCGGTCATCCATGCTTTGAAATTTGGGTAATCACTTAACGAGTAACCACTTAATACCACGAAAGCATCGAGGTTTGGTTCATCTTCCAATCAAAAGAATTTAAAGCTTTTCTAAACCATCCATATTTACTGCCAGCATTAATGTAACTCGCTGTTTATTATTTCTGCCACTAAGACATTTTCCGTTCTTGAAAGCTAAAGTTGTTTTTGGTAAAAAATTTAAATAAAAATATTGCATTCATTGAACTGTTTTAGTAAATTCGGCAAAATTGTAGTTTTCCATTTCTTACAGTCCTCGTTGGTAACATCATTGCTATTCCCACGCACCTTTTTATGGCTCACACAATACCTAAAATAAAGCAAACTGTCCACTTTAAACAAATAATTCACCTGTTACACTTTACTTAGTATCCCTCCTCCCATTTATGAAGCCAATCTGTGCTTTCCTTGAAGTGTTGATCGCCAAATCGCCTTACGAGCTCCATTGGTTTGCCCTTTAAAATTGGTCCGGATATTGAAATGTTTTGATTTCTAGTTGCAGTTAACCATTAGTCGATAGTTTTATTCACACTTTTAACGCTGCTTTCTTCATCATACAAAAAATTGGAGGTAGGATAATTTCATATGCCGATAATATTGTAATAGCAATCTCAGGCAAACACCTTCCAACACTGTGTGATCTTCAACAAAGAGCTCTCAGCAGACTATCACTTTGGTGCAAAAGTCGAGGACTAGAAGTAAATACAGAAAAAACGGAACTGATACTGTTCAGCATAAAACATAAAACACCTGCTCTTCAACAAATATTTTTAGGAGGAAAACTCCATAAAGTAACAGAAAGCGCTAAAACTGGGGGCTTACAATCGCAGGTAGAGTACGCAAAACTACGACGGTGTTATACTCCTGCGGAAGCCTCATTGGGGAAAAATGGGGTTTGAAACCCAGAATGATACACTGGTTGTTGTACACAGCAGTAATAAGACCAATTCTTTACTACGCTATTGCAATATGGTGGAGTGCCCTTGAGAAGGGCGTGAACATTAAAAGAGTTGACAAGGTCCAAAGACTTGTATCTGTTCTTATGAGCGGTGCATTGTAAAGCACACTATCGAAAGCTCTATATGCGATATTAAACTTCCTTCCGGTAGACCTGCAGGCAAGGTACATTGCGCGCAGTCCGGCAATAAGGCTAAGCACTTTAAGTAAGTGGTCAAACAGGGACTATGGCCACGGTAAAATCCTGGTTGGCACGTTGGGGTTTGCCGGACAGGTGGACTATACAGTCCCGCCTATACTTGTCATTACAACGTTCATGACCCTCCTACTCTCAAGGGAAGAGTGGGAACAGGACAAGGTAAGTCAGGGCAAGCCCATCCATGTATACGCAGATGGCTCAAAGCTCGAGGGCAGGGTGGGCGGAGGTGTATATTCCAAACATCTGGGGATCTCTTTCAGTTTTCGGCTTCCCGACTACTGTAGTGTCTTTCAGGCTGAACAGATGGCAATAATGAAAGCCGTGACACTGGTACAGTGTGATGCGATACCTGGAGATGATATCTACATTTTCACTGATAGTCAGGCGGCGATAAAATCCTTTACAGAACAGTCGACAACCTCCAAGGTAGCCATGAAATGCCGCACATCTCTTAACGAGATGGCTGAGTCATTTCACTTAATGATAACATGGGTTCCTGGCCATTGTGACATTGAGTGGAACTGCAGAGCCGATGAACTAGCGAGACCCGGGACCAAGTTGAACGATGAGTACATAAGCAATGATGTAGGTATATCCTTGCAAACATGTAAACTACGTATTCTCGAAGAAATTGTAAGAGTAGCGAATGAAAGATGGCGTAATGAAGCCACTTGCAAAATCGCCCGACAGATGTGGCCGACTCTCAATGCTAAACGCACGGAACTTCTACTAAGAAGAGATAAGCACAGTCTTAACACAGTGATTTCAGTTATTACGGGGCACTGCCTAATCGGTGGAATGGGTGTGCAAACACATGACTTCTGCAGAAGTTGTCTAGACGTCTAGACTGTGTCACTGTCCTACTCTATCCAGACGTGGACTCGCCATTTTGAGTAGATAATCCTTTAATGAATTGAACGATCTCGATCTGTTAAAATTATGGATCTTACAAACTTTTTGAAAAGTACACATTGGTTTTAGGAGGGATAAAGGTTAGTTCCCCACGCGGCATCACAATGGGCTATGAGCCTGAGTGTGTCCACAGTGGACAACCGCTTCAACTTAACTTAACGTAACCTTCTTCGTCATGCAATGCCCTGAAGTAGCACTAGACTCGAACTACACTATTATTGATTCTTTATTTGTTTAAAATTGTGTAAACCATGTTTTCTGTGATGCCATATTTTTAAGTTACTTCCTTAAACTTTTTCTACTTTCGATTCTTTTTATTAGCTTATATTTTCCTTCAATAGGCAAATACTTAAAAACAAAAACTTTCCGAAAACAAATTTTTTATGTCATTTTTGTGAATAAATTTTGAAATTTGCTCACAAAAAAAAAGAAATCTTCATACTTCACCAAGCTTAGCGACAATGACAGTTGCAATTTTTAAAATTAAATGAACTTAAATTTTATTTTACTTTTTGATCGCAGATGCTTTGAAGAGGAATACGTGAAAGTGCGAAATCAAAGCCGTTGACCTGCGCGAGGATGATTCACTTCTTTAAAGAAAAGATGAAGTGAGTATAAATAATAAACAATGCCAAGCTTTATTTTTTTTTTTATTATTCAAAAGTTGTTTCGTCTTTTACATAATTTTAATAGATTCGCTTAAGTAAGGCACATCATTCATTACACTATATTTTCGGTACGAATTCAAGCATTTTATAGCCCAACAAAGATGAGAAAGGAGGGTTCAAAAATAATTTGTTGAAGTGTTACGACTCATCAACAAAATATGGAATTAGCTGCACTGTAGAAGTGTATTTCTTTTCAACTCAAACCCTCCAACCATCAAGTAATGAATCAACCACCAACGGACCGACTCGGCGCCAACCGACTTCTTAATTCAACAAACGCCCACAAAATAGGCAAAAGGGTGAGATGGTGAAGGCGTTGTTGTGGCAAAGTGTAAAGCATTAAATTAGCAGTGATTGCTATTTTGTATTATAATTATTATTTCGTATTATAATTATTATTACTACTGTGCATTTTTTTTCTTTCGAGTGTAGCTAATTTTCGTGCGTAAAGTGCGAATCATGAAATCAAATAAATGAAATACGATAATTTTTTTTTTTATTTTTTCACGGTGATGCCTAACAAATTGACGGACATGATTTTGCATTGTGCTAGAAAAATTAGTCAATAAATGAGTGTGTATAGAAATGAGTTCACGTGCGAATGGGGGAAGATAATTGCGGCACAATTCCGCGTTACTGATTTGGGTCAAAACCCTCGCTCGCCACTGAACGGCCGGCGCAATTGTAGAAGATTAATGTAGGTGTAGTCGGTGATTGTTGGTTGCTGTATTTGCTTGTCGAGATGTACATTTATTAAATGAATTGCTATTTTAGCTGCCCGAAATTTTCAAGCAGGCAAAACTGAATTACAAAAAATTGTAAAATCTAACAAATTTGCATACAAATTAAATGGCTACATTCGAATGTGGAAAGCCATGACAAATATGCAAGTTTTGAAATCGACTCACTTAACGGTATAAAATAGAAAACTTCAGGCACGTAATTGCTTATTAATGACCAACACTCGGCGGATCGTTTGCTCAACTAAGCTTTATCATTGCAGTTCGTTTCATAATGCATACAAATACTTGATTGGTCTCTCCAAAACTATCGGGTCGAAATGCGAATATTTAGAGGTTAGTTGATGGGCACTTTTAAGCTGCGTACAAGCATTACAGTTAGTTTCAAGTGAAGTAGAAATTAACTAAGGTTACAAAATTATTGAAGACCGGGAGCGGGCCTAAATTCTGCATTACAATATTCTTTTGGGTAAAATTTCTGGCACAAATGTGAAACATTTTCTAAACAGCCTAAATTGCTTTGATTAAAATTGTGTAAAGATAAAATAATTAAAATTAGTATTTTGGGTGTTAAAATTATGTGTGAAAATTAATTTCGCACCATATTTCTGAATATTTCAAAGTACCATAACAGAAAAAAAATTGTTGTTACGTTCTCAATGAAAAAAATACTATTTGGTAAAAGCTGAAAAATTAGTGAAAGTAATTGGCAACTCAACAAGAATATATTGATGTTAAAATATATACATACACTTACGTACAAAATAATAAAATAACGATATTTTAACTATTTCATTTAAATTTTTCTTTAATTTATTTTATTCTACAATAAATATCATACCTATAAGTCAAAGTTTCAAAGTTTGTAAAAAAATTCGACATATAACACTCAAAATTTTCAAATTTTTTATTCAGTATCGAAGAAAAAAATTTGGGTACGCCTGTTAATAGTATAATAAAGTGCAGGTTTAAAGTGGCTCAAAAAGCTCGTTGATATTTAATAATTTTTTCTCTAACAGCGTTGCGCATTTTCTCCATATAACGAATGGATGCCATGTTTTTTATATAGAATAAAGATATGTGATATAAAATATAAAGGAAATTAATATGCAGCTGAATTTTTAGCGATTTGAACCGTCTTGGTAATTAGCTTTATTATGTTGCCTTAGATAGAAAAAGTTGTTTTTTAATAGCGGTCGCCCCTTGGCAGACAATGACAAACCTCTGAATTTTTTCCACGAAAAAGTTCCTCATAAATAACCATTTGCCATTCGGAGAACATATTCCGGGATTAAGGTGGTATAAATTTAATAATTTAAATCTGAATCGCACTGAGAAAGCAAACCCAGCAGAAACGGGAAAAAACATCCAAGTTGCCTGCGCTTTCCTGATCCACAGATTATTTTTACTTAAGGGGGGCCTCTTATCAGTGGCTTCAAAAAAAGGTGTTTTTTCCCAATTTTTTTTTCGAGGCGAAAACAGCGACACACAGGAATAATCTTTTGCATTTATTTGAAGGCATGATTGAAGAGTAATTAACAATTTTGTATCATAAATAAAAAAAACAAAATGGCGGACATATGAGGGATCTCGCACAGCTTCTCGTTGCGCGCTAGTAAAACGGCGTTTAAGATTGCGGTCGTAGTTTTCACCTGAAATACAAAAGAAAAATATTGTCTTATTCAGAAGGCTTTTCCGCATATAATAGACTACTCTTGTATAAAAATATGAACACACAATTAATTATTGAAAAAAGTGATTTTTTTCGTTTTTTTTTCAAAAAAGGTGTTAAATAACTTTAAAAAATGATTTTTATTGTTTTTTGTTAGTTAATTAGTTGCGCATTTTAATTATATTTATATAGATTATCGGTTTGAAACGATAACTTTCGTCGTTTTTTTTAATCTTACGCGCCATTTTCAAAAACATAGTTTTGACAGAAGGTAGACAGTATACTCACACGAGGGACGGTACACAGGCCTGTAACTCCGAAATCACTTTGAATTCCGCTATAAAATTTTGAGGGCATATTCTCCTATAATATATCTATCGATTGCAGTAAAAAAAATCGATTTTTTGAAGCCGACTGATAAGGGGGGCCATTAATCATGATGCTATTTTTTCCATCCCTTTTGAAAAATGTAGTTTCGAGCAAATTCTATACCATCATTGCCTAAATTTGCTTACAAGTAACTCTTTATAGGCTAGACAGGGAACTTTGGAGACGGTTTCGTCGCGAAATGAGAGATTTGGCGTTCCCCTGAGAACCTGTGGTCTGCTCCTGGAAAGATGGGCCTCGAGTCAACTCAGCGAGCGCTGGGCTAGTGCGCAAACGTGCAAGGTCGCGAGATCCTTCTGGCCACGGGTAGATCGGGGACGCTCAACGGAGCTCCTAAGAGTAATAAAGCCCCAGCTCTCAAATTTGGTGGGCATCCTTACCGGACATTGTCCGTTAGGTGTTCACGCCGTAAGACTAGGGATTACCTCAAGTCCGTTCTGCAGAAACTGTTTGGAGGACGAGGTGGAATCATCTCAACACCTTCTTCTCAACTGCCCTGCTCTCGTTTGGCAAAGACTTAGAAATCTGGGCTCCCACTTTTTCGCTACGCCTGCGGATATAGCTGGTGTAAATATCATAAATTTGGTGAAGTTCATTAGTAGCTTGTTACGGCTAACTACGAACGCAAATCAGCCCCCGTCGGCGCCGTCATAAAATGTATGGTCATCATCGTATCTAATCCCAAGGCTCCTTCTTCCTTCCCATCTCCTTTCTCCTCTCCCATGTATGGCACCACAACGGACGAATTTCTTAACATTTGTCCAAGTGAGCCCTTTAGCTAGGGCAGCCATTTAACCTAACCTAACCTAACTCTCTATAGGTCCTACTAGAAGGTTGTGGCGGTTTGTCTAGACTCTTTTAGAAAAATGCGATATAATTAGAAGGGACAAAATGAGTTTCAAATCCAAGCAAAACAAAATAAAAATTGAGTAGAAGGGGAGAAAAGTCCATATGCTTTTGCTTCGTGAACATTCAAGTTTGTGTCTTAAGTCTTTAGTTTCTTATGTAAAATCACAAAATGCGTTTCGATTCCGATCAAATTTGTCGGAATCCAAGTTGGTCGGTGTTTTTGATTTCGTTTTCGATATTACTTTTTCGGTTTGAGCAGTTTTGCCTATAAGTAGTCGAAGTAAAAGTAATTGGCAAATTACACCTGAATACACCTGATAAGTTGTATGCTCGCCAACATTTTTTCTCTTAGTCTTTGTTGTGTTTAGAAAATATTTCAGAAATCTTTTTGAGTTATATAAAAATTGTGTTAAAAAATGTCTTGGAAAAGCAAACCTCAAAGGATTGAAATGAAAACGGACTTGTTCTAGATTCTGCTTCAGCGCATGCGCAGTACTAATTGAAAAGTTGTACATTGGCATGCATCATATAAGTAAATAATATTCGTAAATATTTTTTTAGGTATGTAACTTGTTTTTGTAATTTGTTAGAGTTGTGGAATTAACGTTTTTTATGGAAAAGTGTGCAAACATTTTCGAATTTGGACAAATAAGAAAGCATTAATGGAGTGGATTATCAAGCATAAATGCAGACGACTCTAAAACGATTATGTACATTTCCATCTTAAACGAAACAAACCAAATCAACATAAAAACGATGGGAAAAATTTATCACTTTAAATTCAAAGTCGAGTGGAAATGGAGGCTAGATTTGATTAATTTGTTTTAGACCTAGTACATTAAGCTACTTTGTTTGGAAGCATTAACATTTTCGTAGTAACCCTGATTAAGCTTCTTGCTCTAACTGTTGCTATATTTCCATCTACTGTTTTCTTCTTCTCCTTCCTTACTTTTGTTCGGTTTCACTTGACCTTGGGGTCAGCTCTATCGCAATTCATAATCGCCTGATTTTTCGATCTTAACGCATCTCGGTGTTTAAATTTGCTCGTTTCATTTCGCTTTCCATCTGCCCCGTCCAGGTATGTTGCCAACTACTGTTTTCTTAAAATAAATATTCAAAAAATAAACCAGTACACCTGCTTGCCAATTTCACGCTAATATGCACCTGCCACCTTATCGTAATCCTTTTAAATTTGTACGCAAACTTATTTTAATTTTCACACGCATACAAAGTGATCGTAATAATATACATGCGTACAAACATAAATATATCACAACTCTTATTTTCCTTTTTCACCAAATTACGCTTTCTATGCGGCCAAAAAGGCTAATTGAATAAGCTCTTTCTTGATAGGCGCCCCTTCAAATGGCCATAAACTACCAAACATTGTTAAATAAAAATAAAAAATATGAAAAAGAAAAAAAATTGTAAATAATTGCCCTGAAGTGTGTTGGCTAATCCAACTGGCAACAAGTAATTACACTCAAGCCGACAATTAATCTAGAAAATCTTTCAACTCGCATTGCATTGCATTAGATTCGATTTGAATTGTGTATCGCACGCGAAATTTGTGACGGCTGTCCGGTGCAGATGCCGATGCCGATGGCGATACCGATACCAGCTGCCAGGTGATGGTAAAGATTTGGACAGTCCGGCAGCCACATACTCAGTCAAAGTGGACGTTTGTTATGGGCTCACATGTGTGTGTGTGTGTGTTCGTATATAAAAATGGCTAAAAATTGCTGCATTTAAAATTGAACACATACACTTTTGTATATTTGCGTATTTTTTCACCTCTTTTCAGCAATCAAAAGGTGGAAATGATGGAATTAAAGCGTTGGTATGCGGCGCATACCGCCTAATTTATACATATGTATGTATGTATATGAATGGTACATTTAAATTGGAATTATTTGTAATTATAGCAAATCTAGTTGGGCAATACAAACGTACGTACATATTAAAATGACTCATGTAATAAAAGAATTTGTGCAATGAAAATATATATTAGAAAAAAAATACAAATTCTGTAGGCCACAGTAAAATATTAAAAGCTTTGAAAACAAAATTTGTTCAGAGTTTTTAAGTGTTGATGATTGGTAAATTATATTGATTTTGGCAATGACACAATTTTTATAGTAGCATTGGTTAGTAGAAAAATGCAAAAAGTTTTTAATTATTTACATAGACACTCCGTTAAATAAGCATAGAACCATAGAGACTGAATGGCAAATTTTTACAATTTATTTGTTTATAAGTTAATTCTAATAAATTTTTATGAAAAATAGTTCATTCTCCTACAAAAACTATATAAATTAAAGTTTTAAACTTTCTGTAAACTAAAGAAAAATTTAAAAAATTTCATAAAAATTGCAAACTTTTTAATAAGAATTTTTAGAAAAAATTTGATTACGCAGTTTCAAAGCCCATTGAATAATAAACTGCACGTTTTGAGTGACTCGAAAATTGCGTTGATTTTTGAAATTTTGTTTGCAGACGTTGCTCGTTGTTTTCTTCCATGTAAAAAAATGCCGGGCATTCGTTATAAAGAGGAAAAACGCAAGACCGCCAAAAAAAAATTGTCAATAATCAACGCGAATTCTGAGCCAACTGAGACTTGCATTTTATTCACCCAAAATTCAATGTGCAATGAAAAAGGCGAGAAATTCAAAGACGGTTACGCCTCATTTTTACATTTAAGGTCGCATTTACCATAGAGAAAAGATTTGAGAAGGTGTTCTCAATAATAGACCGTTATCCGGCGTTATATCCGTTATATCAGCGAATTTGACAGAATCCGCTGATGGGCTGACGTAACAGGGGATGTGCTTATAAAAACCCTAAGATTGCCTTTTGAACAACGACTGATTAAAGGAGTGCGTGAATTTGTGTGAAATGTGTAATGTGCAGAATTCGGCTGCCGAATCCTTTATGACGTGGCAGCTGAAGTCTTCCAATTTTCTTTTTCACCATAGTGAATGAGTTCCCACGACAGTCGTTTCTACGTAACGGGAATGATCCGGTCAAGGGATGTCACTTCAGTAACATTTTCTGTATAAGTATGGGGAATGTTTATGCTGCTACAACAACAACAGCAAACCTTGAAAATCTATCTTTCTTGGCATTTACTGTATGGTGAGTTACAAAAATGTAAGCGATACAGTCACACAAGTATGTTGAACATGAATACACTTCTGGTACCGAAAAATAATTTAAAATATATTTTATAATAAAATTTAAAAGAATTTTTTTTTTTTATAAAAATGTTAAAAACTCTCTACCGAAATTCTCAAAATTGAATAAACGTCAACATTTTTTCAATTTAATTCTTGTTACATTTACTTACTTCAAGCTTACAAAGAAACCAGTTATTAGAAGAAATGACAACAACGTCCAAATACTTGGATCAGTCGGCATGGAATCACTCCCCTACAACTTAGGAATTGTCCCAGGCCAAATAGGTTGAGGTAACGTATCTCGGCCACATATTGCTCTGGGCGCTGGAATGTGAATATGAGCCCCAGAGGTGGTAAAGCGCCCCCTAACAGAAGGGTCTGGATTAATATCTACCCAAAGCCTGCCGATTAGAATTTAAGTATGCGAGCACATTGTGTGAAAGGCTAAAGCCCAGCCTCAAGCAACTGATTGTACCTTATCAATGTGGCTTTAGACCTGGAAAATTAACCATCGGCCAGATATTCATAATACGCCAAGTCTTGGAAAAGGACCATGAAAGCAGAGTCGATACAAAGGAGTTACCTATATGCCACGATGTCTGAATTTGGTATGCCCGCAAAACTAATAATAATAATAATAATAATTGGCGCATACACTTCTGTTAGGTGTTTGGCCGAGCTCCTCCTCCTATTTGTGGTGTGTGTCTTGATGTTGTTCCACAAATGGAGGGACCTACAGTTTCAAGCCGACTCCGAATGGCAGATATTTTTATGAGGAGCTTTTTCATGGAAGAAATACACTCGGAGGTTTGCCATTGCTTGCCGAGGGGCGACCGCTATTAGAAAAATGTTTTTATTAATTTTGCTTTCACCGAGATTCGAACCAACGACCTCTCTGTGATTTCCGAATGGTAATCACGCACCAACCAACTAATATGGCTATGCAAAACGACGTTGCTCAATACCAGCAGCGCCATCAGAATTGGGAAGGACCTCTCCGAGCTGTTCGATACCAGAGTGACTCGCTATCGTGTAACTTCCTTAACCTGATGCTGGCAAAGATCGTGCGAGCTGCAGAGCTTCAACGCTCACATACAATTTTTTATAAGATCGTACAACTGTTGATGTATACCGATGAAATTGAAATCATAAGGAAGGCTTTCTGTGCATTGGAAAGAT